>NW_027187400.1:14287390-14430121 GCF_028583685.1 Petaurus breviceps papuanus | reverse complement strand
GGGGGAGGGCTTATTTTAGAGGAATCTTACACAGTAAGGGGAGGGCTTAATTTCGGGATAGGTCTTATTATCGGGGAAACACGGTACTACTTAGAGAAGATTCCTGTTCAAGAATGGGCTAGATGAAAAGTCTTCTCCAACTCTGAGATTTAGGGACTGGGTCTTAGGAATCCAAGTCTAGACCTCTTCTCTCTAGAACGCTGCCTCCAAATAGCACACCTGAATGTGATGTAAGAATTTAGAAAGGCTCTGATGGCAGCCCAATGGCAGGAGCACTGGCCACATCTCTGCTAAAGCTCAGCATCTCTTAGAGATGGACAACTTTTACCAGCCCAGGCTGCTGTTGAGTTTCTAAGGTTTTGCATTAATAGAACCCAAGCCAAAGAAGTTACACTTCAGGAGCAGAGGGCCAAGGAGAGGGTCATTTCCAACCCCCTTCTACCAGCATCTCAATTGTGCCTATGAAGCCCTACAGTCATAAAGAGAGGGATGTCAATGACTGTGTCAGAGGACCCGAGATAGTCTCTCTGCAGGGAGTCAGAGTCTGGCAGGAAGGCTTTGGCTCTGGCCACCAGCCAGCTGAGACTCCCTCTCTCCTACCTTCACATCTTCCACCAGCAGCCTTCGCCCCCTAAGAAGACCCCCATCCATGATAGGCCTTGGCCATGCTCACCCCACTCCCAGAGACTTCACCTCCTTGACAGCAGCCTTCTCCCAAGGGTCCACCCTCTCCTCCATCTTCTGACTCCCTTTTGTTTGTATCTCTAGTGTCTAGCTCAATGCCCGCACATAGTAAGGGCTTCACAAATGTTTCATTCACCTTTTTTTTTTTTATCAATTTGTGTGACTCTAGGTAAGTCACAGCCTCCATGGAATTCAGTTTCCTCTTCAGAAGCCCAGCTCAGGCTCTGCAGCCTCCAGAAAGCCTTCAACAGGGGTCCCCAAGTACAAGCAACCCTTCCCTCCTTTCCACAGTCTCACTCTTTTGTTCTGAATCACATTCTCCCCTCGTGTTCCCATAACATGTACACACACATCTCTCCCCCCTTCTCTCCATCTGAGTCCTTGAGGACAGGGATAGTGGTCTTTATTTGTCTAATATTCCCAGTGCCCAACCTGCTGTATAGGCAGTTTATGGACATTTGATGACCCAAATCTACAAACTCCCCAAGCTGCCAAGGCCCCAGCAGCACCTGCACACATTCCTGACATTTTCAGTGGGCAAGACTGAGCCTGTTACACTCTTTCCAAAGCATGTATGTTTCTAGACCTTAGGGTCTCAAGAGGGCAATGCAAACCCTCCCCATGGGAATGAGTGCACGCACATGCCTGCCAAAAGGAACTGGTGAAAGGTCTGGGTGGGGGAAATTTTTCTTTCTCATCTGGCCATTAAGAAACCAGAACTTAGGGGTGACTAGGTGGCGCAGTGAATAGAGCACCATACCTGGAGTCAGGAGGACCTGAGTTCAAATCCAGTATCAGACACTTGACACATTTACTAGCTGTGTAACTTTTGGCAAGTCACTTAATCCCAACTGCCCTCCAAAAAACAAAACAAACAAAAAAAAAGAAACCAGACTGTCCCAATTTCTGATCACTTTACTGAACCCAAAGACAAGACCCAGTTGAAGGCATCTTCCTTTCTCAACGAGGGTGGAGGTAGTAGATTATAGGGAAAGAGTTCTGGACTCCCAGTCTGAAGACCCAGGTTTGAGCCCCAACTCTGTCCTTTACTACCTATGGGACCCTGGGTTCTCAGTCTGAATTTCCTCTTCTACAAAATGTGAGAGCTGGACTAGATGGGCACTTAGGCCCTTCCTAATATACTGGCCAGCCTCTTGTCTCCAGGCAGCTTCAAGCCCCAAGTGCTTCCCCAAAACCAGGATGATTTCCCTTGTGACTGAACAATGTGCCCACATCTTCATTTGCCCCCCTTGGGCTTCTCTTCCCCAGTTTTCACCTTAGGCTCTCTCCACCCTCTCTGTCAGCTTCTCTTGGCATCCTGGTGTTAAAACCAGCTTCACCTGCTCATCCCTCTAGATTCTGCACCAAGCAGCTTTCTTGCAGGAGCAGTTCACCCTTACTATGTGCTGGCAGATAACCTCCCCTGCCTCTTTACTACTAGCATCACATCAGAAGGACCACAGGACCTAGAGAAGTCTCAGAATAGGGCTTCTTAAACTTCTTCCTCTTCAACCCCTTCAGCACTTCTTAAACTAGGGTGCAGGCTTACAATTTAATAAGCGCTGAGAAGGGACCTTTAAGACCATCATCTAGTGCCCCCCATTTTACAGAGAGGATTCAGGGACTACAGAATCCCAAGTCTGAGGCCCAAAGAGATTATGTCAGTCTAGGCAGCAAGCATTTACTAAGTACCCACCATGTGCCAGGCACTGGAACAAGGCTAGGGATACAAAGAAAGCCAAAAGGCTGTCTCTGCCTGGAGGAGTCACAGCCTGAGTGACTAGCCTAAGGACAGAGTCAGCCTTTAAGAGATCCAGGGCCTAGGAAGCATCAGAGTGGGCCGTCAGCAAGCAGCAGAGGGCACAGAATCCAGATCCTCTTCCCAACACAGGGTGTCCTTTCCACGCCCAGGACAGAACAACGTCCACACCTGTCTGATTGGCAGAAAGTGACAAAATCTCCTGATGGACACTAGTGTCCGAGGTACGAAGGCCTTCTTGGGGCGCGTGTTTGGTGACAGAAGACAAGACTGTGCTCTGTGACTGAAAGGTCCTTTCTTCATCCAGCTCTCTCATTTGCTTGAGTTAGCTGCTGGCAAATCCCAGCTCTGCTTACTCTGCAGCCTGGGAGGAGCAGGGTTGGGGTCAAAGTTAAACCCTTGGCTTCCAGTCCAGGGGTCCCTCTAAGACCTGATCCCAGAGTTCCCCATGACCAACAGTTCTCTGAAGTTAGAGAATACTTCGAAATAGCACAGGTCACGGGCTTCTACTGTCTAGTTTTCAACTTGCCAACTGGTAAACTTTTCAGAAAGATTTAAGTGAAATACAATCTCAAAAAGGCAGAGATGGAAGGGGAAAAACTATAACACAGTTGGGAGATGCTTTAATTAGGAAAAGGCACAAAAATTTGCCATAGAGAGATGGCAAATCTCTTCTTGGAATGGAAAGAATGTACAAACTGGTGGTATAATAAGTTCTTAGTCTGGTGGACACATCCCAAGAATGAAGCACCCAATCCTACCCTGGGGTTATGGTCTTCTCCCAAATCTCAGGGAATCTAGGAACTGCTTTGCTTCAAACTCAGAAAGCAGAACAATGACTATCAGGGAAGGTGGGCCGTATCCTCCCTTTCCTCTGCTGCCCAAATACTATGGAGGAAGCTTTTCTGACTTTAGGCTAGAAATGTAATCAATGGAATACAACTGCCAAACCACGTTAGGGCAGGCTTCCTTATTTTAGTGTGTGTGTCACACACATCATCTGTGACCCCTTTCCACTAGAACTTCCTTCAATGCCTCCCAGGGGTATGAAGCTGAATTTGGGCTAACAAGATCACAGGACCAAAGATGCTAGTAAGAGAGCCAAGATGAAGAAAGAGAGGGGAGCCCCCTCCAGTGGCATGAGTAGTAAGTACCTCCTTCCCCTGGAGGAGTCTCTCCATACTGAGCTGATGCAACCCTGGAAGATAATCAATAACCACTGTTCATTGTATTCAAAACAATTGCGCTGGGCAGGCCCTACCAAAGATGGGCCAGCCTTTAAGAGATCCAGGGCCTAGGAAGCATCAGAGTGGGCCATCAGCAGAAGCTGCCTGCTTCACACACACTTAGAGTCTAAGCGACTTAGGAGCTGAAGGGCACACTGGCATTAAGATGAGAACAAGCTCATTTAAAATTAGAGTCCATATCACTTAACGTGATATGGTTTTAAGCAATTCCCTTGAGTAAGCAAGCTGCTAATGAGGGTGAGCTCCCTTTGTCCACCTCCACACATGCACCGGCCACCCTCCCAAGAAAAGGGAAGTGGAAAGACCACAAGGAGATGGGCAAGCACTCAGACTTTAAAGCACCTCAAGGCCAGAAGGTGGGTTCCTCATTGTTCCACTTCTAATTCACATTCGGGGAAATAAAGGTAAAGACAGAAAAAAATGTTTCTGCATTCAAAGACAATCATTTCCAGCCTGGGGGTAAACCTCTAGCCCCCAACCCTAGAACAAACCCAGAACAAAAATTGTTATTTTAGCTCCCAGACAATAGAAATCTTGTGCTGATGTGCATTCCAGAAGAGAGAAAATGAATGCTAATTCCAACCCCAGTTTTTGACTCCTAATCTCTCCTCCCAGTGGCCTGCTGGTAAGCCTTCCTTCTCAAGGTCTCCTAGGGCCAAACTCCTCCCACCACCTGGAAAACCCAATCCTGCTCCTAACTAGCAGGTCTCAGTTACCCCCAAGGTAACCAGCTCCCCAGGATCTTAAACTCTTGGTTCTTCTGAGAGCTTTTCCTAACTCTTCCTTCCCGGTGAATGTGAGGTCCTCAGAATTTAATTAGGCATTATTTGCAAGCAGACTAATTGCAGGGTAAGCCTAGGGCCAGGCAGCCCACACTGAGGCAAATGAATATGGTTCCTTGTGCGGCTTCTCCTGGGAAGGATCCTCGGAGAGGAATGATTGACGGTCTCTCTAATAAACTCTAATTGTGAGCTCCACAGGCCGAGAGAGCTACAACAGAGGTGGCGAAAGGGCAAACTACAAACTGTCCGACTAATGAATGAAAAGCGTCCCGTTTGATGAGGGCCAACGACCCAAAAGAGGAACCGAGAACTCCTCTTCCCTGCGAGTCCTAGTCTTCCTCCCCCTCAACCCCAAGCACCGAGATCCTTCTCAAACATAGACTGGGAAGCACTTGGGGGCAGTAATAGTCAACTCCCCAGCAAAGGACTGGATGTGAGTGACCCAGGGAACCGGAAGAGACAGGCCAAAGCACTCAGTGCTCCCTAGCACCACCATTCCATTCTCTGCTAGCAGAAAGGGGGATGGCGGCTTCCACTGAAGGCTCCCAGTCAGAGTCCAAGTTTGAAAGGGCAAACTCTAGTCCCCTTAGAAGCTTCTGGGCAGATCCAACAACTGCAGAGACGTAAATCCACACCAGATGTCTTTGCCACTTGTAGCAACACATAGAAAGGTGTGTGTTACACTCAGGTCCCACAACTGCCAGACATGGAGGGGACAAGAAGGGTGAGGGCAGGGGGAGAAAAAGAAGGGGCAGCTGCGGAATTATGTAAGAAAAGTCACTAAAGTTGTACCCTCTGACCTAAAGATTCCACTACTGGAACTACTATATCCCAAGGAAACTAGAGACAACACAACGGATCCCAATATTTTATTCAAATCACAAAGAGTTTCATCCCCTACACTAGGTGCCTGGTGCAGAAGAGAGACAAAACCAAAATGGTCCCAGCATACATAATAAGTACAGTGTTTTAAGCAGGACCAAAAGAACCAAATACTCAATTACTGCAGCATAATTACAACCATAAGTGCAAAGGGTCAATGTGGAGAGCGAACCTCTGGAGTACAACAGTCAATGTTAGTACCACGGAGACAAAGTTAAAAAAGATGAAACTAGTTTTCAAAGGAGTATAGCTAACTGTCTGTCATATCAAAACAGAATATAATTTAAAAAGGATACAGGCTTCATCTACTGGGGAACAGTTACACAAGTCATGTGACCTGAATGTAATGGACTATGACTTGTGTTCATAAAGGATGAATATGAAGAATTATGGAGAGACTTAAATTAACTGATGCAGAGTAAAGTTAGTAGAACAAGGGAAACAATGAAATAATCAAAACTAAACGTTGCAAAATTATGACTACACTTGGCTCCAAATGAGGGATGTATGAAGGCACTTTTCCCCACTTTCCAGACTGGGGCAGCCCAGGGGGATTATGAGTGTGATAAACTATATATTATACTTTTTCAATATCTTGGCTAATTAGGCTGATTTTTTTTTCTTCTTTGTTATAAGAGATGACTTTCTGGGAAGGGGAAGGAAGTATACATTGGGAAACATAGGTGACATAAAAACAAAGATATCAATAAAAACATTCTAAAAATATGGGTCTGGGAATGGATTGGAGAATAATGGTGTAGAGAGAGAAAAAAGGAAGACATGATTTTAAGGGCTAGCCCACAGAGGAAGAAACAGCCATTAAGTGTGGCTGGAGAGGGCAAAACCAGGAACCAAGCTAAGGAAGGTAGGTTTCGGCTGGTGGAATAATGCCTAGTACTGTCCAGCAGCAGAAGGGGCAAAGTTCTCTTCCCTGAAAGGTTCCCAGGGAAGTCCAGATAACTACTGATATTGAGGAAATCTGGTGAGATCCCAGAGAAACAAGAACTGGCTCTAAGTACCAAGCAGAGGGTCCAGGAGATCAGTGATCAAGGGAGAAAAAGTGGCAGCTACAGCAGAAGAAAGAAAGCAGCAGAAGGCATGAAGACAACAAGGCCAAGCATCTGCAAAACACGTGGAAACCAAAAACTGGTAACATTGTGACAGAAACGGTACTTTTAGAAGGAGCAAAATGAGCAGCACCCCAGCCACCCAAGTTGTCAAATCTTATTTCAGACTCTTGGTAACATGGAATCTGCTGAAAAATGAAACAAGGTTGTGCTTCCCTCTACTTTTTGGGGGAAAATAAAGATTTTTCTAAGCAAACGGGCAGGGTAAACTGCTTCATGTGGGGCACTGCAAGCTACTTCACAGGACACGTGCAGCTGGCACTTCTCCAACAGCCATCTTACTGTGGTTATTTGAATCACCAAACAAGCTTCTCTCTTGGACAGAGCCAGCATAATGAGGAGGCCATCCTCTTCTGCTTCCCTGCTGGTCTTTCTATTGCTGCCCAGGCCTAGAAGGTAATCTTCCTCATCCTTTCAAGCCCAAATCAAGAATCCCCTCCTCCAGAAAACCTTCAATTCCTCTCTTCCTCCTCTGTCTTGTGCACCCTTCTAATAAGCTATCAGGAAATAGCACCTAAGCTAGTGGGCAGGCCAAAGGGTGCAGTGGAAAGAGGGTGGCCTCAGCCATGGGAAGCCAGGGCCAATGCCATGAGAGGGACAACTCTGTATGACCACAGACAAGTCATTTATGGCCTCTTCATCAGGCGCCCCCTTTCCAACATTTGCCGAGACTCCTACTATAGAGGGACAAAGAGACAACCTCCTCCCACTCAGGTCAATTAAAAAATATCTATCAGTGAGGAACTAAGTAGGGGCTGTTTACTGAAGACTGGGAAGCCTTGAGGGTGACACAACAGCTGTCTTCAAGTGCCTAAAGGGTTGGAAAGTGGAAGGGCCATTAGACTCTGCTTGGTACACTAAAAGGAAAAACCACCTAATAATCAGAGCTGTCCAAAAGTGGACTCCAATTCCATGGGAGGAATGGGAAATGGGAGCTTACTTGAGGTCTTCAAGGAAAAGCTAGATCCCCATTTGGTGGGAATATTGCAGATGTGCTTCTTTTGGGGGTCTGGTTTGGTCTAGGCAGCTGAGGGGGGCCCTTTCTAATTCTGAAATCCAGTGGTTTTGTAATGTGACTTGTCCTCAAATATCCTGAAGCGATGGCAAGCCACAGAGGAGAGGTGCTAGGATTCACAACTAGGCCTCTGAATATTTCTGTCCCCTCCCAGCATGCTGCCTCTTACTGGTTATTTGTGAGGGCCACAAATAGCAATGAGGATAGATGAAGAAGGCCCATTCTGTCTAAGGAGTCCATCATCCTGCCAGGGGCAGGATGTGAAGCATGAGATCAGATTACCCTTACCCTAGGCAAGCCACAAAATATTATTAGTGGTCATAAAAGCAGCCAGCCACAGCCTTGACTCTGACCTCCTGGTGGCAGGGAAGGCCACTTGGCTGCCCCAGGGCTAAGCAGATCGGTATCTCTACCTTCTGATGGAGGAGATTCTGTCCCTTGCTGTTCAGGATTGGAGGGGGAAAAGGGTGGGCCCTGCTTAGCTTTCATTACTATCTCAAATATCTCAATCAAGGGCCTCCTAAATCTCCTCCCTTCCAGGCTAAATAAGCTAAGCTTTGCAAGCCCTAACTGGCTTATAATGCACCACTGTGGAAAGTCAAGAGCTGTGACCGGCAGCACCTGTAAAAACACACCGAGGAAGGATGCCTGGAGGCAGGGGGGCACAGCTTCCCAACCACCAGAAGCCAGGTGTCCTAATACATAGTGCTAGCCTTCTGGTGAAAAGTAGCAAGAGATGATGAAGAGCTGCCACTTGGTCAGACTGCTTTTTCTTTGTCCTGCTGGCCCCCAGGAAGCAAGGACCTCCAAAGCACAGTATCTATGTGGCTGTGACATAGTGGTTGGGAATCTAGTTTTGGCTGCCCCTGCTGCTGCCAGGATCTCTTTCATCCCCAGGCCCTGGAGTCTGTCCTTCCAGAGGACAGTCAAGGTAGGTTTCCTGAACTGCCTCACCAAGTCCCTGAGGCAAAGATGGCAGGGCTGGCTCTTCTTCCTTTCCCACTTCCCTAGGGGTTTCTTCCCGCTCTAACACGCATGACCTAAGGAAATACCATTTTTTTCTTGCTTCAAAAAACCCAGTTGTATTAAGACTCCACACATAGCAGGGGAGTTCAAGTCAGCTAGGTGACTTAAGAAGTGAGACCGGTCCCCTGAATTAGTGTCATGAATGCAGAAATGGGGGTGGGTGATTCACCAAGGCAACGTGTTGTGGTGGAGAAAAGAGGACAGGAGTGAGAAGAAAACACCAGGTCCAAGTCTGGAGCCTGGCATTTTCTGGCTGTGTCTTCAGCTTTCTCACATGTAAAATGGGGATAACATTTGGACCTCCCTTGTAGGGGTGTCATGAGGAAATCAGCACAGGAATGTGAGCAGCTATAGGGGGATGTGTAATGACTGAAACCCTCTACCTGGGTCCACAATGAATATATAAAATACCAAAATCTGAGGGTCAAACTGTCTAGCGAGGCCCCAATCAGGGGGAACACATAACCAGACTGAACATTAGGAGAAAAAAAGTGAAACCACAGGACTATGGAGCCACAAAATTTTAATAAGACTGAACACTGAAAGGTCAAAAGGAAGCTTCTTTAACATGATTAAACGAATGAATAAGCATTAACTTAAACCACTACGGTGTGCTAAGTGTTGAGGGTACAAATACAGAAGAGCAAGACCTCAAGGTGCTGTCATTTCCATGGGAGAGCAGACGAGGCCAGGGAAGGGTTTTTGCTCTGTGAAGTCCCAAGGATGGTGAATGGAGCAACAGGACAGTTCACTATGAACACACCCTCCCAGAGGCAATGCCTCAGGTGAGACAAGGACCCAAAGACCCTGGGAATCCTGGGCACGGCCTCTGGTGCTATGGTTTGGGGGATGGGGTAGCAGTGGGGGCCAGGAGGGAAGAGAGCATGGGCATGGTCCTGCCCCACTCAAATCTTCAGGAGCTCCTCAATCAGGCCCCCACCCTCCCGTGGTGTCCCAGCTCAGCTGCTGCTGCCTCCGGGCACCTGCCCAGGCTGGCCCCCATTGCTGTGATATACCTGCTCCTCATTTCTGTTCTCTGAACCCTTACCTTCCTTCAAAGAGCAGTTCAGGTGATTCCTCCTCCTTCTTCCTTGATTCCCCTCTCTCGTGCCAAATGAGTGCTTTCCACTCTTCAGGTTACCTTGTACTACACTCATCTGTGTAACTATAGGGCCCACCACCCAATGCATGCTCCTCTGAAGCACGAGGGGCTTTGGGTTTGTAGCCCTAGCACCCAAAAAGGTGCCTTATAAATGGTAGGAGCTTAATAAATGTATACTGAATTGAGGTGATATATAACTAATATTCAGAGAATAATAGTAATTAGATTTAGAGGGAGCCTTAGTGAGCCAGCTGTCTCATTTCACAAATGAAGAAAAGCGAGGCCCTGAGCCCTAGATCAAGTGAAGAGGATCACAGATTTGAGGATTGAAATGGACCATAATGATGACCCAAGTGAGGCTGCTCATCTTACAGAAAAGGAAATTGAGGCCCAGAGAGGCTAAGCATCATCCTGTGCTGCCACACAGGCATCAGGAGCAGGAGAGGGGGTGGCAGGACTTGGGTTCTGACCCGGACCTTCGGACTCACAGGCCAGGGCTCTCTGGGCCACATCCATGTTGCCACTGCCAACCCCAAACATACCAGAGGCTAAAAAGCCCGAGTGATAATTTCCACAGTACCTTTAGCCACGTTAGTCATCCCCAAGAACTGATGGAAGGGAGATACTGAGAACTGTCACTAAAATGGAAGGAAGTCTAGAAGTTTCAGCTGGCACAGAAACATAATACATCCAAATGGCAGACGGAATTCTCAACAGCTACAGACCTTACTGCAGTCATCTCTTCTGGTGGTATCTGCAGGGGAGGAAGGGGACAAAGGCTGTATGCTGCCAAAACCTCCACTGTGCAGATTATAAACTTAGCTCCACAGCAAGGGAGTTTCTGGGCTCATAGGATAAAGGACCAAGAACACAAAGAAACAGCCATGAAGGTCCAGTAGGAGAATGGAGGTGGACCCGAGTGGCTCCTGGGCCAGCATGGGCTAACTGGCACCAGCACAGATTCAACCCCACCAGGATGCAGAGAACAGGGCTGGCTCCAAGAGTCCCAAAAGGGCAGAAGGAAAAAAAAAAAACAGGGTCCCTTTCCTCAAGAAGCTTCCCAGTTTCACAAAAACACCCATGATGAATGCCCTTTTTCCCCCTTTAACTTCAAAAAATGATTTAGGATTACTGGAGCATGGGAAAAATGCAAGCTGCTAGAATTATTATTTTTTTAAAGGTACTGACCCATGTCTATACAATTCTAATATCCCATGCACTTCCATTCAATCCAAATGAGCATTTATTAAGCCCTTAGGATGTGCATAGTGACTATGAGTTGGAGACTCAAAGATGAAAAATAGCAGACTCTGTCCTTAAAAAATTTATGGTATAAGTGGGGGGCAGGGAAGATAGGACATGTACACAAAACATGATGAGATCTCCCTTGTGTAACGCACTTTCAGGCGGACACAGCCTACTGTCCCCCCAGTAATTCTGTACAATAGCACAGACATACTCAAACCCCTTCTACTGGAAAAGAACCTCAAATAATGAGCCTCACCAGAATTCCAGGAGGTCTGATCCAGACTAAGGTAAAAACACAAAACAAATGAGGGCACGGAAAAGGGCTGAGAAATTGCACTGCTGGGATTTCTCCATCCCATCTTCTCTAAAGGAGATATAGGAGACAATTTTCAATCAGATGAAAGGTGGGGGAAAATCTATTCCAAACTCTTTAGGAAGGTCCAAGTAGTGGAAAGAATAGATCAAAATCCAAGCCCATGCCATCCCAATGGTAAGAGAGGCTGGTGGGGAGGGACGTGAGGGAAGGGGGGGGAGGAGATAGTAGAGATGGCATCCCTTCAAAACACCTGACTTTGGGGAAATCCAAGCCCTGGCCTAGAGCTGCTCTGTGGCATACACACAGTTTCTTTCCTTGGGTACCCTGAGATGATGACTTCCTAAGTGGAGGGTCCACAAATGTCTCAAAATTGCTTGTTCTACGTGGGAGCCAGTGAAAAGGAATGTACCCTGGTGTCAGAAGGCAGTGACCATGTCTAATGTGATCATGGTACTGGTTCCTAGCAGTGCACAGAACCACATTCTAAAGGCCTAATAAACGTTCATGGAATGGACTGCTGAATGACTACTCCAGAGCACACAACCATTTACTGAGCATTGATTCAGGAAGTTCCTTTTTTTTTTTTGGCTTTTTTGGAGGGGGGAAGGCAGGGCAATTGGGGTTAAGTGACTTGCCCAAGGTCACACAGCCAGTAACTGTGTCAAGAGTCTGAGACTGGATCTGAACTCAGGTCCTCCTGATTTCAGGGCCAGTGCTCTATTCACTGTGCCACCCAGATGTCCCAGAAGTATTTCTTGAGCACTCAAGGGTCCTATGTTGGGCACAAAAAGACACACAGGAGAAGAACAACAGTCATTACATTCCAAGAGTTCAGAGGCTTTCGGGGAGGTTACAGTGGAGTGAGCCCCAAACAGAAAAGAAACCACTTCTTCTACCTCCCAGCATTCATCTGATCTGAAGTAGTACTGGCCCAAATAGGTCCAGGGAAAACCACTCCTTTCCTCCTTGACAGGATAAAATGAAGGCTATACCTTCCAGTCATGAGTGCTGAGGGGAACAGGTGGGGAAAAAACAGGGACCCCAACAGGCCCATATTTCTTTCTTTTTGAAAGAAATCAAGTCATTGGACCTTGATTCAGATTGAGCCCCCCTATCCCTCTGCTGTCCTCCTTAAGCTAAGGGCTCCACCTTGAAGCAGAGACATCTGCTTTCCAGGCAGGTCTGAGAGTGCATTCTTCCTTGAGGACTTAGCCCTTGGTCAGGGGGAGCACACAAAGTACTCCACATAGGATATCCTAGATCCATCCTCTGCTCAGATGCAGCCAATAACACAGCTAAGTCTTCACTTCAGAACCCTCCCCACAACTTGCCAAGGAATGGAGCTCATTAAAATTCTGCTGGAAGCCTTCGGCTGCTGTGCATCTTCCCTTATAAAATGGCAACTCAAATGCAGGCCCTCCTGTAGGTATGGTTCAGAGTAGTCAGCAAGAGTCCGAGTCGATCTGACTACATGAGCACCCGTGATTCAGGGGACTCAGAAACACTAAGTGCAGCAAGGCGGTGGGACAGAAAGAAAGCCGGCCTGGGAGCCCCACTCTAAAACACACTCACCAGCTGGCCCATGCCGGGTATGTCACCCAACCTCTTGCAAGTTTCTGTTTCTATGGAGCTGGGCAATGTGGCCTCAGAATCCCAGTTTCTGAGTTCCATGGGCACCCTCGGCAGCCTTCTAGCTCAGCCAACCTGCACCTAGACAAGCTTCTCTGCTGAAACCCCCCAAACAAGTGGCCCTGCCAGCCTTTGCCAGGAGCCCCTCTCCCTTCCAGCACCACAGGTTGGCACGTTTTTCCTGACATCAAGTCCAAACGTGCTTTTTTTCAGCTTCTGTTTATCTTTCAATGCCTGCATCTTAACTCTGCTATTTACTTGTTCCTACTTCTCACTTGATCTTGCTGAGTCTTGATTTCCAATCATATGTAAAATGAAGGATGACAGAGGCAATCAGTGGCTCTTAACCTAGGGTCCACGAGATTATTTTTCTTAAAACATTTTAATAATTGTATTTCTAGATAATTGGTGTCCTTTGTACTTCATTTTATGCATTTAAAACCATGATTTTACCACAGAGAAAGTTTAGAATGCCTGGAGACTAGATGATCCTGAAGGTTTATTTTGAGCTCTAATGCCCTGAGAATAAGCACAATGGTGACAGTCTCACCTGCCCCACTGACCTCACAAGGGTCAAATGAGACTACATCTGTTTGCAATGTCAGCTCTCACATGAAGCCCCAATGGGCCAGGGGGAGAAAGTGAAGGGAAATGGGTGCAGATGAGCCCAGAGAGGAACATTCCCCACATATCTTGAGAAATGGGTTTGTACTACTTCAGTCCTATTCACCCAGATAACAATAAGGTGCCATTTGGATGTGGTAGCTGAAGAGATCAGCCATGAAGTGAGTGAGCAAGCCCTTCTGGGGAGTAGACTTCACTGAGTTACAGTTTGTGAGCAGGAAACTTAGAATTCTACCAAAGTTCCAGTCTTGAAGAGGACTTTTTGCTGTGGATTTACTATCAAGGTTAACAAAGAAACTGAGACTCCAAGACAGGCCAAGACTCAAACCCATCTTATTCCCAATTCAGGAACCTTTCACTTGAAACTCAGCTGCCTCCCAAATAACAGTACCACTGGACAAATGGGAATATGGGGAAAACATAATACTGGCCCTGCCTTTTCCAAGTTGTGCGACCCTGGGCAAGTCACTGAACATCACTGGGCTTCAATTTCCACATCTGGGAACCGATTTGAAGGTCCCCAAGATCCCTCCTCCCATTCTAACTCTTACGGTCCCACTCAGTGAATCTCCATCTCCTCCTTTTTCTGACCTAAATGGGGATTCACTACACCAACCTGAGCAGACACCCCAATGAGGAATGACCCCTTTGCAGCTAAGTGCTCTGCCAACAAAGGCCAGGGTGACCTTCTGTGAGTCTACCCCTTCCTAAGTGTCTGGGAGCACGTTCTGCACTCTAGTTGACCATACAAAGCTGTGCTTAGGCCTGCCCTTTCTATTTTTGGAGGGACCTCCTGCTACTAAAGGAGGAATATGCTGAGACCATTACAGATCAAATTATCAGCTGCCTGGTCACAGTGTCAGGACATCTCCTCCACCTCAGACACATGACCATGACCTCTTTCTTCAAAGACCCTTCCCACAAAGGATGAAATAGGAGGATCCAGACTGCTTTGATTCTGACTCCTAGTTGCAGGAAAACCAGGATGCCCAAGGGACAGGCCCGGCCTCAGGGCCACTGGGGAAGCCATGGAAATTGCCAACCTGTCCACACAGGAAGGTTTTCTGAACAGATAAGCAGATTTAAGGCTATTTTTGGTTTGCTTTTAAAAGGCTGGAGGAATGCCAATTCTAAGATGTGAATGCCTCAGTGGAGGGCTCCAAAATAACCTCTGCCAAGATCTGCCTCATGCTGCCAGGAAGCAAAGAGATGCCAGAGGAGGTCAAAGACGTTTGAGAGCTGAAGGGGTTCCTCTGGCTTTTCCGACTTTGACCTTCTCTGACAAGTCTCTGCTCACAGGCCTCCTGGACTAAGAAGCTCTGTGTTCATTTCTGAGACCACATTAACACTGACAGAGCCCACCACAGCGCAGCAACAGACAGATCACAAGGGTCTGGCGTTTACTCAACCCTGTTGGCTTGCAAAGTACTTCAGAAGTACAGGAGCCACACAACCTTGTGTGCACCCCAGCTCAGGAGGTCCAAATTACAGGACAGAGGCCCATCCACTAGCCGTAGGTCAAATCATCAAGGGCAGGTTTCTCATGTACTATCTAATGTGCTAAGGGGACAGGGTTATGGATCCCTGTGCCAGAGGTCCTGGCCTGTGTGCCCTGTTTGTTCTCTTCTGTCAAAAGAGTAAAAGCATCCAGGTTTCCTTTAAAAAAAAAAAATCTTACCACAGCCCCATCTAACAACTGAGGAAACTGAGCCACAAAAGGGAAGTGAATGCTCAAAGACATCTGGATCTCAGCATGTTTCCCACTCCTTCCATCTTGCCAGGCTGCCCCAGCAGAATGGAGTAGGCAGCTGACTTTCTATCATACTCAACCTCATTTTCCTCAGTTTTCTCCACTGTAAAAAGGGGAAAATAATGCCAGTAGGATCTACTTCACAAGGCTCCACTGAAGATGAACTGAAATACACATAAAAATACTCTGTAAACCTTAAAACTTCCCAAGGATCTAAGACTATCGAGAAAACCAAAGCCATATCAAGAAAAGAAAAGTATGGTCAGGGAAAGCCGGCTCCTGGGCCTGGCTGAAGGCCTCTCTTCAGTACTCATCTGCAGTGGGGCCAGACAAATTCCCCTGCAGTGCCCTGGCAAAGACATCTAAGGACTGACATTTCCTTTCTGGAGAATGTTGGCAAGTCTTTAAAATTCCTGTCAGTCTAAAAAACGCTAGCATTTTTGTTGTTGTTATAAAAA
This sequence comes from Petaurus breviceps papuanus, assembly GCF_028583685.1. Taxonomy (NCBI): domain Eukaryota; kingdom Metazoa; phylum Chordata; class Mammalia; order Diprotodontia; family Petauridae; genus Petaurus; species Petaurus breviceps. Next base: position 14,414,472 of record NW_027187400.1, on the reverse strand, counting down.
CAATGTTCTCTTCATTATTTGGAGCAGGTGTGCAGGGGAGGAATGCTTACAGTCTGCACACTAATTCTACAACATCTGATTAATCGCTGGGTACATGAAACAAAGGCATCCATTCTGGGTTTCCAACCACCTTTTGGAAGTCAGGGAAAAGTTATAAACTTTTTAAACTGGGGAATACTGAAGAGCAGCACACTACAGACCGATTTACCTGCAGTAACCCTGCTCACATATACAGCAAACCCCCATTAACTCCAACAGCAAACAGATAGTGAGCACCAGTAACCAGAGTTTAGTTACAATGACACTGATGATTAAGACTAAAAGAAACAGATGATTTTCTGTACTGGTTGTCAATAGATTGAGCACAATTTGGTCTACTGAAGATGAGAGTTGAGTGGGGCCCTAGAACAGAGAACGTCGGAAATGGGAAGGAGACCTTAGAACAAAGATCAGGAGAGCTGGGAGGAACCTCAGAACACAGACTGCTTGAGAGGAAAGGACAAGGCTAGTTCAGCTTTCTCATTCTGTAAATAAAGAGCGTGAGACCCACAGGGGTGAATGAAGTGCTCTGTCCAGGGTCACCAAGAGAGCCTAGGGCCGAGCTGGAACTCAAGTATGTCCTCACTGGGTCCCCACCAATGGGCTCTCCATTTTTTCCACTTTCCCTCCTCCCTCCTATAGGATGACACTTTGTATTTAACTGACAAGATCCTGGAATTCCTTCTAAATTGAGGTTAAAAAACATGCCCAGCACAGTCCAAGACACCTCAGCTTCTTCAGGAATTTACCACCCAGGTTAAAGGTCTGTGGGGACCTTCAGTCGACAAGAGCATCTGACTGAAAAGGCTGCCCTGTTCCCCTGCCATTTTGGACAAAGAAGAGTTTCCCATACTTCATTCACTTTCATAGCATTTCTATGAAGTCGAGAGTAGCTAAGCCTCTTGGGCTTCAATTCCCAGGGGAGGCCAAGAAAGCCCTCGTGGAGGCTGTTCCTCAAACCAGATACTTCACCTGCTGATGCTGGGCACTGTCTCTGGCTGGCCCTCAAGCCTGGAGAGCTCTCCCTCCTCAGCCCCATTCTAGCTTCCTTCTGGTCCCAGCTAAAATCCTGCCGCCTACATGAAGTCGTTCCCAATCCCCCCTCAATCCCTACCTGTATGATGCCAAATAAATCCCAACTTTTCTGAGTTTCAATTTCCTGATTTATAAAAACAGGGACAATAGGCTTATGATATGTACCTTGTAACACTCCATTCCACCATATTGCCCTGCTTCAAAAAGTTAACAATGAGGACATTTCTAAGTGGCATCCCTAAACATCTCCCAAATATGCTCCCTTCTTTCTCCTCTGGCACTGCCCACCCTTAGTGCAGACCCCTCATCACCTAGATGATTACAATAGCTGCTGTGGGGGCACAGCCTGCTTCAAGTCTCCCCCCACCTCCAATCAGCCATAAAAGTGATAAAGAACAGAACCAACCAAATCACTCCCCACCCCCCAGTGTCTAAAATCTCCAGGAGCAAATATAAAATCCATGCTCGGCATTCCAAGTCCTTCCTAAGCTGGCTCCCCTCCCACTCCCCCACACAGTTTCCCATCCAGTGACACTGGGCTCCCTGCAGTGGCTCCAACAAGACAGTCTGCTTCCCTGGTTGTCCCTCATGCCTGGATTATTCTCCCTTTCTGGATTCTCTGGCTTCCTTCAAGGTCCAGCTAAAAGCTCACCCTCCACAGAAAGCTTTTCGCAGCCTCTCTCAATGCTAGTGCCTTCACCCTGCTGATTATTCCCAAATGATCCTGTGTACAGCTTATGTGTGCATCCTTTGCATGGTGTCTCCCCATTAGACAGGTGGCACCTTGAGGCCAGGGCCGTCTTTTGCCTCTCACTGTATCCCCAGCACTTAGCAGAGTACCTGGCACATCCTGGTCAGGGGTGGGAAACCTGTGGCGTTCTAGGTCCTTGGGTGTGGTCCAGTTTTGCAAAACCAAGCCTTTCATTATGGGCACTTGGATTCAGTCAAAGGGCCACACTCAGGGACCCTGGGGCCACAGGTTCCCCACCCCTGTCCCAGATGCTTAATAAATGTTAAAAGGATCGACTGCCTTGTAGTTGGCCTTGTGCCTTTAGCATTTCATCTGTGTGAGCGATGGGGGGAGTTTTCTCGCCTGGAGGAAGGCAAGAGTTTGTTTTGGACACACCAGATGCTCTATAACAGTGGATCCTAGCGCTGTGTTGCCAGGGAGGTGCTGGAGGCCCAGCCACAACAGCTGAGTAGGGAGTCTAAGCCTGACTGCTAGATCCCCCTGGGCCTCCATCTGGCAGAGGCTGCCAGAGCTCCCGCCAGGCCTGGTCACCTTCTCAGGTGTATTCCCTTCCACAAAGCCCCTTCTCCCCAGCCCCAAAATCTCTCCCCTGATCAGAGGCATGGCTCCTACCAAGGCACATGACACAGTTCTGAAGCCAGGCACTTACCAAGTCAATCAAGTCACTGAGGTTCTTCTCGATCTGCTGAGGAGGCAGGCGCCTCATCAAGTCCAAGGCACAATCCAGCTGTTGGTCACTCTGAAAAAGGAAAGAGAAGCAAATCAATATGAAGACAAACAACAACAGCAACAATGACAATAATAACACCTGATCCCTGAAATACCATAGCACCTCAGTAATACGACATACTCAAGGAATGAGCCTTGGGTTTTTTTTCCTATTATGAACTTAACAATCAACAAACACGAACATCTCGATACACAAAGAACAAAAAAGGTTATTTATGAAAAGTCCAAACTTCTGTTATACAGTTTTTTAAAGTGAATATTAAGCTCAAGATGCCAGTAATAAAATTATCCTGTTTTCTGAGACACCCCTTTTTTCAGACACAGTCAAGGAATTGATTTGTTTTTCTCAAGTGTTCAGCATGTTTTCCTAGTATGGAAAACAAAGTGGATGTATAATGCAGATGTGCACTTGGACATGTTAATTCACCGAGTTAGTACAAATACCCTGGAAGGGTGTCACAAATAGACAAGCTGACAAGCCCAGAACAGAATGACCAGAGGAATTACAGCTGAGAAACCATTCGGTTCTTTCAATGACCCAAGATGCTCATAAAAGCCCTTCTGTTTAGCACCTATATACTCACAGGGGGTGGGAGTGGATTAATAGAGCTGTGAATTAGGTAACATCAAGATAAAAAAGGTTCAAATTACAGGTGGTGCCCAGATTCACAGACAGATGCACAGAGGGCAGAGGAGTCGGCATATTACCAGGGTGGGCTCACACATCCATGGCATAAGAGGCAAAGCCAGTATTCAAATCTGGGTGACAATCAGCCCAGGATGATTCCCATTACACTACTCTATTCATTCCAAACCTCTTTACCTGAATGTGGTATCTGGAAAGCAGATTCCTCACTCTGTGAGAGCCTTCACAGGTATAGCACAAGCTCGGTCTCAGCAGTCAGGATTTCATGGGATCACGGACCATGACTCTGCTAAAAGGGCCCTAAGTGAGCACTCATCATGACACCATCTTCCACTGCCCCCATATTACAGATGAAGAAACTGGGCCTGACAGGTGTGAAACATTTTGCCCCATGTCATACAAGTGACATATGTGAGCTGTCACCATCTACAGAGCACTGCAATCCTGATGCCACCATGTCCTAGTTATATAACCTTGGGCATACCATGTAACTACTCCAAGGTCAGTTTCCCTGGGCTGCAAAATGGAGAGAGCTGACCTGCCTACCACACAGCGCTGTTAGGAGATGAAAGCAAACAACTATATAAATGTAATGTATTCATTCAAGTAAAATATTAGTTAAGCACCTGCTACAAGCAAAGCATTATACCAGAAGTGAAGAGATATAAAGCAGGTCTTGCCCTCAGGGTTTACAATCCAGTAAGTTTCCACACAAGTTTAACTTATTATTATTTCTATTTAAAAGACTCCCACCCCGACCCAGTCCATGGTCACTGGTCATTCATCTGCAGAACCAGGGGTACCACGTACACTATGCTACCAAAAAACCTTTCCAATCCAGTCTGGTGCCCAGGTATCAGGGACTAACACCCCCGATAACCTATTGTTGGCTTTCTAGCTCTCCTGAATTCCAGTAACTAGGAATTCCCTTGTTGTGCCAACGCGGATTAGCCAAGTGGATAGATTCATGCCTCCTGACGTTGGGTGGGACTACAGCATAGCTCCCAGCTCAACAGAACATAAAGTCTGCCAATACCTGTGTGCCCTGTGAAGTCCTTCCAGATCACAAGAGCTCCCCAATCAAGCTAGGCCTTCTCTTGCCCATAGAAAATTAAAGTAAGCCTAAATACTTCAAATTGATTCAAAGTCTTTAAGCTATGGTCAATTAATTTTTTCCCCATTATTTTTCCCCAAACTGAATGAAAGCAACCTGCCTGAGAATGTCTTATGAAAACCTTGCAAAATAAAGATGGGTCTGAAGTCTATAGGTTACTCTCAACCTGGTTTAGCTGATCTGTAAAGGCGGTTTAGTGGGCTGTGTCTGCTTCAGTCACTACAGCTTCTTGGAGCCCTGGGTGACCTCAGAGTGCCAGCTAACCACCAAAGGGGGATGAGACGCCTGAAAAGGGCTTGGCAAGCCCTCACACCAGAGGTACTGGTCCTCCCTGGACAGATACCTTGGATGGGCAGTGTAGACACATAAACAGAACCCAGAATTGAAGAGATGAATAATATGCTGGATTTTGGGAAACTTCCCAGTGCTTGCAGTTCTCTGCTGCAAAAGCCTGCTCCACATCCCCTGACTCAATGGTCAGCAAGTCAGAATATTCCTTGCTCCCTATGGTGCCTTTCTGATTCTCCCTCTGCTGTCGATCTCCTCTGAGATTCACTCTATCCAAATATATCAAATCAAGTCAACAAGCATTTATTAAGTGCTTATGATGAGCCAGAGTTCCAGGAGTGGGGAACCTGAGGCCTCAAGGTCACATGTGGCCTTCTGGGTCCTTGGGAGCAGCCTTTTGACCAAGTCCAAGTTTTACAGAACAAATCACTTTATTAAGAGGATTTGTTCTGTGAAGGACCATAGAAAGTCCACATCAGACACAAAGATATCTCAGAAGGAAGAGGCTAGCAGCAGAACTAACCCATAAGGCTCTGGTCTGGCTCATTCACACGTAAGCCCCACAGAAAGGTTAGCTATTCTCCATCCTCCAGAGAAAGATCTGGTTGGAACAATGGGAAGAGAGCTCAAGGAAGAAAGCCTTGGTCCATAAGGAAGCGGCTGGGTCTCCTGTGGAGGAGCCTACAAGGGCCATGGATGAGAGCTGCATGGCTGGGCAGAAGGATCAGTGTCCCCTTTGATGAATTCAGAGATACACGGGCATACAGGGACATTAGACCATCCCCCCCCCCCCCCAAGCTCTCCTGACCTAGGAATGGACAAGCCCTTTTCTCTGCTTAGAATGGCAGAGGCAAGAGTGGAATTTTCTCCAAAGCTCCAACATTAACTCCAACTATTCATAAAAGGAGTCCAGCTTGGCCTATATTAAGAGATAGAACTAATCTGTCATCTATCTACATACAAACAATTACTGTGCTCAAGGGATTAAAAAAAATTGTGTTCCCTTCTAGCACAGTCAAACAAGACCCTATTTTTCTTCTGATTTAAAGGCTTGCAAGCTAAGCCAATGCTTTCTTCATAGACAGGCAAAGGCAATCTTCTGCCATTCTTGGCTTTGTCTCAAATAAACCACATCTCAATTAATTCAGGAAATCTTACTACAGACTTCCATTTGCAGACCAGCCACCATCATCACCCTTTGAAACGTTCAATCTGTTTTCTGCCACGTGTTCAGGAACAAACTGTGCTCCAGGGCTATGCACTGAAGAACTCTCAGGCAAATCCCTAACCAACCCACGATGCTCATCTAGAGGTCGTATGGGGAAAACGGCACATTCTGGATTAATAATCATTGTTTGAAGTGTTTCTCCCACTGACTGATTGCGCTCCAGCTCTATCCCTGGAGAGAGCAACCATGATCATAACCATGCATGAAGAGAGATGTCTCAGCAAGTCCAAACACACAACATTCCCTTTGAATGACTCGCTGGGCCCATGGGAAGACTCAAAATCCCATTAAGTGGCCTGAGAGATGGTGGCAAAGGCACAATTCCTTTAACCTCTGGGGTCCCTCTGCTACAACTTCATCCTAGCTCACTAGCACTGAATCCCCTAGGCTAGGCTTACTCTGGTAGGGAGGGAGAGGAAAGGAACTTCTATCATTATGAAAAGGCACAGTGCATTACAGGGCACGCTTTTAAGAATCTCAAGTGAAGCTGCTGGAAGCAAGCTCCTCTAAGGGCTAAGAAACAGGGACCTTCCTCCACTCCCAGATGATAATCAAGTTAATTAAGAGGCAAAGGGAGAAGGGAAAGGGGTGCATGTACTTCCTTTCATCTTCCAACTGATTAGTAAGCCTACTTTTATTTTCTGTAATTTGTAAAAGTGTTCTCCCTGCCCTTTCTAATGTCCTCATACATTCTAAACATCCCTGCCTTCTTTTTTTTTTTTTTTTAAGCAATCAGGGTTAAGTAACTTGCTCAAGGTTACACGGCCAGTTATTATTTCTGGGTGTGGTGCTAAGTATCTGAGCCCAGATTTGATCCCAGGTCATCCTGACACTGAGGCCGGTGCCCTTACTCGCTGAGCCACCTGGCCGCCCCGCATCCCTGCCTTCTTAATAACAGAGGAACCAGGCATGTCAATAGATGGAAAAATATTATAATTTCATTTTGAAATAAAAAATGTTCATCTTAATATCTCAATTTTCCTTGATGTAATCGACTCTTTAAAAAATGCAGTTAACTGATGTAATTTTGAAGTATTTTTAATCAGCATTTTTCTTGATGACCTCATAAATGCCAGCATGGAAGCATGCTGTATTGTACAGAAGAGTTATGTGCCTGCTTTCACCTTTTTCAGTCTCCTTCTGGGCAGGCATGGCTGTCCCATCTCATTCCTCCCCCTGGGTTCCGCCTGACTCTATGCCAGCTTCCCCCACCATTGCTCTGTGCTCTCAAAGTAGATAACCCAGCCTACTTCTTAAGCACTGTGTGGTCCATACAGATGCCTAATTTTGAGAAGGAGCTACTAATAAGTTAACATTGTGCTAAGTTTTCATGGTTAAAAATACATTAAAAGTGGTCAATTTAATATTCAATAGAATTCTTATGTAAACTTATATAAGTTCATAATAAATGATTTTTTTTTAATGAGGGAAAAGGTTCTCAGAGCATCTTCTAATAGACAAGTATCTAGCTTTCCTGCAAGTTTAATGGTGTAGCTATTTGGGGAGTGGCAGTGGGGCTCAGAGGCCTTTTCTGGATTATTTTCAGGTTTATGGCTACAACACTACACAACAGTAGTATCAAATGCAAATAGAAATGGACTCCTGGGCCCATACTGACTTAGAAAACATCAAATTAACATTGGGTTGTACTACATTTTTATTTATTTTGTTAAAGTTTCCAATTACAGTCTAATTTGGTGGGCTTTCTGCTTTCCAAGGCTGAGGCATCCCCTGAGTCTAACAGCCAGATAAATGGGTTGTTACCATTTTTTTTTTTTATCCAACTGACACTTGATCATGTCCCCTACACTCTACTTAATTCACAACTATGTATTCAGCAACTTATGTTCGCTGGGTGCTGAGGCTACAAAGATGAAAAAAAGGCCCCATACTCTACGCATCTGCAGTACACATTACAAAACTCATTACCAATCCAGTAAAACATAAATTTTCAATCCTCTCCACAATCCAGCTCCCAATCTATCCTCTTCTGCCTTAGATTGGCCTACTCATTCTCTGTAACGGCCAAAAATTCTCTATCCTCATCCCCAGTTGTCATTATGATCCCTGCTACCTTCCCCCCCCGCCCCTTCATACAATCCAGTAGCTACAGCTGAAATGACACCCCCCCCATACCCATGTGAAGAAATCCCTCCCCCCTTCCTTTAAGACCCACCTCCTCCAGGAGGTTCTCCCTGAACTCTTTCCCACCTGAAAGAGAGCTTGCCTTCCTTAAATTTCCCTAGACTTCTCAGAATGCTGGTCTGAGTCAGGAACAGTTTAAACCTTGCCTCTGACACTTAGCAGCTGTGTGGTTTTGGACAAGTCCCTTAACTTCTTTGTCTCAGCTTCCACAACTATAAATGAGAATAAAAGCAGCTACTTCCCAGGGTTACAGTATCTGTAATAGCTCTCAAGCTCTTAACACAGGGCCTGGCACACAGAAGGTACTTAATAAATGCTTGTTTCCTACCCCCCTCCCCAAGTTTGGCCCAATTCAATTCTATATGAGGGACTAAGAATATATAGGCAAGAATGACCATTGACCCGGCTCTCAGAAAACTTATATCTGATTGAAACATTTAGTGATGGGTCTAAATGTTTTCTCTCCTGTTAATCTTTAAAAAAAAAAAAATTTGGAGGGGGGGAAGGCAGGGCAATTGGGGTTAAGTGACTTGCCCAAGGTCACATGGCTGGTAAGCATTAAGTGTCTGAGGCTGGATTTGAACTCAGGTCCTACTTACTCCAGGACCAGTGCTCTATTCACTTCGCCACCTAGCCACCCTTCTCCTATTAGTCTTAAGAGCAGATACAGGAAAGAACCTGCACACCAAAGGTGCCAAATAAATGCCTGCTTCATTCTGCCTGGAGGACTCTCAATGGCAGAATTTGCCCTCCCTGCCAATAAGAGGCTGAAACAAAATATCTGCTCTAGAATAGGGACTGTCCTGCATTCCCTTCTGGGTATCCAGGCTATCCAAAAACCAGGCCTAAAGGAGTGGTCATCACAGCTACAGACCTCGTTCTGCCTTTTTTTTTTTTAATGGGATTTCCTTGGCAATCTAAACAATGAGGCAGCAGGAGCTGTCATAGTCTCAGACCCACCCAGTAATTTCAGACCCACTCCAACAGCTCTGGGACCTTGGAGGAAGCCGTGCAGGATCATCATATCACACAGGGAGGGGACGGACCTCAGGTCATGGAGGCCAACCTCCTCATTTTACAGGAGCAAAGTGAAGCACAGAGGGTGAGTGATTTGCCACAGAGTGGCACAATTAATATATGGAAGAGCTGGGAAACTGTCAACCCCTGGAGTCCCTGCCACTCCCCTAGGCCCTCCCTGTCCAGTGCCTCAAGGCATCTGAGCCTAAAGATAGGAGCACTGTCCCAGAGCCTTCAAGTTAGAAGGCACTTCCTAACCAGGAGGCAGAATTCCACATGTCTCTCTTCTGAATATTTACTGCAGTGTAAAGCTTTTTTAGCACCTCCATACATGTAGGACCCATGGCAAATCCTAATTCTACCATCAATAGATTGTTTTCCCTTACACTGTTCTCTTCAGAAGTGAAAGAAATGAAATGAGTCACTCTTGGGTCAGAACTTTAGACACAGTTCTCAAGTTGTTTCAATCATGTCTGACTCTTCATGGCCCTCTTTGGGGTTTTCTTGGCAAAAATACTGGAGTGGTTTGCCATTTCCTTTTCCAGTTCATTTTACAGGTGGGGAAACTGAAGCAAACAGGGTAAAGTGACTTGACCACGGTCACACAGCTCATAAGTGTCTGAAGTGGGATCTGAACTCAGATCTTCCTGACTCCAGACCCAGTGTTTTATGCCACCTAGCTGCCCCACTTCAGACACTAAACGAGAACATTTAAAGGTTTTGCACATATCTGGCAATCCCAAGACTATTTCTTTTGGGCTATAGAACCTCACAGAAAGATCCATATGCTTTGATGAAATGCTTTCACACATATAGGGAGAGGAGTTGAGTTAACACTGCAAATGACACATGGAACAGAATTTCAGGTGATCCAACGCATGAAGCAATAGCTAAGATGCTGTATAACAGACATGAGACGTCAAAAGAGTCAGAACAAGGGAATCCGCTAAGAAGAAATTAAACTGGGATAAAGTCCTGTCCCTGAGGACAAGAAGCTAAGTGGCCAAGTAGGAGATGGGGGAGGCACTGCCAGGCAACCCCTCCCAGAGAAAGCTTCCCGGAGATGTCAGTGAACTACAAACTCAGGACACTGAGGATATGAATGAAGTCTGTCACTTTCCCTGAAGGGCCTTTCCCATGCCCTCCAACTGTCAGTGCCCACCGCACCTCATCCCCCCCCCCCATTCTGCATAAACTGTGTATATATTTTGCATAGCTCCATGTGTATGTATGTTGTTTCCTCCAGTAAAATGTAAGCTTTTTGAGGGCAGGGATTACTCCATAGGCTCATAGGACCCTAGATCTAGGACCTCAGAAGCCATTCAGAATACTCTTAAGATTTTACAGAATAAGAAACTGAGAGCCACAGGAGATTGAGTGATTTCCCCAGGTTCCCACAGTGAGGTCAACAGCAGAGATAGGAGCTGACCCAAGGCCCTGACTCCAAGGCCAGTCATCTCTCCCACTGTACCACAGTTCCAGAGGCTAGCACAGAGTAGGACACAATCCAAGTACTTAATAAATGCTTACTGAATAAACAGGGAAGTCCTTCTGATATCATCCTTTTTTGGTAGACAGGAAAGTTCCCTGGACACCTATCCTATGGCTGAGCAGAGCTGTATGATTTCCTATCATCTGCTCATTAACGTCCCACAGATGTCCTAGGCTACTTTTTCCTCTTTGGTCTGATGAACCAAATGATTTATCCCTCCACTTGGTTAAATGACAGCTAAATGTAAAAACTCAGGCACTCATGAGCAGCACATGCCAGCTCGATAACAACAAGCATCCTGAACTGGGAAGCTATAGGGAAGAGCCTGGAGGGCCTTTCCAGGCAAGAAAACTGGGAAATGGGAGGGTATGCCTCTGCAAGAAAACACCAACTTTCTCTCTTTTAAAATCATGGAAAAAGCTGATGTGGATTACGGTGGTGGCCCCTAGCCAACAAGGAGAGGGATGAGAGAGCATTTCTTCATATTTAAGAAGGCTTTATTCGATGAAACTTCTCCCTAAAAAGATGTACAAGGTGGATTAGACCAAGGATCTGCCATGTGGATGGGGAAGGACTGACCTCCTCCTGAGATGGCTTTCAAGAGTTTATATGTGTGGGTGTTGAGGAATGGAGCTATAATGGAAAGATCTTTGGGATCATTTTGCAGAAAGTGCAAATTAACAAATCTGAAAGAGAATAAGAAGGTTTAAATGATTTAGGATAAAATCAAGGCTCTATCAATGCAAATATTTCAGATGGAAAGGGGTAGCTCTCCTTTATGACATGAGTCCAAAGGAAGGTTTAAGGGCAGGGAAGTTCATACAAAACACAACATCACTGGGTCCATTTCTCTTCCAGGTTCCCTGGGTTCCCATTCAGGTGCCTGTAAATAGATAAACACAGGAGTCTCCACCTAGCAACCTTGTGCCTGGTCTAGCTCGTGTGTCCTCTCCCCCTCGAGGGGCACAGTATGCCACCACACACTGCCATGGAGGTGGGCCATCCAGTATAAAGTGTGCTGCACAAACCCCATCACACAACATACTTGGTCTTCAGGTAAAGGCCTCCAGTAAGAGGAAAGCCATTCCAGTTATCCCTGGACAGCGATTCCAATTTGGGCAAAAGCTTTACATGTTGGGGACCTTTTCTCTTACACTAGTCCTCTACATCACTAGTCCAGCACCCTCAGGCAAGAGATCAGAGACATTCACCTTGGAGGACAGAATACTTTCAAATGGGAAATGCCCTCATCGGAGCCCCGCTGGCCAGACTGGTATGGTGCGGCTTTGTTTGTTTCTGAATTTGTATTCCCTTAATTTCCTCCACCATCCACCCCTTGACTACCCTTACACTGTCAGTTTTGTAGCCTCATTTGTTGGTGTTTGGTTGTATCTGATTCTTCGTGATCCCATTTGGAGTTCTCTTGGCAAAGAGAGTAGTTTGCCATTTCCTTCTCCAGCTCATTTTTCAGGTAAGGAAACTGCGGCAAATAGAGTTAAATAACTTGCCCAGAGAAACAGTTGGTGTCTGAATCCAGATTTGAACTCAGGTCTTCCTGTCTCCAGATCCAGTATTGTAACCACACCAGACCCTGCCCATTCTACCTGAGCTGGCTTCAGCCATGATTCCCATTACAACCTCCAATAATTTCTCACCTGACCTATCCCACCTCGCTCCAGCTTTCTACTTCTGAAATCACAATTAAAGAGCACTGATATTGATACTGAAAAGAACATGTCAGTCTAATCCCCTACACCTCCCCTAATTAACTTTTTAAACCAGCACAGCCTTCCTAAGCCACCAAACTCCACTAAGGAACTTTGTCTTCCTTCATTAGAATATCAGCTCCAAGAGGGCAGGGATTTTCTCCACTTTTATATCTGAATCCCCAGGGCTCCACCATCACCACAAGGCTTTTCATTTGTTTCTCACAGGCAGAGTAAATGGGCCTCACCACAACTTTGCTCACTGCTCCTGGTTCTGCCTTCCTTCCTAGGATAGTTCTGCAAAAGCAGAAACCACCGACAAGGATTTATCTGCCAGAGTCCAAGACTCTAGCTTAAAAACATTTTAAAACTCTAGATCTGCCGCCTCTTTCCACTGTTTTAATATACGTGATTGGAGAATAAATTCAGTCTGGGTCAGTCTCCAGGACCCTGAGCTCTCAAATGCAAAATTATCAGAAAATCAATTTTACCCAAAAGTCAAATGGCAGTGGACCTCATTCTAAGGCCCTTTGCAAGAAGGCCAGCTGGTATTACAGATCCACAAATACCTACCTCCTTTACTTCTGATGGGTTACTGACCCAGAAAGCCTCAAAAAAGACAAGTGTTTACTTCCACAGCCCCACCTTGCCTGGAGCTCTCTATTCTACATCTATCTGGAACTAAAGGTCCCAAGCTCTAGCTGAGCTCTTCTCCTCAAGAAGTATGCTCTAGAGCACAAGATCAAGTGCACGCAGAGACAGAGACAGAGAGAGGAGAGAGAGAAGGGGAGAGACAGAGAAAAGAGAGAATACACCCATTCCTATACACAGCAAGTCAGGGGGTATTTGTCAAACATCGAACATGTGCCAGGCGCCATGCTAAGTTCTAGGGACACCAAGAAAGGCAAAAGACAGATACTGACCTCAAGGAGCTCAAAACCTAACAGGGGAGACAACATGGGGAATAAATTAACAGAGGAAAGACACAAGAATTCAGAGGGACTGGGAAAGTGGGAAGGAGGTGGGAGTTTTTTTTTGCTTTTTGGAAGGCAAGTGGGGTTAGGTGACTTGCCCAAGGTCACACAGCTAGTTTTTGTGTTAAGTGTCTGGAGGCCAGATTTGAACTCAGGACCTCCTGACTCCAGGGCCAGTGCTCTATTCACTGCACCACCTAGCTGCCCCAGGAGGTGGGATTTTAGCTGGGATCTGACAGAAGTCAGAGAAACTGGGAGGCAGAGATGGGGAGGGAGAACATCCCATAGATAGAGGACAACCAGAGGAAATTGCCAGAGCTGAAATGTGGAGGTGTAGAGTGTCTTGCTCAAGGAAAAGCAAGGATGACAGTGTCACTGGACCAAAGAATACATAATGGGGTGTGAAGTGTAAAAAGACTGGAAATGCGGTTGGGGGAAAGGGCTACATGACAAAGGTCTCTGAATACCAAACAGAATTTTCTATTTGATCCTGGAGGTGATGGAGAGCTACTAGAGTTCACGGAGTAGGAATATGACAGTCAGACTTGGACTTTAGGAAAATTACTGTAGGGGCTAAGTGAAGGATGGACTGGCAGGCAGACCCGACAGCAGGTTATTGGAATAATCCAGTCATGAAGTGATAAGAGCCTGCACCAAGATGGCACCAGGATCAGAGGAGAGAAGGGGACATAGTTGAGAGTTATAACACATGTAAAACTGAATGGCCTTAGCAACACATGGATAGGGAGGTGAAATGTGGGAAGGGACTGAAGATGATGGCCAGCTTGTGAGCCTGAGGGACTGGGAGGATGGTGGTGCCCTCTACCATAAAAGGGATTATGAAAGAGGAAGGCTTAGGGGGAAAGTTCAATTTTGGATGTTCTGAGTTTAAGATGTCTAGCTGAAGATGGCTGGAAGATGCGAAATGAGGGACTTCAAGTTAGCAGAGAGGTTAGGGCAGGGTAAGGTAGATTTAAGAATCATCAGCATAGCCACCTCCTTCAATTCATGTAAAAGGTGACTCTGAACAAACTTTGGAGCTACAGAACCCACAAAATGACACAGAGAAGCTAACCTCCTGCTGAAGACAGCCCGGCAGGCATGCAGGAAGCAGCCAGCACAGTGTATTGGTTGCCAAGCCCAGCCCCTCAAAAGCCCCAGGTTTTAGCCTCAGGGCAGCCACATCCAGCCCCTGGGCTGGAGGGACTTCACATCATCAGCAGCTGTGGCAGTTTCCAGAATTACCAATCCACACATACTAAAGACGAAGTGAGAGGTCAGTGCAGTGTGGACTTTGGGACCTGGGAGTTCAGGAGTGTGGTCGGCCTTTGCCCCCAGGGCAAGAAGTGACTGAGGTGCAGCAGCCATGCAGCCACCACCACGTGGCTACTTCAGAGCTCCTGGCCTGCAGATTGCAGGGGGACCAAGTGACCAAGAGGGGTAATAGCTCTCAATTTAACCTGCTTGGATCTGGATTGTGATCTAAGGTGGAGGTCCTGGGGTGCGTGACCAGTTTGCCAGAGAATGTGGAGGCTTCAGAAAAGGCACCCAACTAACAGTTCCAGCAGCTGAGAAAACCCCAGTGATTAGGACAAAACTCCCCACTCTGGTAGCAGAGTTCTACTGTAGCAAAAAGCTCAAAAGTCAAGTAATTGAGTGGCAACATGAGCAAATGAGGGAAGCAAGGCAAGCACAGTAATATGACTTTGGACTCCTTTTTTGGGGACAAAAAGGATCAAAGCATAGAACAGGAGGAAGACAGTGAAATCAGAACTCCTGCACCAGAAGCTTCCAAAAGAATAAGCTGCTTACAGGCCATAGAGAAGCTTAAGAAGGATTTTGAAAACCAAATAAGAGAAGTGGAGGAAAAATTGGGAAGACAAATGAGAATGATGCAAGAAAATTTCAAAATGAGAGTCAACAATCTGACTGAAGAAAACTACACCTTAAAAAACAGACTAACTCAAATGGCAAAAGAGACTCAAAAAGCCAGTGAGGAGAAGAATGCCTTAAAAAGTCGAATTTGCCAGATGGAAAAAGAATCTCAAAAGCTCACTGAAGAGAATCATTCCTTCAGAATTAGACCGGAATAAATGGAAGCTAGTGACTTTATGAGAAATCAAGATACTATTAAACAGATTCAAACATGAAAAAATAGAAGGCAATATGAAATATCTCATTGGAAAAACCACTGACCTGGAAAATAGATCCAGGAGAGATAATTAAAAAATTATTAGACTACCTGAAAGCCATGATCAAAAAAAGAACCTAGAAATCATCCTTCAAGAAATTCTCAAAGAAAACTGCCCTGATGTTTTAGAACCAGAGGGCAAAATAGAGGTTGAAAGAATCCACTGATCACCTACTGAAAAAGATCCCAAAAAGAAAATTCCTAGGAATATTATAGCCAGGTTCTAGACTTCTCAGATCAAGAAGAAAATATTACAAGCATCCAGAAAGAAACACTTTGAATACTGTGGAAACACTATCAGGATAACAAAGGACAGCAAATAACAAATAACTGGCAGCTTCTACACTGAGGGATCAAAGGACTTGGAATATGATATTCCAGAGGTCAGAGGAGCTGGGATTAAAACCAAGAATCACCTACCCAGCAAAACTGAGTATCATGTTTCAGGGGAAAATATGGTCATTCAATGGAATAGAGGACTTTCAAGCATTCTTGATGAAAAAACCAGAGTTGAGTAGAAAATCTGACATTCAGATACAATAAGCAAGAGAAGCTTGAGAAGGTAAACAGGGAAAAGAAATCACAAGGAACTTATCAAATTTGAATTATTTACATTCCTACATGGAGAAATGATCATTGTAACTGATGAAAGTTTTCTCAGTATGAGAACAGTAGAAGGGAATAGAAATGTGTATATTTATATGTCTATATAGGAGGGTATATGGGTGTATAAATACACATGTGAATGTGTGTATATATGTGTACAGGTATACACAGACAGAGGGCACAGAACCAGTTGAATAGGAAGGGATACTTAACATGTGAAATTAAGAGGTGAGAGAGAAATATAATGAGAGGAGATGGGGAGAGATAAGATAGAATGGGGTAAATTATCTCGTATAGAAGAGGCAAGGGAAAACTGTTACAACAGAGGGGAAGAACAGGAAGGCAAAAGGAAATGAGTCAACCTTATTCTCAATGAATTTGGATTAGGGAGGGAATGACATTCACACTAAATAGGGTATCTCACCCTACAGGGGAATAGGGGGATGGGGATGAGAGGGGGGATGATGGAAGGGAGGACAGGCTGTGGGGGAAGGGAAGTTGGAAGCACCTACTTTTGAAAAGGGACAGGATCAAAGTAGAGAATAGAACAAGTGGGGGGTGGGATAGGAGGGAGGGAAATACAGTCAGTCTTTCACAATATATCCACTATAAAAATGTTTTGCATAGCCACACACGTACAACCTATATTGAATTGCTTATCTTCCCAGTAAGAGTGGGTGACGAGGGAGGTAGGGAAGAATCTGGAATTCAAAGGTTTAAAATCAAATGTTTAAAAAATATATATTATCATTATTATTATTATTATTTTACATGTAACTGGGAAATAAGATACACAGGCACTGGGGCATAGAGATCCACTATGCCCTCCTGGAAAGTCGGAGGGGGGATGAGGGAAGATATAGGAGAGAGCAGACTAGGGGAGAGGATATCCTGTGGGACCGCTGTTTTAGGAGGGTGGGTAGGGGAAAAATGGGGAGGAAAATTGTAACTCAAAATCTTGTGGAAATGAATTATGTAAACTAAAACATAAAAAAAAGACTACAAATTTCACTTAAAAAAAATCATCAGCATAGATTTGATTTGATAATTAAATACGTGGGGGCTAATGAGATCACTGACTGAAACAGTATAGAGGGAAAAGAGAACAAAGTCCAGAACAGAGCCCTGCTGGACACTCATGGTTAGGGATGTTATCTGGATACGGATCTGGAAAAGACTGACAAAGAGCCATCAGAATAATAGGAAGAAAATCAAAAGAAAGCAAAAAATTAGAGAATATCAAGGAGAAGCTGACTGATAATGTCAAAGGTTGCAAGAAGGTCAAAAAGTGAGGACTGAGAAAAGGCCACTGGATTTGGTAGTTTGGAGATCACTGGGAGCTTTGGAGTAAACAATTCCAGTGGAATAATGAGGTTGGAAGCCAGACTGTTATGGTGTTAAGAAGAGAGGGAGAGAAGGGGTGGTACAAATTATAGTCAATTTTCTCAAGGATTTTTGCCACAAAGAGCATAAGAGATACAGGAAAGTACTCAGCAAAAGATGATCAAGGACATTTGAGGATGGAGGTAACATGGGTATGTTTGTAGGCAGAAGGAAAGGAGACAAGGAGAGACTGAAGACATGAGAGAGTGCAGATGCAAGGAGGGTCACTCTGTTAGAGATGGGTTGGAATAGGATCACCTGTGCAAGAAGAGGGATTTGCCTTGGCAAGGAGTAGGGCTACCTCTTCATCTAAGAGGAGTGAGGGAGGAGATGGTAGCAGAAAGTTATCTCAGTGGTAGGAGATGAATAAGACAAGAGAAGGAAAGAGGGGCTCTCAGTGAATGGCCTCTATTTCTTCTGTAAAATATATGAGACAAGGCTCTCAGCTGAGGGGATGAGGAGAAGTGGAGCCATGAGAGGTCTGAGGGGAAATGGAAAAGTTTGGAAGAGGTGCTATAGAAAGTGGGATAGTTGATAAGGGAGGTACAGAAAGATTGCCTAGCAGCACTGAAAACCCCATTTGGGTTATATAACATAAATTTGTAACAGACCCAGTCAGAACAGTTGCATATCCCATGTTTCCCCGATAATAAGACCTATCCCGAAAATAAGCCCTCCCCTTACTGTGTAAGATTCCTCTAAAATAAGCCCTATTGAGATTGCTACTGTAGTGAAGGTGATCCCCTGCGCTACACGGTACATTACGGTACCCTCTGTATGCACCCCCCCACCTGTGAAACACACGCCGCGCTCCGAGCTGCATCCAATCAGAGCTGCAGCAGTGAGCGCGTCATCCTGTTCTTTATTGAATTCATTATTGAATAAAGGTACATTTTTTTGTTCACATTTACCTGTTTATAAAATTGCTGTCAATGTTCATTAAAATAAGCCCTCCCCTGAAAATAAGCCCTCTAGTGTTTTTCTGTCCAAAAAAATAATAAGACAGTGTCTTATTATCGGGGAAACACGGTACATGTTTTTCTCCATCTTCGTTCAGCAGTGAAAGCAGTGGATGGTTGATCCAAGGGGTCCAAGGCTGAAGTTTGGCAAGAAATAAACTGGCAAAATAAGGGAGCCAGGGACTCAAGCGAAGCGTACAGTATAGAGTTGAGCTGGTTCACCAAGAGGCCAAGATGGGGAAGAGAGAGGGACGAGTACAGAGGTGACAGTCTTAGAGAGTCGAGGGACTGGAGGTCAAGGTGCGGCATGAGAAGGGAGAGGTGGAAAGCCTATAGATTATGGCTGGATAAGAGGATTTCAGAGGTCTTGAACACAGAGGTGGATTAGTGATACCATCTTTGTATATGAACAGCATCAGTTTTACTTTTGAAGTTATGTGATATTTTGAAGAACAGAAATATAGTTATTTCTGAAGATGGACACGTGGTGTAACAGATTACTATTGTGTATGTATAATATATATGTATAGCATACATATATATACACACAGTAAAGCACAGAAAAGTACTTTTTCATGGAACTTAAATTTTTTTTAAATGCTTTTTAATTCATTTATAGAATCTAGACTTAGAACAGAGCTTACCTAGAGATCAACGAAGCCCAGCATCGTTTAGAAGAGCATGAGGCCCAGAGTGTGGAAGTGACATTAGAAAACGAACAACTTTCAATAGGATCTAAAAATGGGTCCACTTTTCTAATAAATCATTTCATCTAGCCCCCTCATTTTAAAGAGGGGCACTAAGGCCCAGCGAGGGGAAATGATATGAATGAACTTTAAGAAATTAAGGGAAGGGCAAGGCTAGGTAGCACAGTGAACAGAGCGCACTCGAGCTGGAGTCAGAAGGACCTGAGTTCAAATACACCCTCAGACACTTAGTACTTACTAGCTGTGTGACCTTGGGCAAGTCACTTAACCCCAATTACCCTGGTTTACCCCCTCCAAATGGAAAGAAAAGTGGATACCCAAATAGGATCAAATAGAAACTCCTTCTTCTGGAAGTTCAAACTTTTTGTTACTTGGTCCCTTCCTACTTTGCCACTCTTCTTATACTTTACTCCCCTCCATGTATTATTTTTTTGGAGGCAACTGGGGTTAAGTGACTTGCCCAGAGTCACAAAGCTCATTAAGTATCAAGTGTCTGGCCAAATTTGAATTCTGGTCCTCCTGACTCCAGGGCTGCCCCACCTCCACTACTTTTGAGATACAGGTACACTGGTATATTTCCAGTTCCTCAAATGTTATTACGTCTCCACCACCTGTCTCCTGGAATGAAGGGAACAAAGTGTTTATCAAGCACTTCCTGTGCCCTTTCCCTCCTGTCAGTCCCTTGTGCCACCTTCATCTCCATCTTGTGGTCTCCCTAGCTCTCTTTAAAGCTCATTCCAAAGCCCCCATTCTGTAGGAGGTCTTTCTCAGTCACTCCCGGCGATTAATGACTCCACCTTCAGATTATCTTCCATCTACTCTGCATAGATCTTGTATGTATGTGGTTATTTGTATATTGTCTCTCCCATTAGAACGTACACTCCTTGAGGGCAGGGACAATTTTTTTTCTTTCTTTTTACCCCCATCTCTTAGCCCAGGTATGCTTGGTGACAGATGTAGAAATCCAGTGAAAGAAATCAGCCAACAGCTTGGAGTAACAGAAGGGCCTGTTTTGTTAGCTTCTTTTCTTTGACAAAGAGGTGAGTTTCAATTCACTTTTCCCTTGCAACCTTGGAATCCCAAGAGAAAGATGATGGTATTTAGATGGCTTCTGAATGCTCAGCTCTCCAAACTTACACCAGATGAGAAATACACCATCCAAGTCTTGTTTTTAACCTCCCACTGCCCCTTATGTCAGGAAAGGGTGCTGGCACGTGGGCTACAAGGTCCTGATCCTCACTGAAGGATTGTGGGAACACTTACAGAAACCCTCGTTCCGTCTTGCCAGCTGGAATCACTGCTTAAGAAGAGGCTGGAAAACTAGAGCATTGGACAGAGGGCAAGGAAGCAGATGTAGAGCATTCTCATCAAAGTTATGCTTCCTATGACTCTAAGAAATGCACTTCTTACAGAAGCAGCTTGGAGAAAGTAGCCCTTTAAATGGTGCATTTGTAAAACCCATGGAATAACCAGAGAGCTGAATGAATGAAGGAGAGGAGAGATGGAAGTGGTCACTGGCCCACCCAAGACATACTGGGTTCGTCTGATATGCTCATTCTCTAGAAAAAGAAGGAAATCAGATCATAGGGTTTAGAGGTCCTGGACTCCAAACCTAGTGTTCTTTCTATGCTGCCCCATGTCCCTCTTATAAAAACATACAGGCAACATTTCCATTCCTCAATACAGCACATAGCCCACAAAGTAAAAATAATGCCCCACCATCAGCAGGTCATGTAAAACTCCGATCAAAGCCGAGCAATTCTCTGCTTGATGCCACTCCCTTTATCATCAATGGCATACAAGCCCGAAATAGTAGGTGGGGTGTGAAACACAAATAAAGAACACACCATTTCTCTCCCCTTTTGGCCCTGGCCTCTCTCGGAAGGCTCTTCACACCTGCCCCTCCTGCATTAAGACCCAGTTGTAACCTTCCCCCTTGGGTGACTGGGACCATCTGTCAGCCCAGCCCACTCCATCTCCCACTGTGGTGGCCAATGAGATCTGACTGAAATCTTTTCTTTGCCCCTGGAAATCTCAAAGAAAGTGTGTTAAGCTTCCTCATGTGCATTAAAATGCACCCACAGTAAGGTGAAAGGCAGAGTGGTGTTGCGAAGGGAGTGCTGGACTTGGAGCTTCCTAACTCTCTGACACTTAACCTCTCGGAAGCTTGGACTTGAGGACCTTCCAGCTCTAAATCTATTATGACCCTAAGAAAGAGTTACTGTTTTTTAGCATCATGAGCCCATCTGCCTCTTTTAAGTCCTGAAACAGTTAAAACAGACGAGGACAGTCATCAGACCTGGAAGAGGTCTTCAAAATCACCTAGCCCAACCTTCTCTTCTAGATAGAAAACTGAGGCCCTGAGAGGGGGACTGAACTTTCTTTGGAAACCATGGCAAAAAGACCTCCACTAATACCTCCTTCCTCTTGGCATGGAAGTAACTTTGGTTCTTGAAAGCAAAGAGCAAAAGAACCCAACCTCTGGTTCTCCCAGGCTAGAAAGACTTCAAGTAGAGGCCAGGGCAAGAGACTCTGTGCTGCCTGACATCTAGAGGCCAAACAGCCTGAGTTCAGAGAAGTTCAATACTAGAGGAGGAGTCACAATTTTGGGAAGGTTTTCATACATAGCAATTTAAAAAAAAATCTCAACTAGGATGGAAAGAGGATGGTATCTTTGCTAGTGAATGGAGCAATGCCCAAATCACAGATCTGCTGGTTTTCAGGGGCCTCAGAGGCCCCTAATCCAAAGGTTCTTAACAGAAGATCCCCTCTGAGACATCGAGCCACCATCTCCCAAATCTGCTCCTCCACAACTCCCTAAATACTCCTAGACTGGCCTGCTGAGCCTGAGCAGGACAATACCTCTTGGGAATAACAGCCTCCCAGATCTGAAGACAGCTTCATGTGCACCCCCTTCCCAATCTCCTTCAGGTTAAGTTTCTTAGTTCTTTAAAATAATAGCTAATAATAATAATGAAAACCAACATTTTCATAGTGCTTATCATGTCCCAGACACCGTGCAAAGTGCTTTACGATGATCTCATTTGATCCTCACAACAAACCTAGCATCTATGTGATATAAATGAAGAAAATGAGGCAAACTGAGGTTAAGTTAGGGTCACTTGCCCAGGGTCACCCAGCTAATGAGTGTCTGAGGTGAGATCGGACTGCAGACCCAGCACTCTACCACACTGCCCAGCTGCCCCACATGGCATCTCTCTAATAACCCTCTCCATCTGGACACTCTCCAGTTTGTCACTGAAATCCAAGTTCCTCAAAGAGCACAGAAATAAAGATAAATAAAGATTTGTGCCTCAATTTCCCCATATGTAAAGTGAAAGAGTTGGCCCCAGAACTAAAATGGGTATAACATACCTGCCTTTGTAAACTATAAACCATAAATGGGGAGAAGTTCCATAGATGGGAGTCATTATTTCCTTTTTTTTCTTTTCTTTCTTTTGGGATGAGTCATTATTTTCACAGATAATACAAATCAAATCTTTAGCCAGGTTCTAGTTTAAGACATCTGAATTTCAGAATAAAGAAGTTTCACTGTTTAAGAATTTTTAAGGATTAGAAATACAAGACAGGGAAGGGAAGTTTCAACAACAGGTTGTTCTGACAAAGATTTGGGGGTTTTAGTAGACTGAAAGCTCAATTAGGAGTAAGCACATGGCTAATATTGAAATATGTTTTGCATGACTTCACATGTATAACCTACATCAAATTACTTGCCTTCTCAAGGAGAGGGGCATGGAAGGACAAGAAGGGAGACAATTTGGCATTCAAAAAATTTTAAAAAGAACATTAAAATTTTTTTTCATGTAATTGGAAATACTAATGAAATAAATAAAAATATATTTTTAAAAAGAGGAGTAAGCAGTGGAATCAGAATAGGGAATGGACCTGCAGTTTCAACTGTACCAGGTATTTCCAGGAGAGAAAACTCCCTTCTCTCTACCTTAGAGCCTAAGAGAAGCCAGCAAAGATAATGTAATCTTGGGCTGCATTAAGACAGGCTGAGCTTCTGGGAATGGAGAGGTCTCACTGTAGTCTGCCCTCAACAAGCAGACCTCATCTGAAAAACTGGGTGCAGTTCTGGGCATTTAATAAGGAGACTGAGAAGCTCCAAGGTGTCCAGAAGAGGTCAAGCAACAGGCTAACAGTCCCCGAGTCTGTGTCATAGAAGGAGCAGATGAAGGAAGATTTCACTTCAAGAAGAAAAGTCTCAGGGAGGATACAGGATAACTGTGTTCCAAGACATGAAGGACTGTCCTATGGTGGAGGGATTCAGTTTGATCTCTGACACAGAGGGCAGGACCCAGGGGCAACTGACCAAAGTGAAGGTACCAATTTAGGTTGATGCCTGGAAAAACTCCAATCCAGAGGTGGCGAATTCCCCTTCTCTGGGAGTTGCTTTCAAGCAGGGGCTGGATGAGTATCCACTGGGGTTTTAGAGATAGTGGGGAGTCCTTCTGAATATGTTTGAATTAAATGGCTACCAAGACCCTTCTTCCAGATCACAAATTCTAGAAAATGTGAGATTAAGGCAGGAGGGAGAGAGAATGAGTGTTCTCCTCCCAGGTCTGCGCGTGCTCGTGCACGTGCGCGCGTGCATGCACACACACACACACACACACACACACAGTTTGACTCTATAAACAGAGCTCCAGGAATCTTTACTATAAAATTCTCTCCCCCCCACCCTTTCACCTTAGGATAGTATCTGAAGACCCATATTCCCCTTCAAATGGTAGGGCCTACATGCAGAAACCCAACGGGATGCCTCCTTTAGGCCGAAGCCCTAGGAGGCTGTGGGGCCTTAATGAGTTTCGTGTTTCCCTGACATTACAGCATTTTCACACACTTGCACCAAGTCCAAGAAAGCACTCCTAAGGGAAGAGCAGAAGGAAACATGAAATGAACTTCTGGGGCAATCTGGTTGCTTTGAAGGACTAAGAAAACACAGGGACCTCAAAAAGCCAAATGGCCAAAAGCAATTTGAGCTCAGAATGTGACTCTCCTGTGCCATTTCCTGTAAGGATGCCCTGCCTGTTGGAATCTCCAATTACAGAGTTTGTTTCCTTTCAAAGAGAGCTTCATTTTCTCTGGCTCTAGACTTTGGCTGCCTTTGCCTTCACTGGCTTCTACCTGTTACAAGCCTACAGCTTTTCTGTATTACAAGAACCAAGGCAACTAATTGGTTAAGTAACTTATCTTTCCACTAGCTGGCAGCTAGGTGGCATAGTGGAGAGTGTGTTGGGCCTGGAGTCTGGAAGACCTGAATTCAAATACCACCTTAGATGCTTCCTAGCTTTGTATAACCTAGGCAAGTCACAATCTTTCTCAGTCACAGTCTCTCCATGTGAAAAATGAAGACAATAATGGAACCTATACTTCAACTCAAAGGGCTGTTGTGAGGATCGAACAATACTAACATCTACAAAGCATTATGCTAAATTTAAATCACGTTTGTACAACTTGCAGCCCCTGAGCCTGCAGAAAAATGTAGAGGAAAACATCCTTTGAATGTAAAGGAAATCCTCTGGTATGTGGTAAGCAGCCTGAGGGCCGCAATTGTGCAGGCCTGGCTTAAATGCAGTTATTATTAGCTGCTTCTGTAAAATATGGACAACATGAATTATTTCAAGACAAGAAATTAAAATTTTTTTTTTCAGCAAAAAGGGAGGGAAAGATATTTTCTAGTAGTTATAACAACTAATCTCTATCTCACAGAACTGAGAGCTCGAAAGGACCCCAGAGGTCAATCAATGAACCTCAGTGGGCCTCAATTTCTTGTTAAATGAAGGAATTAAACAAGATGAACTGGAAGGAACCCACCCAGGTCTAAATCTGTGATTTTAGGATCTAATCTTTTATTTTAAGGGAGGAAAGTGAGGCTTAGAGAGGTATGACTTGCCTAAAGGACACATAGCTAGTAAAGAATACAGCCAGGATTCAGACTCACATCCTCTTAATTCTAAAGCCAACCCAGATCCTTTCACTACATCTCAGAATTTCATTGATCTGATGAGTTTGGGATTTTTTGATCTGTTTTTTCCCTAACACCTAAGACCTAAGGCAGACTTGTACTAATAATAATCATCTGGAGTCCAGACTTTGAGACATGTAAGTGTCAGTGAGCATCTCTTGAAAAATCTTTTAAGAAAATCCCTTGTCTTCCAAAGCGAACAGAACCAAGCCGAGTGGTGTTGGTCCATGTCACGGTAAGTTTAATAGATACTTTTTAAAATGTTCCTTCCCTTGTCTGGGAGACTGGGCTATCCTGGAATCCTCTTCTAGTCTCAACTCTGCCACTAAGTAGTTGTGAGTCCTTTGGACAATCACTTCCCTCCTGACCCTCCATTTCTTCTGTAAACTAAGAGAGAGTGACTAAACCTTCCCCAGGTATAGCGTCGCCCTCTCCCAACTGCTATGTGTTTATTTTGGATATATCCAGTATTTATTGATGTGTGAACAAGCTGTGTGTTTCTAGTGAATGATTGAGGGCAAGGTCTTTCTCACTTCTGCAGAATTTCTATCCCTAATGTTTGCTAGCACAAGCAATAGGCACTTTATAAATGCTTTTTTTTAATATTCTTCTTTTCACCTGGCTCCTTTTGCATACCACCAGAGTAGGTCTGTTCATAGCAATCGCCAGAAAAAACATTCCAGCCTGAGGCTCACTTCTGGCAATTTTGGGGAAGAGGGTAGAGAGAGACGGGGAGGGGTAGGTCAGCGCCATTCTGCACATGAACTAGAGATGCACTTGTGCTCACAAGCCGTTAATAAAATTCAAATTCAGCTTCTGCTCTCCCTTCAAAGAAATATGCAGAGGGAAAGAAAAGGAGGCATCAGCTGAGGTTCACAAACAAAAGTCCAATTCAGGACGCTATGAAAATTAGGTACTGACTCTCAGCATCCCTCATTATAGAGTTTTTCCCTAACAGATCTTTACCCAAGAGGGCTCATTAGAAAAGAAAGGGGTAAGGAAAAAATATGGAATGTGGTCAAAATGGGTCTTAAGTAAAAATAATCATTTAGATGAGTGGCTGAATGGAATATTACTCATTCCATAAAAAGCATTACAATTTCATGGATCATTGGTTCTAAAAGAGCCTATCCCTCTGGTGGAGAAAGTTAGGGACCTAATTTAAACTGCAGCCTGGCCAGGCCCAACCAACTCCATGGAAAAACCCTGTATCGCTAACAGAAATGGGAATGAGATCCCAACAGAACGTCTGACTCTGGACTAAGATACAACAAATACGAGGAAGGAAGATTTCTTTTAACTGATGCAGAATAAAAGAAAACCAAAAAGAAGAGTGTGCCCATGAACTGTTTGGACAGATCTGCTCCTCTTCCTTCCATTCTCAGGCCATAGAGCACTTGGCTACAATCAAGGTCTTCCATGGCCTGGGCTAACCTTATCTTTCTAATGAGAGCTGGAGGACAGGGCTCCCTTCCTTGTTTGCACTATTCCCACAAGTCTGGAGACCTGCCCCTCTTCCTTCCTACAACTTTCCAAATGCTGTTCATTCATCCTTTAAGGGCCAGTTCAAGTCCCATACCCTCTGCGTAGTCTTTCTTGACTACTCACAGCTGCCTCACCTCCCTCCCCTCACCCACCATATCCTAAAACCCTCAGGAGCTAGGTCAGGGCTTTACTAGTTTGTAAAGTACCTTATAGACTATAGAGGGCAATTCCCTCATTTTCAAGGCCCATGAGCAAAGTGACACTGTCTATACCACTTGGCTAAAACTTACACCACACTTTGAATTGGACATTGTCTTTTTCACATGGGTCTCTTCTCCCTCACCCCCTCCCCCAAATCACAAGCTCTAGAAAGGGACACACTATCTGTCTTATTTTCCTGAACACATATATGATGCCTGCACATTACTCATAAATTGTTGTTGTAGCTTAGGTGCCAAGAAAACAAAGTGGGGATCATATTCCTAGGATACAGAGCAAGGACGTTCCAGGATCAGTGTGTGGCCACAGCCTAGTATGTGGAGAGGGAAGGGAAAACAAAAAGCCAGAGAGAAAAACGGGTCCCTAAAATATAAAAGTTACATTTTTCAGGCATCTAGCTGTTGAGGATGGCCAAAGTGTCCTAGGTGGAAAGACTCTAGTAGTTCTACCTGGATAGCATGGGCAAGTCACTTTACCCCTCTGAGTTCTCAGTTTCCTTCTTCTGTGGGAAATAGACTTGTTAGACTAGACAACTTCTACAGTCACTTTCAGTGCTCGTCAATGATCCTAAGTGTTAAGTTTGAATAAATCTGGGTGCATTCATCTGCTCTGCGGCTTGTTGCTATGGCTACATCCAGTTACTGCCTCTACCATCTGGGACACATGCCTTTGTGATATCTGAGTTCTGCCACCCCACAAAAGCATGAGCTCCTTGAGGGCAGCTTCCATGCTTTAGGCCACTGTGACTCTTTGACAAAGAGAACATCTTTCATACGTGAAGTACAGATTACACACACATTCATTCCCCGCCCCCCCTGCCCCCCATCCTCCACCAATTCTGGCCAAGCTGGCAACTTTGCTGTTCCCAACGATGACATGATGACACTCCATTTCCTACCTCTGTAACTTCATGCAGATGGTGCCTGGGCCTGTAGTGCTCACCTTCCTGCCTCCCCTTCTCTACTCTCTCTACAGAATTCCACTTCCCTCAGTAGAACATAAGCTCTTTGAGATCAGGGACTTGTAGTTCTGTTTCCATACCTCCAGTGACTAGTGCTCTGACTAGTACCCTGTTGGTATGTGATAATTAGAGCTTCTTGAAATGAAATTAATAAATTATGCCAAGGTCCTATAAAAGAGGGAGCGTGTGTGTATGGGTGCGTTTTGGTGACAGCTCAACAATATGCCCTTTGCAGAGCAGCACCTTCTGGGCTACCAGCTCCTCCCTCTTCTGACACCTACTCTTAACCCCAACCTCAGCAAACACTTCACTTGGTGTGAGATCAGAGCCCTTAGACCCTATAGCCAGTTTTCTGTCTGAATGGTAAATAATGGGTATAACTCACCCTTCCTCTGACCCTCCATTTCTTCTTCTGTATAATGAGGCAGATGAACTAAATGGTCACATGAGCACTAAATACTCCTTTCATGTCTCAAAGGCCCTTCCTAACTTAAAAAATACTCTAGTTGCATTAATCCTACACTCAGAAATGGAATGCAATGGAAAGGACTGTTGGCACTGATGTCTCTGCGATCTGACTCTCTTTACTAGCTGTGTCCAGGAGAACATCATTTCAGCTCTCGTCCTCAGATTCCTCATCTGTGAAATGGGAACGGTGGTCACTCAGTCTCCTCCTCCAAGAGAATGACAGTGATCCTCCAGTGAGCTCCTGCTGGTAAAGTGCTTAGTAAAATCAGCTGTCATTGGTATCATTAGGCTTTGTCTTTAAGCTCGGCAGTGAAGCATGGAATTACAATGCTGAATATACCATTCTGAGAATGCTAGTTGTCTGATTTTGCATGACTTCAGAGAATGACCCAAGCAAGACCAGGAGCAACTAAAATGTCAGACTGTAGCATAACAAAGACATGAAAGAGGCAATGTCTGGAAGCCCTTCAAAGACCCAGTTTGGGTTTCTCCATCTGGAGGGTATAGCCAATGGGAGCATGAGCCAAACAGTCAACACCTGGAAACCAATTAGCAAATTTCAAGGGGTTTTATGACCCAACCTTATTCATGAAATGGAGAAAGTGTCTGTGTAGCTCTGCCAAAGGTCACACACACACAATGAGTCATCGGCAGAAGGAAGGTCCCATTCGAGATATGAGACAGGACTATGTGACTGTAACTGGGTGGACAGGTACCTGTCCTCAAGGGGAAGGTCCAGGCCAGGAGTCCATGAGACCCAAGGTCCCATCCTGGTGTCACCTCAGGAGCTGTGCATGTCACAGTCCTCTCCCTTTCTGAGCCTGTTTCCTCCCCTGTAAAATGAAAGGACTGAACTGGGTGATCTCTAGGTGATCCCTCCCTGCCTGAACATTAGTCATTCCCTCTGGTGCCCAAAGCTGGTCAGACTGGTTGAAACATTAACATCACACATGTGCATTCAGCACCCACAAGGCAGAGTTTCATTCATGGGTCACTGACAGTTCACCAACAGCAAGACTACATCTGGACTGACATCAGCTTTCCCCTCCCCTAACCCCTCATCCCTCTTCGAGGTTTGCAAAGGGTTTGTTTTCAATACGAGCCTTTGAAAACATCTCCTCCTCAAACCTTCAGTGTGACCTTTTTTCAGATGAACATTTATTAAGCCCCTGCTTTGTGAAAGGTACTGCACAAAGAGTAAAAAGAACCAAGAAGAAGGGAGAGTGGCAGAATTCTAATTCCAATGGACACTAAATAAATAACTACATTATCAGGGGCAAGGAAGGCAGTTAACTTCCCTCCTATGCCCCAGGTTCATCTGTAAAATGGGCATGATAACACCTAAAAGCACCTACTCACTAAGTTGTCAATTTCCTCACCTGTAAAATGGGGACAACACACCCACACGCTCTCATCATCCCTTGCTTCTGCCTTTCAGAATCCCAGCTAAGCCCCAAGTTCAGCTCCAGTGCGCCTCCCCCTGCCCCCATCAGGCTTTCCCTAATGTCCCCAGACTGTTATCTCTCTTTGGGACTGCCTTCTCTCCCAAATTACTTTGCAAATTTACCCTGTAAATATTTCACATTTACACATCCTGGATTATGATTTTCTCCAGTGGAATGTTCAGTTCCTTGAGGGCAGACTTTTCATTTTTGCCTCTGCAGCTCCCTGCACGTAGCAGGCATTTTGTAAGTGCTTGTGAAAATGCTCAATTGAACAGCACCTTCTTTATGGGGTTGTCAGCCTGAATGGGATAATACGGAGTGTGCCTCAAAGTGTTAAGCTTTAAAAATAGCTCAAAACTGCATTAAGTTGTTGTTGTTTTTTTATTGATCAGTTGTGATTTTTTTTCTCTCTCTAAAAAAATACTATTTGTTAAATGGAATGGCTCTTTGGGAAGGGGAGGGGGAAAGATCCTTGAGATAACTAAGATGTTGTAAAAAAACAGAAAAGAATAACTTTTTTAAAATTTCATCAAGACTTTTGTAAACCTTAAAAGGGCCAGAGAAGTATCAGTTATGAGAAAGGCCATGCTTGCTGCCTTCCCCAAGTTCACTAGTCTAAAAGGAGGAATGTGAAGGGTAAAAGATCCAAGAGAGAATATGCTAAGATCAAAGGATGGAGGTCAGTTACAAAGGACTCCAGGCCATGTGAGGAGGGGGCTGGGGGGCCTCCAAGAAGGTGTTTCTGGGAGCCGGCAGCTCCTGCATTGGGCCTTCAAGGCAAAGGAATTCAACAGGCTGAGCTTGGCAGTGATAAGGGGGCAGCCTTAGATCCCACCAAGAAGCAGCCATGAGAGAAGGCTAAAAGAGATGTGGGAACAGATAAAGGGGCTTATATTTTATCCTAGAGGTACGAGGGAGCAACCAAAATGGCATCATCACTCTTGGGAATCAGGAAGACTGTCTTGGCAGTTAGCTGCCAGAAGGATGGCTAGATTAGAGGAGGGAGAGAGGGGGAGACAATGAGGGACACATGGACACATACACACACACATGTGCGCGCAACCAGGACTCCTCAGTAAATGACCACTTGAGGACTAACAGCACAGAAAACTAGTTTCTCTTTAACTTGGTCTGCACCTCTTAAATATACCTACATATAGGTAAATATACCTAAATATGTCTCTAATATATAAGGTGGGAGGGGGAACTTTGAGATGTAAAAAATGTTGCTTCTGCTCATTACCTAACACCCTAACTATCCAGCCAGCATTTTCCTTTCTCCACACCTCTGCTCACCTTCTTTCTTAAATCTAAATGTCCCTTATAGCCAACCCTTAGAAATCCTATCCATCCTTCAAGATTATGACTCAAATGCCCCTTCTCTGCAAAGCCTCCGCTGCTGCTCACCCCCCAGAAAGATCCTTCTTTCCTCCTACTGCAGCTAAGGCTCCCCAGTTTGATGCCCTGCCCTTCCACTTAGCATTCTACTTCTTTGTTTTATCTCTCCTACTAGACTGTAAAGTGGAGAAGGGGTCACACCTCCCTGTATACCACTCAGTCCACTCCCATAGTACCCAGCAGGTGCTTCAGTATCAGTGAATGGCTGGCAGCATGGCAGAGTGGAAATGAGGGGAGGCTTTGGGATCAGTAACTGGTTTAAATGCTGGCTCTGCAACATGTACCATATGTGATCTTGGACAGATGACTTCACTCTCTTCAGCAGAACAGAGACTCTGTTTTCTACTCTGTCAAATGAAGGGAAGGGCTATCCTAAAATTGAGATTCTTTCTAGGGTTCCTTCTAACTTGAAAGCTGTTATCCTATGCCCTCCTCTTAAAGGAAGAGCAAACTGAAGCATCCTCCCCCCCTCCCCCCCAGTGGATAAAGCCAGGGTAGTGTGCATAGCCCCAGCTCAGAGGCTGTTGTGAGTAAAGGGCTAGCCAAACTTCCACAATGCTTTTTAATCTGGAGCACCTTTGTAAATGGAATCTGTGGGAAATTCCCCCAATCTCTGTATTGCGAAACAGACCGTGACCACCTGCTATTTCAGGTGCCACTCCCTAGGCAACCTGCTATGGGAAGGAGAAGCAGCCCTCCAGAGATGGGTCCTTAAACATAGAAGCCTCCAGTCTGCCCACCCTCGAGTTTCTCTTTTTAAAAGGGGCAAAGAGGGGTGGCCAGGTAGCACAGCGAGTAAGAGCACCGGCTCCAGTGTTGAGAACACCTGGAGATCGAATCCCGGGCTCAGACACTTAGCACCCACCCAGAAACACCTGGCCGTGTAACCTTGAGCAAGTTACTTAACCCCAATTGCTTAGGGGCGGCCAGGTGGCTCAGCGAGTAAGAGCATCGGCTCCAGTGTTGGGATGACCTGGATCAAATCCGGGCTCAGATACTCGGCACCACACCCAGAAATAGCAAACTGCTTAGTCCACAAAGCCCAGTGGAAAAAACTCCCAAGCTGTCTCCTTCTAAATGATGAATCAAAGTTCCACTGTAATGGTGACCCCCAGGACCAAAGGGAGGCACTGAGCATTCTGCCATCTCTTACCTAGGACACATGCTCTTACTGGAATTCTCCTTTGGGGTTTTCTGGTGATGGGGATCAATTTTTGTCCCCTGAGTGGCAAGTGGTCACACAGTCAAGACACTCCCCAAGGGAGATCATTTGTAGCTCCTAACAATTCAGCAGCTGGCTCTACTCCCATTCAAAATAATTCTTCCCCACCCATGTGGACCCCATTAACTCAACTATTCCCCTTTGCCTATCATCTCCCCTTACCACAAGAGCTGAAGTTTCTACAATGATGTCCACTCAGTCACCTGTTCCTTCTCCTCCATCAGAATCTGTCCAGTTTGTGCCTAGGCCTCTCCACAATCACAAGATTTTAGAGCTGGAAGGGTCCTCAGAGCAGATGTGCTACAATGATACAGTATGCTATTGTGGAGTCAAGGAAAATCTAGGTTCAAACCCTAATTCTTACATTTACGAGCTGGGAGAATTCGGTCACATCACTTCACTGAAACTCAGTTTATTTGTCAAATGGGCTAACAACATTCAAAGGAGAGCACGAGTACATATAAAGCACTGTGCAGACCTGAAAGTGCTGTATAAAACATCCCCTTTTTTAAGACAGGAGGAAACTGAAGCCCAGAGTAAAGTGACTTCTCCAAGGTCAGTAAGTGAAGATGCAGGTCCTCTGACTCCACATCGATGGTCTTTCAACTTAGCCCCGACTATCCTTCCAGGTTTGCTGTTACCCAAACAGGAGAAGCCCTGCTTCAAAAACCATGCTCCAGCTCCTACCAACTGGGTGAGCACAGGCAAATCTTTACAGGGCCTCAGGGAGAACAATGACAGTGCCTAGTTCCTATAGCTTCTGCTATCGGTAAAGCTATCATTGTCCAAGCACTATGGACAATCAGACAATTGAGGGCAGCCAAAGGAGACATGGGCTGGGGAAAATCATTTTTCAGGCTGATGAGGCAATGGGAAGATGAAAGATGACATGACAAGCAGACGGGCTTGAGGCTTGCCCCCTCCTGACTTTTCCCATCTGGCTTCCATCTGACCTCAGCAGCTAGCCAGGTGGTTTTCATTTATAGACAAAACCCCAACAATTCCAACAAAACAGAAAATCCTGACTACACCAACTACTCTGGGCAAATTCACACCGAGTGTGCACATCTGTGTCACTCGCTGGTCAGTGAGTGACCAATGAGGAAAGAATGGGGTCTGAATGAAGGACATCAGACAATAAGAAGGCCACAAAACTCACTAGACTGATTCTACAAGAGCCAATGTCATTCTGGCAGAACCAACTAAAAAGACTAAGGAGCAGATGCTTCCAGCATCTAAGCATCCCCTCTGTTAACACCAATATTCTCCCAATGAGGCTCTAGGATAATGAATCCCAGCAGCAGTTGGCTGACCCAAAGAGCAACAGAAAGATAACATGCTGGGAAGGAGACTAGGACTCACAAAGGGTTGGCTTTGATTTCCTGGGGAGGGGAGGGTCCTGCTTTTCCATGCAGTCTTCTCCCCTAGAGAAGGGGAGGCAATGAGAGCAGCCAAGAAAGAACCCTGAGGTCACCAAAATGGCACTAGCCAGAGGCACTGGTGGAATAAAGCTGGACCAAGCTTCTGCTGTAGGAGGCGATAGAGAGAGGGAGAAGAATGGCCATGTGGCCACACACAGTTGGCCATGACATGGAGCAGTGAACTCTGGCTTTGCTCTCCACTTCTCTTGAACATACATAGTAGTTTTCCATGAAGGTTGGGATAAAAATATCCAGCTCTACAGACCTCTTTCTATGATGGTCTGCACTGGCCCAAAATGGAAACAAAGCACAGAGGCCTTTAGTCCCCAGGGAACAACGGAAGGAACTATATGGAGAATCTTCCTGTGTGACTAAATGACAAACAGTGTTCCAGGAGAGCTCCTGGGTGGACAACACACTGGTGGGAGCACACTGCGCAGAGACACTGGGTGGGTCTCATAGAAAGGATGATAGAAAACAGAGGGCGTCCCCATCCCCCCACACCCTTGTCTGATTTATAGGCTGGATTCATGGGAACCCAAACAGCTGGCCAGGAGGCTCAAACCTGGGTGGGATGAACCAATGGTCCAGTTATCTGGACAGAAATGCAAACAGTGAGCACACAATTGTCTAAATACCAAAACTGCACAGCTGCACTTACCTCATGTTAAGCAATGACAGATTCAAGGAGAATATATACATTATGCTTACATGTAGAAAGAAAAAAAGCTATGTGGTAGGTAGGCAGCATGTCACCAATGACAACTTAAATTCCAAGAGCAGTATGAGAGATCAAGGAAGTGGATAACCAGAAAACAGAGGCAGAGCTGGGGAGAACCGATGGGCAACCTGAGCACTCCCCAAACATCAGCAGACAAGAAGCACTGCTTCCCACCCTGCCAGGCTCAAACCTCACAGGGCGCTACTGCAATGAATCTCTAGGGTCTCATGCACACATGCACATGCACACATTCCCATCTTTTCTAAAGTATGTGACTACTATTGTGTCTAATAAAATATTTCAGTTAAGAGTATTGCTAGATTCATAGTAGCCCTTTTTGTCATATATTCTCAATCAGTGGCATGGGGCATGGGCATCAAAGGATCTGGGATCAAATCTTGCCCAATACATTTCCTGGACCTGTGTTTTCTAATGTGAAATGAGGGAGGAATGGGACTAGATGGCCACTAGGGTCCTGTTCAGTTTTAAGTTTCTGCTTTTTTTTTTTTTTAACCATAAAAAGGAATCCATCCCATTCAAAATGAGTCAGAACCACTGACCTAGAGGGAGGCCTCCAGTATACTGGGTGGATCCTTCACAGAGGATTTCTGAAGGGACATGAACAAGAGTAACACAGGATGAGAAGGCATGGATAAGCTGAGCTCTGTCTGGACCCATCCTAATAACACATGTGATGAAATCAGAAGAACACTAGACTTGGGGCTGGAAGTCCTGGGTTCAAATCTAAGCTCTGATGCCCACAAGCAAGTCATTTACAAACGTATAAGCCTCAGTTTGTCAAAAACATACTGCCTATCTCTAAGAGTAATCTTGAGGAAAGTGCTTCATCAGCCCCAGGGAGGCACACAAATGTAGGCCAGTTCCTGGGGCCACCTAAGTACCCAAAATGGCGCTCTTGGTCTGCCCCATCCTTCTGTATGCCAAGCCTGAAGAGGTTTCTCCTCATAGAACCTTCCCACACAGATATGTGGAAGTCCCTTGGAAACATCAGCCCAAACAATCATGACTTCAATATGTTGGCAGGAGGAGACAGTATCCAGTCCAAGTGAATCCTAATGAGATTTTCGTATGAATCTTTATGGTGACTTTAAGATTTTCCAGTGGAGCTGAATACACTGAGAACCTAGTCCCCAGGTAAATCACTCCCCTGCTCAAGATCACTCATGCCTCTGTCTGCCTACCAAGTGATATTCTCACCAACCTTCTCTTACCACCCCTCCCAAGACGTTCCACACTCCAGTCAAACTGGCCAGGTTGTCGTCCTCCCCTCCAAACACATCCTGATTTTCCCACCTGTTTCTTTGTGCCCCATACTGCCTTCCTTTCCCTTTTTTCATTTGTGGAACTCAAACTGCTATTGTTCCAGATCTTCCTTCTCACTTATCACATAAGGAGGCATGATGGGAGTGGAAAGCGTTTTGGTGTCTGAGGACTCGGGTTTACCTCTCACTTTTGAAAGCAGTCCATGTATGACCTCAGGTGAGTCACTTCATTCTGTGGGCCTTAATGTATTCATCTGTAACAGGAAGAGACTGGACTAGGGGGCCACTGAGGTCTTTTCTGAGCACGTGATGTGATCCTAAACCATTATAGTTTTGTGTCCGTTCCTCTCTTAGTTCCCTCCTCCAGGAGGGCAGAGAGCATGTCTTAACTAAACTTCAATCTTCTACCTTCCACTAATTACATGACTCAGTGATGCTCAACTCTAAATCGAAGATCCTATGAATGAAAGCTATGCAGTCCTCAACAACTGCAACTTGCTTTTTTTTTTTGGCAATCTCCTGACTTTTCAACTACTTTTCTACTCATTAGGGGTTATGAAGGGAACAAAGATCTCATGTTGGTTTCATTACAATACAAGTCTGTGTGTATCTTTGTTCATGTCCGAAATGTGATCCATCTGGGTTAATTTATCTCTGGCTGCCCCAAATTCCTCTCAATTTCATCTTTCAACTGATCAATGCTGACAGCCTTGGGAGCAAGCTTCAATTCACTCCTTAAGAGTCTATCCTTCAGTATGAAATGCAGGAGAAAGGCCTGTTACTTTTGCTATGTAAAAACCTGGGACTCTTGCCCCAGGGCTGGGGGCCAGGCAGAAGCTGGTGGTCCAAATGGGGGCTATGATTTCAGGGGGAATTAATTGCTTTAAATTCTCTACCAATTAATTAGGACTAGAATAGGATCCCCAGTGTGACTAGTGTGTCCTTGGTGATGTTATTATCACCAGTAAGTCTGGCCCCCCCAGAGAAATTCGGGGTTCAGTTCATAAC
Organism: Petaurus breviceps papuanus; assembly: GCF_028583685.1. Lineage (NCBI taxonomy): Eukaryota > Metazoa > Chordata > Mammalia > Diprotodontia > Petauridae > Petaurus > Petaurus breviceps. The sequence continues at coordinate 14,377,839 of NW_027187400.1, read as the reverse complement.
TTTAGCTTAAGGTGGAGTCTAGAAGGAGGCCCTGAATTCAAATGACCCTATTATTTGTTATGATGGCACTGAATACTCATTCAGCTATGAACCCACTTTGAGAAAAATAGTCTTCATAGTAATGCACTATTGATAGAGATTCAAAATAGTCCTGCAACACTAGAAACATTGCAATATGGAACAACTCCCCAAAGTTATGAAACTCTCTAATGGAACAAAACCACAACTAGGCACATAACCCAAAGAGATCAAAGGACCCATAAATACAAAAATATTTATAACATTTCTTTCCATAATAGTAAAAACCCCTGGAAACTAAGGGGGTGCCCCCCTACTGCAGAACAGTTAAACAAAATGTGGTAAATGAATGTAATGGATCATTAATTACCGCAAGGTAAGAAATAACAAAACTGGGGCGGCTAGGTGGCACAGTGAGTAGAGCAGTGGCTCTGGAGTCAGGAGGACCTGAGTTCAAATCCGGCCTCAGACACTTAACACAAAAACTAGCCGTGTGACCTTGGGCAAGTCATTTAACCCCAACTGCCCTCCAAAAAGCAAAACAAAGAAAGAAAGAAATAACAAAATAAACAATTTCAGGGCAATGGGAAGACCTCTATGCACTGCTGCAGAGTGAAGAGAACTGCTAGAAAACCAGAAGTACAACTTAGCCAAAGACTCTAAAAATATCAATGCAATGATAAATCACAATGTCGGAGGACTGAAGATGAACACGGTGCCCACCTCCTGCCAAAGAAGTGAGAGAACTTGAATGCAGAATGAGACATATTTTGGGGCATGGACAATGTGGGAATTTGTTTTGCTTAACTAATTTATTATGAGTTTTGTCTAACTTTACTGTTTGATGGAGGAAAAGGGAAGGGGAGGGAGGCTGGGGAGGAGACAGATAATAAACACATGCTGGATAAATAAATAAGGCCAGCCTCACAGAATCAAGGCAGTCTAGAGCTAGAAAGGACCTGGAAATCACCTAATCTAAACTCCTTAATTTACAGATAAGGAACTGAGGAGAGAAGTGAGATGATTTACCCCCAGGGTTCTAGAGTAAGTTAACTGACAGAGGTCCATGAAAATCCAAACAAAATTAACCATATCATCTGACTCATCTACTAAAAGGATGTTCACCTTGGAAGCATCCTTCCAAACAAGACATCGTGCTCCATTTGAGGCATATAAGATGACAAGTAAGTTCAATACGTGTCACTCAAACCACATCTGCTGTATAAAGAGGTCACCTGCATTTCTGCACCCAATAGCCACCACTGAGATTTACAAAGCCCACTACGTACAATGACCCTGAAGAAAGGAAGACCAATGTTAAGAGCTGGAAGGAGACTCAGAGACCCCAAGGAAAATCCCCTGATTTCAGAGACAAGGAGACAGGATAGGCTGGTGCAGTGGATAAAGCAGTAGGCCTGGAGTTGAGAAGGTCTGAGTTCAAATATAGCCTCAGACATTTACTAGCTGCGTAACCTTGGGCAAATAATAGCACCTACTTTCCAGGGCTAATGTGAGGAACAAATGAGATGTTTGTAAGGCACTTAGCACAGTGCCAGGAATATAACAGAGCACTTAATAAATACTTGTCCCCAACCCCCCCCCCCAAAAAAAAAAAAAACAAGGTCACATAACAAGTCTGTGACATGCTCAGGAAGTCCAGAAGCACAAGATACTGGAGGGTTTTTTGCATTAAAGGAGGATATTTAACTTTCTGAAAAGGATGGAAAGGTCCTTTTAAACAGGGCAAGGAATGGTCAACATTTCTGTTTTTGCATCCCAGCGCCCTAAACCAGTACCTCGAAGGGAGCACTTTAATGCTTTGCACTCCGCTGTCCCCTCTCAGGGGACATCGGAATTCTAGCATATCACTCGGATGTCCCTTCTCAGGGGACATTGCAGTTTATTAGTGATTACGGGGAATTGAGTTATTTCAACGCAACTTTTTGAGACATGCATGTTTCCCTGAAGTTTTATCTTGAAATGGCACAAGAAATTAAATCAAAATATCGTAAAATTACTAAGATATATACAAGAAATGTCAGCGGGTTTTGTGTCGGATGAGAACGTGAGATGCGTGCTCACGACGGTCTGAGCACTTCGCGACACCACTTGAAAAGAGCGATAAGGGGAGTTTGTAGAAGAAAGGTCGGTTTTCGAACATAGCGCGCACTGTATAGTGAGATATATAATTACAAATAAACAAGTCTACATCTGGAGGAAAAGATTTTCAAAGCTGAGCTCATTTTGGTTTGAAGCTTCGAGCAGTACACATAGATCTAACGAGTGAGAAAATCGGAAAAGTGATTCTTTTCTTAGTGAATAAATTGTATGGTGAAAGCTATTTTGGCAAATATCATCTTGTCAGTTAGTAATAACAATTTCCTATTTTTTATTAGAACAATGGCAAAGCGTCCAACCACGAATGAGTCTCATGACACAAGTAGTAGTGAAGATGAGCTCCAGACAGACCTCTATACAGACACATTAGAAAGACTAACTGTAGAACAAAACGACAGCAGTGATAGTGTTATCGTTCAACCTAGAAGGCGAGGAATTGTTCGCATAGATAGCGAAAGCGATAATAGTAGTACGGAAGAAAACACACAGCAACATGACAACATATCGTCAAGTGAAGAATGGAAAGATGTTACCGAATCGGACATTCCTCCAGCCACGATAAATTTTGATTTACACGAAGAAATAGCCGGACCACAAGTCCCAAGTAACATAAAAGAGCCCATAGACTATTTCACATTATATTTTACTGAAGAATTAGTAGACAGCATAATAAAAGAGACAATTATGCCAAAGAAGAAATTGGAAAGAAACAGCTTTCCCAAAAGTCAACTTGGCACAAGTGGCATTCCAGGATTCCGCTACATTTATTCAAGAAATTATTAGAAAGAGTTCCTGATGCAAAAGGATACCACATGTTCACCGACAGGTACTATACCAGCATCCTTTTAGTGGAAGAACTGCTAAAGATGAATTGTCATCTTACTGGCACTATAAAGATAAATCAAAAAGGTGTACCGACACAAATAAAAAAACCAAAATTTTCAACCAATAAAAGTTGCATACAGAAAGAATAATACTACGCTTCTTGCGTGGAAAGATAAAAGAATTATTATCATGCTCACCAATTATTATAACACAAACCTACAATCTACCCAGAGAACATTACACGGTGGACATATCGTAACAGTCAGTAAGCCTGAAATGGTGTTAGACTATACGGCAAATATGGGTGGTGTGGATCGTGCAGATCAATACTCTTCGACGTATTGTTTCCTCCGTAAATCGCTCAAATGGTGGAGGAAGTTTTTTTTGGGGGGTTGGAAATGTGTGTGATAAACTCATACATAATGTATCGCATCAAAAAACAAACAAGTAATGAAACGCCAATGACACACCACAAGTTTGTCAAGACACTCATTGACCAATTAAAGGGCGATTTTCATGTATCGAGAACGCGTCCATCCACATCTTCTGCGGACAATAGATTAAACAATAAACTACATATTCCCGATGTGGGACAAAGAAAATGGGACTGCATTGTGTGTTCTAACAGGAAAACACCTGGTGGCAGGCGTCAAACCACTTATTACTGTCAAACATGCACTAATCAGCCTGCAATGCATATTGGGGAGTGTTTCAAAACTTATCATACTGTACAAAATTATAAACAATAAAATATTGGTTTTTTTGGCAAATATACATTCCTCGATGTGACCCAATTCATATAAGTCCAATATCATTATAATAAGTTACTTGGTTCCAAAATTATACTAAATAATACGAGGGTCTGTAAATGCACGTTTCTGCCACAAAGTAGCATCGAGTAGCTGGTAGCCAATGTCCAGAATGGTTCGGAGTGCAAAGGGTTAATAAATGTTGAACTGAAAAATAAATAATTTCTTTTGTAACATGTGGCTAAAAATGCCTAGGCCTAGAGCAATAAGTTCAAGTAGGCAGCAGCCATACTGACACCTACATGCTTTGACAACTGTGCCACAATCCTGGGAGATTAGAAGTTCACTTAACACAACTCCAGTTTTTACAGATGGCAAAACTGAGGCTCAGAGATGGTAGGTGACCTTGGCCATGGCGGCATGACTAATGAGCTGGGAACAGAAGACAGGAGCCCAGGCCAGCCCGGAGGCCAGGCTCAACCCTCTATTATAGTCCATTGCCTCTCAAGAACCTCGGAAGGAGCAAATGCAGGAAACAGGGAAAAAGTATTAGTGTCTACTCTGCACTAAGTGCTGGGGACATAAAAACCAGCAAGAAAGACAAACCCTCTCCTGAAGCTTATAATCATCTCATTAGGAAAAACAATACACAGAAGGAATCCAGAGTGGGAAGTCTGGGAGGGGGAAGCTTAGCATGGGGGTGAGGAAAGGTCACCTATCACAGCTTATGATTCCCAGGGCAGAATCTGAGTTCCAGTGGGCAGAAGAGGAAGGCCACACAGTACAGATGATATGATTTGGAAATGGCAGGAAGTGGCTAAATGGACTGGTTCAAGCCATGATCAGGTGAAAGCTCCAGCAATCAGAACCCAAGCTCCCAAGGCCACAGGCCAAGTCCTGACAGGAGGAAGAGGGCCAGAATGCAAGCACCATGGTTTGGAAAGACCACATATATAAAGCTAGGGTCACCTGTACTTCAGCAAAAGAAGCAGAGCTGGAGGAGCCCTCAGATCATCCTACCTGCTCATTTTACAGAACAGGCAACATAAGAGAACTGACCTGCCCAAGATCTCACACCAAATGCCTGGCAGAACCAGGATGACAGCAACTGCCACTTCTAGAATGCACTAATTAGCAGTGGTTTACAAAGCTTTTTCCTCACAACAATCTCCAGAGATTAATCAAACAGTAAATTTATTAAGCACCTAGTATGCTAAACCCTAGGAATTAAAAAGAAAAAAGAGGCAAAATGCAGTCCCTGTCCTCAAGGAACTTAAGACCTAATGGGGGAGACAACATGCAAACAAATACAAACAAGCTATACACAGGATAAACAGGAAATAATTAACAGAGGCAAGGCACTGGAATTAAGAGAGGTTGGTGAAGGCATCTCATAAAAGCTGAGATTTAGGTTGGGATTTAAAGCAAGCCAGGGAGGTCAGTAGTCAGAGCAGAGGAAGGGAATCAGTTATGGGGGAGAGCTAGAAGGCCAGCTGGAACCCAAATATTAGAAGGTGCCATTTTCACAGAATCACACATTTGGAGGGGTCTTCCTTCAGAGGCCCAACCCAACAAGTGCAGCCTCTGCTGGAAGGCCTCCAAGGAGAAGGAGCCCGAGGGGATCAAGAACCTGAGGCTGACATGGGGAATGAACATCTCATCCAGTTGGTGTCCTGTGCTTCTTAGGTGTCGGAACCTTGATGAAAACCCAGGGTACCCCATTCCTTGTTCTTCTTATGACATCCCAGCAAATAAGAGGCCTTCAGAGTTTTCAGCTCCTATTGGGAGATCTTGTGTTTCAGAAGAGTAAAAGAATGGAAATCAGGGAGAAAATAGGAAAAATACACCAGGAGAAACTAATCCAGCTAAAACACAGTCACACCAAGATTGTTTTAGAAAGATGTATTCTTACAACAGAGAGGCTAGGACAAACCCCCAGCACACCACGGCCAATGTCTTTGTGTTATTTTCCAGGCTATCTATGTTTTGCTTTTTGGAGGGAGAAGGGCAGGGCAATTGGAGTTAAGTGACTTGCCCAAGGTAACCTGGCTAGTGTTATGTGTCTGAGGCCAGATTAAAGCTCAGGTCCTCCTGACTCCAGGGCTGGTTCTCTATTCACTGTGCCACCTAGCCGCCTCACACATGCTATATATCTGCTGGGTCTTCATTATGTCCCCCTGGAGAAATCTTAATCACCAGGCCCACAAAGCCATACACAAACACCATTGTTTACCCTGAGGTGCTACCAATTACCCAAAGTGTAGGTCAGGGCCTGAGAGTAATTAACTGGCCCTCTGTAGCAGCTGCCTTCCAAACCAATGAAGTAATAATGTTAAATGTCACAATATTTGAGGTCAGGGGTGGGGAACCTGCAGCCTCAAAGCCACATGTGGTTCCCCAACCCTGCTCTAGGTCTTCAAGAGGATTCCTATGAGACTCTGGAAAGGGGATTCCTGCTAGATGATCTTTGACACACTCTCCACCTCTAAGATTCAGCAGTTCTGCAATCTGGGGGCAGTGACCCCATATGGGCACAGAGCTGGATTCACTCACAAGTACACAAGTTATACCTTGACAATCTTTCTGGGGTGGCTGGAGGTTCAATGGGAAAACATCCACTTTTCACATTTTGCCCACTTCTCCTTTGCTAGGGCTTTAAGGCCTCTACTATCAACTGCAAGCACATTAGCTTGTTTCCATGTTACAACAGGTCACTTCTGCAAAAATGCCATCCCCAGACTGCCTTCCTCTTGGCAATGCCACTGCAGTTGGCAAGCGTGTGCGCCGGAAACAGATGCTCAGGGCAGGCTCCACACCCTGGATATTAAATGTGCCTCTACACCAAGGGACCCGAAAGATAGTTTCTACTCAGCTTACATCTGAATTCACAGAAGTTCCCAGCGGTTTGAATGCCACAGTAGGCAGGGGGAGAGGAGAGATTAAGGGGGAGCTGGAAAATTAGGTTCTTCCTGGCAAGGGTGTCTTAATGTTAAGATCAAGCAATACTCCAGGTTTAGGGGAAATGGTTTAAACTGGAGACAAGACTGCTACAAATGCTAGCAGGAAACTGTAGTCCAGGAAGACGATGCTTAGAAACCATCAAGGGAGGGAGGGACAAGTTACCTATTCATGTTGCCAACATTTAAAAGACTTGAGGCCCCAGATTAAGCACAGAGGGAAGATAAAAAAAATTATTAAAATATCCATAGTTCTCGTCCCCTACGAATCTAATAAGGAAACTAAGGTATGGAAGTACACAAATAACAGAATGTCATTGGTATCCCTGGAAGACAAAGTGCAAGAATTCAGAGAAAGAAGAGATCAGTTCTGGGATTGTGGATGGGTCGATGGGAGACAATGATCAGGCAGGGCAGGCCTGAGGGAAGAGAGGCATCTGAAGAGCTCCTTGAAATCTAGGTAGAATTTCAACAGGAAAAGTTTGGGAAAGGGAAAAGCAGCTGCCCAGGGAAGCAAAATCTCCCTCAAAAGTTGTTTGGGACTACAGAAGAGTGTTGGTTATAATGAAATGAGTTGGAGAGAATGCTCTAAAAACTGGTTGATCCTATCTCTATCAGGCATCGCGGGCACAGGGTACACCTCTCCCCTAAGGCAATGCCCAAGGTGCCTGTATCTGATCACCTCAGGATGAGATACTCCAGGCGGATCAATTATTAGACCCCCTTGGCCAGGATTCAACATCCCACTCTCCATTCTGAGTTCTACCACTAAATTTACAAAGGAATAGTTCTAGGACAAGGATTAATTCAATTAAATATTTATCTAGCATGTTTTGTGTTCCAAAGCACTGTCCGGAGGGGATACTTACATTCTACTAAGGTTGGCTGGTTTGTTGTTAGTGCCTTCCAGGGGCTCCCCAAAGTCACAGAACAGAGGTATAAGAAAACCTCCTCAAAGGCATGGCATCTCAATGGGGCAAGGATATAGTAGGTGCATAATACTTATGCCAAAGGCAATATGTAACCTAGTACCCTGGGCCAAATATGAGGTGCTCAGTCAGAGCAGAGGAATCCCAATCTCTTTCAGTAAAAAGACTCACTAAACCTTGAAAGAGGGGTGGGTTAGGGAAATCTCAATTAAGGTCTCCCAAGTATGAATTGAGCCAACAGACCAGAGATTCAGCAATGTGTCTGTTCCCCTTGGTTGCACCTGGGTTAGAGGACTTAAGAAGATTCATTCCACCAACCTTAAAGGAGCTTTTGAAGGGTTTATGCAGAAAATGAAATAATGGACAGCATTCCTGCCTAGTGCTTGGAGATTAACCTAGGTGGGGAGGGAAGTACAAGGGTGAGTAAAGGTGTTCAGAGGTTCTGTTAGCCCCACAAAAGGCAGGAAGTTCTAGGAAGAAGGCCTCCATTCTAGCCTAGTATCCAGCAGGGAGGCAGTCAGAGAAAGTTCAATTATAGCCATTCACAAAGGGAGGAGCCCAGGGATTAAAGGACTCCTTAATTTTTTAATTTCCTGGGGTTTACAGCTAATTAGACCCTTAGCAACTGTAAGTGATCAAATTTCAACCCAGTTCATTTAACAACTGAAGGTGGACCATGGCACAGAAGACATCACTGTGCCCTGGGGACCACTGACACAATAGACAAGGCACGCCTACTGCTTTCCTTGGGACTAATTAGAAACCTCTAATTCCCTACTCAATGAATGAATGACACCGAGGACAGCTCAGAGGGGGCTAGTCAGCAGCTTCCTGCCATATACTTGCCCAGGAGCAGTCCACATGGGTGAACAATCATGTGTACACATTTCAGTTCTCTCACTTACAGGGTGCCTGTGTGTAGACCTTTGCCATTCCTTAACAGTGCCTTCATCAGATGATATGGAGCCAAAGGGTACTTCCACAATCATCTCATCCAATCCCCTCATTTTAAAAAGGAAGTCAGAGGCCCCAGAGAAGGCAGAGAAGGAGCATCATGAAGTGAAGGGAACCAGACTTGTGAGTCAGAAAGACCAGTGCAATTCCCAGATCAATACTATGTGACTCTAGGCAAGTTGTTTCACCTGGGTCTCAGTTTCCTTATCTGTAAAATGGGTAACTGTATTCATAGCAACTACCCACAGCTGTGCTGTCAGGCTCAAATGAGGTAACATGTATAAATCACTTTTGTAAATTTTAAATGCTATTAAAGTGACAACCATGACTATTATTATCAAATTTTTTGACTTTCCAAAAGTCACAATGCCAATAAGGAGCATCATCATCAGGAATTGAACCTAGTTCAGAGAATAACAGAATGAAAGAATCAGAAGAGAGCTCAGTGGCCCACACATGACAGGAACCCCCACCTGCCTCTAAATCCAATAGTACTAACCAAAGCCACTCCAACATGCAGTCAAGGTCTCCCTTTTGGAAGATTTAACATACAAAGTCCCCCATGGCCTCCTATCAGGGAATCAATAGCAAAGTGGTCGAAAGTAGTAACACGCCATTACACAGCACATAAATGTAATGGCAATAAATACGCCTTTACAAACCTTTCTTCTCACAATTGTTCTGATATGATGTGTGGATGGATGAGAGAGAGAGAAGAGAAAAAGGAGAGAGGAAGAGGAGGGAAGGGGAAGGAGAGATGAGAGAATGAGAGAGTAAGAAAAAGGGAGTGGGAGAGAGAGAGGGAGGAAAAGGAGAGGGAGAGAGAGAAAGAACAAGGAGTTGAGTCCAGAACTGAACAGGAGGGGCAGCTAGGTGGCGCAGTAAATAAAGCACCGGCCCTGGAGTCAGGAGGACCTGAGTTCAAATGCGGCCTCAGACACTTAATACTTATTAGCCGTGTGACAGTGGGCAAATCACTTAACCCCAATGGAAGAACTGAACAGGGGGAGGAGAGTGGGCTGTAATGTTCTTAGGAAACTACAAAGTTATTTGAATGAACCCCAAACTCCTGCCAGAAAGAAAGGCCTACCTATCCTATAAAGATCAATATTCTTTAGTTGTTATATGGGTGCAATTGTCTCTTAACAAGTGAAAAAGAAATCACCCAAAGAGTAAGATGAGCTGGACAAGTGATGGGAACACAGGATGGTGCATGGACTTCCAACAGACAAGAGAAATCAAGGCAGGCCTCCTAGAAACAATATCCTATTGGGGGACCATCGTGGAATTAGGTCAGACAAAGGAGGGACTAAGTACTGAAAGGAACATTGCAGATTACCTGATCAACATGATTTCTGGAAAAATATTTTGGAAGAAGAAATTCCATAAAGCTTAAGTGACATGTCTTGAGATCACACTGGGCTCAAGTAAGCAGCCGAGCTGAGTAGCAGTCTATGATTTTTTTAATTGAGTCTTCCAAAGTTTTCAACAGCGTGAAACTGACACTTATCCTTACCCAATCTCCCTTCTAAGAGGATCTGAAAATAGTCTACAGAGAAACTAAGAGACAGGAAGCACCAAGGTCTCTGAGTCAGATTTGACAGACTTGGCCCAAACTTATAAGAAATAGGCAGTATTTCATAGCACAGATTTCGAGCTGGAAGGGACCTAGTCTACAACTCCTCACACATATACCCATTTTAAAGACAGAGACTAAAGCCCAGAGAATCAGAGGTCCAAGAGGTTAAGGGACTTGCCCATAGTCATACAGCTAGTCAATGACAGAGGCAGGATTCCACAGTTTTTACCACCTGCCTCCCTTAGAGAACACCAATGCCAAACACTTTTCTCCTGAAACTCAAAGCAATTCCTCTCAGCGTGGGAGCTAGAGAATCAGCTCTCTGGGACAATGATGCACCAGTCCATGGCAGCAGACCCTGGGCCTCCAGAGTCATGGAGCTGAATTTTGCTGCAACAAAAAAGGCAGCAGGTCCCTGCAAGACCTAAGCACGTGTCATATACCTGCTGGAGAATGAATCCTTAGATGGCGTGATTAATAAAATTAAAATGGCTTTTAAAGAATGGTTGGATCCATGGAAGCTTTGGGATGTTAATATAATGGCACAAGTTGGGATGGAGGGTAGAGGGTGGGGAATGGAAGAGTTTGAGAAAGGTTCTGACCTTCCAAAGGGATCCCTTATCCTTAGACTCCAGGATGGAGGCTCTGCTGCAGACTTAGGAACTCACTTTCATTTACTCACTTAAAGATCCAGTTCTATTCAAAAAACAAGTGACTGAGGACTGAGCTAATGTATCCCTGCTCTCAAGAAGGCAGTCCATCCTGGAGACCCCAATTCTTGCAGGGGGTCAACAAGGTCAAAATTGCTCATAGGAATTTTGAGACATTTTCATTTCTATTGTAGTAAATATTGATGGCTATGACCCACAGGAACCAAGGCTCTTCGGGGTGTCCTCAGCCATTTTTAAGAAGATCAAGGGGTCCTGGAGAACAGCTTGTCCTGTGCAATCTATTATCACCCCGTTCCCTATCTCTCCAGCATTCTTGCTTTGAGTCTGGCTCTTTCCCTTTCCAGAGTCTTTTTTCATCTCCTCGGCCATGTGAATGCCCCAAAGCAACCAACTGTCTAGAACTGTCTGACTCTAAAGGCAAAGAGTTCCAGCCAGAAAGAAGTGCTCCTAGCTAAGGCACAGCTAGACAGAGCATCTATAGTCTATAAAGCAGATAAAGGCATCTAAGGGCCAGAACTCTGATTCCCTGCCCCTGCCCCCACCCCCACCCGAGCCTCTCTTCCCTCCTCCCCTAGGCAGGCGTGACCAAGAATCTAAAGCTCCTAAAGGAAGTAACCAAGTAGATGGTAAGCTCCTGGAGTGCAGCTGGAGATAGTTCTCTTTCCCAGCAGCTGACATAATACACTACATACAAGACACTTTAAAAATGTGTGCTGAATGAAGGAAGAAGCCAACTCGAACCTTTGGCTTTCAGCTACACTCAGTAATACACAGCCAGCAACCATGCTGCTTACAGTCAAGACAAGAAAGGCATTTCTAGGCGTTCAAGGCCTACAGTTTTTTTTTCTCCCCACAGCCCAGGGAGGGACAAGGAAACTGAGGCTGAGCAAGTTAGTCTCTTGCCAGGAGACAGACATGCTGCCAAGTGCCAGGGCCAGGTCTCATGGCATGGCCCCCATCCCACACTCTGCATCACACCTGGCTGCCACTCTTCTTGACAAATGACCTCCACCCAGCTGGCCCCTTCTCACTGGGGCTACTTAACGACACAAGCCAGACAGAGGGCTACTACCTGACCTCCGGCAAACAAGGGGCATCCCAGGAAGAAAATGAAGTCCAAGTATTCAGAGCAATGATGTTGTGAAACTATAACAAGATCAGCACCAGGTGAAAGCTCTTCAGGTACCCTTCAATGGCTCTGGCCATGGAAATAAAAGCTGTAAATAAGCATGTGCTTTGTTTCCCTGCTGGGAAACTGCTCAGGCTGCGGTGAGGCTATGCTCTAACTGCTGCAGCTGGGCCCACCCTCTAGTGGAACTCATGTCCCTGGCAGGAAGCATGAACCAATCCTATGTCCTCCATATTGAAAGGAGAACACCAGTTGGAAGGCAGGGGACCAAGCAAGCTGCCACAGGCCTGCTGTTTCACAGACGAGCACATTGGTGCCCAACTGGATTTTAGAATTCACCAAAAAACCCCAGTCATGGTGGCAGAAGGGGTAAAATCCATGCTCTGATTTCACACAACAGCACGCTACAGAGGGCCTTTAAGCCTAGTACTGAGGATGAAAGAGATGGAAAAAGTCTAAGACACATAAGCCCCCAAAGAGGACAGAGTTTAGGAAGGTAGGAAAAAAAACCACAGAGGAAAAGACCAGCAAACAGGGCAGCATTCTCCACCTAGGCAAATGTTGGGCCTTTCTTAGAGGCAACCTGTGATTTCCTCAATGAGAACACCCAGTGAGGACCTCCCTTCACTGCAGGATATCAGCCCCCTCTCTACAACTTCCAGTTTTAGAGAACTGCTCTGGGACCCAGAGAGATTAAAAGGGTTTACCTAAGGATGCACCACCCCAGGTGTACCAGAGGCAATCTTGAACCCAGGCCTTCCTGACTCCAGGTATCAGCTCTTTATCTATTATACACCAGGGTGAAACTGTGAAATGTGAACAATCAGACAAGAGGACGGCACCAAGGTGCTGATGGAAGAACAGACAATGAAGAACTGTCATTCAGCTGTTTCGGTCATGTCTGATCCTTCATGACCCTATCTGGGTTTTCTCAGCAAAGATACTGGAGTGATTTACCATTTTCCTTCCCCAGATAATTTTACAGATGAGGAAACGGAGGCACACAGGGTTGCCCAAGGCCACACAGCTACTGTCTGAGGTCACATCTGAACTCAGGAAGATGAGTCTTCCTAACTCCAGGCCCAGTGCTCTGTGCACTGCATCACGTAGATACCCCACTAAAGAATATGGAAGCACAGAGAGGAGACAGAGGACTCCAAAGAGACATGGCTCCTAGGTGGTCAGAATGCTCTCAAGGTCCCCTCATAACTAGGCTGCAGCCGTGCCCACAAGGCCTCTGTGGTCCATCTCAGAGGGTCTACCAGGACCCCCAGTGAACCCCTCAAAGGGCTCTTCCTACAGCCAACGTCAGGAAATGATCAAAAGGCATCTTCATTTCACTGGATTTTTAAAAAAACAAATCCTATGTTCACCTTCCTACATCCTGTCTCAACTGTCCTGAGGTGAACACTTTGCAAACCTCAGGGTGCTGCTGTAGCATAACTACTCAAGGGGCTGAGCTGTAAATTTCCCATGGCCTTGGAAGCTGGGGGTGGGGAGTCTGAAATGACACAAAAAGATCAAGGTGTTGGAATAAAAAGGTTGGAGAATCACTGGGCCAGCTGCAGCAAGCCAGAGGCCACAAACCTGGGTCCTCCTCACTGCTAGCCTGCCTCCATTACACTAGCTAGACAGGGTAATGCCCATCCTGCATGCCCACTAACCCACATGCTGTGCCAAGGAGATGCAAACACACTCAAAGGCCACAGAAACCTACTGCCCAGACAGAGGTCTAGCAGGCATTTCATGGCATAGACAGCTTTTTTTTTTCCTTTTGCCAAAAAAGTCTGCTTTTCCTTTCCAAAACAGATTTCATAATGAGATGACTCAAGCCTTCAAGTTTCCCCTTCCATCCATTCATAGCATAGACTGTTGTTGAGTCTTTTTGACCCCACTTGGGGTTTTCTTGGCAAAGAAACTGAAGTGGTTTGCCACTTCCTTCTCCAGCTCATATGACAGATGAAGAAACTGAGGCAGGCAGGGTGAAGTGACTTGCCCAAGGTCATACAGCTAGTGAGTGTCTGAGGCCACATTTGAACTCAGGTCTTCTTTACTCCAGCCCCAGGAGCTCTGTCTACTATACCACCTAGCTGCCCAGCACTGACTGCAGAGTCAAATAACTGGATAGGATTTTTAGGTCTACCAGGGCACCCCCTTCAACACTGTCACAGTCTCTCCCCTTAGTGCTTTCATACTACCCTTTCTAACCAACTAAACTCCTAAAAGTCAATGAAATTAATGCCCAGACAGAGGAGAGAAGAGAATCAGGCTGGTGAGAGGAGAAGACAAGGGGTAGAGGACTTAAGTAAAGCTTCTGCCATTTCAACTAAAAACTAAATCTTACAAAAAAAATATCCCTCTAGCCAGATCCACCATCCCAAAATGAGACTGAGTGGGCCTTGTATTAGACATACACTTCCAGGACTGGAGATGATGTCACTGTGGGCACTATCTCTCCATATGTGAATGGAGGCCCTTTTACAACCTAAACAAGTCTCTGTGAGTTGCTATGGCTGAGGGGGGAAGCTATCATCTTGTACTAGCCTTCTGACAATGTGCCAGGAGAGTGCAGCACTCTGAGGTTTTCAAAGTGTTCACCTCAAGATGGTTAAGACAAGACGCAGGCAGGAAGACTGAGTTCAAATAGTGCCTCAAACACTTCCTGGCTGTGTGACCCTGGGCCAGTCACTGAACCTTTCTGTGTCCTGTTTCCTCCACTATAAAACGGGGAGGTTGGGTCTGATAACCTCCAAGGCTGCTCCAGGAGAGAGGGCAAACGTCAATGGTCAGAAAATTTAGCAATGGAAGAGACCATCTAGTCCAACCACCTTATATGAAAGAGTAGGAAACTGAGGTCCAGATAAAAAGTCACTTGTCCAAGGGCCCTGACGGTAAAAGGAATTTCCATATCTGGGAGAGCTCCCTTTACCCGTAATGAAAAAACAAAGCAGGAGGGAAGAAAGTAGCAGAGTGGGGACTCCAAGCCAGGGCCTCCCTCTGGCTCAGGCTCCAGTCCCAGTTCCACTACACCACATCCTTAGGCCCTACACTGGGGTAGGTGAGAAGCAGGAAGGTGCTGGTCTGGGATTCAGGAAGCCCTGGCTTCATTCAAGGTCCACCTCACCTGACACACACTGGCAGCTGAGTGAGACTGAGGCAGGCCCATAGTCTTGGCACCTCCTGATGGCTCTAAGTTGCAGAGAAGGTATCGACCTGAATTATTCTCTCATCAGATGGTTCTCTATCGTGTTCATGAACAAAAATCCTCAGATCAAGAGCACCCAACAAAAAGTACTCACAGACCCAGTATACCACTTCCCCTCCTCAGCAAAAGAGCAAACTGTGAGGTGAGCCATCCATCATCAATTAGACTTCTGTAGGCTGCCCTGGGACACTAACCCCCACCTAGAGGTGAGTGGGGGCAAGCAGGTGGTGCAGCAGATACAGCACTGGGTCTGGAGTCAGGAAGACCCAAGTTCAAGTCCTGCCTCAGACACCTACTAGTTGGGTGACCCTGCAGCACTCACTTCATCTATGTATACATCAGCTTCCTCACCTACAAAACAGAGACAATAACAGCATCTACGTTCCAGGGTTGTAGTGAGAACCAAATGAGATAACTGCAAAGCACAGTGTGTGGCACACAGTAAGTGCTACATAAACAGCAGCTACCAGCTATTATTAAGAGAACACTTCCTATGGAAGAAGAGGCCAAAGAGAGAAAGCAAAACCCGATGACTACAGAAGCACCTCCCTCCGTCCTCTGCCGGCTGCAGGGAGGCCATAAGGCTGGGAACCCTGAGACTCAGCAGGGATCTCCCCAGCCCCTCAAGAAGGATGCTTCCCTCATTCAGAAACACAGAAGGAGCACCAGAAGGAGCTCTCCTATGGAGGAATCTCCACCCAACTCCTCTTCTCTATGAGGAATGTCCCTGCTTCCCTACACAAAGCAGAGGAGAGAGAAACCCAGAGTTAGAACCAGAAACCCCACCCTTTGAAATGTTCAATTCGATCTTGAAAATTGTTTACAACACTTGATATTCACAGACTTTCTCATATAAAAAGTTTTAATTTAGGATATTAAGTCTTAAAAATCATATATCATAACCTCCAATTATGTAGTGCTATAAGACAATAGTTGTTTAATCATTTTCTTTTAAAGAAAAAACCCTCATAAATAGGTCATTTATGGTTCCCAAAAAAGCTCCTCTATAGATGAATGTACCCAAAGGGAGTGAACGCTCAGTCTTAAATATTCCATTAAGTAAAGCAGGCCTTCATTTTCATCATTAAACTGTGAAGTTCATTCTCTAGTTAACAAGAGCATGGTAAATACCAAAAATCTCACCAGGCTTGTTACTCCTACTATAACAGGAACTGCAGTTGGGCACAGGAGAAAGGAGACTGGGGTTGGGACCAGAGGACCTGGGTTCAAATCTCTTGCTGCCACTTTCTATTTGGATGACTTTAGATAAGTCACTTAAACTTCTCTGGGCCTCAATTCCTCGTGCGCCAAATGAGGAAGTTGACCATGATGACCTGCTCTAAGCCTATGATTTTAATCAGTCACTGGATGTCTGGAAGGCCTTAAAGCCAACATGTGTTTTCTTCCTAAAAACCTTCTAAGGGAGGGAGGTAAAAATGAAGCTCAGAAGGCCAAAGCACCTTGCCAGTGAGCAAAGACAAAGTGGTAACAGGGCCCTGAGCCAGTTACAGGGCACTGGGCCTGGAGGCAGGAAGAGCTGAGTTCAAATGCAGACACATACTAGCTATGTTACCCCTGGCAAGTCACTTAACCACTGTCTACCTCAGTTTCCTCAGCTGTAAAATGGAGAGAGTAACAGCATCTGCCTCCCAGGGCTGTTGTGAGGTTCAGATGAGAACTGCACTGTAAAATGCCAGGGCCTGCCTAATTGCTTATCTTCCTTTCCCCCTTCCCTTTGTCCTGGACACTAAGCTTGGAACTTCACGGATGTGACTGTGAATGTATGATTAAGTCCTTACCTCTCCCTAAAAGTACATTTTAAGACATAAGTGACCAGGATTTAAACCAGACTCAAAGTTGACCATATTGCAAAGACAACAAACTAAAAACGATTCAAAAATTAGAATCTCTGAGCCTTAGCAAGTTTCATTTACATAAAAATAACCAAAAAAGGATAAGTCTCTTCCATCGGCTCAGCGTCTGAGAAGCGAAACTGTGGTTTTGAAATAGGATGCAATTTCTAAGCCTTAAGCCCTCAAACCTGGCACTTGTCTTCCTGTCACAGCAGAGTCCCCTGAATACTTATCACAAATCTTCCAAACAGTCAACTACATGACGCCATGATGTTGAAATAAACCTACATTTTTTAAATGTTTGACTATGAAAATAATTAAAACTAAGAGGCATCACAGTGAAATTTCTAACCATTAGACATTTAAACCATTAGAAACATTCGATCTGACACCCAGGACAACTGGGAGGACAAAGGAGGGAGCACACTCCCAATATGGGGGAACCACATGTAGAAAAAAATGAATGTTGGGAATGGAATGCCATACAGTCAACTCTGAAACTCTATGTCCTTTAAGGTCACATGGCTATACAGTGAAAAACCATGATATTTTAATTCAGAGAACCCAGGATTTGTCACTTAACCTCTCTCTAGGCCTCAAGTTTTCTCATTTGTAAAATAAGAGGGTTTGAACTAGATCAGAGATGTCAGACACAGAGAAGGAGTGCAGCCTGAACCAAACTGGAAAACCAGTAATTGGAAAATACTGAAAACACTAAACAAAATACAATAAAACACAGATAATGTTAAAATGTGGTTTTCTAAGTAAATATGTGGTCCTCAGGGACCCTTATGTAGGGTTTAACAGGCTCCTCTGAGTCTGACACCAATGAATTAGATGACCTATAAGGTTCCTTCTGGAACTAATCTATGATCTCTTCTAGCTCTGACACTCTTTTCTTTTTCTTTTCAATGTTTTTATTCTTAATTTAAAAAACCAAAGACTAAATATTTCCATTTGCAAAGCTGAACAGAGAAGAATGTATATTTTAAAGCAACTGGGGTTAAGTAATTTGCTCAAGGTTACACGGCCAGTTATTTCTGGGTGTGGTGTTAAGTATCTGAGCCCGGATTTGATCCCCAGATCATCCCGACACTGGGGCCGGTGCTCTTACTCGCTGTGCTACCTGGCTGCCCCTGGGAACCTTTTATATACATAAAGCTTTTCCTTCTAAATACACAATAAAAAGCAAGCTTTAACTTTCAAAGCTGTCCTACATAACTGTGTTTCCTTCTGGTCTTCCTTCTGTACTTTTTTGCCTGACGTTGTTTTCTAAGGGCGTTTCTAAAGGCGACATGGAATGTCAAAAGTTTCTCCCAGTTCAAAATTGTGTTTTCTCTGTTTAAAAGTCACTCATGACTCTAAAGTTCTATGTTCTGTGGCCCCTCCCAGCTCTGAAGGTCTGTGTTCTACAGCTCTTCCCAGATGCTAATCTCACATTCTAGGATTTTATTAGCGTAATGCCACCAACAACTGGCCCAGCAGAGCATCAAACAACCATCAAGTTACAATCTATGCCCAAAGAAGCATGCTTGTGCTGTGGAAGAGCTACAAAGATAATTAAATCACAGGCCCTCACATGGCAGAGTCCTAAGCACCACTGCTTCTTCTGAGAAAGGGTCTTGTTAGTAACTGCCAAAGTGTCAGCAGCTTTTGCAACAAACAGCTCATGGCACTATACCATAAAGCTACTAGTCTTGCAAAAGCAAACGGAGAGATAAGCAGTTCCACCCTAAAACCCTTCTGGTTTAAAGGTCTCACATAAATGCTTATCAGCCTGGGAGGAGCTGTGGAGAAAGAAACTTAAGATCTTTCTTCTTGGAGAACAACCATTTCTGAGTCCCAACCCACACTAAACTACAGTCAAGTGTTCTTCCCATTTATTCTTTGATTTGCTTTCAGGCCCGAGTAGTCAAGGCCCAGAGGCCCAACAAAGCCTCCCAGTTCACAGAGCCAAAGTCAATGCAACTATTTGGGTTTAAACCCTAATTTGGGTCAATAAGGCTTCCTAACATCTGTTTCTATAGCAGCATCTCTGAAGCGAACATAACTCACAGATGTAGGGAAATGCCTCTACCCTGCTGGGTTATAGGGCTTTGAAAGAACTAGAACTTTGAAAGAGGGTCGGGACAAGAGCTTTGAAAGAACTAGATGCCTACCTCTAACTTCTCCACAGTCCTAAGACTGGACTCCCCAGAGAAAAAACACCAACAACCTAGAGATCCTTACTACTACTCAATATTTTGTACCTTATTCAAGAGTGGAAAAATGGTGTTGTTTTCAGATTATGGGAAAAGCACTTCACAGCTAATCACAGAAACTCTGGGAAAGTTGTTGATTCAAAGCATTTATTAAGCAGCATGCCTTGGACACATCTTGTGAATGAGCATCTTTCTGATCCCTTCCCAAAATTCCACCAAATGTTGTCAAAAGTATTTGTACGAACCTAAGGACATATTTTATGTTATTTATAAGCCACTGTTATCTTTCTCCCTTTCCCCCTCCTGCCAATATTTTGCACAGATGTGAAGTCCCCAAGTAGGAATGCTACATATATTTTCAGATTATTTTGATGCAATGATATTGGTTTTACTGATTGTTTTATCTTTTCCTCTTTTTCTTTTAAAAAAAATTCTTTTTATATGGGATGACTCTCTGGGAGAGGAATGGGAAAATTTTTGTGCTGTAAAAAAAAATTTTAATAAAGTCATTGTCATCAACAAAATACGAGGGGTAATGAACTGAGGCTGATCAAGATCATAAGTAGTAGGGCTAAAAGATGGAGGGCCAGGTGGCCTAGTGGCATCTATGAAATACCAAAAGAACCAAAGAAAGGTAGTTTCTATCAAACTGTGTAGGTCTTTGGAAGATTAATAGGAAGCCATAGATGGTATTTTCACAGAATAAGACAAATGGGGAGAGGAAATTGAGAAACCAATCAATGAGGTCCTGGATCCACATAAGTATAAGCATGAAGCCATACTGCATGGGCTAGTCTGAAGGTGAATCTGGGCTCCTGAAGACCATGCCAGTGAAGCAGAGGTCTAGCTGAAAAATATACATGTTGAAGCCCAGCAAATGATAAATTAGAGCCTTACTAAGGGCACAGAAACCCTCCACAAGAAAGAAGACCCTCTGCCAACTAAAGACCTTTTTATAATTTGTGAAGATTATCTACTAAGGCACTAAGGGGTTGTTTTCTTTATGGGTGGAGGGAGCACACATGAAAACATCAGAGATCCCAAAAGTACTGATGGAGAAGTCTAAAGTCTTCTCTCTTGCCTTGGGTCAGAGAAAGGCAAATAACATTCTCCTGCATTCATCTGAATACATAATCCCTGCCTGTCCCCAAGAGGCTCACAGTCTAGTTGGAGGGTCAGACAAGAGCACATCACTGCACATACTCACGTGCTATGTGCCACATGGAGGGTACAATCACAGGGTTAAAGGCAGGCAGAGGGAAGAAACAATTTTTTCATGGAAGAGAAGTCTTCTGAGAGAAGGCATTTAAGGAAAAGCAGTATTTGGAATAAGGATTAGATGGGAATAGTAGTTGCAGATCAAAGAAAGGACCCAAAGGCAAGGAAGTTGTGAGTAGTTCAGATTGGCTGGTACAAGATGTTTCTGTGAGAGAGAAAAAGAGATAAGACTAAAAAGCTAGATGGGGTGAGACTTTGGAGGGACTTAAATGTCAGGCTCATGGGCGGAAAAGATTCCTAACATCTGGAGATCACCTAATCCAACCCCATCTTTTCATACTTGAGGAAAATTAGGTTAAAAAAAAAAGGTAACTTGAACAGAGTGGTACTTAATTATACTAAATAAAGTGACTTGACTAAGGCCATACAGGTAATAACAAAGTCGGAATTTTATCTCAGATTTTCTGGCTTCCGGTTCAATGTTCTTTCCTCTACAATACACTTTCTCCACAAGGCAACTGGGAGCCACAAAGAGCTTAGGGATGGGGGGCAGTGCCATAATGCATGATCTCAAGGAAGTTTAGTCTGGCAGTGCCCTAAAACCCAGAATAAGAGCCTGCAGATAAGTTAAAAGACCAGGCCTCCAAACTAGACTGGTGACAGAGAGAACAGACAGAGAAGACCCAAGAATGCCTCAGAGGTCTGTTTACTGGCAGGAACAACAGCTCTTCATGAATACTTCAATGACAGGCAGAAACAAGGTGAATCACTGAAGAAGCTGAGACAAGACAAGGGGAAAGTCCACAAAATTCCAAACCTAAGCCCAGGATACATGGCTTCCCAACAAAGCCTGATCACTATCCAGCATTCCCGATTCTGGGAAAACAGAACTAGTCAGGGGTTTGGGAAGTTAATGAAGATGTCTGTTACCCCTACTTTTTTTTTTCAAGAGTAAACAGGAACTTTGGCTTTCCGCTACCAGCAAGAGGCTTTAGTCAGAAATAACTGGTGAACCCCACTGATAAATGGTCAAAGGACATGAACAGGCAGTTTTCAGAGGAAGAAATTAAAGAGATCTATAAGCACATGGAAAAATGCTCTAAATCTCTACTGATTGGAGAAATGCAAATCAAAACAACTCTGAGGTACCACATCTCACTGGTCAGATTGGCTAAGATGACAAAACAGGAAAATGATAAATGCTGGAGAGGATGTGGAAAAATTGGAACACTAATGCATTGTTGGTAGACTTGTGAACTGATCTATCCATTCTAGAGAACAATCTGGAACTATGCCCAAGGGTTATAAAAAAGTACATACTCTTTGACCTAGCAATACCAATTCTAGGGCTGTATCCTAGAGAGATCATACAAATGGGAGGAAGACCTGTTTGCACAAAAATATTTACAGCAGCTCTTTTTGTGGTGGCAAAGAATTGGAAATCAAGGGGATGCCCATCAACTGGGGAATGGCTAAACAAGCTATGGTATATGAATGTAATGGAATACTATTGTGCTATAAGAAATGAGGAGCAGATGGACTTCATAATATCCTGGAGAGACTTATATGATCTGATGCTGAGTGAGGAGAGCAGAACCAAGAAAACTTTGTACACAATTACAGACACATAGTATCTGTGACAACTAACTTGGATAGACTGGGCTCCTCTCAGCAATGCAAGGTTATAAGACAACTCCAAAAGACTCATGCTGAAAAGGGATATTTTACATCCAGAGAAAAGAACTACAGAGTCTGAATGCAGACTGAAGCAAACTACTCGCTCTCTCTCTTTTGTGTTTTGTTTTGTTTCGCTCCTTTCTCACTGTTCACTTCAATGGCTATAATTCTTCTTCACAACCTGACTAAAGCTTAATGCGAAGGTATTTGTAGAGCCTACATCAGACTGCATGCCACCATGGGGGGTGGGGGGGAGGGGAGAAAATGTGGAACTCAAGGGATTGTGGAACTGAAGGTTATAAACCAAAAGTAGATAAACAAATTTAATAAAATAAAATTTTAAAAAGAAAAAGAAATAATTGGTGAAAGGAAGAGCTTTCCTTCAGCTACAATAACCATCATTATAATAAAAATGAAAATAGCTAGCATTTCCATAGTGCTTTAAGATTTACAAAAGATCTCACATACATTACTTTACTGGATCCTCACAATGTTCCAGAGAAGTAAGTGCTATTATTATTCCCATTTTATATATGAGGAAACTGAAGCAAACAGAGGTTAAGTGACTTGCCCAGGGTCACAGAGCTAGTAAATATCTGAGGGAGAGTTTGAACCTAGCTCTTCCTGACTCTGGGCTAGCTCCCAACCCACTGCCCCACCTAACTGCCAACCTGTGCTTCTTAAATCAAGGCTCCAGAACTGAATTCAAGACTCCAAATGATATTGCTGTTGGTCCTTCCCATTCAAAGAGGTCTAGTGACTTCACAGGCGATGTCCTGACTTATGTGTGAATTGGATTAAAGTGAGCCAGGGATGCACAAAGTTGTTAACCTCGTTCTCTCTTACTGAGTCACTGAAGTCACGTGGCAAGACAAAAGTCAAAACAACTGGAGATGGTGGGGGATACAGTGGCTGACCTTGGCATCTCTGATGTCTAACCAAGCTCTAAGCACTCCATGGCCAGGCTTCAGCTGCCTTCATTGGCACAAAGTGTTCTCTTCTGCCCATTTTGCCAGGGGAAGACTTCACATGCTCAGGGTGGACATGCCCTGATTCACCAACAGGTTTGAGGCCTTCTGGTTACCTTCAACCTGGTTTAGCCCATCTGCTGAGATGGCTTACCAGGGCATGGCCACTGCTCATGTTACAGCTTCTTGAGCCACAGGTGAGAGCTGGATAAAGATGGACACCAAAGTTGGCTAAGCAGCCCTAAAAAGGGCTTAGCAAGTCCTCCTGAACAGCCTGCATACCCCCAAATGAGATATGATAGACACAGAGCAGAAAGGGGCTGTGCCCTGCCCAGGCCTGGATGTGACACCTCTCTCGATGCAGCCTAGAACAGGATTAGGTTTTTTGGCTGCCACATCATACTGCTGAACTGCATACTGGTCCATCAAACCCCGCCCCCCACAATCTTTTTCCAGAATTGATACCAGACCATGCATCCCCAATTTTGTACTTGTGAAGCAGATGTTTTTGTATTCAAGTACAAGACTTTACATCTATCCCAGTGAAATGCCACATTCTTGGAGCATTTGGACCAATGCTCTAGCTCCCTTTGGATCACCTGCCAATCTGAGAATACCTTTATTAAATCATTAATAAAAATGTTAAACAGCACATGGTAGGACTGACAAGAGTCTGAATGCAGATGGAATTAGACATTTTTTTACTTTATTTTTTTTTTGACCTGTGCTTTCTTTTACAATATGACTAACAGGGCATGACCGAACAAGTATAACCTATACCAAACTACTTACATTCTCAATATGGGGGGGGGAGAAAATCTGGAAATTAAAATTTTAAAAAACAAATATTAAATAATGTTTTTACATGTTATTAAAAATAAATTATAAAAATAAAATGACCAGTACAAGGTCAAGAACAGATCCTGGAGGACTCCCCTGAAGGGAGAAACTTTCTGCCCCACTGGCATTAAACCTTTAACAGGAATTGCTCTCTGAGGCAACCATCCAACCAGTTCTAAATCTGACACATCATTCTCTGATCTCTAGTTCTTCATCTTCTTCACAAGAAGAAGAAAAGCTACTTTGCCACAAGCTTTGCTCAAGTCTAAGCAAACTATCCATTGCCTGCCTTCCCTTCAACCACTAGTTTAGTTATCTTTTCCAAAAAGGCAATGAGACTGGCCTGGCAATGACCAAGGTCATGAAGCCAAGCCAGTCCCTGGTGAGCACTACTAGCCTTTTTCAATGTTCATCTACCAGTTCCTAGCCATTCTAGAATGCTGTCAGAAATTCAAGTCAAGCTTCCTGACCTTGAGTCTGTACATTCTATTCTTATCTCTTCTTTGAAAATCGGATCATGGTACTTCTCCCATCTTCTGGTCCTTAGCCTCTATTTTCCCTGAGCTTTCTGAGATCACGAAGGAGGGCTCAGCACCACTTCTGACAGCTTTCAGGCTCCTCCTTAGCAGAAATGCTCCCTTTGTATCTTCAGAAGTTCGTTCTTGCCTACTATTAATGTCACAGGCCTGACCCTAGGGTGGGAGCAATGGGACTGGAAGGTACTGAGAAAGAGATAACTCTTTCCCTGTCAAAAAAAAAAGTAGCAAAAAAAGGGCACTAAAATAGGGCTTTCAAATTCACCTCCACAAGTCCCAAAGTATTCTTCTGCTATCTCAATAAACATTATACATAAGCAGAGATGTTATCCCCAGTTTACAGAAGGGAAAATGGAGACTCCAAGCAGATTAAAGGACTACAGATTTCAAGCTGCAAGAGCCCATATGGGTCAGCTAGAGCAGCTCCTCATTTAACAGAGGGGGAAATGGAGACTTGGTTTTGGGGTGATTTGTACCAGGTCACTAAGATCCACAATAAACCTGAAGGAGGAAGAAAAGACCTATGGTCTAGATGGCCATTCCTCTAAGAATAGAAATTTAAAAAAAAATTTTGCCCAGAATTTTTTTTTCCAGCAAGCAGAATCTGAGCAGTAAGTGCACTCCGAGAATCAATAGCATAGAAAGGAGCAAGAACATGCAGAACTGCCAACTGAGCCTCTTTAAGGTGAATTAGAGGAACAGAAAAGCATCCAGCAGGGATGAATGGACATATAAGCAAGGATGAAACCAAAGGGATTGGGAACTCGTACTGCCCTGCCTTGTTTCTTCACAAACACCTTGTTGGAGGGAAAAGAAAATGGCTCAAAAATGCATGCTCTACCTAGACTGGGCCTCAGGAGGCCTGGGTTGAAGTCTTAGTTTGGGCACAGACAAGCAGACTTTAGCCAAGCGACTCTCCCCTTAGAGGCCTGAGTTTCCTCAACTATAAAATTCAACTGTCAAATTGGATTAGAAGAGTGGTTCCTAAGACCTGGGGGCAGGGAGGAAGGGAAAGGGAATATCCACCAGAGCTATCAGGAGAGGTCAACAAATTCATAAAACTAAGCAAACATATCCCTTCAAGACTGAATGTCTCACACATATGCATTCCTATTTTTGAAATGTATTCTATAAATGGTGTTAGAATTACTAGGATAGAAAATCATTTAAAAAGCACAAATGAATTCATTCTAGCTTTTGTCATTTTCTCAATCAACAGATGCTAATAAAAAAAAACTATCACAAGGGGGTGTGCAAGTTTTTACATTAAGAAAGGATATGGGGCGACCAGGTGGCTCAGTGAGTAAGAGCACCAGCCCCAGAGTCATGATGACCTGGGATCAAATATGGGCTCTGATACTTAGCACCACACCCAGAAATAACTGGCCGTGTAACCTTGAGCAAGTTACTTAACCCGGATTGCTTTAAAAAAAAAAAAAAAAGGATATTATGGCGCAGTGAATAGAGCACTGGCTCTAGTCAGGAGGATCTGAGTTCAAATCCAGCCTCAGACACTTGACAACTTACTGTGACCTTGGACACGTCACTTAACCCCAATTGCTTTGCCTTCCCCCTCCAAAAAAAAATATTATGGAAGGGAATGTTGAAAATGAAAATAAATTATTTTTAAAAGGAGAAAGGATACTCCCAATTAAAAGTTGGGAATTACTAGATTAGATAAGGCCTCTTTGACCTCTAATGTTCCAACACACCATGTCCTAAAGTTCTTTCCTGTTCTAAGAGCTTATATTTACATGACACATAAGGCTTAGAAAGTGCTTTCCTCACAATAACCCTTGAGATAAATAGTACAAATATCATTACGGCCATGTTTCTGATGAGGGAGCAGATGGGTTGTTGAAAAGTCTTGCTCAAGGTCAGATAACCTGTTAAGTGGCTAACTGCTCAAACCCATGTTTTTTTTACTCCAAAATCCAGGGTTTCTTGTAAGCATTGCTGCTATAACATTTTATATTCTAAAGTCCTTTTTCAGGGCTGACATTCTAAGTTCTAAGGTCCTTCCAAGGCAAGCTCTGACTGTCTATGTTTAAGCCCCTTTCCAACCCTAACATTCTACAATCTAAATACTTTAAGCTTAAAACAAAAATCACCAGCTTCTCAGCTAAGCAGGATTAACTAACTGGTGCCATTCTGCAGGTTATAAAGTTAAAATTGTATTCCTCCAAGCCTCCTATTTCTCCAGTCCAAAAGGCCTAGCTCTCAGAACAGGGCCCCCTACCACCTTCTGCACAGATCAGCGCTCCTTGGTCTTATTCACTAGTCACTCAATGTTTGAAAGAAAGCAATTTCCACTGCTGGCACATCACTGCCAACAGTCAGACGCATAGCTCAGACGCTGGCAGGAGGACAGCTGCTGGGGTTTCCCAAGTACAGTGAGTACTGTTCTTTGCAGAGCAAAGAAGGCCAAGTTCTTTCATTAGTGGAGAAAGAAGTGAATGGATGTGGTTGTAGAGAAGATCTTTCAAGATCCCATTTTTATTGGAAACTTCGGGAATACACATTGAAAGAGGAGTTTTTAAGCAGGACAGAGATAGTGAAGTGGAAGGAGCACTGAGATGGGACCTGGAATCTTCTATGTTTTAGAGCTTATTTTCCTACTCCCCATATTAATCTTCGGGTAGCAGTTACTGATTGTGATTTTAATAATGGTATAAATCCTACTATAACAAATTCTATAGATCTTTCCAAATTTTCCCCCAATTACCTAGGGCTTAGAAATCTTTTTATTGAAGAGATTTTGGTCTTAAGATACAACCTGGAGAAATCAGTACGGCATTGAGAGTCTGTTTCAGCTGTCACGTGACTCGAACAAGAAATCTTCTGACAATTTCCTCACTTGTAAAAGGAAGGGAGCTGGAGGAGAAAATCTAAAGTCCCTTCCAGTTCTAAATGAGGCAACTAGATGAGAGAACTTCTAAGGCCTCTCCCAGCTCTAATATCCTGTCTTCTAAGGGCCCTCCCAGCTCTGACATCCTGTGTTCTAAGGACCCTCCCAGCTCTAACATCCTGTGTTCTAAGGGCCCTCCCAACTCTGACATTCTCTGTTCTAAAGCTTCTCTCTGCGTTGACATTCCATGTTCTATGATCTCTCCCAGCTCTGACAGTCTGTGTTCTAAGATCTATTCTAGTTCTAAAATGCTAAGAATATAATTAGCCTTCACTACAGCCTCACAAGATGTTCTGAATAAGATTTAAGTCTAACACAAACTTTGAGCTCATCAGCAAAAGGCAACAGAATTCAATAGTCAACTCCTGTATTTATAGGTCTCCATGCTGCCAATTTAGTCTCATGATGGGAGAACCCTTCCTGAGGTGCCATGGCAACCATTTCTTGTTTGGAATGTCAGGAAACATTTTCTAATTAATCAATATACACCAAACATAGCCTCACCGACTCAAAATAAAAGCTTCTGAGGTCAAGGCTCTGGAAAAAAAAAATTACCATGAAACTTCCTCTACTTTCTTCATCTAGGATTTCACCTGTCTCTGACATAACAGTCTATCAACACAAGAGGAAAAAACTCCAATAAATTCTCTTTTGTGGCAAATAAAATAACAAGGCACTCTCAGATGGGAAATACAAAAATGCAGCAAAATCAAGTAGTCACTGCAAATCTTTGGAGGAAGCTGTTTAACTTCCTGTAATGCTAAAGTTAGTGTTGCTAAAGAACTGCGAACACTAGTTGAGAATTCTGGGAAGGGGGACTTTAAACACATTGGAGATGTTTTCATTGGTCAGTACCCATGTTATCATTCTGAGCATTTGTCACTGTAGACCAAGATAGGCTGAAACCAACCTAGTCTTGGACCTAGAATAAGGCCCTAGCAGAACCATCTCAGAGACTTTCATTCCTCTCTCAAAGCAAATCAGTTGCTAAGTCCTGTTGACTTGACTTCCACCTCCACTGCGTCTGTCTGTCCCCTTCCCTCCATTCCTAGGGAGGTCCCAGCTCCAATCATTATGTTTTAAAGAGATCAATTAAAAAATCCTCTATACCAAGCATTCTTAACCTGGGGGTAGGGGTGGGGGGGAAGGTCATGTTCATATGGATAAGATTTCTTGAGCACATGAATTTGGATGGGAAAAATGCTATCTTCATTTCCACTAACCTGGAGGGGAGGTCATGCCCATATGGATAATTTGGATGGGAAAAATGGTATCTTCATTTCCACTAACCTCTGGTTTCCTTTGAAATCCTCTGCTGTTTTATGCATTTAGAAACATTTTTCTGAGAAGAGGGCCACAGTCTTGTCAGACTGACTGCCAAAGGGGCTAGGTCACAAAAAAGGGTAAGAAGCCCATTTGAGACTTCTCTTTAGCTCTGGTCAATCAGCAAGAGTTTACTAAGTACCTACTATTTGCCAAGCTCTGTGCCCTAGAGACACTGGGGATACAAAGAAAATATCCTTTAACTCATCTGTATGTAGCATGTGAATTAGATTACACTGTCGTCTAAGTCTTTTCAAATTCCAGGACCCCGACACTTGTTTCTTCCTCACCTTTCATACCCAATTCTCATCAAGAATGATTAAATGACATCTGAATCATCTCTTGCTTCTATCCTTTCTCAGCATTTTTATAGTCACTATGCTAGTAGAGAACCTCATTATCATCCACCTGGACTAATTCAATAGCCTACTAGGTCCTCCTCCCCAATCTGTCACTGACAGACATTACCAGACTTATCTGTCTTATGTACTGAGCTCTCTAATGTCATTCCTCTGCTCAAAAATCTTCAAAAAATCCCTACTGCCTACTGATGAAAGTTCAAAGATCTCTGCCTACCACTACACAATGGAGATGCCCCTCATGCCTCCACTCCAAGGCCCATCCCAATGACTCAAAGAGTCTAGGCTCTGACTCGTGACCTTAGTCAGAGTCAAAGGCACCACACCTCTTCCTATTACCCAGACCCCACCCCCACCCCAACTTTAGCTCTGAGAAAAGTAATCAAATAGATTGCTGGAAAATACATGTCAGCCATCTGCCCTATGACTCCAATCCCAGTTCCCTTTCTGACCTCCCTATCCAAAACGTTCTTCCTTGGTCACCTCTTGACTATATGTTTTGTCTTCTATTAGAATGTAAGCTCCTTAAGGACAGGGGCAATCTGACTTGACTGAATTTATATTCCCAGAGGCTGGTACAGTGACTGGCACACAGCAAATGCTTAATAAATGCTTTTTCATTCATTCATTCATTCATTTTTTTCAACCTTTTCCACACACTCTATGCTCTAGCAAATATAAAATTCTCTATTTCCCCCACAGACTCTGGGTTTTCTTACCACTATACCATTCCCTATTCCTGGTACTTCTTTCCTGCTGAATTTCTGCTCATCTTTTACAATCCAAATCAAATGGTGCTTCTCCTAAACACCATCTACTCCATCAAGTCAGTAACCACTTCCCCTTATGAGATCTCAAAAGCACTTTATTTTACAATTTTCTAATAGAATTTCCATTGTAATTTTGCAAATTATAGTCATCAGTATCGGTATCTTCCCACTATTACTAGACAAGAGCTGCAAAACTAGGTCTTACCTATATTTCATATAAATACCTCTGTTCTTTGGTACAAGAGGCATATAATAAAGGCTTGTCCTTTATTATGGAAAGGAAAGTTCATCCATATGTTCTGAAATATTCAGAGCTGTATTTTTTTGTGGCAGCAAAGAACTGGAAACAAAGTACATGCTCATCAATTGGGAAATGGCGAAACAAGTTGTAGCACATGAATGTAGTGACAGACTACTGTATTATAAGAAACATGGATATAATAAAATCAGAGAAACATGAAACGCATAAATTGATGGATAGTAAAACTGGCAAAATGAGGAAAAGAATTCAAAACAACAATGTAAGTGAACAGAATTTTTTAAAAAAACCAACCACCACTGTAATAATAATGAGCAAGTTTGGTCTTGGGAGGAGAATTGATAAAATGTATCTCCCTGTCTTCTTTTCAGAGTACAGTGGGGGCTCTGGGTGTGAAATATTGCACAGACTGTCAGACAAAGCTGATGTGTTGTTGATTGATTTTGCTGAACCTATTTTAAAAAATTTTTTATTCTTTGTTACCAGGGCTGGCTCACTTGGTTAGGGAGGGGAAAGGATGTGTAGAAATGAAGGTAACAAAAAAAACATATCAAAATACACTTTTAAAACTTCCTTAAAGAACCAAGGTTAAGACCTAGACAGTCTCCCATACCTGAAGAACAAGAGTCATCTATTGATGAGAGATTTTTAAATGTGTTTTATGTCCTTTGGCAATGTGGTGGACATAGGACCCTACAGACCTCTTCCTCAGAATCATGATTCTAAACACATAAAATACAGGGAATCACAAAAGAAACCAACTTTATATTGCAAAGTTATCAAAACATAGGGACCCTCCAAGCTCCCCCCCCCCCCAAAAAAAAAAGTTCACAGGGCCCAGGTTAATCAGATGATCTCTAAAGTACCTTCTGACTCTAAATCCAGGCAGGCTGAGAGAACACATCCAGGGCCCAGTTTGAAGGTTCCTAGTCAAACAGTTACTGAGGGCTCAGTACAAATCACTGTGTACAAGTTGTGTACCAAGTAAAAGGCCCAACTTCTAACATGCAGGTGCTTACAATCTATTTCACAACTCATTTCAGTTTCCCTAGGACTGAAATCCCCTTAACATGGACTCTTTCCGGCAGATCCAAACCATTAGGGTAGCCAAGGTGAAGTTTTCACACATCTCTTAACTCTTGCCAACAACTCTGATCTCAATAGGGTGAACTGAAAACAGACATAAAATGCAAAATGATCACCTGAAAAGCCAGGCTACTTTTTAAATAAAGAAAGAACTAGGGGGTGGCCAGGTAGCACAGCGAGTAAGAGCACCCACCAGCCCCAGAGTCGGGATGACCTGGGATCGAATCTGGGCTCAGACACTTAGCACCCACCCAGAAACACCTGGCCGTGTAACCTTGAGCAAGTTACTTAACCTCAATTACTTAGGGGTGGCCAGGTGGCTCAGTGAGTAAGAGCACCAGCCCCAGAGTCAGGATGACCTGGGATCAAATCCCGGCTCTGATACTTGGCACCACACCCAAAATAACTGGCCGTGTAACCTTGAGCAAGTTACTTAACCCCGACTACTTTAAAAAAAAAAGAAAGAACTAGGCTCTTTCCTGAGTTTTAAGGAGGCTTAGTGTCATTACCTAAGCAAAACCAGGAAGTAGTCAAATTGTAAAGAAAATCAGCTTTTGGCTGCAGAAGTAGCTGGTTCTTTTTTGTTTGTTAAATTTACTTCCAAAAAATTACATGATGGATAGAAAGGTGCAGTGGTCCTTAGGGATACAATGGCAAGGCACCTTCTTTGATGTCATTACCATAAGAGAAAGTCAAATCCATTAACTACAGTTGAACCATTTGATATACTAAGCCTTCAGGGGCGAGAATCTAGAATTCTATGATCCTAAGTATGGACCTCACAGAAAGAAGGGGAAACAAGAGATCCATATGGGTGGAGCAACTTCCCTAACAGCAGATCCACTCAGCTCCTCCCTGGCAAAGCAAAGCTCAAGAGTTTTTTCCACTACCTCACAGGGTCCCATCTCGTCAGTAGTCTCCTGATGTGCTCACCTTGTGACCACCAGCCTAAAAAAAGTCTTAAGAAATGAATGGTCAGATCCAGAGTCACAACCTGGAACCACTCACAGGACAAAGACTGGAATGGTTAAACACACAAAGCAAACTCTCTCAACCAAAGCAAAAGAGTCTACTTGAGGCACTGAGGTGAAATGACCTGCCCAGGATCTCACAACAACCCATATGTGCCAAAGGCAAAGCCAGAACATAGGTCTTCCTAACTCCAAATATATCACTCTATTCAATGGGCCAGGAGGCTTCTCTAGCAATCCTGGAAGACTAACAGAAAATAGAACCTATACAATGGCTTTACCAATTCAACAACAACACAGACCCAGACACTGTTTGGCCCCATCTAATTTCTTTCCATCAACTTGTGCTGATTTACATGGTTGACAAAGAAGAGGAAGAGGATCTATTTTTTTCTATCAAATTTCTCCCAACCTTCTTTTTTTCCCCCAATGTGACACTCCACTCCCTTGCATAAAACAAGCCCAAGATATCTGCAGGCCTGTTCTCTGCCTCCTGGGTAACCAGAGACACAACCAGGGCTCTGCAGCTCTCTCTATGGCTACTTCACACCTGCAGCACTGGAAGGAGAAACTTCGAACTCCAAAGAAACCTGCCAACAACATCACCCAGGGAAATGGAAACCTAGGAAGAGAGTATTTATTCCATGGACATTCCAGTAAACAGCTGGGCACCAACTGTCACAAAGGTTTTCAGAGCTTAATCAAATAGCTGAAAAATGTTTGTAAATGTCCTATTAATAGCAAAGCCCCGCCCTCTATATATACCAGAGTGACCCTCTGATGTCACCAGCTAAGGCAATCTGGCCCTGGGGGTGGCCAACTATGCCACAGACAGAGTCCTGCAATGTTAGACAATAAAACGTCAGAGTTAGGGAGAGCTTTCAAAGACAAAAATGTTCAAGATGGACAATTAAGTACACAGGGTTTCAATATCAGAATAATTAAGGAGGTGATAACCCAGCTGTCCTGTCTGCCCTGCTTCACCCATATCCAAAGTATCTGCTCAAATCTGGACATCACAGTCTAGGAAAGTCAATAAGGAACTAGAAAATCCTTACAGCAGAGCCTTGAGCTCCAGTTATAAGAAGAGACGTGAACAGAACTGGGGCATTTAGTCTGAAGAAAAGACGATGTTGGAAGTACCATAGCTGCTGTGAAGGTGGTTGTTTTCAGTGAATAGGGATTAGATTTATTCTGCTTGGCTGCAGAAGGCAGGACTTAGAAAGGATGCACACTGAGACGTGACTTCAAAAGGGGAACAGGTTGCCTCTAGAGCAAGGGGGTTTTTAACCCAGGGTACAGAGACCAATAGATTTCAGGAGGTCAAGAGATTTTTAGACATTTACATCTTTACTTTTATTAACCTCCAACTGAAATTTGGCATTTCCTTCTGTTATTTAAAAACATTCTTAGAGGGGTGGCTAGGTGGCACAATGAACAGAGCACCAGCCCTGAAGTCAGGAGAACCTGAGTTCAAATTCGACCTCAGACACTTAACAAGTACGAGCTGGGCAAGTGATGTGACCCTGGGCAAGTCACTTACCCCCAATTGCCCTGCCTTCCCCCCTCCAAAAAGCAAAAAAGTAAATAAATAAAACATTCTTGGAAGGAGTCCATAACCTAGATTTCACTAGACTACCAAAGGGGTCCTGCTCTAGAGGCAAAGAGATCCCCCTCATTGGAGGTCTCTGAATAAAAGGCTGCATTAGCCACTTGTAGGATACAACAGGGAGAGGATTCTTTGGGGGCTAGATCAAATGTCCCTTCCACCCCAAAATTCTGTAACACAGAATGTTAGAACTTAAGAGAGGCCTGAGAATGCAGAATGCTTGAACTAGAAAGGAGGATGTTAGTCCTGGAAGAAATGGTGGAGGTCAAATGCCACCATACAGAGGAAAGGAGGAAGCTGGGGAGGCAAGAAGGTCGATATTACTTGCCCCGATTCACATAGCTATTTAGTGATAATAATAGTGACAACAACATTTATATAGGGTTTTTAGATTTACAAAGTACTTTCTAAGTATTATATTTCATTCTATCCTCACAATAACACTGGTAGGTATCAGTCTACAGATAAAGAAATAGGTAAAGTAAAAAGGAACCTTAGAGGAATCACCTAAGCCAGCCCCCTTCCTTTATAGATGAGCAGCTGAGGCTCCCAGCTGGTTAAGTGGTCCCACAGTCCCAGAGTTAGAAGCTAGACCTGGCCCTCTAGGCCAAGCCTCCTCCCCACCACTTCACCAGTATTCTTTTCCCTGCCCACACCACTTCTTCCTCTATCATCAGGATAGTTCTCTAATTCCACAGGAATGCAAAATTTTAGCTGCTTTCTGATAGAGTGAATTTTATTGTAACATGTATCAAAAATGCTCTTTCCCCCCAGATTCCTTGTTCACTCACAGATCAGTACATGTTTTACAACCTTTAAATCTAATGAGGCTTCCTGCTGAGCTATGGCGAGAGCAAACCCATGGGCCTTCCCGAGAAGGGGGGTTGGTCAAAGGAAAGCATCCTCCTCCCTCTCTCTTTCCCCTCTCCCCCAATCTATGGTCTTGAAAAAAGGACAAAGAAGGCAGCTAACTCCTAAAGATTCTAGAGTGTGGTATCCTGGTCAAACACCCTAAGCAATTAACCTGCATAACATGAAAAACACATGTGTTCTCCTTCAATCTTCACGAGCAGCAGCATGCAAAGAACAGTGGGGAAAATGCTGAATTTGGAGTGAAAGGGCCTAAATTCAATCTCAGCTCTTCTTGGACTGACTCCCACACAACCATGTCTCCTCTAGGATAAATTCAACACCAGCAATCTCATCTGCTTTGGTTCTCACACCTCATCTGTAGCCTCTGACCCTCTGATTGGGTGGTGGAGCAAAAAGCTCCTCCCAAAGGCACCACTTAGAGGGGGTTCAGAAACCAGCCAACTAAGGGTGCATTTTCCACCTGCTGCTCTGCTTGGACTCAAGTATATCCTCCTGCCCTCAAGCTGAAGCACCTTCTCCCCCACCTGCCCTCTCAGCTTCCCCTCTGGATGCTGTCCTCCTCTTGGGCTGTAAACTCCTTGAGGGCAGGGCCTGCCTTTTTCTTATTAGTATACCCAGGGCTTAGACCTGGGCCTGGCACACAGGTGTTTAATTAGTGTTTACTGTGTTATATTGTTAACTTTGTGCCACTTATACACTATGTGACAGCCTGGATAAGTCACTGAGGTCTCAGATGATAAGTTTCTCATCTGTAAAATGAGGGAATTGGGCCAAGCCCTATTTCAGCTCTCACTCTATTAGCCTATGAACAGTCTTGTGAGGTAGGTAACCATAGGTATCATTATGCCCATTTCTCCCTGAGAAGGGAAGTACCTTGCCCCTGGTTCCACAGAATCCCAATCCTAGAAATACAGCTAGTGGGACACACATGGTGTGCAAAGAGTGGAATGGTTCTTGAACCCAATCACAGGATCATAGATTCAGGGCTAGAAACAATCTCAAAGACCCTTCCAGGGCCTCAGTTTCTTTTTCTGCTCTAACATCCCTTGCCCTTCACAGGGCTGTTGGTGAAGATACAGTGGGACAGTTCTAAGGTACATACAGAAATGCCAGCTAAGATAGTCAACATGGTTAGCAGCACCTCAAAAACAGTCAACTCCCCCACTTCGATGCAAGTTTGTTGCTCACTTTACAGAAGGCCGAGGAAAAAGGCTTTCTCTTGTCTAGTTCCATCTCATTTCATTGCTTTGAGCATAAAGCAAGTTCCAAGGTAAGGTATAACAGGGGTCTCATGTGCAGACCACTCCCTGAACACACTAAAACGTGGTTCACCCAAGCTGCCTCTGGACTCATTTCAACTTCCAGAATCATAAATATTTCCCAGACTCTGACCTGACATCACCATGATTCCAGCTGTCAAGGTGCCTGAGCATCCAGGAATCAGGCTTTCCAGCAACACATACCAGACCAAGCAAGACAACTGCTCACCCAGTCCCCTATGCCCTTCCTGTTCCTCAAGCTGTGGGTCTTCAAAACCACGCTAATTCTCACCAGTCTCAGAGTTCCTGGCTCTGGCCTGCAGCTGTAAAGATGAGGGCTTTCTGGGAGAGGACAGATATGTATCACTGAACTGTGCTAAGAGCAACCTGGAGGCCAGAGGGCTGTGGCCAAACCAGGGTGCTGCTCAGAAAGTGGGAGTCAGCTTGGCACCAATGACAAGAAACAGACTCATCACCAATGAAGTTTATACAGCAGACATTCAAAAAAGGACACCAGAGGTATTTCTGCAGTATTCAAGGCACCCTGAGTATGAGTCTAACAGTGCCCCCATCCTGTTTTTAAGGACAAAACTGTATGCAAAAAAGCCCACATCTGCTAAACTGTACATAACTTGCTTGGGGGGAGAGGGGTCCCAAAAATAACTGATGTGCCAGTTCTGAATGTCTGTATCAAATGGGGGCAGTTTATGCCCCAAATCTTCCAGATGATTAGGTTTTTTTGGTAAATAATTCTACCATACAATGCTAAGAAAAGGGAATCTGATCTCAAGAAAATGCCATGAGTATGATATTACTATATTGTTATTATAATACCATATAATACTAGATGATATTTTATTTGTAGATAGTATATAAAGGATCTTGGATTTTGGAAGCAGAAAGAGATGAGTTCAAGTCCTGACTGACAATGATTTTGGCTAAGTCTCAAGCCACACTATGTCTCAGTTTCTCTACCTATAAAAGAGGAATATCACCCTAGTGGCCCAAAATTGACTTGAATAAAATTTGAATGTGGCCTCTCATTGCACTTATTCAGAATATCTGTATTTTCCTTTCAAAGGGATGTCATTTTGGGGTTGTGACATATGGGGGACAACCCTGAATATAGAACAACATAATACTAGTTACCCTTCCACATCCAGGAGTTCAGAAACGTGTCGCCCCTGCAATCTGGAAAATCCACAAAAATTTTTGGCCCCCTCTCTGTATCAGTGAAGAAGTCTGAGTTATTATGGTATTAAAAGATAAAATATATTGATATTATGCAATACTGTACATATATTTTATGCATTTCTGAGTTTCTAAACTTTATCTGTATCATCTGCTGGCCTTCGTGTATCATCTGTGGCTTCTACAAAACTCCCCAAAAATTCCCATTTAATTTCTTCTGCCAATCCATGATGCATAGAAACCACAATGGAGAAAGCCACAACGTGGAAGGGATAACTGTACTGTAACACTACCTATCCTCTTACAGCATCAGTGGGAAAATTACAATGAGAGAAAATAAACTGAAAAGTACCAAATACGCAGGCTGGCAACATTAAGCTATTATTAATCCTAATGGGCCACTATTTGCTACTCTCTCATCCTATCTCAGCATTTCTGAAGTGATGACTGATCATACACACCTTAGAAATTCAAATTTCCATTTCATCCAGTATTTTTTAATTAAAAATATTTCCTTCAACAAATGTAATTTAGCCAGCAAGACTGAAGCATCTTATAAAACATCATTAAAGCTAATTAGCTAAGTATATTTTTAAGATAATAGCCTCATAGCTGAGTTTACTCCAAGAGGAGAAACACATAGAGTGGGCTGAGCAAAGGATAGTCAAATTCCAAGTCTTACTTGTTACTGGCATTCATGTCTTAAACCTGCAAATATGTAGTATTCTCCAGGCTTCCTGGGGAATAAGGAGATGATAAATTGATCTGTAAAACATTTTGAGACCTGTGAGAACAAATCTTCAGTTCACATAGGCTACCACTTAACAAGTTGCTAAATGAGAAGTCAGAGACATTTGGTTGGGATCCACGTGACCTTTGGGGAAGATGTCACAAAGGACAGCTAGTATGTGCTGCACATGTTCTTTGGTGCCATCACCAGCTAAAGAATAGTGGAAGGAATGGAGCATTAGTCTGAACTGAGCTGCCCTCAAAGGTCACAGATTTAGAGCAGGAAGGGTTTGAGACTTAGCCAAAATCAAAATCCTCACCCATAGATAATCTTAGTCTATCCTAGCCCCCTCATTTTACAGAGGAGGAAACTTGGGACCAAAGAGGTTAAGAGGCTTGGCCTGAGGGCCCAGATACAGCTCTGGTACTAGAATCAGGTTGACCTAGCCTTACATCCTGACTCTCACACTCAGCACTTGTGCAACCCAGTACCAGTGAACATCAGTTCTCAACTTCTCAGTCTGTTTCCTCCTTAAAAAAAATAGAAGACATAAACAGGTATCTCACAGGGTGTGTGTGCAAACAAGTGAAGTAATATACCTACAAAGTGCTTGGTAAACATTAAAGTACAATATAAATGGGAGCTATTAGCAATTAAAGCTAAAGCTTCTGATCTCAAGCCCTGGGCTCTTTCTTTCCACTATCTGGTCTGTCTCAGTGTTCAAAAGAGCAAACAGCCCCTTAGAATAGTGGGTGGTACACAGAAAGCGCTTAATACTCATTATTCTCAGGAGTGCACCCCTTGGCAGTCAAGGCTGAAAGTCAATCAATCCCACATGACCTCCACCAGGCTGCTGCTTAAAGCATTAATTAGGCACCTAACCTGGCCCAGAGAGCAGGGATATCAAAAGAAAGCCGTACAAACCAAACAAGTTCACACTGAGAACAGGTCACAAGGGAAGAAGGCCAGCCTACCTGCACACATATAGTGAGGCAGCTGCAGTATGCACCATTATACAAACCAAAAGGCCTAAAAAGACACATTAGTATACAATGTTACACTTGTAACCATATTACAACTCAGCTCTTCCTATTGAAACACTCCTATGAGGGACAACTTTCAACATTGAGAAGGAGAGGCCTAGATTGACTAGATGTTGCTGACCTATTAGATGGTATGCTATGAAGTGTAGTAGTGATCTGGTGTCCAAGGACCAAGCTGGGAACAAACCCAGCCTCTTCTCCTTACTCATGCATGACCTGTGTGACCCTAGCAATGCCCTAAAATGAAGCAAGGTTGGACCAGATGGCCCCTAATATCCCCTGCAGCTCCAAATCTAAGAGCCTAGGACTTACAGCTGGGTCATTTGTGGACATTCTCCAAAGAGCCAATTATCCACAGTGAAAGTTTTCTCTTGCACCTAATTTGTCTCCACCCACTGCCCTGAGGGTGCAGACACCCTAGGGAAT
Organism: Petaurus breviceps papuanus; assembly: GCF_028583685.1. Classification (NCBI taxonomy): domain Eukaryota; kingdom Metazoa; phylum Chordata; class Mammalia; order Diprotodontia; family Petauridae; genus Petaurus; species Petaurus breviceps. Next base: position 14,338,605 of record NW_027187400.1, on the reverse strand, counting down.
GGAAACTAATTTCATTAGCAGAGCATAATCCAAGAAGGAAAATTTGCTGCCACAAAATCAAAATCAAAAAGTCTTTTCAAAGTCTTAAGATCCTAATCAAAGAAGAGTCAGGCCTTTCATTCCACAGATAAGGAAAAAGTTGTCCAGGGAGGTCAAGCTCTTTTGTGTTCTCTCAGTCCACTCTTTTCTTCAATGCCTCCTATAGGCACTGAGGCCTGACCTAGGGTACTAAAGGCCTGAAGCATTCTCTGGCTCTTACTCAAAGTCCAATCTACTCAAGATGGAGAAGAAACTCATCCTAAGAGGGCTGGCAACAAGGAGTTTCTGGACAACCAAGGGGTGGAGAGATGGTATGCCTAGATTGGAGACAGAGGACCCTTACCAACAAAATCAGTCTGCCAAAATATTAAGGTGCCAGGAAAGCTTTCCCCCTTGAAGAAATGACAAATGACTGCTAAACACATTCACAGAATCCAGGAACTTTGAAAAGGGGTTCAGTGAGAGCACTGAGACCCAGAGATGGATCATGCCCTATGTCCTGCTACTAATGCTCTAGCTACTTCATGTTCAGGAGAAAAAGACCATCACATCAAATTAATTTTTTAAGTGACTTAGATTAATATCACCAAGTCTCCCTTTTCCCAACTCTGAAAACTCGTTTAACAGGATCCAGTGGTATTAGTCAAGCATTTGCCTGATTTTTGCTGTCTAGACCATGGATCCAAACAAGTAGCTTCAGGAACTTAACTGAATTATGGCCTAGCAAACAGCACTAGCCCCACAGGTCTCTAAGGGTGAGTGTAAAACTCAAGGCTTCTAAACTTACACACAAACAGGAAGAATGCAAAACAATGGATGTGTGACCATCTTCACTGCAAACACTCTCATTGAACAAGGAGTCTGGATGCCTGGGCCTAACTCTGGGTTCATAAGTCCCTAGACTCCTCATGCCTCAGGCTCTTCTTCATGTAAAACTGAGTGGGCTGAACCCCTTCATGCCTAACAATAGGCTATCCATACCACAGAGCTCATGAAATCACCTCCAGAACAGAAAAGTCATCAAACTGCCACAGAGGGTGGGGAAGAATACTAAATCATTCAATCATTTGGGAAAAGGAAGACAAACATCAAACTCTCAAGATATGGACAGATGCTCATTGTCTTCCTGTGACTAAATTTTGGTAAAGACTTCTAGGTGTTATGCTTGAATGGAATTTCAAAGAACCCTACAAACTTTCCTTCACAAGTTCAACTTCCAAGTTTTAAGGTTTAAAGAGATCTCCAGAAAATGGAGATGGTTCTATAGGGATGATGAAACTTGCTCTGCTTGGCCCTGGGGAGGCAGAACTGAAATGCAGGAAGGCAAATTCTGCTAACCATGATTACTGTGGACTGAAAATGGGGATGGACTACCTCAGGAGACAGCAAGGTCCCCAGTCCCCCACTGAAAATCAGTAAATGGATGTTAGATAGCCACTCCTCAGGAATGCTTTAAGACTCCCTTCAGCTTTGGGGATTCCTTCCAATTCTGCAAGTTGGAGTGTATGAACTTATTTCTACAAGTAAAATTTCATCCAACATAGAAAGTCACCAAACTTATATTGGATTTAGAGACAGAAACTAAGTTTGAATCCCAACTTCTTGTTGTGTGACCTTAAGCAAGTGACAACCTTTGATTATCATTATTTCCTCCTGTAAAATGAGACAACCTCCCTTCCAATGCCCTTCCAGCCCTAATTCTATGACCCTTATGATACTTTACAGATTTCAACCCTTAATGAGTATACTACATGGGGGGGAGGGGGGAGGGGAAGAGAAATCATCCCTTAGTGGCTAACCTTCTGATCTTCATGGAACCCAGCAAACCTAGTACTAGGACAAAAAAAAATTACATTGGAAAGAACCAGATCTGGAGTCAAGAGGCACTAGGTTCAAATCTTAGCTTGCTCACCTGTGTGAATTTGGACAAGTCACTTAAGCTCACTGGGCTGGAGTTTCATGATACGTAAAATGAAGTGGGACTGCTGGAATCATCATTTCCAAGATCCCTTCTTCCAGTTCTAAACCTCCCTATGTCACCTACACCTAGTCCACAGTCACAATAGTAGGGCCTACCAGAGCTTGGGCCCCACTGGCTTCCAAGATCTTAGAAAGAGATTCAACAACATCAATCCTAACATCTTAGGAAGGCAGGTGACCTTTTGGGTTCTTCTGGTCTATAAGACTGAAAGACCATTTGTCCTAGGTGAGACACTAAAGCCTGAGGCCAAAGGTTTGGATGGTTCTCATGGAAGTTTCCATCTAAATTAGGCAAGCAATTTGAACATGCTTCACCTACAAGCAGTCCTAAGGTCCAGTAACATGGCCCCCGAGGAAACACAGTATGGGTTGTCAAAGAAACCCAAGGGTTGTGCTTGGAGGGCTCTAGGGCTTCATTAGCAAAACCACCAAGAACAGAGCTCACCTTTCCCAAAGTCTTTCCAAAAGAGGCACCTCTAATTTTTGCCACCTGGCTGTTCAGGTTAGACAGAAAACAGCGCCTTTGCACAGGCTGCATGGTGCCTGGTACAGTTTGCTCGCTGTAAAGTGGGCGTTCAATAAATGCTCCTGAGTGACAGGGGCCCGATTGTGCGCTCATCCTCGCCCGCTGACAGCTCCCCCCTCCCACTGTGGCCAAGGAAGGCTCAGCCAGCCATCCCTGGCCCGCGGCTCGCAGGAAGCCAGGTCGCCAGCCGCTCCACAGGGGCAGCCAGCGCACCAGCACACGGCTGAGCCAGGGGAGGGGAAGAAAAGCTGGTACCTGGAGAAGCCCGGCTGTCTGCATGCCCCAGTGTCTCCCCGGATACCTGAACCCTGACTCCTTGGGCTGCCACCCCCAAATTTGGCCCCTGCCTTGCCCACCACGGCCTGAGCCACCTGATCTGAGCCCTGCCTGCTGAAGGCGCAGGGTCTACGGGTAAAGGGGGGGTTCCCCTGGCTAGTAATTAGGGGAACAGGAGAGGAGGAACAGGAAGGCCTGGGGGAAGGGACCCAGAATGGCCCCCAGTCGGGGCAGGAGCCCAGGAAGTGGGTGGGGACGGGGTTGGGGCAGGGTCACTCTCCTCAGTCCCAGGGCAGCCCTGCCTGGACTCCTCCAAGGGCCCCAAAGTCCAAGTCTTTCTAACTCCCCCCACCCACTCACTCCTCCCTGGGGGCAGCAGCCCTCTTTCCTCAGCCCCTCCCCCACCAGTCAGGGGGACCCTCCCCTCCTGCAGACTAGCTCCCCCCCCCCCACAAGTCCCAGTCCCCCCCCCCCCCCCCCCCCCCCCCCCCCCCCCCCCCCCGGCGGGGCCCACCCTCGGGAGGGATATAGGCGGGCAGGGAGGGGAACTCCCGCCGTCAGGGGCAGGGCAGGCCTTTACCATGGCGGCGGCCCCACTTCCAGTCCCGGTAGGTCCCGCTGTGTCTGACTCTCCTCCGGCAGCGGCGGCGGCAGCGGCGGCAGCAGGGCCCGGCGCTTCCACTTCCCCGGGTGCCTAGGAGTGAACATCCGGGTCACCGGCTCCCCCGCCCCCTCCTCCGCCCCCTCCCCCCCCTCCCCCCGGCCTCGCCTAGCCTGGTCACCCCCCTTCCCTGCCTTCCTCCGCCCCGCCCCGCCCCCGGCTCGGTCTTGGTCCTGCCCCGCGCCTCTCCGTTCCACCAATGAAAACGCCGCTCCCCGACCATCGCCAAGTATGGAGCGCGGCGCGGGGCGGCCCCAGTGGGCAGGTCCCGGAATGGGGAAGTGAGGCGAGGGAGGAGGAGCGAGGGCGGGGGAGGAGTGGGGAGAGCAAGGGAGGGGAGGAGGGGGGGGAAGGAGGAGGAAACTGACTAGCTGGAGTCCGGAGCTGTGGTACTGCCCGGGGCTTCCTGGGTGGAGCACGGGGTGGGGGAGGGACTGGGTTCGCCTGGAGGAGAGGTTTAGGAGCTGGCCGAGGAAGAGCAAACTGCCTGCACGAGTCCGGACTGTGTTCTAAATCTTACTTAGCTTTCTGCTGGTGCTGCTGCAGCAGGCCATCTGGGCAAACTGAGGCTAGTCACCTGGTTTCTCTGGACCTCGGTTTCCTCATCTGTAAAAAGAAGGGGGTTGGACTAAATGACTTCTAAAGTTCCTTACAGCTCTAATATACGGGATTCCTAGGTCCATTCCAGCCCTGACATTCCATGTTCTAAGGCTCCTTCCAGCCCTGACATTCGGTGTTCTAAGGTACTTCCCAGACCTGACAGTCCATGTCCTAAGGGCCCTCCCAGCTCTGACATTCTGTTTTATTTTGCCTGGAAACAGTCTTCCAAGACATTTTCCAACCATCTCACCATACTTGTCTACATTCACCACCATCCTCATTTCCTCCAACCCTTCCCCCCCAAAAAAAAACAGAGCCCTAGTCCCCCAGCTCCCATAGGTGTCATTCTTATCCTCAATTTTCACTTTCTTTCATCCCTCACATCTGTTGCCAAGGCCTGCCCTTTCTACCTTCACAATACCTCCCACATAAGTTCCCTTCTCTCATCTGACACCACTACCCTGCGTAGGCATGTCCTTATTACTATATGCCTGACTGGATTATTGCGATAGTTTTCTGGTCGGTTTCCCTGACCCAAGTTTCTCCCCACTCCAGTCCATTTTCCAATTGGAGATCAAGTTGATCTTCCATAATCATGGAATCATACCATAATCATGTCACAACCCCCTCCCTCTCCAGTCAATAAACACCATGAATCCTTATTGCCTCCCTCTGTTTGGAGTTTAAAGCCCTTCATAACCCAACCCACTCTTACCTTTCCAGTCACAACCCCGTTTCTCTTCACTCCAGTAAAACCCAGGCCTCTTTGCTGTTGCTGGCACATATCCCCATTCTTTAAATTTTCTCTGGTTCCCCCATACCTGAAACCCTTTCCCTCCTCATTTCCACTTCTTCTTGGCTTTCCTGGCTTCCTTCAAGTCTCAGCAAAAGGCTTCCTTTCTGCAAGAAGCCTTTCCCAATTCCCTTAATGTTAGTGCTGTTCCTCTGATATCTGCAGTTTATCTTGCCTATAACTTGTTTGCATTTCATCTCCTCCATTAGACTGAACTCCTAGGAGTAAGGACTGCTTTTCCCTTTAAGTTTACCGTGGTGCCTGGCACATAGAGTGGGCACTTCTTGACTAACTTGATTTTGCCTGATCTAGTTGGGAAAGAGGCCTCCAGGACATATCTCATCCTTACCGTGCTACTGAGATCATTATACTCCATGCCCTTCTAGGTCTTCTTGGGTCAAGTTCTCCCCTTAAAATGCAAACTCCTTGAAGGACTGAGTCCAACTCTTCATAATCCCATTTGGTTGGGGGTTTCTGTTTGTTTTGTTTTGTTTTTGACAAAGATAACTGGAGTGGCTTGCCATTTCCCTCTCTAGCACATTTTACAGGTGAGGAAATGGAAGCAAAAAGAAGTTTAATGACTTGCCCACAGTCATACAGCTAGTAAATGTTTGGGGGAAGCCCAAAACAGATTAAAATGTAATTGAGACATATTTAATAAAACATTTTAAAAATCTGTTGTTTTAGTCATTTTTCAGTTGTGTTGACTCTTCTTGACCCTACTTGGGGTTTTCTTGGCAGAGATACTAGAATAGTCTACATTTCTTTCTTCAGCCCATTTTACAGATGAGGCTTTACAATTACAGGGTAAAGTGACTTGCCCAGGGTCACACAGCTAGTAAGTGTCTGAGGCCAGATCTGAACTCAGATCTTCCTGATTCCAGGTCTGGTGCTCTGTGCCCTATGGTGTCCCCTAGTTGCCTTCCAATGCCTCTCTGGAACCTCTAGGAGAAAATATAAACTACTCTGTCCCACATTTTTTAGAGCTGTGGCACCTTCCTGAATCTTTCCAGTTTCCTTATATATTATACCCCTCTTTGCTCATCGGAATCTAGTCACACTGACCTGCTTTCTGTTCCTTACACAATCTCCCACCTCCATGCTTTTGCACTGGCTGTTTTCCATGCTTGGAATATATTTTCCTCTCACCTTTGCCTCTTAGAATCTTTGGCTTCCTTCAGAACTCAGCTCAAATGCCACCTTCTGCTGGAGGCCTTTCCTGACTCCCCTCCCCCCCAACACACACATCCAGCTGCTGGTATCTTCCCCTCAAAAGATACTTTCTATCTCCTTTGTATGTATCTTGTACTGTATATAACTTATCTCCCTTTATGTATCTTGTGCTATGTTGCCTCCAACTGAATGTAAACTCTTTGAGGGCACAGACTGATTTACTTTTTCTTTGTATCTCCAACACTTAGTACCAAGCACATAGATAGTAAGCAATTATAGGAGTACTAGTTATTTCCATTACACCATACTGCCTCTCAAAAATAAGTTATATAACAATACTACTAATAATAATAGCTAACATTTACATAGCATGCCTTAAGGTTTACCAAGAGTTTACATCAGGTTGATGTAAGGGTCAAATGGGGAAATGTGGCTAAGAGCTCTTGTAGGCATCTCAGTGATGAAGATGATGATAATGAGTGACCATGAGGACAATGACTAATCAGGTGTGTTCATTAGATTTTTTTCCCTTAGCCATCTGCCATGAGTTTTAGCATGATGCATTCTGACGTTCTGACTGAAAATCAGTACAGCTCTCTGCAGCCAGAATCACAACCCAACCCAATCAATTTATAGAATGCCTACTGTGTGTTGGGCACCATTCTAGGCACTGGAAATACAAAGATGAAAGACAAAACCAAACAACAACAACAAAAGCTCACACCAATCCCTGCTCCAGGGGCTCAAATTCTACTAGGGTAGGATGGACACAGATGAGTGAATGCATGTTAATTTGAGGAGGGAGAGAGTGTTAATCAGGGTAATCAGGAAAGCCTTTTCTTAGGAAGTGGCATGTGAAGTGAGCTTTGAAAGAAGCCAGGCATGCTGAGAGATGGGGAGCATCTCAGACTTGGGGGACAGCCAGAGCACAGGCAGGAAGATGGAAGATGAGGAAACAGCAGGGCCAGTTTGCCTGGAACATTGAGTGGGTGGAGGGAAGTCGTATGTAATAAGCCTGCAAAGGTAGGCTGGAACCAGATTGAAAAGGGCTTTAAATGCCAAATTGAAGAGTATATTTTATCCCAGAAACAATCCAAACCTTTTGGCACATTGACAACTCAGAAAAACAGCAACTGTAGGAAAGGCATTGTGCAAAAGATCCCAGCAGGTTCCTGCGGGGCCTCAAAAAGAAAGACAAGCAGAACTAAGCGACAACTAGGAAGGAGATTTCCATTGGATGACAGAGCACTGGTTGGTTAATGATCTTCCAATGAAATCAGCTGTGGCTAGACCACTCTGATTACAGGATGCCAGAGCTGAGCAGAACACTAGAGAAACTCTCATCCAAATCCCTTATTTCAACAGAAGAAGAATCGGAGGTCCAGAATGGAGCAGGGGCAAGCTTAAAGTCACTCAAGCAGTAAGTGGAAGTGCCAGCATTTGAATCTAATGCTAAATCTGAATCCATTGCCTTTCCACTATCCTGCACAGTCTCAACCTCCTACTTCTGAGCTAGCCTACTAGAAAATTAATGATCAGTTGTGCACAAGGCTAAAACTGACAATAACTGGTAGTCACATGCCACTTTATGGTTTACAAAACTAAAACATTTCCCTATGTTTTAATGGGCTCAAGCCCTTCTCTTTTGAATTCAGATTTAAATATAAAAATGCTCACTTTGAAGATAATGCTCAAAGAAAAATGACAATTTTACCTAAATTAAATTACATATTTAGTGCCATACCAATCTATCTACCAAAAAATTACTTTGTAGAGGTAGAAAAAATAGTAGCAAAATTCATTTGGAAGAACAAAAGGTTAATGAAAAGAAATTCTAGGGAAGGTGGCCTAGCCATAGCAGATTTTATGTATTACAAAACAGCAGTCATCAAAACTACTTGGTACTGGCTAAAGAATAGAGCAGTGAACAAATGGAATAGACTGGGTATAGGAAACCCAGCAGCCAATGAATATAGTAATCTACTGTTTGATAAACCCAAAGACCCCAGTTTTGGGGATAAGAATGTACTATTTGACAAAAACTGCTGGGAAAACTGGAAGATAGTATGGCAGAAATTGGGCACCAATATCTAATACCATACACTAAAATGAAGTCAAAATGGGTGCATGATTTAGGTATAAAGGATGATACTATAAACAATCTGGGAGAGCAAGGGATAGTCTACCTGTCAGATCTATGGAGAGGGAAAGACTTTATGATGAAACAAGAATCAGAGAGCATTATAAAATGCAAAATGGACAATTTTGATTACATTAAATTGAAAAGCTTCTGAACAAATAAAGCCAACGTCACCAAGATTAAGAGGGAAGTAGAAAATTGGGAAAGAATCTTTACAAGCAGTGTATCTGATGAAGGCCTCATTTCTAAAATATACAAAGAATTGAGTCAAATCCATAAGAATATAAGCCACGCCCAACTGACAAATGGTCAAAGGATATGAACAGGCAGTTCTCAGAAGATGAAATTAAAGATATCTATAAGCATATGAAAAAATATTCTAAATCACTAGTGATTAGAGAAATGCAAATCAAAACAACTCTTAGGTACCACATCTCACTGGTCAGACTGGCTAAGATGACAGACAAACCAGGAAAATGATAAATGCTGGAGAGGATGTGGAAAAATTGGAACACTAATACATTGTTGGTGGAGTTGTGAACTGATCTAGCCATTCTGGAGAGCAATCTGGAACTATGTCCAAAGGACTATAAATAAGTGCACACCCTTTGACCCAGCAATATCACTTCTAGGCTTATATCCCAAAGAGATCAGAGAAGTGGGAGGAGGACCTGCATGTACAAAAATATTTATAGCAGCTCTTTTTGTGGTGGCAAAGAATTGGAAATCAAGGGGATACCCATCAATTGGGAAATGGCTGAACAAGTTGTGGTATATGAATATAATGGAATACTACTGTGCTCTAAGCAATGAGGAGCAGATGGACTTCACAATAGTTTGGAGAGACTTATATAAACTGATGCTGATAGAGAAGAGCAGAACTAGGAGAAATCTCTACACAATCACAGACACAATGTATGTATGACGACAAGTGTCAATAGACTGGGTCCTTCTCATCAATGTAAGGTTATAAAACAACTCCAAAAGACTCATGACTGAAAGAAATACCCACATCCAGAAAAAGAGATGCGGAATCTGAATGCAGAGTGAAACAAACCACTTGTTCTCTTTCTTTTTCTTGTTTTGTTGTGTTTCCTCTTTCCCATGGATCATTCCATCAGTTATAATCCTTCTGTACAATCTAATGATTAATGTGAAGATATGTATAGACAGATCCTATATTCAAGTGTATGCTGCCATGATGGGGGTGGGGGAGAGGGAGGGGAAGAAAAAATGAAACTCAAGGGACTGTGGAACTGAATGTTGTAAAATAAAAGTAAATGAATTAAAAATAAAAAAAGAAGACAATGCTCAGGAAATTTGAAGGTCAGATTTCAGCTCAGGTCAGTTAGCCCATATTTATATCATGACATCTTAGAATCTAGAGCTGGAAAGGACCTTAGAATTGTTATCTGTTGTTCAAGATGCTATAAGGATAAAGAATTACAAGTGAGGAAATACCTACAAGTAAAAAAAATCAGGTGCATTTTGAACTTATCCTTCAAAACAGTTTATTATCTTTTGCTATAGAATCTATGAGGTTTTTTGTTTGTTTTTTTTTGCAGAGGAATGGAGGTGGCAGGTTTCTAGGATGACAGGATTTAGAGCTAGAAGAACCTTTTAAGATAATGGAATCTAATGCCTTGTTCTGGACTCTTTCATCATGATGTTCCCCTGGTTTCACCCCCTCGGAGGGATAATTCATCAACAGGAAACTGATCATCACAAAGACAGCTTCAGCTTTGGTACTCATCCCTCATCAGTAGCCTCAATTCCCTTGAGCCCTCTGATTGGAGGGTGGAGCATAAAACTCCTCCCACAATTTGCCTTTAAAGAGAGCCCAGAAGCTTGGCCAATTCTTCATTTCCCACCAGCTACCCTGCTTGGTTTCAACTCTCCCATCATCCTGCCTGCCCCCAGAACCCCCTCTTTACAGCTTCTTCTTTGTGTGTTGTCTTCCTCCATTAGAATATAAGCTCTTTGAGGACTTGGATTGTCCCTTCTTTTCTTATTTGTGCCCTCAGTGCTTATCAAAGTGCCTAGTACTTAATAGGCACTTAACAAATGTTTATTCTATTTTACAGATGAATAAAATGTGATCCCAAGAGGGAAGACTTGCCTTAAATCACATAAGTAGCATGTAGCAGGAACAGGATTCAAATCTAAGTCTCCCTAAATCTAAATATAATCCTCTCTCTCTCTCTCTCTCTCTCTCTCTCTCTCTCTCTCTCTCTCCCTCCCTCCCCCTCCCCCAATTTTTTTTCTTAGGAGGCAGTGGGGGTTAAGTGATTTGACCAGGGTCGCACAACTACGAAGTATCTGAGGCTGAATTTGACCTCAGGTCTTCCTGACTCTAGGGCTAGTGTTCTAACTAGCTGCCCCAATATCAGCAGTTCTCAAAGTTTTTGGATCCTTTGGATCCTTATCTACCCTCTTAAAAAACTATTGAAGATCCCAAAGAGCTTTCGTTTATATAAATTGTATCTATCAATATGTACCATATTAAAATTTTTAATGTCTTAATTTTACGCTGAAAATAGTTTTGACCTCAGAGACCCATAAGAATTGCTGCTCTATACCCCACAAATGTAGAAAGAAACCAGGTTGTGGACCCCCAAATAAGTCAATCAGCAAGCAATAAACCTTTTAGCCCAGGATAGTGGAGTACAATGCAAACAATGCTGAGCTCAGAGTTGAGACCAACTTTGAGTTCTACCCCCAACCCTGAGGAGCTAGCTCTGTGATCACAAGCAAGTGATTGGACATTTCTAGGTTGCAATTTCCTCACCTGCAAAATGTGGATAATAGTAATAGGTTGGCAAACTGCTTGACATCTGTTAAATACTCACACCAACCCTGGGAGCTAGGTGTTATTTTTTATTATCCCTTTTTACAGAGGAGGAGAGGTCATATGACTTTCCCAGGATCACACGACTAGTAAGTATCTGAGGTAGGATTTGAACCCAGAACTTCTGCCTCCCAAACCAGTACTCTCTATTCACTATGCCACCTAATTAGACAGTAAAACTTACAGAACTTAACCTAACATGGATGTTTTAGGGAACCTGCTTTATAAACCTTAAACTATCACTATTAAACTATTCACTAGTTTTGGACTCTCCAACATATGGCAGTTAAAAGCCTCAGGCATCATTTTGCCATTGACTACTATTTTTCCTCCCAAAATAAACTAGAATCTATTGCTTATGTGCAAAATCATTAGTGTTCTTCTGCCCAGAGAGTAGAACTTTTTTCCACCCTACATCATCTTGAAAGAACATGTAACATGAGGGAGGAGACACTGGACCATCGACAGCCTCATTGTTTTTCAAGTGTCTCCAAGAGCCCAAGTGGTTGTCAGCGCCAAGAGCATGCTCTAGTCTGTAGTTAAGCACAAGCATCTTGGGGTTTGGAGCTGTTGTTGTTCCTTCCCTAATAGGTACGTGGAAGAACTAACAGCTGCTGTCTGTTTGGACCAGAAGGATTTGCATTATAAGCATCTGCAGAGTCTTGCTTTAAGTGATGGGCTGGTCTCCTCCAATGGAGGCCAGCTGTTGGAAGGGTTTTTTTTGTTTTGTTTTGTTTTTTAATAGGCATGTTTAGGAGAACTCATGCTTTGTTTATGAAGATACTGATCTAGTTGCCCTCTGGAGTAGATTTTACAATTGGAAGAGGGGTGGAATTTTTTTCAAATTCAGCGCCCACCAGAATCCCGGGCTACAGAAAGAACTAGGTTCTGCAGCTTCTGCTGGAGGAACTGAGTACCTTGTGATTAGATAGAGCATTATAGGATAAAATTATGCAATAGACAATAATAATAACTAAGATCCAAGAGTGGAATCAAGAAACCACCCATGGGTAACATCTGCATGATCTTATCCTATAATAGTCAACAAAGTTTAATTGAAGAAAGGTTGAATCATACAAATCTGTTTATGGAAATGGAGGAGTTTATGATAACAATTCAGGTCCGGGTCATCACCACCAGAAAATATAGATGGGTTATCCTTGAGGAGCCTGGATTTATTAATCAATGTGGTTTATTCAAGGAAACAGTAGAATAAAAATTTAGCACCTACTAAATACATACAAAGATATGACCACCAGGTGGGCAGGGATCCTACTTCAGAAGTTCACTATTGTTGATATCTGAACAGTCAACTAATCACCATACTATAAATACAGACCTGAAAATACTCTTAAGAATTCAGGAAACTGGGGGCGGCCAGGTAGCACAGCAAGTAAGAGCACCGGCTCCAGTGTTGGGACGACCTGGAGATCGAATCCCGGGCTCAGACACTCAGCACCACACCCAGAAGTAACTGGCCGTGTAATCTTGAGCAAGTTACTTAACCCCGATTGCTTAAAAATGTAAAAAAAAAAAAAAGAGAGAGAGAAAAAAATTCAGGAAACTGGGGTATTATCACAGACAGAACAATGACCCACAATCATCATTACATTAATATTTAATATTTTAATATTTAAGAACAATATTGTAAGTAGATATTACCACGCTAAATACTCACAAACTGCAACTTACAATGGAATGAAAAGCATTCAGAATATAGAGACTTATTGGAAGAAATCAAAACCATATAGGAACAGGATGAATTACGTATAATTCCTATTTTTTTATCTGATACTGGAGCTTCTGAAAATGCTTTCAATGATCCTACAGAAGATGACCTGGAAAGGCCCTCCTTCATCTCTTCCTTATATCACATGATGTGCAGATCCCTCCCTATTCTGATCAACCTCTCCTGAACCCAACTTAATTTTGTCAATGTTCCTCTTAAAAATGTGACAGTTCTCCAGATATCATCTGACCAGTACAGACAACTGAAAATTATTACTTCCTGTAAACTGGGCACTACATATTTATTAATTAACTATCATCACACTTTTTTAAAGAACAACATGGCTCTCCTAATATATTAAGATTGTGAGCCACTAAAATTTCTTAAAGATCTGTTTCACTTGTATTCATCTATCTATATGCCCTTACAGTCTTTGAATATGGCAATTCATGTGGCAGTAGAGAGCTGTATTTGAAGTCAAGGGACCTGGGTTCAAATTCTTGCTCTTCTATTTACTACTTGTATGACCTTGGGACTCTCTTGGCCACTGTCTACTCAGCTATAAAAGGAAGGAATTGGACAAGATAACCTCAAAGCTGCTTTTCAGTTCTCTATGATCTATGACCCTAAAATTCTATAATGGCTTTGTCTCTCAAGTCATGACTGTAACAAATTTACTTCATCTCTGTACCTTACTTCCCACTCCCATGAAATGAAAGTGTTGAATTCAGGGGTAGGGAACCTGTGGCCTCAAGGCTACATGTGGCTTTCTAGGTCCTCTGGTGAGGCCTTTTGACTGAGTCCAAGTTTTACAGAACAAATACATTTATTGAGGGGATTTGTTCTAAGAAGTTTGGATTCAGTAAAAGGGCTGTACTTGAGGATCTAGGGGGCCACATGTGGCCTTGAGGCCACGGGTTCCCCACCCCTGGATAATCTTTAAGGTTATTGTTATGGTTTGTCTTCCCAGTTCTGACTTCCGTGTTCCAATAGGATAATCCACTTATGTTTTCTATGATATTCTATGGTCTCTCCTAGATGTAATATTCTATGTTTTAACATTTTATGTATTAAGATCTCTGAAATCCATTACATTTAGTGTTCTAATGTCTTTTTCAGGTTTGATATTGGATGTAATTCTTTGTGACATTCTAAGGGTTTCAAAATCTTCCCTTGCTCTGAAATTCTGTGGTCCAAGGACCCTTCTAGTTCTGACATTCTGGATTCTAACATTTTACCTTCTCTCTTTACCAATCTACCATTCTATAATTGTCATTCTATTGCCCATGTGAGATGGTGTCTTTCAAGAAGACAATAACTTGCTTGGTCACACAGCTACTAAACCTAGACTCAGGTCAGTTAATCAGAGAGGACCCAAAGAATGTAACTGTTTAACATACTCTTTATTAACCTGACCCTGCCACATATAAGGAGATGCTTAATAAATACTTTGAATGATGATATAGCAGTAATGATAGACTTAGAATTATCTATAATTGGCTATTTTGGCATGCCCCCATCAGGAATTCTTTCAAACCACCTCTGCTGCTTTCCTAGACACCATGAGGATAAAGCAAATGACATACTGTAATGCTTATTGTCCTATAGACATCATTCAACATCTGCACACACAAATTCCCACAGTCTTCAGTAGAAGTCAGTTGAAATTACAATCATTTTCGGGAGGCCAGGTAGCACAGCGAGTAAGAGCACTGGCTCCAGTGTCAGACTGACCTGGAGATCGAATCCCGGGCTCAGACACTTAGCACCCACCCAGAAACACCTGGCCGTGTAACCTTGAGCAAGTTACTTAACCCCAATTGCTTAGGGGTGGCCAGGTGGCTCAGACACTTAGCACCACACCCAGAAACACCTGGCCGTGTAACCTTGAGCAAGTTACTTAACCCCAATTGCTTAGGGGTGGCCAGGTGGCTCAGCGAGTAAGAGCACCAGCTCCAGTGTTGGGATGACCTGGAGATCGAATCCCGGGCTCCAGACTAACTCAGCATCACACCCAGAAACATTAACCTTGAGCAAGTTACTTAACCCCGATTGCTTAAAAAAAAAGAAATTACAATCATTTTTTGCCAGTCTGCAATCTATGTTTACAAGTCTGGCCAAAGTTTTTTTCAAGACTGTAAGTATATATTTTATGTATAGAGTACTTTCATCGAAGAAATGGTCTAGAGTAAGGACAGGAATGTGACCTCAGAAGACCTGTATTATGTGTCCTTGCTCTACTGCTGACATCCTGTGTGACACTGGGCAAATCGCTTCACTATTCCAAGCATCAGTTTCCTTATCCATACAATGAGAAAAATAATATGAACTTTTTCTGTCTGCCAGAGACCTTGGGAGGATCAAATGAGATAGTTTGCACACTTTGAAAACTGTAGAGCACCATAGAAATGTCAGCTATGATTGTTGATGGGAATGATAATGGTGACGACGATGGGCCTACTATGCTTATTTTTTGAGCTGTATGTAGGAGCATGTATTTTAGACCAAACAACCAAAGACCTTTCATCCCTTTCAAGGCCCTGAAACCTCAACTCAAGTTCGTCATTTTCAAAGCCTTAAAATTGGAATCTAAAGTTGGTCTGAAGGAAAGGGATTTCAAATGTAAACGTAACCAGGTCAGAACCTCAACAAAAATGTGTCCTTCCCTAACTCTCTGTGATATAGCTGCAAAAGCAGTGGTTTATAAATCTGGAGACCAGAGTTCTAATTCTGGTTCTAATATATTAATATAGTAAAATTCTGTATATAGGGGCGGCCAGGTAGCACAGCAAGTAAGAGCACCGGCTCCAGTGTTGAGAACACCTGGAGATCGAATCCCAGGCTCAGACACTTAGCACCCACCCAGAAACACCTGGCCGTGTAACCTTGAGCAAGTTACTTAACCCCAATTGCTTAGGGGCGTCCAGGTGGCTCAGCGAGTAAGAGCATCGGCTCCAGTGTCGAGATGACCTGGATCAAATCTGGGCTCAGATACTCAGCACCACACCCAGAGATAATAACTGGCCGTGTAACCTTGAGCAAGTTACTTAACCCCAATTGCTTAAAAAAAAAAAAATTCTGTATATATAGTAAGTAATATAGTAAGATTCTGGATAAATCACACTCTATGGTATCTTCTAGATGTAATATTCTATGTTTTAACATTTTATGTATTAAGATCTCTGCAATACATGACATTTAGTGTTCTAATGTCTTTTTCAGGTTTGATATTGGATATAGTTTCTATTCTGTAAAATGCAGAGGTTGGTCTAAATGAGCTCTCTAGATCAGAGTATTTAAACATTTCAAAGGTTTTTTTCTTTATAATGCCATTGTCATTGTGTAAATTATTCTTCTGGTTCTGTTAATTTTACTCTACATAAGTTCATATTACCCAGGGTTTTCTGAAATCGTCTCTTTTATCATTTCTTGTGACTCAATAATACTCCATTACACCCATATAAAATAATTTGTTCAGTAGTCCCCCAAACAATGAGCAACCTCTTATATTCTAGTTCTTTTTTCTCTCCTCCCCACTTTATCACCTTTCCAGTAGGATTAGAAAGTTTGACTTGCTTGCAGCTATACCCTCTCTGTTATTATCCTCCCTCTCAAGTCTCCCTCCCCATCTCTATCCCCACTTGTTCCCCTGCTGAGTTTGATGTATTCTATACCAAATCCAAGATAAAAGCAATATTTCAACTAATGCCTGCTGTCACTACCCTTTCCTTCATGTTAATATACTCTTCTTGTGACCCACCTCTTTTATGAGAAATAGAAAATTTCACCCCTAACTTCTTCCAGTCTATGCTAGTGTAGTCCTTTTACCCTTTCTCCTCTTAAGGCCCTCAGAGTAGTACCAATCTACGCCCCCCCCCATTCTCTCTTTTACTTAACTCCCTCAATACCCTTTGAAGATATTAAGGTTCTGAAAGGACATTTGTTTCTTCTTCCTTAATTAGAATGTTAGCAATGAATCCTCATATAATCCTTTCTAATTGCTCAATTACATTTACCCTTCTAGTATTCTCTTGGCTCTTATGTTCGTATTTTAAAGTTCCTGATCAGCTCAGGTATTTTTGTCAGAAACGTTTGAAAGACAACATATTTTGCCTTCTAGAACACAGTCAGTTCTCACTTAACATAAGTGGACTGTTTAATGGACCTCCCCCTTCCTTTAGGGGGCTCTGAATGGCAACTGCAGACCCCACAGTCAGAGCTACTTTAATGCCTGGGGTCCTTGTAGCTGGGAGCTGCTTTAGTGCCTGGAGCACAGGATACCTGGCTCAGGGGCTGCATACTCCTGCCACTGCCACCACCATTTGTTGGGAACTGGACCCCAGATGGTATGGGTGCTGTCACCCACTGACTGGAGAGTCAAATTTGTACAATGTGAATTTCTGTAAAGTGAGAACTATTTTACTGTATTCCAAGATTTCCTCTTGTTCACAGTAGAAGCTGCCAGGTCTTGTGTGAATCTGACTATGGTACTTGAACTGCTTGGTATTTGAACTTGAACTTTTGTACTTGAAATACTTTCTGGATCCTTGAAGTATTTTTCTTTAATGTAAGAGCTCTGAACTTTTGTTATAAAATTCCTAAGACTATTCTTTTCATGTTTTGTTTCATTTTTCCAGGAATTGGTTAGTAGATTCTTTCTATCTTTACTTTATCTTTTGGTTCAGATAAATCTGGGAAGATTTTATTTATGATTTCTTTAAATATAGCACCCAGGAATTTTAATCATAGCTTTCAAGGAGTACAATGATTCTTAAATTATCTCTTCTTGATCTGTTTTCCAAGTCAGTTGTTTTTAATATCAGAGATCTTATATTTTCTTCTATTTTTCAGGCTTTTTAAAAATTCTAATTTTATTTTAATACTTCTTTCTATCTTACACCATCATTGATTTCTTTTTGATCTAATCTAGTTTTCAGGGAATCCTTTACTTATCACTTTCTTTTCCAAGCTATTTATTCTCTTTCCATTTCTTTCCTTCAGAGCTTTTATTTCATTTTTTATTTCTTGCTTCATTTTTTCTAGGTCAGGGGTGGGGAACCTGATATTCTATGCTCTAAGGTTATTTCTATCCCTAACATTCTATGCTCTAGAGTACCTTCCATCTCTGAAATTCTGTCCTAAAATTTCTCCTAGTTCAATCATTCTGTATCTTATGGTCATTCAAGCTCCAACATTCTATTTTGTAAAGTATTTTAAACCATAATATATTTTATTTATTGATTGTTTGATTATTTATTTTATTTTTTTATTATTTTATTTATTCATTCATTCATTTATTTTTTTCTTCATTCATTCATTTATTTTTTTCTTTATTCATTCATTTATTTTTTGCTGATAATATTTGGGGTGTTCTTTTGTTTGTTTTTTTAGGATATTCAATTTTCTAAGATCCCTGCGATGTTCTAAGGTCCATTTCTGTTCTGAAGTTCTATGTTCTGAGGTCCCTTCCACCTCTGACATTCCATGTTCTACAGTCCCTTCCACCTCTGACATTCCATGTTCTACAGTCCCTTCTGGCTCTATGATGCTGATTCAACATTAGTGTTCACTACTAAGAATTGCTATAAGTAGAGACCCCCAACTTCCCAGAAATTGGGAACTTCGGTGCTTACTGAAAATGGAAGAGCTGAGGTGATATAGGGTAAGGAGGTGAAAAAGTCATGTTTCCTAAGTGTAAAGAATAAATACACCCACAATTAAGATCCCCCACGCCCTGTGGGATTTCACCCTGGCCCTTTCTGATAATATCACTATGATGATGATCTCCATAAACAGTTACAAAATTCCAAAATTAAAGAAAAAATATTTTTCTTCCCTAGCCAAGCTATTTGGCTTTATTTTAGGGATCAAGGCAGTGTCATTTGGGGTAAATTTGGAATGCCAAATTCTGTTCTTTTAATAATCTCCTCTTCCTCTGTAAGGATAAGAAAAGACCTTGTAAATCACCAGTTGATTGAGAAAGAAGAGGCCATTCGAAGGTCTGCCTGTCTGAAGATACTCTTCAGCAAAACATGTTACAATAATCATTAGAAACAGATAAGGGAATTGGGCTTTTTCCACCTTTTAACTTTGTTTTTACCCCTGCTTGGTCCAACAAAGGCAAAAAATCTTATGGCCCTGCGGATGGTTTTGCTGGTAAGAGAAACTGCAACTGGGACTCCGGGGAGTAGGGTTTGGTTGCCTGCCATTGACCCTGATTCCTGATCCAGAAGGGGTGGAGGGAAACATCTTTTCAGGCCATGATAATTCAAATCTCCAGTGTATTGACATCTGCTATAACTGACATCTGTCATCTCCATCCTTTGTGTTGTTCTCTAAAGCTCAAAGTGCTCTTTGAACTGCTGACTCGGTATGCCCTGATCTCAGAAGCAGAACTAGCTATTTTTGTACCTCTGGCAAGTTTCAAGAACCGTGGTGCCCCTTGCTCCATCTCTGACCTGACTTGACATGAATGTTTCCTTTCCCCTCCATGTCCTGGTCTGGCCATTCATTCATTCAGCAAATGAGCTCTTACTGTATAGAGAGCATTGTGCTAGGTGTTAAGGATATAGTTCATCAGTCAGAATTTATTACGCACTCTTTGAACTTCTGCTTAGGCTTCCAGTTCCATCTACAGCTTCCCTCCAGTCTCTAGGGCTAACAAGGAGGGAATTGGTAGTGTTCTGTAATACTCTCACTCACAAGTCCCCATTCTGGGTGTTCCCTCCAATATCAATTACCAGGTGAAATTTCCCTAATATTTCAACTGATTAACATCAGTTAACTTTTGTTTTTTTTGTTTTTTGTTTTTTGTTTTTTGGCAAGGCAATCAGGGTTGAGTGACTTACCCAGAATCATACAGCTAATGTCAAATATCTGAAGCCAAATTTGAATTCAGGTCCTACTGACTCCAGGAATAGTAGTCCATCCACAATGTCACCTAGCTGCCCCATCAACTAACTTTTGTAAAAGGATTTTTACTATGAAGACATAGTAAGAACAGAAACAAACATTTTCCCTCAACACTCACTAAATGAATTAACATCAATTAGTTGTTGTTGTAGTTTTTAAAGATATTTATTGTGAAGATATAGCAAGAAGAGCGCTACAAATTTTTTTCCCCTCAACATCTGAGGGTACACTCTCCTCTATACTGGCTTGGTCTGTAAGGCTAATGGGCTCAAACTCAAAGCAGTTCTATATAGCGTTTTTCCCACAAAAGTTCACTTTGAATTGAATATAGCTGATGCATTTCTTCTTCTAGTCCCTTCTTGGCTGCCCTCAAACTACGCTGGGTCGAACAAACTGCTCAGGCTTTGTTTCTTGCTATTTTGGATGGCTACAAAAATCTGTTTGCTTGGACCTCTGAAGTCTTGTCATTCTGACCTTTTGAAGCTCATATGGTCACAGTTGCCTCTCACACTCTTTCACCTAAAAAGCCAGGAAGAACAAAGAGACAAAGAACAGAGTCCCAGGTTCACAGGTATATATTGGCTTCAGGTGAAGAAGGCCTGAAACCTCTTCCCCTCTAGAAGCTTATAGTATGTCTGTTTTACTTAAACCCAGACAAAAAGAGAAAGAAGCTCTCTTTGACCAATTAGTGCCTCGTGAATGCATCCCATTTCTAGTTCAGCAGCCAAGAAACTGTCTCTTCACCATTTGGGTTAGAGTATTTACATATACTCCAAAGTCCATATGGGGATTACATCAACCATACATGGAGAGAGAGAGAGAGAGAGAGAGAGAGAGAGAGAGAGAGAGAGAGAGAGAGAGAGAGAGAGAGAGAGAGAGAGCATATTCTCATAAGTGCTATTCTGATGAAATCACAAATGCACTGGAGTATCAAAGTATATGCATGAAGCATAAAATTGAATCTTGCCCAAGATGGGATGTGGAATGATGTGCTTCTTTAAGAATCTTTTGTCTTATCTTTAACCATCTTGGGATTATTATAACATCATCTTCATGGGCAACAGAGCTGGCTTTGGAGTCAGAAGACTTGATTAAGGGCTCTAGTCCTGCTACCAACTGGGTAAATATTTCCATTTTAGAGATCCCCTTCCAATGACAGTCTTCAAATAAAGGCTTGGTGACCATATGAATGAAAGAATGAATGAATGAAACATTTATTAAGCATTTACTGTATGCAAAATACTGGGAGACACAAATCCTGATCTCAAGGAACTCATATTCTAATGTGGGAGAAAGCATATGCAGAAGGTTCCAGCTACAAGGCAGATGGAAAAGCTTGTCATTTGCCAAGGATGCTGCCAAGGGTATTCCTGTTCAAGTATAGGCTGGACATAATAGCCTCTCCAGTTACTTTAATTTGTCCTTAAATGACATCAATTCCAGGTCCTTAATCATTCTGGTTGCCCTTCCCTAGTTTATCAAAGGCTTTCCAGTTTATCAATGACCTTCTTAAACTATGACACTCAGAACTGAACAAAATTCTCCAGTTGTAGTCTGAGCAGGGCAGACTACAATGGGACTCTGATCTATTCACTCCTGGAAGTTATGCTTCTCTTTATGTAGCCAAAAGTGCCATTTGCTTTTCTGATAGCCACATCCCACTGCTGACTCACCATCGAGCTGGCAGCCCACTAAATCCCCCGGATCTCTTTCAGACAAACTATGTGTCTAACCCCATCCTGTTCTTGTGAAGCTGATTTTTTTTTTAACCTAACTGTAAGACTTTACATTTATGCCTACTTAGTTTCATCTTATTCATTCATTCAAATCAATGCTGTAGCACGGCAAGATCCTTTCGGATCTCAGTTCTAGCATCCATTTTGTTATTTGTTCTTCCCTGATCTATGTCATCCTCAAGTTTGATGAATATCTCATCTATGCTGTTACCCAAGAAAGAAGAGATAATGGGAAAGAAGGAGATGAGACAGAAAGAATGTTAAGGAAGAAGGAATGGATAAAGCCCAATGCAGGGTGAAATAACATAATTGAGGGACACATTTGTCAAAGGGACAGGCAAATGAAATCCAGGACAACCCTTCTTTATGTCAAGCAACTGGCCATTTTAGATTGCTCTGATGATTATACTTTGTGCATCCCCCTACACTCAGATAACCAAGCTACGTAAAGCAGGATTTTGATTGAATGAGACTAAAAGAGCATTTGGGGAGGTGAGTACTTAGAGCCAATTTGGAAGGAAGTTAAGGAGATTTATTGTCTGGGAATCAAGCATCATTTGGTGTGAGCCCAACTTTCCCCAACCTTATTGGAAACAGCTGATTATCATAAACCTTCAGAGGGGCAGCCCTCTCTTTATTTAATTAGTGTTAAGGAATAAGGCCCAAATCCCAGTTATGATGCTTGCTGGCTGTGTGACCCTAAGCAAAATCACTTAACCTCCTTGAGATTCAACTGTCTTCATCTATAAAATGGGAGGCAGGGGAAGAAAGGGAATAAGCATTTGTTAGGTATCTACTGTGAACCAGGGGCACTATGCTAAGTACTTTTATAATTATTATTTCATTTGGTCCTCAAAACGCTGAGAGAGATGGATGCTATTATCCTAATTTTACAGCTGAGGAAACTGAGGCAAGAACAATTAAGTGACTTGCTCAGAGTCACACAGCTGGTTAGCTTCTGAGTTTGGAACTGAACTCAAGCCTTCTGGACTTCACTGTGCTGTGCCATCTAACTGACAGATGGGAGTAATAATGTGTGCAACCCTTTCCTCACAAACTTTTTGGTAGGAATTGGCTTTTTAAACATTAAAGTGCTATGGAAGTCCCACCTTGGTCTCTGGTTCATTCTTAGCACAGTTTCCACATGATACTGGTCCAACCAGTTCACATGCAAGTGTGCCATGAATCTTTATCCCAACTACTGAGGCACTGGGTCCCAAAGGTTACACCTGAAGATCATTCCTTTCTCCTGTGGCATTGATCTTGGGTTGGATGCAACATCTGGATCCTGCGATGCCAGAATGTTAATCTCTTCTCATCTAAAACAACAGACCAAATGCTGAGGTATGCAAATAACCCAGGCCAGTATTTGCAGGTTCCTGGCCTCAAAGGGGAGAAGGCTTTTCCAATATACACAGTCACCCACTAGCAAAGCAGCCAGGAGAATGGCTGTGCCTCACTAACAGACCTCACCACTTCAGTGCAGCCAATTGAAAAGGCTTCTCCTAACCATGTGATTAGCAGACCAGAATCAGTAAGAGAATGTCTACACATGTGCCAATGTCTCTACAAGGTATTTCTATTGTGTCATTGTGACTCTCCTAGAAGCTGATTCTGCAGCCTCTCTGGGTGGGGAATTTGCATGCTGCCCTCTGTACATGCACCTTTCCTCATTACCTTTTCCCTACTACCCCTTTGAAAAACTTGCCACTTTGGTAAATTGACAGGAGTGCATTTTGAATGCCTTGTCCCTATCCTCAGTCATAAGCATTATCCTTTCACTTGTTTCCCCAGAACCCTTCAGGAAAGAGTCTCAAAATTCTCAATGTGGCACAAATACAGTCCCACACATACACGTGAAAATCACAATTGTCCCTAAATGCCAGGTTCTAAAGATTCAACCAAAAAGGAAAATGTCATAAAGTTTAACAAAGATTACTGCTTGCTTAGTACTTAACAAATGCCTGACTTGATGTTTTCAGAGGCCTTCTTCAACCCAAAGACAACAAAGAAAAGAAAAAGCAGAGCATCGGCTATGTGTCTCAGAAGGAAACCTTGTCCCTACAGAGTTTCCCAGATGATACAGAGCTCTCCCAAGAGGGATTCAGAACCTGGGTCCAACTGAAAGTCACCTCAATCTCAGGTGAAGAATCAATCTAAAGTCGTCTTTGTAAGCCAGCTCTGGGTGCAGGGGCTAGAGTGTTTCACCCCCTCCCTTTCCTTCTAGGGCTCTCCTCTTCTGCTCCAGAACAACATTCACAGAGCTGGTTTACTCAATAGGTCACTCACAGGTGAGAAACCAACTGTTCTGGGCGAAAACTCTTCCATGATTCCCTATTACCCTCCTTGATCAAATACAAACTCTTCTGTTGGGATTTTGAAGCCCCTTTACAAACTGGCTCCATCCTCCCTTTCTAGTCTTTTTACACTTTATTCTGCTCTGTGTACTTTTCCAATTAGTAACACTGTCTTTGGTGTTCCTCTGCTCACCCCCCTGCCTGGGATGCTCTCCCCACTCACCTCCTCCTGATTTTCTTCAAGACTCAGCTCAGATCCTACTTTCTGCAAGAAAACTTTCCCTTTCCCCACTCAGCTCCCCATCCCTTTAATAAATCACCTCTCATTTACATTCTCTATACATTGTACATACATAGTTATATGCATGTTGTCTTCATTAAAATGAGAACTTCTTGGGTACAGGGGCTGTTTTTACCTCTCTTTGAATTCCCAGCATGAGTAAAGTACCTGGCTAAGTGCTTAATAAATGATTCTTGATTGAAACATGAACTGTCATTCTTTTCAGAGGGCAGAATGGGAAGATATCCAGTACCTGAAATGAACATCCGTCTAGTTTTCATCTCTGGCTCCCAGGCCAGATTGAGGGGGCTCCTCACTAATCTCCCTAACAATTCACAAATCCACTTGCTTTGTGCTCATTTTCTATTCAACCTACCACCTTCCAGTTTTCTTTCATTGTGCTGTGTTTCTTACCTGGAAATCTGTCCTATTTTTCTCAAGCACCCAAAGTCATTTGATTGCTCTCCTGAAGTGAACATACAAGTATTTTCCTTTTCCTTTATTCATTTAGTTCCATTAGTATCCTCAGGAAGAGCAGTGACTATGCTGTTTCTGTCTCTACCCAAATAGCTACCAGGGGTAGGGAATCTGGGGCCTCAGGGCTACATGTGGCCGTCTAGGTCCTCAAGTTTGACCCTTTGACTGAATCCAAACTTCACAGAAAAAATCCCCCTAATAAAAGGATTTGTTTTGTAATTTGTTCTGTAACTGGACTCAGTTAAAAGGCCTCACCCAAGGACCTAAAAGGCCACAGGTGGCCTCAAGGCCAGAGGTTCCTCACCCTGCTCTAGGTCCTTAAGCATGGCCCTTTGACTGAATCCAAATCTTTGTTCTGTTTCTGACAAAGACCCAAGGTCCTGGTCCAAGAAATAAGATCTAAAGAAGAGATTTATCCCAAAGGCATTAGTTAGTTGGGAAGGCCTGCACTTTGCACTTTGTTCTAAACTTCTTGGTATGTTGGGCCTGAGAATCTAATACAGAAATGAGAATTCTCATGGCTAAGACTCAGAAAGAAAAAAGACACGATAATTAATAAGGGAGAAAAAACACCAAATAGCCTTTTAATGGGTTTGGAGCAGTTTTTCTAAAATAACCATTAAAAATAAGCCTCTGGCTTTTGTATGGAAAGATGACAGCAGAGTTCAAACGACAATAAAGAGATAGCCAAGGACAGAGACTATGTATCCAGAAGGGACCAGCCTAGCAGTATCCATCTGGTAAACTACAAGTCCAGTGGGAAACAGAGGAAGTGGCAAAATGATACCACCAGTTACCATGTAGCACCAGAGGTATGAGCTGCACCTGTATACTTGTGCCCTGGTCAAAAGTGTTCCCTATGTAGATGTTTTTCCACTTTTCCTATGTATATCCATTCCTCTAGCTGTGTATTTGTGGGAAAATGTATCCCAGGTATATGGGGGAAATGTTTTATTGCTATTTTTTCTGCTACATGAACTAATTTTATTCTCTGATCAACTGTTAAAGGTAAAGACATTGGTGGAGGCTAATGAGTTACAATTTTAGGTGAATGTGGACCACAGAATGCCTTGAATTTTGGGAATACCCTGTGAGTCTGGAGCTACCCACAGGTGCTACATAAGTCTAAGTGTGCATCCCATCTGGGATATAAAGTCATGGAATCATAGACTTACATCCTCAACAGTAGTTCAACTAGCTTTTCCTTGAATACCTTTAATGATTGGGAACTTACAATCTCCTACAGCAGCTCACTTCACATTTTTTGCCTTTTTTGAATGTTAAAAAAATATCTGTCTTGGAAAAGTGGAAAATAGTCTGTCAGAAACTAGGCACACTAAAATCTCATGCTGTATACCATCTTGAGTTCAAATTGGGTATGAGATTTAGACATAAAAAGAGATATAATAAGCAAATTAGTGGAACATGTAAGAAATTATCCATCAGATTTATGGATAAAAGAAGAGTTCATGACCAAACAAGAGACAGAGAGGTTCACAGGAGATAAAATGGGTAATTTTGATTATATGAAATTAAAAAGGTTTTATATAAGTAAAACCAATACATCTGAAATTAGAAGAAAGGTAGGAAATTGGGGAAAATGTTTGCAGCAAGTTTCTCTGATGAAGGTCTCCTTTTGGAAATTAGAGAACTGAGCCAAATTTATAAGAATAAGAGTTATTCCCCAATCAATAAATGGTCAAAGGATATGAACAGGCATCTTTCAGAGGGAAAAAATAAAAGTTGATAGTCATATGATAAAATGCTCTAAATCACTAATAATTATTTTTTAAACAAAAAAAGATGTTTACTAAGTTAAAGCAGAACAATCCCATGAAACCATGTTTCAAGCACCTGTGACTGGGAAAAGATGACTCTTCCATAATTTTCAACATTGAGATTTGCTTTCTGTTCTGTTCTTTCAAAATGTTTTGGGTATGTCAATTAAAAACTCAACTTTCAGAATTTCTAGGGAACTAATACAGATGTGCAAGGACCTGTATTTCCCTTTTATGCCAATTACCCAATCAGATTCTCATTTGAGTTAATTTATAATAAAAAGAATAGCATATTTAAACTCAGAAGAAGCATGAGGCCATAACTTGCTGTTAGAAGAACTCCATGAGTCAGTCAATAAACTTTTTATGAGGTATATACTATGGCCAAGGCAATATGTTAAGTGTTGGGGACACAAAGAAAGGCAAAAACATGGTCCTTGCCCTGAGGGAGCTTATACTCTTAACAGGAGACATAATAGTACATTTGTAGCCCTTTATAAACTCTGGGGATCCTTGTCCCAATTCCCATTTGCACAGATGAGTTGGTCTTTCAGAAAAAGGCTACCTCTTGTTCTCTTTTAGATTCCAGGAGCACATACTTTTGAAAAGCAACACATTTTCTTTAATGTTATCAGCTTAAGTTCCCTTCCTGGTGTATTCTTCCCAATATTAATTGACAATTCCAGTTAGTTAGTATTTCCCCTATATCACTGATACCCTCCAGTGATTAATACCCCAGTACCATTTAACCAATTAACTAATATTAACTAAATTTTATAAACGGATTATTTTCCCCAGAACATATAGCAAAAACAGAAGAACCAACATCTCCCTTTTAATATCTGAGAATTGGAACAAGAAGCAGAGAAGAGACACCCCTTAGGGTACCCCAGAACACTGAAGGGCATATCATAAGTTTGGCCTTGAGAGAGGAGTGTCAGAGCAAACATCTTACAAATAAATGAACGAAAAAAGCAGTAGTAAAGTACTTAACTACGTGCCAACCACTTCTGCAAAATCTGGGGGTACAAAAAAGAAGGTAATCTCTGCTCTGAAAAAAACTTATATACTAATGGGAGAGATAACATTCTTAAGGAAGTCATGACTGGGAGGACTGTTTTGGTTTGGGAAGTCACTTAGAGAGTGAAAAACAAAAGACAGCATTATTTCTAAAAATCCGGCATTACATTGTGACAGATTCCAAACTTTCAAATTCCCACTTCATTTTTCCACATCTTTCTCCATCTGTCAGTTCCCATAGTACTTTTGAGTAGAAAAGTTAGGTTCTGGGAAGAGTAGGCTTTGGTCCCATTTGTTCAGGCCTATTGCCTCTAGGTCCAAGTTGCTAATATTGTTCATAAAAGATCAAACTTTTCTATTTCAGGAGGGAATGTCACAGGCAAAATATTTCATCACTGATGCTTCCTGCAGCTGTCTAAAGTACTGTTCATCCTTCTCTATGGTCAGAAAGCAAAATAATGAGAATCTTTACCACAATAGCTATGGCTGAGTGTTTAGCACAGGATTTGGAACTGGAAGGAACTTAGATGAGGAATTATGAATCATACAAGAGAAACGGTGAAGCATGTCATTAGAGAGACTTCTACTTGCCCCTCCACCACCTAGATCATAGTTACTACATTCCCTCATGTCTTTAGTTAGTCCCCCTGAGGACTTGGGGGTTTGTCTTTCTAGTGCTATGGTTCATGAAACCCCACCAGTAGGTTTTGCCCCTAAGATCATCAGTTGAAAATCAATTTAGTCAGTAACCTAAAGTAGCTTTTAGAAGGGACATTTATTTATTTATTTTGCTTTTTGGAGGGGTTGAGGGAGGGCCATTGGGGTTAAGTGACTTGCCCAAGGTCATACAGCTAGTTTTGTGTTAAGTGTCTGAGGCTGGATTTGACTTCAGGTCCTCCTGACTCCAGGGCTGGTGCTCTATTCACTGTGCCACCTAGTTGCCCCTAGAAAGGGATATTTATTAAAGTAATATATTAAGAATTCTCTAAAAGGTCTATAACACAGTCTCTTACCAGAGGAATAGTCCCAAGCTTAGAGGGTATATGTGGCAAAGGGCTGTCTCATGGGTCTTGGATGCTGGAAGTCTTTTTCTCCTCTTCATGAGAGTACTTATGATAAGGGCAGCTAGGTGGCACAGTGAATAGAACATCAGCCCTGGAGTCAGTAAGACCTGAGTTCAAATCTGGCCTCAGACACTTAACACAAAAACTATCTGTGTGACCTTGGGCAAGTCACTTAACCCCAATTGCCTTACTTTCCCCACTCCAAAAAGCTAAAAAAAAAAAAGAGAGAGTATTCATAATGTTCCCCTTCTCTATGGTATGATTTGCTGCTGTGAATCTTCATCTGAATTTGTTCTTTGGTCCCAATGTATTCACTGCCATTAACTATTCTGGGGATGTTGCTAGAATGCCTATGGAAAGATGGAAAGTCTTCTAGACCTCCCAAGTCCATCAAGTTCTCCTCGAGTCTAAGAGTGGGGGTGGGAGGTAACCAGTACTGATGCTGAAGTGCCTTCCTTCCCGGTCTCCCCAGGGACTCCTTTTTGGGAGCTTTAACTGGAATGATATCTCCTCATTTTGCACTGGTTTGCTCCTTCCTAGAAGCTCTGTGGAGTATTACCACATTTCCTCAGTCAATCCAAGCACTCTTCCTACAAGATCACTCCAGTCCCCTCAATGGCTCACTAGACACCCTTTCTAAATTAATCAAGGCCTTTTCACACATAGTTGGAAGACCTTTGATTGATTTGCTTCAATTGGGATTCTTTTCCAACTGATTAAGATACCCATGCATAGGCTTGAAACACAGTCTATATGGGGGGAGGTGATTGGATTGATTCCACATTTACAGAGGACTGGGGAAACCGAGGAGTAAATTACATAGCAAGAATGTCAGACTTACTGGATGATACAGACAAGAGTCTCCCAGAATGGCCAAGTATGGATGGGTTGCCATCAGCATGACTGGAGAATACACTCATCATGGAGATTACAGATTCACTGATATACTAGAGAAACTTAATTGTCATCTAGTCCAGTTTCCACATTTACACATGAGAAAACTTGAAGGCCAGAAACTGCACAACCACCCCGGTAGAACATGGAAGAACCACGTGGCTGGCAAGTGCATGCTGATGGGACCTGGTGGAACAGCTACTGTAATTGAACGGAACCGTTATAATGTGTCTTCATCTGGAAAATGAGCATAGGAATTTTACTTCTTTATAGGATTGTTGTGAGGCAAATGCTTTGCAAACTTTAAAGTTACTCAATCAATAAACCTTTATTAAATATCTACTATGCGCCAGGCACTGTGCTAAAGGTTTTACAATTATTACCTCATTTAATCTTCACAACAACCCTGGAGAGAAGATGCTATTATCTCTATTTTACAGATGAGGAAATGGTGACAAACAGAGGTTAAGTGACTTGGCCAGGGTCACACAGCTGGTAAGTGTCTAGGGTAATATTTGAACTCAGATCTTCATGATTCCAAGTGCAACACTCTACCCACTGTGCCATCTATCTGCCTTGGTATGTGTAAAATATACTGAAAGTAAATACAATGTAATTGGGACAGGGAGGCAGGAACAGGGGTGCAGAGGTATGGGGTATCAGCAAATGCTGAGTTTTGAAAGAGGCTAAAAATTCTAAAGGAAATAGATAAGATGGGGGAAGGATTGTACATTCCAGATATAGAGAGACCTGGGGTGCTCTTTCTCACATGTGGGGCTCCCTGAATAGCTATTCCAGGTTCAAAGTACCCTATGAATCCACATCCAATTAAAATAATACTTACATATTTACTTTTTCCTCTAATCAGTCTGAGAATATGATCAATTTAGAGCAAAGCAATTAATGAAACGGCATAGTAAGAAGGTTTGCAATACAATATTTCCCCATATTAACCTAGGACACCCTCTCCCACAAATATACATGACCATCAGTAAGGAACCTAAATAATCATGGGATCCTAGATCTGGAACAGGAAGAGACCTCAGAGACCACCTGGTCCAACCTCTTCATTTGACAGGCAAAGAAACTGAGGTACAGGAAAGCCAAGTAACTTGGTCAAGGCCACAGAGATACTAAGTGGCATGTCCCAGAGACAAGATTTAAACTGAGATCCTCCAACTTTAAGGTCAGTATTCTCTTCAAGGTATGAAACTCTGGTCATTTCTGAGAGACCTTCTGGAATGCAGGGCCTTGCAGAATATCAATGCTCCATGTACCCCAGGGTTCTCCCTTGAGCCCTTTTTTTCTGCATGTATTCTCTGTGATTTCATCCGCTCTCCTAGATACAGTTCTCATCTCCCCCTAGATAATCTCCAAATCTACATGGCCAACTTCAACTCCATTCCCACATTTCTAGATCTCTGCAGTGTGGAAATGTCTGAGAAGTGATATGAATACTGCTTCTGAGAAAGGTAAAAGAAACCTGGGGATCCAGGGACACAGTATAGGTGATCAAGAAAATTATTCCATCTCCTATAGGAACCTAAAGACCTATAAAATATTTTTTGCCTTATAGTTCTACTCCAAGTTGTTTGGGGTCACTAGAGAGCTGACCTTTGCCTCTTCCCCAGACAGTTAATTCTTGGTGTTTGCAGTAGTTATATTCTATAAAGTCACTGCGAATACTGAACCCCCATGAAAATACTGGGCTAGGTTCCAGCAATCCTCTGGTTATAATATCCACCTTAGTACTTTCCGGAATGACCTCAGATTGAAGAAATTCCTTTCCTTTTCTATATGTATGTTATTGATTCATTAACACTGAACTCATGGCCAACAGCACTATAACCCATGCCTGAACAAAACTTCTCTAACGCACATATTTTATCCATAAGCCACTTCATAGCCTTCTGGTACTTAAAAATACAAGACAGTACTTCAACATTATGTTTGGAAGTCATCTTAAACAGCAGAATCAACAAAAAGCACAAAAACTTTAAAAAATGGCACTAAGTAGCCTGCTAAAAGGGTACTTGTTTACAGTCTAAGGGCTGCCTCCAGAAGGCAGAACACCACCTTGTTCAGCCTCAGCTGGGAATGTGGGTGTCCAGTGACTCAGTTTTCCCCACACTGTGGATGTCCATGAAGTACATTGAGTATCGATTTTGAGGTTATAAATAAATTTTAGTGAATAGGCAAATTTGCAAATATGAAATTTGTGATAGTTAGCATAATGATACTAGAAAAAGTCAAGGCATCTTCTACAGTAGGACTCTGTGCCACATAATTCCATGGTTCTGACTTGGGTTCCAGTCTTTGACTGTTGCCCTGCCGGGGCAATCTTTCTTCTTGTGCCCTTTGTCCCATTAGCCCTTCAGTTTCTCCACTGACTTCTAGCTGCTTCCTACTAGGTTTGCAAGGGTTTTGAGGATAAATCTATATACAACGTGGCATCTCTGTCTGGTACAAGCTCAGTCCCACTAGAGACAGGTCTGCAAGGCCTCACTATCTCTGTGAGGTACCAGCTCCTTTTTGCCAGGGGTCATATGGATATAACGGCCTTCAGCGGCACAGGCCTTTTCTCAGGTTTATATCTCTGTCTCATTGGCCTGGCACTGCTCCCAGGTCTGCTTGGTGGTTTTCTCTGTCTTGTCTCTATGGCTTCAGTGCTCTCATATGGAACTAACTTCCTTTTCACCTGGGTTTCTTCTATGTGTGAGGGTCAAGGGGCTTTCCTCTTTTCTCTTGGTGAATGTCCAAGTTGCATTCCAAGCTCCAAGGGTGCCTTGGCTACTGCGAGTGTGGTGCCATGGAAAGAGCACTGCACGTGCAGTCAGAAGACCTCAGCTGACTTAAAAACTCTGACATAAATTATTTGTATAACATTAGACAAGTCACCAGACCTTTTTAAGGCTCATTTTCTTCATCTGGAAACAGAAGGTTAGAGTAGGTGTCCTGTCTAAGTTATCTCCTAGTACTATGAGTTTGCACCAATGTGTATTATTATCATGGATCGTGGGCTTTCCAAAAAACATAAATCAGAAAAGCTACTCCTGACTCATTGGCTGTCAAAAATCACTGAAGCTTTTAAACTGTGAGTCCCTTCAGGGCAAGGACTACCTTTTGCCTTTCTTTGCATTCCCATGCAAATTAATAAATGCTTGAAGCCAGATTCCCTCCCTTTGGATGATGCTTTGATCCTTCTGCTGATGGATTTGCCTGGACACTTCTATTATAGAGACCCCTTGCTTAACATAATACATGAGTTTCTACAAAACTGCGTACAAATTATAGTGGCCATATTTGAGTATGGAAATAGTGAGATGTGTTCTGACCAAGCAGCAAAGAAGAAACCATATCTGAAATTGTCAGCACTGTCTGACCAGGCTCAAATATATGACCAATCATTACGAATGCGCAAGAGGACAAGAATGTTCCAAGAAGACACTCCTCTATGGCTAGACAATTAGTAGTCCGGTTAGAAAGTAAACTCTGGTAAATGAATCTATTTTTTTTCCCAGACTTCCAAGGACATTTCAGAGATAAATGAAGTAATAGAAGGAACAGTGGTAGAGGAGTCAAATGAACTGGGTTCTAGTCTTTGCTTTCTCATTAACAAGCTGCGTGATGTTGGACCAGTGATTTAACCTCTCTGGGCCTCAGTTCCTTCATTTGTAAAATGACCAGGTTGGAACAAATGATCAGTGAGGTTCCTTTAACTTGGATGTTCTTTAGTTTAAGAACTAAAGAACTTGGGCTCTAACATTCTCTATCCTATGAACCCTATCAACTCAAATATTCAATGTTCTAAGATTACCCCCCAGCTCTGACATTCTATGTTCCAAGGTCCTTCCCACTTCTGTCATATTCTAGGGGACCTCTTGGATTTGACATTCTAGTAGACTATGGTTCACCCTTTTCTCTTCATTTCTATAGGGAGCAGACAGTACTTTTTGTTTTAAAATAGAGGCTCTTTCCTCCTCTTTTTTTCCCACCCCAATCTTTTATGCTGCATTGCATATGAAATTCGAGTATCTCAGGAAGCTTTTGTTTAAAGAAAATCTCTTCTAAAAAAATAAACGAAGCACCTTTTCATTAACGGTAATAATCAGTCCTCTCATTTATATGCTTTGTAAATTTGTCTTCTGGGTTCACTGATTTTTCTTAAAGAATCTGTGCTTATACGGTATTTCCTGGCAGAGAAAAAAGGGTGCAGTTTTGAGTCACCCCAGACTCTAGTCAGCTAGTTCACAGGCGTTTATTGACTGAGGAACATGAGCTGCGCCCCTCACTAGATGCTGTCATGAATCTCTAAACATCAAAACCATTGTTTCCGAAGACAAATAAAACTCTGGGGTCAAATGAGATCCGCTTTGCAGGGCAGAAGGAAGCAGCAAAGCATTAGGGGGGATTCTTCAACTAACATTTCCCATCTCTTTGTAAACAGGAAACACTACACTCATAGCCTCACAGTCAGGGGTGAGTGATACAATCCTGTTGCCCATTCACTGTGGCCCCGACTGAGGAGGCTTACCAAGTTCCAAGAAAGATGCAGAAAGTTAAACTCATGCACTTTAATTTGGACATAGAGAAATTTTTAAGAAAGAGAAAAAAATAGAGACAAAATGAGAGACAGAGTAGGATATAGAGAGGGAGAAAGGGAGAAAGGTAAAAGAGGGAAGGAAGAAAAGAGAATGAAATAAAGAGGAAGGAAGAAAAGAACAAAGGAAGGAAGGAAGAGAAAATCTTAGAAAGGAATGAGGTTTGAGTTGTTGGTAATGGGTTGCACTAAACCATTCTCACTCTCTTTGGTTATCACTGTCCCCTTGACATATGAACAGGGCATACTGGGAAACAACTGACTGCCATTAGGAGTATGGATGTCCAAACAACTGCTCTTTAAAGGCACTGAAGTCATGACATTGACTTAGTCCTGGAGAGAAAATGTTCATCAAAGACAGAGGAAATCCATGATATGCTGTGGTATGGGGAGCAGCTAAACAAAGTGTAATCTATCAGTCAACAAACAACAAATTAAGCACCTACTATGTGCCAGGCACTTTGATAAGTGCTGAGGATACAGGTGAAAGATAAAAGACAATCCCTGCTCTCATGGAGCTCAGTCTAATATGGGAGATGACGTGTAACCAACTATGTACAAACATATAAGGATAAATAAGAAATAAGTGACAGAGAGAAGGCATGAGCATTAAGGGGGATCAAGAATAGCATCTTGTAGATGGAATTTTAGCTGAACTTGAAGGAGGCCAAGATATCTAGAATGTAGAGTTAAGGAGGGAGAGCATTCCAGGCATGGAGGAAAGCCAGGGAAAATGCTTGGAGCCTAGACTGTCTCTTTGAGATGCTGAGTAGTTTATTCCTCTGTCTGACCCACATTCCCAAACCTCCATTTCTCAGTTTTCCTGGCGGTTCCCACGAGTGTCAGAACAAAGAGGGCGGGTGCTATAAGTCTCTAGCCTCTGGTTGATAAGGATGTTGTTGCTTTTTGTGTTGGCTTTTCCCCCCACAAAAAACAAATTCCAGAAATACTGATATAAAAATAACAGAGAAATGCAAGATTCTCCTCAGAGCCTTTTGGCAAAAGTTAAGCCCTCCACAAAGACTAAAGTGTAGGCTCACATTGCACTGTCTGTTTTTCAGAAATCAACCCGATAGCCCATGGCACCTCTTCTTTGGGATGGTAGTTCAGGATCAGAGGAGAACAAGTATTTATTCAACTGGAAGGGAAAGGTGCTGTCTGTGGGGCAGAAATAACCAGAGCCTGTGGATCCCTGAGGGGATGGCCTTGCACCAGAGAACATTCATCAAGTTCTCTTGGGGCCTGCCTGCTGATGTTCAGCACTATTGAGTAGTATAGGGATACAAGAGATCCTAGAACACTGGATTCATTTCCAATTTTCTATTCAATATCTATCTCACAGAAGAAATAAGCACAGGATGGAGCCTGCCCTCTCCGTCACCAACTAAGGAATAATAATAATAATAAAACAAAGAGCTGGTATTTATGTAGCACTTTAAAGTTGGCAAAGTATTTTTCATACATTTGTTTTATCTGAGTCTGAAAATGACCCTGTGACGTAAGTACTACAAGTATGATTATCCCCATTTTACAGATGAGAAAAATGAGGATTCAAGGAGGGGTTATATAGTTAACAAATATTAAGGGATACAAACCAAGGTCTTCCTATCTTGGAGTCTAGTGCTCTTTCCATTACGGGAATTATATTTTCTTTACTTGCTTCAGGATAAAATTGCCTCATTTGAATCTCATAATATCCCTCCAAGGCCAGTAGTACAAGGATTTATTTCTCCCTATTTTAGAGATGAGGAAACTGAGGCTGAGAGAAATGATTTTACCCAAGATCACACAAACAGCAAACTGCAGAAGCAAAATTAGGATGGGGGGGGCAGCTAGGTGGCACCGTGAATACAGCACCAGCCCTGGAGTCAGGAAGATCTGAGTTCAAATCTGGCCTCAGACACTTAACACATACTAGCCATGTGTCCTTGGGCAAGTCACTTAACCCCAATTGCCCTGATTTCTCCCTCCAAAAAGCAAAAAAAAAAAATTAGAATTGGGGCTCATATTAGTAGTCATTTGTCAAATAAGGGAGAAGGACAAGATAATCTGTAAGCGTTCTTTCAGTACTAAACCCTATGATCACTAATCCAGGGCTCTTTCTACCATACTATTTTGCTTCTATAGGGATTTGGTGAACTATTTTTTTTTTTTACAGACCCATAAATTCAATAATGTTTGAGAATTCCCAGCATGGCAAATCCTTCCACTGGTGGAAAGCAGTGACTCATCTGTAACTTATATTCTTCTTCCTCCCAATCCGTTCCTGACTTTTTTTGAATTTCAAAATCATGTCTCTGTTCCTGGTTCATCCTGAAACTTCCTGCCTGGGGCCTCCCTGCTCTATAACATCCTATCATACCTCCCTGCTCTAGAATATCATATCATACCTGCCACCAAGTTCACCCTGGAATATCTCTCCACAAGGCCTTTCTCCCCTTGGTGAGTTCTCCTTGGAACCTCCATTTTGTGGAGAGGCCCAGGGGAGTCTGCCTCCATTCTGCTCCTAGCTCTTTTCCTGACTTTCTCTGGACTTTAAGATCATGCACCTACCACATCAGGCAGCCAGTTATCTTCCCTCCCTTTCCCCTACCTTGCTTTTTTTTAGTGCCTTTTGTGTGTCATCTTTACTTATTACAGTAAGAAGTTCCTTGAGTATAGGGGCTATTTGTTTTTGTTTTATTTTTTTGTTTGCTAGTATTTGTATTTCCATTCAGCACTGGGCTCAGAACATAGAAAACTTTTTTTTTTTTTGGAGAGGGCAGAAGGCAATTGGGGTTAAGTGACTTGGCCAGGGTCACACAGCTAATAAGTGTCTGAGTTTGAATTTGAACTCCTCACTCCAGGCCCAGGGCTCTATCCACTGTGCCATCTAGCTGCCCCAACATAGTAAAATCTTAATAAATATTTCCTTCTTTCCTTTCTTCCTAGAGAGTTGTCTGGGACTCTGAGAGGTCAAGTAACTTCCTCTAGATCACAGAGTTAGTATGCTGGTTAAGGTTCCAAAAAGAAGACCTGGGTTCTAATCCTATCTTTGAAACCTACTAACTGTATGACAGTGGACAAGTCAATTAACCTCTCTAAGCCTCAGGTTCCTCATCTATGAGGTACCGACTCACAGGGTTGTTGTGAAGGTCCGATAGAGGAATGCATTAAAAAGTTTAAAGTTCTTATGTGCCATACTAGTTTTCCTTTATTAATTTTTTCGTGTTTTTTTCCCTTTGAGTCTGTTTCTTCTTTTAAAACATGACAAATATGGAAATGTGTTTTACATGATTGCACATATATAACCTATATCAAATTGCTTACCATTGGAGGGAGGGGAGGGAGGGAGGAAGAACATTTGGAACTCAAAAAATTTTTTTAAATGAATATTAAAAATAGCCTGTAACATGTAATTGAAAAAAATTTCTGTGCATATACATATATATATATGTGTGTGTGTGTGTGTGTGCATATATATAGTTATAGTTATTATGTGCCAAAGGCAGGATTTGAACCCAACCGAGTCTTTTTGCTGCCTCCCTCCTCAGTTGTTTAGGGTTATTTTTTAAGGAGCTAAAAATGTAAAATAGCCTACTGTAGTCTGTCTCCTTTTTTTCCTGCCCATTTTGTGGGCATGAATTTTTGTGATGGAGAAAATGCCTGGAAGACAGTCAAATTCCATGCTTCTTCCTCTCTCGAATTAGTGTTTATATCCCTCAATAGGGTTTTCCTCCATATGCTTATATAACACCTTTTAAAAACAATTTGTGCTGGTTTTTCCCTTTCCTTGTTCCTGGATAAGTTATTCCAACTGACCGCTTTCCACCTCAAAATAGTGGAAATTTGAAAAGGTGGTGGTGTTGTGTGGTGTGGTGGGTACAACTCCAAGCAGGGTCAGGAGACCTTTCATCTCCACATGGCTCTTCTGTGCTCTTGCCATGGCACTGGAACCTGGCTGTTTCCTTTCTCCAGTACCCTACTGCCAACCCACTGAAACTATTTATTCTGGATGGAATCTCTTAGTGTCCAGTGTTGCCTCCCTTTTCTACCCCACCCCCAACATATGCCACGTTTAGATGAAAAAGTGAATTCTAATTAGGGAATACATGATTGTTCATAAATTGTCACAATCCAGGCCCCCTGCAGTTTTCCCCTAGGACAAATACCCTTCAGAAGGGGGTCTGTAGTCTTGGTCCCAAACTCCAGCAGTCGTCTCTGACTCCACACATTTCTATATCATCTTTCTATACATCAGGTAGTATAGCACCACCTCTGGGCACACACTCCCAGCACCCACTGACACTAGCAGGTTGAGTTTCCCGAGAGCAATGACTACTTTTCCCTCTATCTCTGGGCAATCCTGAGGGGCAGGAGTTTTAAGACGGTTTCTTATGAGCTCCCATTGGTATGCTTTGATCAAATACTGATTAACAAGTTGATATCAATTATCAGACTGGGCTCAAACTTGAAGAACTGAAGTCACCACATGGGGAACATATGAGGCCAATGGGTACCTCCTGACCCCAGAGTCCTTTTCTCCCTTCTCAGAGTCTTCAAGTTTACTTCTGGGGGCTATCTAGCTGATGGAGGACTCCCTTGCTGTGCTGAGCTAGATCCTTATAGGATTCTGGGCCTGAGTGGCTGGGTCTAACCATTCAGCTCCTGCTTCTGCCAGCTGTGTGGTGGTCTTTCATGGCTTGGGGGCTCTCCCAGTCTCACTGGGCACCACAGACCTCTCCTTTGAGAAAAGTCAGTCTCCTAAGTTCAGGAAAGAAGGAAACCAAAAGAAAGTGAGGCCCCATGATTTTATGGCCATATCTGCTTCCCCTCTCTCACATGTTGGTGTTCAGTCATCATCCACACTCAAAGCCATCTACTTTAACCTTTCATAAGCACTCTCAGTTCTGGCTCAGTCTTGACTGAGAGTCATTGATCCTTCCTGTTCTTGAGTCAACTAAAATATCACTCAGGGCCAGAAATTGGATCCCCCAAGTTCCATGTATTGGATTAACAGCACAGAATATTTTATATGCTTTGTATTCCCTCCAAGAAAAGCCTATCTGCACATGCTCTAAGGATGCAGTCCCTCCCCTATTATATGGAGAATACACAGTGGCAAAGAATCTTTGAGTCCATAGTGGGTAGAGTGCTAGACTCAGGAGTCAGGAAGACCTGAGTGCAAATCCTACCTCTGGCACTTAGTTGTGTGCTCATGAGCAAGTCTCAACCTCTTTTGGTTTCCTTGTCTTTAAAATGGGATAATACCCATAGTATTTACCTCACCAGGTTGCAGTATACCTCAATATTCAAATAAGATAATGGATGTAAGGAAATTTGCAAACTTTAAAGTTCTATTTAAAATATAAACTGTTTTATTGTGATTACTTTAAGGCTGTCCACCATATTTGAAATGCTCTCCCTTTTTACCTCTGTTTTAAAGAGTCCCTAGTTCTCAAAGAGCTCACAGTCTAATGGGGAAGACAAGGTACAAACAACTAGGTATAACCAAGATTTAGACAAGATAAATTGGATATAATCAACAGAAGGAAGGCATTAGAATTAAAAAGGATGGGGAAAGGCATCTTATAGAAGATGGGAGCTCAGATGGGATGGGAA
This sequence comes from Petaurus breviceps papuanus, assembly GCF_028583685.1. Taxonomy (NCBI): domain Eukaryota; kingdom Metazoa; phylum Chordata; class Mammalia; order Diprotodontia; family Petauridae; genus Petaurus; species Petaurus breviceps. The sequence continues at coordinate 14,299,181 of NW_027187400.1, read as the reverse complement.
ATCTGGGCAATAAACATTCTTTATCCACTTAGTCTTACCATGTGGATGGGTAGACAAAACTCCTTTTTGTGATTACAGATTTCTTCAAGGAAAGGTGGAGCCAAGATGATAGAGTAAAGGCAAAGGCTCACTTGAACTCTTCCAAATTCCCCTCCAAGCAGCATTAAATTAATGCCTCAAAATGAGTTCTGGAGTGGCAGAACCAACAAAAGGATGGCATGAAACAATTTTCCAGCCCAAGACAACTCAGAAGGTCAGCAAGAAAACTCTGTTTCCCTGGGGTGAGAGTGGAGTGAAATCTAGTGCAGGCTGTGCCCTGGCAAGGCATCAGCAGATTTTGGAGCTGATTAAATCAGCAGCAGTTTCTGGAGCTCTCAGCCCACAGACAGCAAGGAATTGGATAACTGGTCAGAAGGAGATTACAGGGGACCCTTTCCTGGCTCTAGGAACAAGACTCTGTTGTATTGATCATACAAGTTCCAAGTCACAGTCCCAGGGCAAGGAGGAACACTAGTAGGAGCAGGCTCACAGTTCTAGGGCAGAAAAGAGTGCCTGTGGTCACTCAAAGACCAGAGCACAAACTAGGAGAATAGTGACCACACCTCTCCTTAGATAATACCACCTTGGAAGAACTAAAAACTTAAAGACCCTGAGAACTTGTTCCAAAAACAGCTGTACAAAAAAACCTGAAGCTTGGGACAGTGTTTCCTCCACCCCAGGAGCAGAGCCCAACTTTAACATAAAGTTAAAAATTAATAAATAGGCTAGAAAAATGAGCAAACAACAAAAAAAGAACCTGACCACAGAAAGTTACTATGGTGACAGGGAAGATCAAAACACAAACTCAGAAGACAGAAAAATAAAAGTAGCTACATACAAAGTCTCAAAGGAAAATATGAATTTGTCTCAGGCTCTGGAAGAGCTCAAAAAGGACTTTAAAAATAAAATAAGAGGCATAGAGAAAAAATTGAGACAAGAAATGAGAGTGATGAAAGAAAATTATGAAAAAAGAGTCAACAGCTTGGTAAAGGATGCACAAAAATTCACTAAAGAGAAGAACACCTTAAAAAGCAGAACTGGTGAAATAGAAAAAGAGGTACAAAAATTCACTGAAGAAAAAAGAACGCTTTAAAAAGTAGAACTGGCCAAATGGGAAAAGAGGTGTAAAAGCTCACTAAAGAAAATAATTCCTTAAAAATTAGAATCGGGCAAGTGGAAACTAATGATTCCATGGGACATCAATAAGCAATAAAACAAAATCAAAAGAATGAAAAAAAGAAGAAAATGTGAAATATCTCATTGGGAAAAAAAACAACTGACCTAGAAAATAGATCAAGGAGAAATAATGTAAGAATTATTGTACTGCCTGAAATGCATGATAAAAAAGCCTAGACATCATCTTTTAAGAAATTATCAAGGAAGACTGCCCTGATATCCTAGAAACAGAAGGAAAAATGGAAATTGAAAGACTCTACTAATCACCTCCTGAAAGATATCCCCAAATGAAAACTCCCAGGAATATTATAACTAAATTCTAGAGCTTCCAGGTCAAGGAGAAAATATTGTAAGCAGCCAAAAAGATATGAAATATTGTAAAGCTACAGTCAGGATAACACAAGATTTAGCAGCTTCTACATTAAAGAAGTTGAGGACTTAGAATATGATATTCTGGAGGGCAAAGGAGCTAGGATTACACCCAAGAATCACCTACCAAGCAAATCTCCTTGGGGGGGTTGATATTTAATGAAATAGAAGACTTCTAAGCATTCCTGATGAAAAGACCAGAGCTGAACAGAAAATTTGACTCTCAAATACAAGACTCAAGAGAAGCATAAAAAGGTAAACAAGAAAGAGAAATCATAAGGGATTCAATAAGGTCAAGCTATTTACATTCCTATATGGGAAGATACTTGTAACTCCTAAGAACTGTATCATCATAAGGGCAGTTAGAAGGAGTATACATAGACAGAGGGCATGAGTGTGAGTTGACTTTGATGGGATGATATCCAAAAAAATAAAATTAAGAGGTGAGAAAAAAAAGATGTACTTGGAGAAAGGGGAAAGGAGAGGCAGATTTTTTTTTTCAAGGAGGCTCTGGCATGTTCTGGGACTTTGTGTAATCAGAAAAATATCATCAGCAAATAGTAGCATCTGGATGACCTGCACATCTACAAGAATTCCCTCTTCACCTGAACTCTGAATTGGAAATCCTCCATCACTGTGGGGAATACTTTTGATGAAAATAAATCTTCCTTTTTAATGTCTCACCTGATGCTTATCATCAGAAACCTGCTGAACAGGGTTTTTTCTGTTGTTACATCTTCTAAGGGAATCTTAGATGAGCTTGAGGTCTGTTTAGGAGACACCTTGTTGGAAAAAAGCCCATAAGTCTTCTGTTCTACTGATTCAAATGCTTTTTTTGTAATCAATGAATAATAAGCACTAGAGTTCATATTCTCTACATTTTTCAGTTAATTGTAAAGTGGAAATATGTGGTCCATTTTTAAATATCTCTTGCAGAAATCTGCTTTCCCCCTACAAATACCCTTCTCACTTATTCCCTTGATTTGCATGTAGACAATTCTGACAAAGGTAGTTGAGTAAGCATAGAGGTAGGTAGTTAATGGTTTTCTCTTGATTACCTTTTCTATGGTATTAATAAGGTCTGATATTTTCCCCTATATCTTTGGTATTTTATTCTCCTTAAAATACATTGTATATGGGGTGGCTAGGTGGTGCAGTCAATAGAGCACTGGTCCTGGAGTTGGGAGGACCAGAGTTCAAATCCAGATTCAGACACTTAACACTTACTGTGTGACCTTGGGCAAGTCACTTAATCCCAATTGCCCTGCCCTCCCTCCTCCAAAAAGCAAAAAATAAAATAAATACATTGTATGCAATTCCCTTTAAACCTTCATAATTGTATTGCATCCAGCATGGACTTTCTCTAAATATTTGGTCTAATCTGATTGCTTTTCTCATCTTTGTTCTCATTAGTGCCATTTATACCTCCTCTAAAAGAATATCTGAGAGAGATGTTAGGATCCAAGTGTGGTGGTTCTACTATCCTTGATGAAAAAAACACTTTGTTAAAAGTTTTTTCTATTTTTCTTCCATTTGTTATCCTCCCATTTTCATCCTTGAATGCCTGTGGGATGACTTTCCTTAACTTAATTTGCCAAGCTTTCTTCAAACTGGTTTTATCTCCTACTGCCTCTCTCTATTTGATGAAGCAATATTATTATTATTATTATTTGCTTTTTGGAGGGCAATTGGGGTTAAATGACTTGCCCAAGGTCACATGGCTATTTTTTTGTGTTAAGTGTCTGAGGCTGGATCTGAACCCAGGTCCTCCTGACTCCAGGGTTGGTGCTCTATTCACTATGCCACTCAGCTGCCCCGAAGCAATATTATTATTGATAATCACCTTTCATGTCTCTTTGTAAAATTGTAAAAATGAGTTTATATTCTAGACCAGTATTGCCTTTGGCAACTGTAATGGGAATGTAAATTTAAAGATCTTCCCTGCCCCTAGGCTAAAGTGCACCTGGAGCCTGGGGTGGGAGGCTTGTTTTTCAGTAGATATTTCTTGATTGGCCAGTGAGTCAATAAGGTTGTTACATTCTCTGAGCCAGGAGAAAGCTATATAAGCTCTGATGTGTAGCTTTGTTTTGGGGCTCACTTTGAGAAGTGTTCTGTGATTTGATCAGATGAAACTCTGGAAAGCCATTGTCCAGAGCCCCCCAGCTTTGAAACCCAGATGTTGTTTGGTATCGATGTAATGGTTGGACAGTTTGGAAATCTGTCTACTTGATCTGTTTTTGTCTTGATAATTCTGTCTGTATAATTTGAAGTTCAGAATGCTGACCTTTTTCCCCTGAACTAGGTAAACGATACATATTTGACTGATTAAAGTAAGCTTGTTAACCCATTTTGAGTTGCTTTCCTTTAACAAAGCAGATTTAAGAACCTGTGTTGGCAGCAAACCCTGAGGACGCTTGGGGTGCTTGCTGCTACAGTAACTATCTTTAGTCATTTGGTAAGTAAGTTGGTTGAAGAGTATTTTGCCCAAAATGCCAACCTGGAGCAGAATGAGGTAAAGAGCTACCTGTCAGGGGTGGCTAGGTGATACAGTGAATAGAGCATTGGCCCTGGAGTCAGGAGGACTTGAGTTCAAATCCAACATCAGACACTTAATACTTACTAGCTGTGTGACCTTGGGCAAGTCACTTAACCCCAATTGTCCTGCCTTCCCCCCTCCAAATAGCAAAAAAACAACAAACAACAGAACTACTTGTCTGAGTTCATGACCACTAAATTCAATACCATCATAGAAGATAGAAAGAATCCTGCTCTACCTAAGCCAGAAGCTCAGGACAACGTTCAAATATTGCCAAAGACATGAGGAACCCACGTTGAGAGATTTTATCCCTCAGATGAGCCTGAAGCACTTGTGAGTCAGAGTTATGGAAGAACAGATGGATAATGAAGATAGCACTGGGAGGAATGAATGGATGGGGGAACAAAAGAAATGGTGGAGACAGACAACAGTGAGAATCCTTTCCTGGCCCACTACTCCAGGATGGCCAAGGAGTTGGAAACTGGCATTGGTTGAGTTGAAACATCTGAAGATAACTGGAGTGTCAGATAAAAAATTGAGAGCGTCTTAACACTTTCTCCAGACCTGGCCTTTGGGAGCTTTGTTGGGAAAGGGTAAAGCATATATCAGATCTCAGGACTATCTGGACTTCTCAGGAAAGAGTCTCTTTCTAATCTTCTTGCTCTGCCCCAGACTATTTCTTATACAGGTGAAAAGCAGCATATGCAAATGCCATATAGAGTCTGAGGAAGTTTGGTCTTTGTTGAGTAGGGGGATGAGTACAAGGGAAAGAGTCCTGACCTTGACATTTTCCCCTTGTCTGATTTTAGATGAGTTGCTTAACGTCTTTATGCCTCACCTTCCTCATCTGTAACATAGGGACAATAATGATCTACCTTATTCTCTGGGTTGAGGTGACTGAGAACTACATTGCTCTGCTTAGCAGGGATAGAGGTAGAATGAGAGACAAATGGGTATATGAAGAGGTGAGGAACTGAATGAAAAAGATGAGAAAAGGCAAGTTTCACCTGTCATTCTTGCTCCCCAAGGTTTCTGTACTACTGCTCTAAGAAAAATCTTTGCCCATCCTCCCTGGACATCTGATCTGAGTTTGCCCCCACAGGATCTCTGCCAGGTAATGATTCTTCCAAGAAGCTGGAAAGCAAGATGAAGTGACAGAGATCTTGGAAGCCCCATATGAATTCCCCAAGTGACTATCTAGCCACCAGGCACATACTTCCTCATTAGGGAGCCATCCACTTTGGGACACTTCTGATTGCTAGTAGTGTTTTCTTCCTTTGAAGTAAAATCTGCTTTTTGCTATTTCCCCCATCATCATTTTCACCCTCTTTAATATCTCCCACAGCTGATCCTCTTGCCCCCTTTATTGCCGCTCTTCTACCATTCCGTCACTGCAGAAAGAGACAGAAGCTATGCAGGGCTGAAGGTCATTTGAAAATTTTGATTTGTTTCATTGGTTGGTATTAAAAATATACACAAAGGTATATAAAATATACAAATAAATAATATAATACAAAAAATATATTAATACAAGGTAACATTCAGTGGCTTCCTATTGCATTTGTGATAAAATACAAACTCTTCTGGCATTCAAAGCTATTCACAGTCTGGCTCTGACCTCTCTTTCCAAATGGACTTCATCTTATTCCTCCTTGAATACTCTTGTTCTAGCTAAACTGGGCTCCCTGCTGTTTCCTGTACATTATATTGCATCTCCTAACTTCATGGGTTTGCCCAAGTGGTCTCCCATATCTGGAGTGCACTGTTTCTTTATCTCCTCATCTTGGAATCCTTAGCTTCCTCCAAGGTGCAGCTCAAGTGCCATCTCCTGTATGAAGTTTTTCTTTTTTTTCTTTTTCTTTTTGGAGGGGGGAAGGGAGGGCAATTGGGGTTAAGTGACTTGCCCAAGGTCATATTGCTAGTAAGTGTTAAGTTTCTGAGGCTGGATTTGAACTCAGGTCCTCTTGACTCCAGAGCTGGTGCTCTATTCACTGTGCCACCTAGCTGCCCCTGAAGTATTTCTTGATCCCACTTCTCCCTACAGTTGTTACTGTTCCCCCCAATATGACAACTCCTCTTGGTTACTTTCCCAACTTGCTTTCACATTGATGGTTTTGACTCCTTGGAAGCTGACTTCTACCTTGGGTTCTAGGGGTAACCTTGTAGAACTGTACTACAAAACTATAGTTCATGAGCCCCCACCAGTGTTATGCCTACTTACAATCATGTCAATAGACACAATTAGCTTTTAGCAAAGAGATTTACTAGAAAGACATAGCAAACATAGTATCTATTCAGCATTCCCTGTCTTCACCTCCTCCTAAGCCTAGACCTCACTCTCCCACAAATATACACAGCATCCATGAAAAAAGTAGGCATGAACTTAGGGTATAATGGTAGTGAAACACTCATATGGCCAAGGCATCTCACAACTCTAGTTGTATAGAGTTTTGATGTACTTTATCTATCAGTGGAGTTGGAATGAGTGAATCACTACACGACTTTCGTAGTTCCAAGTTTAAGGAGAAGAATGTTTAAGAAAAAGAATGGTTGCATGTGCTCCCCCTGCCTCCCACAGCATGAAGATAAAGAAGAACAGTGACTCTTTAGCCTTTGATTCCCAACTCCTTGTTCCATCATAGTTGCCATATTCCTCTTGAGATAGTAAAAGGAATGTTACAGCCAACACAATGCAGCAGTGCCCTTACAGTTAGAATCAAAGTGCAGAAGGGAAAGAGTGAGGATGAATAGATCACAGATCTTCATAACATACTCATTTGTTCACTAAGACATGACCATTATGATTATCCCCATTCCATATATATAAAGGAATTAAAGGGAAGAGAAATTAAATGAACTTCCAGAGGTCATACTGAAACAGGAGAGACTAAGATTAGTACCTGGTATAACCAAGAGAAGGGTTAACCTATACTTATCCACTTGACCCAATGTAATGCCAACACAATCCCCACAGCAGCCATTATGAATATGAATATATATTTCTAGGGTAATTTGCAAAAATATAATAAACTCTCTTCCTCAAAGGAAAACCAAAATATTTATTTGGAACATTACTATTAGGATACCGGGAAGTAAGATTTAGCAAGGTACTCATCACTAATCCAGGGAGTGCCGACATTTTAAGTGTTCTTTCTGGCAGGCCTCCCCACAAACAATGATGTGGTGCACCTGCCTCCTGCCTCAGTATGTATGCTTTAGACAAAGTTAAGAACACCATACCAAGAAAGGATGCTAAGCCACCCAGATAAGACACTGAGCCTGAAGGCTGCTGGGCAGAACTGGTGCAGGGTGCCATAACCATTGCCCTGTTTAGAATGGAAGTGGTTATCACTTTTCTAAACCTTTCCCCTCTACCCTTTCTGCCCCATCTGTTCTCTTAAGGGAGAGATGAATCTTTGTTTGCTTCCTAATTCACATATGTTATCACAAGAAATTGTTTTTTCAAAGACATCGTTCAGTGTGTGTGTATGTGTGTGTGTGTGTGTGTGTCTTCAGAGAAAAAATAAAATAAATTAAGCTATGGTTATTATGGGCTATGGACACCCTGGGACAGAGGGTTAAGAATAAGAATATTTGGGGGGGGGGTTTGTGAATTGCCAAGCTTTGTCTAGCTGGTGGCTCAAAACAAGCCAAGCAGATTTTTATTAAAAGTTTATTATTTAAGCTCTTCCAAAATAGAGAAACCCAAGCCAATCTAGGCCTAGTCACTGAAAGAGATAAGCTATAATGTTCTGGTGGGAAGGAAGCTCTAAGGTGCTTTGAGATAGGTTTGAGTACTGGGACTTTTCATCAGTGTCCTAACTGTGTCTTTGGGACAGAAGCAGCTGGATATCATGAGGAAAGGTGGATACAAGGCTCTAGCAGAGAAGCCCCAACAGAAAAGCTATACCATCCCTAAGGGACATAACTTGAGGACATCAGCAAAAGAATTTCCAGAAGCTGTGATTACCTCTTTGGAGCATGTGCTCTCAGCTCAAGGATACTTTTCCCTGAACTCAAGTACTGGTGGGAAAGTGTGTCACAAGTCTTTGAGGGGGAATCTAATTCAGCAAATATGCCTACCTTGCAAAAGGCACTATGTTTTAGAATACAAAGAAAAAATGAAAAGTCATCCTAGTCCTTAAGCTTATATTCTCCTAGAGAATTACAACACACGAACATACACATATATGTTATATAGCTTATATAATACAGAACATGTATGTTCATATATGTTTATATGCTATAGCTCCCTGGAACACACAGAAACAAATATGTGTATATGTGTATGTATGTATGTATATTTCCTATGGCAAGGTTCTCTATAGACTCCCTCAGTAATTCATATGTATGTGTGTATACATGCATATACATACATACACATATATAGATATATCAAGATCATAAATATAAATATATCCCCTTAAACCAGGGATATATTCTCTGTACACCACTTCTGTGTCTGGGGAGATGAGGTACAATCTTACAGTGGTTGCTACAAAGTATTTACCTCACCAAGTTCACTTCTGAATACAGCAGAGTCAATGAAAGAAGCTTCTTCCTTGTTTGCTAAAACAAGCTTCTTGTGCTGAGCCTTTATTGGACTAGGTCAAGCAGGTCACTCAGGCCCTCATTCTTCACTGGACTTGCAAACTTTGGCATGGTCTTATCTCTGAACACTTGGTGCTCTCTCTACCTTTGGGGGATCACAAGTCTGAAGTCTAGTTCATTCCATCTCCATTACTCCTTCATCTAAAGCAGGAAGAACTAAACATTACAGAAACATAAGCAACAGAAGAAACATGGCTTCATTTAGACCCCAAGTAGGGGGATATAGCCACTGACACTCTCCCTACCTGGAGGCTTACAGCAGACTTTGACTCCTCACTCAAATGCAGCCAGGCAGGAAAAAGTAGAGCTGCCCCTATGGAAGTCTTTTGGATGCACTTCCAGTTTCTTTCCAGCAGCCAATCAAAACGGAAAGCAGTAAGGGGAGGGGAAACATCATAGAAAAAGAAGAGGACATTAACAACTAAGGAGATCATATAGTTAGAGGCAGAAGAGAATATAGATGTCAACTAGTCCCTCACTTTCATTTTACTGCTATGGAAACAGAGTCCTAGAGAGGTGAAGTGACTTGCCAATCTCCACACAAACAGTGACAAGATCGGGATTTGAACTCATGATCTCTTACTCTAAATCCAATACTCTATGGCATCATAAGAAAGGCTTCTCATAGGAGGTGACTCATGAGCTGAGCCTTAAGGGAAGTGAGGCATTCTAAGAGCTGGAGGGGAGAAGGGCCATGGGAGACAATCTTTGTAAAGACATGGGGACAGGAGATGGCGTGTCAAGAGTGGCAAACATCAAACAAGCCAATTTGGTAAAGGCATAGAGCGGGCAAAGGAATTATGTGTAATCATCCTGAAAAGGTAAATTGAAGCCAGATTAAGAAAGGTTTTAAAGGCCAGTCTGAGGAATTTGCATTTTATCTTAGAATCAGTAGGGAGCTACTGAAGATTCTTCTGTAGGCAAGTGACATAGCCAGATGTGCATTTTAGGAGGATTTTTTAAGTTTGTAGAAAATGGATCAGGAAGTGAAAGGACTAGGAGTTGGAAGCCCAACTAGGAGGCCAAGTGAGAGGTGATGAAATCCTGAACTAGGGTAGTAGCCATGTGAGTGGAGAGAAAGAGATGGCTGTGAGAGAAATTTTGGAGAGAGAATTGACAAAATCTGACAACTGATTGGATTCGGGGTGGTATGAGGAAGAGGGAAGGATCCAGGCAGTACCATAATCCAGAGACTAAACATGGCAAGAAGGCGCATCACAAAGATGATGCTATCGGACTATCATGAATATGATGGGAAAAGGTCCCTATCCAACATTCCATCATCACCACAGGAAACCCTAGACAACTCTGGACATGGTGAGTAGAGAGCGACATGAGATTTCAAAACAAACACATCTGGAAGAGGAAAAGGAAATCCTGGACTTCTCTTGGTGCTGGTACTTGTCATTTACTACACTCCACATCCATGGTTCTCTGGGGAGCCAGAGGTTATAAGGTGCAGGTCAGTGTATGTGGGCATTACTGCCCTCTGCTGGAAGGATTGTTTAAGGCCCTTACTTGACTAGGAATTAGTGTCTTTAGCAGAGAGGAAGGACCAACAAATTCATGCTTTAGGAACAGGAAGAACTAAGAAGCTCCCTTTTTGGCCACCCTTTTAGTCTTAGGTGAAAACAGAAGAACAGAATCAGTCTTCAAGCTGGAAGGGACTTCAAAGGTTATTTAGTCAAAAAGTTCTTAACCTGGGGTCTGTGGACTTCCAAAAAAATAGTTTTGATAACTGAATTTCAGTACCATTGGTTTTCTTTGTAATCCTATTGTTCTGTTTTATGCATTTAAAAACATTGTTCTGAGAAGGGATCTAAAGGCTTCACTGGATTACTAAATGTGTCCATGACACAAAAAAGGTTAAGCACTCCCAATTTGGTTCAACCTCATCATTTTATGGATGAGAAACTGAAAGCTTGAGATGCTAAATTACTTGCCCAGGATCACACAGCTAGTAAATTTGTTGAAGAGAGGTTTGATCTGGGAAATAGAACATCTCTTGTAAGGAACAGAAAGGAGACTAGTGTCTTTGGATCAGAGAGTACTGTGCTGGGGCAGGAATAAGGTATAAGAAGACTGGAAAGGTAAGGAGTAGAGGTTCAGATTATGTAGGGCTGTGAATGCAAAATGGAGATTTTATATTTTATATTTGATCTATGTGATAGGTGGTAGGGAGCTTTTATACATTTAATAGTATTTTTTCCCAATTACATGTAAAGATAGTTTTTAACATTCATTTTTTTAAGATTTTGGGTTACAGATTTTTCTCCTTCTCTGTCATCCCTCCCCTTCCCCAAGATAGCAAGCAATCTGATATGGGTTATACATGTACAGTCATGTTGAATATATTTCCATATTAGCCATGTTGTGAAAGAAGAATAAGAACAAAAGAGGAAAACCCTGAGAAAGAAAAAAAGTGAAAACAGCATGCTTCAATCTGTATTCAGACTCCATAGTTCTTTCTCTGGATGTGGACAGCATTTTCCATCACAAGTCTTTTAGAATTGTCTTGGATCATTGTATTGCTGAGAAGAGCTAAGTCTATCATACTTGATCAGGTGATAATGAGTTTATTGGAGTAAAGGGGTGACATAGCAGGACTATGGGAAGATCATTTTCGCTGAGTGGAGGAAGGACTGGAGTGCGGAGAAACCTGATGTAGAGAGACCAAACAGTAGTCTATTGCAATTGTCCTGGTGTGAGATAATGAGGTCCTGCACCAAAATGGTGGCAGCATCAGAGAAGAAAAGGAGGCAGATGGGAGAGATGTTACAAAAGTGAAATTGACAGGCTCTGGCAACAGATTGGATAAAGGGGATGACAGTCAAGGATGGCACTAGGTTGTTGTAGCAGCAAGCACCCCAAGCACGTCCTCAGGGTTTGCTGCCCATACAGGTTCTTGGATCTGCTTTGTTAAAGGAAAGCAACTCAAAATGGGTTAACAAGCTTACTTTAATCAGTCAGACATATATCGTTTACCTTGTTCAGGAGAAAAGGTCAGCACCCCGAACCTCAAAGTATACAGGCATAATTATCAAGACAGAAACATCAAGT
>NW_027187400.1:14214602-14286990 GCF_028583685.1 Petaurus breviceps papuanus | reverse complement strand
CATTCTGGGTTTTTCAAAGCCGGGGGACTCTCAACAACGGCTTCCCATAATTCAGATCAAATCACAGAACATTTCTCAAAGTGAGTCCCCAAAACAAAGCTACACATCAGGGCTTATATAGCCTTCTCCTGGCTCAGAGAATGTAATAACCTTTTGGACCCACTGGCCAATCAAAAAGTATCAACTGAAAAACAAGCCTCCCACCCCAGTCTCCAGGTGCACTTTAGCCTAGGGGCAGGGAAGATCTTTAAAATTTACATTCTTATTACAGTTGTGAGCCTGGGGGACCAGGAAGATGGTGGTGCCTTTAGGAGTAATAGGGAGGTTAGAAAGAAGGGAAGGTTTGGAAGGAAAGATAATGAGATTGATTTTGGATATATTGAATTTAAGATGTCCATGGAACATCCAGTTGGAGATATCCAATAGGGAGCTGGAGATGAGACTGGAGCTACTTGTAGATGTTAGGTATAGATAAATAGATTTGAGAGTCATCAGCATAGAGATGAAAATTGAATCCCTAAGAGCTAATGAGATCACGATGTGAAATATAAAGCACTCCAATAAGAGTGTATGCTCTATAGCATTAGAAGCTCCCTTTCCCAATTTCCCAGGGCTACCCCTATAGCCTTGAGGGCTTCTGTTGCAACAGTGCTTTGGGGACCTAACCTGGTAAAGAAACCAGGAGTGGGATAATAACTACAAAGTACATACATGTTATACTAGTCAGGAAGCTATTATAATAGAGCGGAAGGCCTTAATTAAGTTGGCTGTACTGAAAGTGAATGGAAAGAGGCAGATACAAGAGATATTGGGGTAGAAACAGCAGAACTTGGCATTGATTGTGTCTGTGGGATGAAGGGGGAAATGTCAGAGATGAATCTAAGGCTATGAACCTGGATGTCGGAAACATAGCACCTTACAGAGTCAGAGGTTAGTAGCTAATATATATATATGGAGAGAGAGAGAGAGAGAGAGAGAGAGAGAGAGAGAGAGAGAGACTGGACCTGGGATTTTATTGGTATAAAGAACTCCTAGGTGAGGAAACCCCATCATTGTAGGTCAGTTCCTCTTCAACTTAGAGAGGTGCCTAAAGCACTATCAGGTTAAGTGTCTGCCCAGGGCCATACAGTCAATATGTATTGGAGGCAGAACTTTAATTCAAGTTTTCCTGCTTTTCTATTTACTGCATCATGCAATCTCTATTGGAGCAGTGTGATATAGTGGCTAAAGTACCAGACTCCAAGTCAAGAAGGCCTGGGTTCAAATTCTGTCTCAGACATTGGAACAAGAAATTCCTCAGATATACTGACAAGTGGTCATCTAAGCAGCCTCTGCTCAAAGACCTCCTATGTTGGAAGCCTACTAAGGTAGCCCATTTTACTTTTGGATAGCTCTAATTTTTAGGAAGTTTTTCCTTGCTTCAAGGCTAAATTTACCCCTGTAATTACTGCCCAACCCTTCTAGTGCTGCCCTCTACTTGGTGGTCAAGTGAGAACATATCCAATTCTCTCTCCATGTGAGAGTCCTTCAAATACCTGAATAAAACTACTACATCCCTCCTAAGTCTTCTCTCTTCTAGACTTAACATTTCCATTTTATTCAAACAGTCTTTAGTATACCAAAGTCCATCATCATTCAAGTTACCCTCTAGCTTTAGCCCATCTCAAAATGTGGTGGCCAGTACTCAACAGAGTACTCCAAATGTGGTCTGACCAGGGCAGAGGTCAATGGGGAAAATTACCTTCTTTCTCCTAAACACAATGCCTCTTCTAGTCTAGCCCTACGTTGCATTAGCTTAACAGGTTGTCATATCACAATTTCCATCATTCTATGCGCTGAGATAGCAAGCATTTAATAAATAATTCCATTCATTCATCTTGTATTTGTAGAATTAATTTTTAAACCCAACTGAAAGATTTGACATTTATACCTAATAAATACCATCTCATTAAATCATTAAAACCTTTTTGGAACCTTACTCTTATCAACCAGTATGTTGGCTATCTCTTCTAACTTTGCATCATCTAAAAATTTAACAATCTAAGCCTCCATCTAAGTCATTGATAAGATGCACAGGGTCAATCATATAACCCTGGGGTTTCCATTCCAACCTCCTTTCAACATGTCAACAGACCACTAAAGGCTACTTTTGAGGTCTGGCCGTTCGATAAGTTCTGAATCACCACATTGTACTATTTCACCTAGCCCCCGCCTTTCTTTCCCATAAGAAGAGCATGAGTCAAAAATCATAGGTAAACGTTATCTATAACACGTCCCCATCAAAAAGAGTCCTGTAACTTTCAGAAAGGGAAATGAGTTTAGTACAGAATGACTGTTTCTTGATGAAACCACATTGACCCTTTGTGATCATCAATTCCTTTTTTAGATGTTCCCTAGTTACCACTTTAATAATATACTCTAGACTTTTGCCAAGAATCAAAGTAAAGCTTAATGGAATACAACTTGAAGATTTTTGTGAAACTCAGATCATTTGCTCTTCTCTAATCCTGCAGTAGTGCCTATCCCATTTTCAATGATCTTTTGAAGATCACTAACAGTGGTTTAGCAATTCTGTCTGGCAATTCTTTCAGTATTCAAGGATGTCTTTCATCCAGGACTGGTGATTTAACATTGTCATGGGGACTTAGGTGTGTTCTAATTATCTACTTATTTTATGAAGCAACTCAATTAGTCCTTTTTTATTTTGCCCTTTTTTTCAGTACAAAAATCATTCTCTTTGGCTGAGAAAATAGAAGTAAAATGAATGTTGAAAAGTGTTACCTTCTCTCCATGATTCATTGTTGTCCCATCTTCCTAAGCAGTGGTAACCATATCCCTTCTTTGATCCTACTCTTTTTCCTAATATAGCTTTAAAAAGCTATAGTTCTTTTAGTTTTCTCAAGCTTTCCTCATCAGTCTTAACTCATTTGGAGCTTTAGCACTTCTGACAATATTCTTACAGGATAATGCCACATTTTTTGCAATTCATCTTCTATTACCTGTCCTTGCATCCAACTATTTCTGTATGTGTGATTTTAAAATTTGAGTTAATCACTGAGTTCCTCGTCAATTCACATTGATCTCCTTTTCTCCCCATTGGAACTGTTTGCCTTTGTGTCTTCAGAATTTCAAACTTTAAGCATCTCACCTCTTTTGGATTAAGTTGCCTTATCTATTGGATCTGAGCCCATTTTATCTCTAAACCATTTGAAATCTATCTCCCCAAATCTAGGGCACCAAACTATGCTTGAATTTTATCTCTTTCTCAATAAAAAAATTCTAATATGAACTGTTTCCCTTCAAGGGTTCCATAATTTCCACCCCTATTGCTAAAATTCCACACTTATTTGGGTTGGTAAAATTTCCATTCCTAATGGTAAAAATTAGATACAGAAAATAATTTCCCCTTATTTATTTGCTTGACTTTTGTAGGATGAATATAAACTTCTTGAGGGCAAGACTGTTATTAATCTTTCTTCTTTAAATTAAATTTTTTTGGAGGGGGGAAGGCAAGGCAATTGGGGTTAAGTGACTTGCCCAAGGTAACACAGCTAGTTAAGTGTCAAATGTCTGAGGCAGGTTTTGAACTCGGCTCCTCCTGATTTCAGGGCCCACCTAGCTGCCCCTAAATTTAATTTTTTTAATGAACAAAAATCGATTTTCTCCCCCTCCTGCCTTCCTTCCACATTGAAAAAGAAAAACAAAACCTTTGTAATAAATATGAATAGTTAAGCAAAAAAAATTTCTACACTGGACATGTCCAAAACATAGGTTTCAATATGCACTCAGTCTATCATCTTTCTTTCAGAAGTTAGGTAGCAGGTTTCATCATGAATTATTTGAATTCCAAAGGATTTCAAAAGTTGGTTGTTGTGTTGATTAGAATTCTTAAGTTTTTCAAAGTTGTTTCTATTTATAATGTTGCTATTTTATAAATTGTTCTGGTTCTGCTTATATCACTTAATATTAGTTTAAAGAATTCTGTACAGATTTCTCTAAAACTATCCCCTTCATCATTTCTTACAGCACAATAATCATCCATAATATTCATATACTATATACCATGATTTGTTTAACCATTTACCAATTGATGGTGGGCACTTCCTTAGTTTCCAGTTCTTTTTCACTACAAAAAGATGTGCTCTAAATATTTTTGTGCATAAATCCTTTTCCTCTTTCTTTGATTTCTTGGGGATATAGGCCTATTAGTGTTTTCCGAATGGCTAGATTGGAACAACAGTGCATTAATGTACCTGTTTTCCTACAGCTCCTCCAACATTTGCCATTTTTCTTTTCTGACAATTTTGCCAACCTGATGGGTTTGAGGAGAAATCTCAGAATTGCCTTAATTTGCATATGACTGTTGATAACTTAGATTTCTTCTTATGAAAACTGCTTGATCATATCTTTGGAACATTTATCAATTGGCAAGGGGCTCTTAATTTGAATCAGTTCCTTATATGCCTTAAAAATGAGAATTTTATCAGAGAAATTTTCTGCAAAGATCCTCCCTCCCCTAGTTACCTGCTTCTCTTAATTTTAGCTATATTGGTTTTGTTTGTGCAAAAACTTTTTAATGTTATATAATAGTGTCAATTTTATGTCTTTTTCCTTCTGTCCTTTGTTTCCCCCTATTCATGGATCCAAAAGGTAATTTCTTCCTTGATCTTCTAATTTGTTTTTGATACTACTCTTTATAATTAAGTCATGTATCCATTTGGAACTCTTTGTGGCATATGGTATGAGATATTGGTCTATACCTATTTTTTTCAGGTTGCTTTGCAATTTTCCCAACACGATTTTGCCAAATAATGAACGCATGTCCTAAAACCTGAGCTCTCAGGATTTATCAAAAATTGGCTATTATGCTCATTTAATTCTGCATATTGTATACCTAATTTGTTCCACTGATTCACTTCTTTACTTCTTAACCAATACCAAATCATTTTGATGATTAGTGCTTTGATTTTTTTTTATAATTTGAGATCTGGTACTGCTAGGCCTTCTTCCTTCACATTTTTTCATTAATTCCTATGATAGTCTTGACTTTTTCTTCCTCTGGATGAATTCTGCTATTTTTTTCTAGCTCTAGCTCTATTCTTTGGTGTTTGGGTGGCACTGAATAAGTAAATTAATTTATGTAGGATTGTCATTTTTATTATATTGGCTCAGGCTATGCATGAGCAACTTATATTTCTCCAGTAATTTAGGTCTATCTTTATTTGTGCAAAGAAGATTTGTAGCTATGTTAATATATATTTCCTGTGTGTGTCATGATATGTAGACTAATATTTTATACACTCTATAGTTACTTAAATAGAATTCCTCTATCTCTTCCTCCTAGGTTTTGTTTGCTAGTATCCAGAAATGCTGATTATATTTATATGAATTTATTGAAAATTTTGCATCTTTGCTGAAGTTGATCTTTTTTATTTTCAAGACTTCTGTTCTGGTGTTAAACTGGCTTTTAAAAAAAGTTGTATTTCTATATTTTATAGTTGTGTACTCAGTTTGCTGATATGTTCTCTCTCTTTTGTTGATGAAAGTTTTTAGAGCTATAAAATTTCTCCGAAGGACTGCTTTGGTGGCATTCCCCGAATTTGAAGGAAGGAATAGATATAGCATTTATTAAGTACTTACTATGGGTAAAGCACCATGTAAAGTGATGGGGATACCAACAGAAAATGAAGAATGTCTCTGCTCTCATTCAAATGGGGGGGGGGGCAACACATGTGGAAGATTTCAGTGAGATGGAAAAGTCCCATGTATTCAGGGTATAGTGTCAAAACAGATAATAACACCTCTTCTTTAATATAATTTTCAGTAGTAAGATAGTATCAGGTTAGAAGACTGAGCCATTCTAGGTCTTCAGTAGCTGTGACTGTAGCATCTTCAGGAGCAGCTACCTGGCTATATTTCCATAGGCATTGCTCCCCAGGATGATGGCTGAGGGCTCTAGGCTGGACACTGCTATTTCTAAGGCTCTCAGGTTCAGGATCCTAGGCTGTCTCCATCAGGACCTAAGGGGAGATGGTGGCCTTGCTGCTTCAGCCAGTCTATCTCAACTGCCCTGTGTATGGTAGTTGGTTGGCATTTAATAGGGATAGCTAGCCCTTTCTCCACAAGAGTTTCTTCCTGGATGATGGCTGTAAGGCCTGGGTTGAAGCAGAACAAGTGGTCTGAAATTATCTACTCTTTCTATGATTTGTTCTTTGATATACTCATTCTCTGTAATTAAGTTTTCCAGTCTTTAATTCATTTAAAATCATTTCTTCAATGGGTTCTTATTGAATATAATTTCTTATTGTGGTCAGTAAAAGATATATTTAATATTTCTGCTTTTCTGTATTTATTCATGAGATTTTTATTCCCTTACACATGATCAATTTTTGTAGAAGTACCACATACAGCTAAGGAAATAGGTATACTCATTTTTTCCCATTCAACAATCACCAGTGGTCTAACATTTCTAAAATTCTACCCAGGTCCTTAACTTCTTCCTTATTTTTTGATTAGATTTTTCTAGGTCTGAAGGCATGCACTGAGGTCCCCCACTATCATAGTTTTACTATTTCCTCCTATGCTTTCCCTCTTATTCCTCCCCCTCCTGATTCCCTGTTGAGTGAAATGTATTTCTATATCCAACTGTGTGTGTGTTGAAAATATTTTGACTGGTTCAGATGAATATGAGGTTTAAGTGCTACTTACTCCTTGTACCCCTTCTTTCTTATTTGCACGGTCTTCTACTTATGGACTTCAATTGTGTGAGAAATTTCTGATCAAGATTTGGTCTGGTAAATTTTCTAGATCTTTATGGAATAGTTGTGAGGGGGTGGGGAGCAGAGCTAAACAACTTCTTCCTACTCTCCCATTTGGCTGGTCCTCTTATTCTTGTCTTTGTATCTCCAATGCCTAGCAAAATGATCTGCATACAGGAGGCACTTAATAAGTGCTTGTTGATAAACAAATATTATATAATAATATTGTATACAAAGATAAACAAAATTATCATGAAGAAAATTATTAGCAGCACTACTTTTGAAAAAGAGAAAATTCCAGCAGACACTTAAATAACTAAATCTGTCATCATACTTCCATGGCTTGTGATCTGTTTGCCAAATCATTCATTTTCTTTTTTCATCTAGGTCAATGATGGTATACTTTGCTGATCTTTACCCAAGGGCTTTTTGTAGAAGTGTGGCTGTACCACTGACAGATAATTTATAAAAATAGATAATTGGAACCACAAAGGCGCTTAGGGATCATCTTGCCTGATCCCTACATTTTAGAGATGAGGAAAGTAAGACCTAGAAACACTGAGATTTCTCTAAGATCATATCAGTGGCCTCACTAGAACCCAGATATCCTGGTTTCTAAAACTGTCTTTAGAACTGGGGGGTAAAGGAAATGAACCTATATGTTCTAAAATAGGAATAGCAGCTCTCTTTGTGGTGGCAAAGAACTGGAAATTTAGGGGATGCCCATCAGTTGGGGAATGTCTAAACAAGTTGTGGTATATGGTTGTGATAGAATACTACTGTGCTATAAAAAATGATGAGCTCATTGATTTTAGAAAAACATGAATAGACTTGCACAAAATAATGAAGAGTGAAATGAACAGAACCAAGAGAATGTTGTATACAACAAAATTGTTTTAAGAACAGCTTTGGTTGAATAAGTCATTTTGACTATTCTAAATACCCAAATTAACTATGAAGGACATATGAAGGAAGATACTATCTGCATTCAGAGAAAGAACCAAAAAATAGAAGTATGTATGGAATGGTTTTACATATTTGTGTCTAATGGTAGTATTTTCTTGGAGGGGGGAGGGAGGGAAGAAAAAAAGGGGACAAAAAGAAAGGTACCTGATAACTTTATTATATTTAAAAGGAATAGCAAGTTGTACATACTAGATTTACAGTTTCATGTACAATCATCTTTTTTTTTCTATTCTACTATGTTATGTAAATGCTTGTTTTATTTCTTAAGTTCAAAATAAAATAAATTTAAAAAAATAAATGGGGGTAAAAATACAAAAGTACTAACTTGCTTTATATTGCACAGTGAATGGGTCTCAGGCAGTAAAAGAGCTTAAATTATTTTATTTAGCCATATTACTTAGCCTTTTCAGTGAAGTTTGTTTGAAAGACAAAAATCATTTTCCTCAGGATATCACATCATAATTATAATTATGATAATAATAATATATTTATATAATAATATAGAATATATATTATATATTAATTAATATATAATAATAAAACATAATAATATCACATCAAATCAAAATAAACATTTTTCATCATAAGTCCTTCAGAGTTGTCTTGGATCACTGTATTAGCTAGGAATAGCTGTCATTCATAGCTAATCATCTTATAATATTGCTTTTACTGTGTACAATATTCTCCTGGTTCTACTCATTTTGCTTTGCATCAGTTCATATAAATTTTCCCAGGACTTTCTTAGAGCATCCTGCTCACCATTTCTTATAGTACAATAGTATTCCATCACAATAATATAACACAATTTGTTTAGCCATTCCACAATTGATGGGTATCCCCTCGATTTCTAATTCTTTGCCACCAGAAAAGAGCTGCTGTAAATATTTTTGTACATATAGATCCTTTTCCTCTTTGTTTTTTAATCTCTTTTGGGATACAGTGTAGTAGTTTCCTCTCAAATTTCACTGAAAACAATTGAGGTCATTCACCATGAATTCCATCTTCTCCAGTCCTCTTCATTTTATTCTGCTCACATGCCTTCTGTTGCTATCTTTTTCTTCACCCCTGTCTCACATGAAGAGGTGGCTCTCTTCCTTGGCAAGGCTAATGTCTCCAGTATAACTGATCCCATTCTATACCACTGTCTCTATTCCTCCTTCTATAATCCCCACTCTATCACTTATTTCCAGCCTCTCCCTATTGAATGACTGCTTCATTACAGTCTACAAACATATCCATGTCTCCCTCATCTTCAAAACACCCTCATTTGATCCATCCATCCTCAGTAGCTACCGTCATATATCTCTTCTTTTCCAGTTAAACTCTTGAGAAAGTCTTGTACAATAGATGGCTCCACTTATTTCCTCTAGTTCTTTTTAAAATTCTCTGTAGCCTGGCTTTTTACGTCATCTTTCAATAGAAGCTACTCTCTCCAAAGTTACCAGTGATCTCTTAATTGCCATATTTAATGGCCATTTTTTAATCTTCATTCTTCTTGGCCTCTCTATAGTCTTTGACAGTTAGTCTTCTCCTTGATAATTTTTTCCCCTCTAGGTTTCCATTACTCTCTTTGATCCTGATTCTCTTCCTACCAATCTGACTGCCTACTCAGTTTCCATTGCTAGAACTTCATCCAGATCTCACCTTCTAAAGCTAAGTGTCCTCAAGGCCAATCTGTCTTTCTTCTCATCTCCCTTTATACTATTTCCCTTGGTGATTTCATCACCTCCTAAGGATTAAATTATCACCTCTTTGATAATGATTTTCAGATCTACTTATTCAACCCTAACATCTCTGCTAATCTCCACTCACATGTCATATTGCCTATTGGACATTTAAAAGTGGATGTCCCATAGCCATCTTAAGTTCAAAATGGAATCTCATTATCCCTACTCCTAGCTTCCTTATTACTGTTGAGGGTACCACCATCCTCCTGGTCCCCCAGACTGTAAACTGAAGTGTCATCCTTAATGCTTCACTCTGATTTACTTCCCCTATCCAATCTGTCATCATGGCCTATGGTTTCTATCTTCTAGACAGAAGCTCTCCTACATGTTCCCTTCTTTCCTCTGATGCTACCACCAGCTGGGTGCAGGTCCAGCAATAGCCACAAGTCTCAGCTATAATACTGATCTCTCAAGTACAGCTCTATGTCCCCAGAATCAATAAACTCTCTATAATTCCCAGGATCAGATCTATAATTGTCGGTTTGGCTCTTAAAGACCTTAATAACTCGGTCCCCTTATACATTTCTTTGTATCCCCAGAGCTTAGCAAAGTGTCTGGCACATAGTAATTGCTTAATAAATGCTTACTGACCAATTGGATTATAATCCACTTTAGGATGATGATAATTAACATTTTTAATATCAGTTATCATCATCAAAAGTCATTAACTTTCTGGATTTATAGTTCTTTTTCAAATTCTGTGGGGGTAATAATATAGCAAGGTCTCTCTGTTCAGGAAATTTACAAAGCAATATAAGGAGAGAAAAACTAAAAATGTTAGCTTGTTGGAACAGAAACATAGTATGGTGGAAAGATTCCTCAACCAGCATTTAGAAGACAGCTGGGTTTGAATTTTGGCTCTAATACTTACTAACTGGGTGATTCTGGGCAAGTAGCTCAACCTTTCTTGGTTTCAGTTTCCTTATTTTTAAAACAGGGAGGAAAATAAGAATTCCCATTTCACAGTGTTCTGGGAACCAACCTGACTTTTAAAGCTGTAAGTGCTATTATTATAATTTGCATGTTCCACTAATATGCAAGAACCAGTCCGCTCTGATGATGCATCAAATTGCAAAGGCGACACAAATTTCGCCAGGTCCTGCAAAACCAGAAACTCTCTAAGAATGGACTTCATATTGGACTCTATGGGTGGGTGATGCTTTAGCTTCCTTCCAAGGTCTGACATTCTGTATCCTAAGGGCCTTCCCAGGTCTGATGTTTGTTCTAAAGGCCCTCCCAGCTCTGACATTCTGTGTTCTAAGGGCCCTTCCAGCTCTGACATTATGTGTTCTGAGGGCCCTCCCAGCTCTGACATCCTGTGTTCTAAGGTCCCTTCCAGCTCTGACATCCTGTGTTCTAAGGTCCCTTCCACCTCTGACATCCTGTGTTCTGAGGTCCCTCCCAGCTCTGACATCCTGTGTTCTAAGGGCCCTCCCAGCTCTGACATCCTGTGTTCTAAGGGCCCTTCCAGCTCTGACATTCTGTGTTCTAAAGGCCCTCCCAGTTCTGACATCCTGTTCTCTGAGGGCCCTCCCAGCTCTGAAGCTGGTGACACCTGGTGCTTCACCACAGGTAAATGGCTGATGGCTCAGTAAGGGCTCTTTACAAGAGTGAATGAAACGAATGAATGAACTTGGCATTTCCCAGCGCCAAAGGCGGTGGGCCCGTGGGATACACACTCACTGAGGGCGCTTTCCAGGCCACAAGGAGGTCTCCAGTCCCTGACCTCACCGAGAAGCCGGCCCGTCACCCGGCTCCCTGCAAGGCAGGCTCCAAGGTCAGTGACGCCAGGCCCGCTCACAGACTGTCACCTTGACGACAAGCCGAGAGGACATCCGGAAAGAGGCGGAGCCAAGCAGGTCAATCTCGCGATAGTTGGTCCGCCGGCCCTCTCCTTCTGAGCTCAGAGCGGAAGGTGGCGGACATCTCGCGAGAGTTTCTCGGTGTCAGGGCGCCCGGGCCGGCTGTGAAGGAGCTGAAGCTGGACTTGAAACTGGAGCTGGAGGGGCCGCGGCTGTTGCAAAGGAACATGTCCGACACAGACCTCGGCAGGAAGTGGGACCGGTGCTTGGCCGACACTATCGTGAAGCTGGGTAAGGAGCCGGGGCGGAGGGAAGGCGGCGAGGACAGGCCAGGGGCCGGGCCTGCCGAAGCGGGGGCTGCGAGGCCTGGCCCCGAGGCCTGCGTGGGGCAGGACGTGGCCTCGTGGGTCTGTGGAGAGGGAAGGGGTCCTGGGACCGTTACTGCCCTGACAAAGCTCTCCCAGCGCCCTCCCACCTGTGACATTGCGTTCTAAGGCCCCTCCCAGGGAAGACTTGTGCGTTCCAAGGCCCTCCGGGCTCTGACATCCCGCGTTTCCAAGACTGCTCCACCTGAGGCCTGATCTGGGAGCCTGAGCAAAGGACTCAGCCTGTAAATGTCTGTTTAGTGGCCGGTGGGAGCCAAGCGCTTCCCTCAGTGATGGGGACACAGCCCCCGCCTTTAAGGACATAGGGTTCAACGGAGGGGACCACATGGACATGCCCAAGGTTGTCCAGAAACGCTTATGATGTCGTTTGGGGGGGCCAGGCACTGGCGCCTGGGGGGGACCAGAAGAGGCCTCGTGGGTAAGCCGGGGCTTGGGCTGAGGGCTTCCCAGGGATGCTGAAGAGTGAGGGCAGGTACCTCCTCATTGCTGAACCCAACGACCTTTTCTCTGTCCTCTTTCTCCCTCTCCCCATGTTCCTCCTGGACGTTCTTTTTCCCCTGGGTTTCTTGTGACAGTGCTCTTTCCTAGGACCCAGTGCCTTTGCACTGGCTTCTTTGCCTAGAATGTCTCTCTCCTCAGCTCTGTCCCTAAATCTTTAGTTTTATTTAAAGCTGGATTTAGATTGCTCCTGCACGAGGCCCTTCTTGATTTTCCCCACTGTCTGTTCCCATTCCTTACATCTATTCTGTACATTTTTTATATCTGTTTATGGACTTAATTTGTTGCCTTCCTTGGTAGCTTGTGAGTTTCTACAGAGCAGAGTCTGTTTTTAAAATTTTTCTTTATATTTCTAGCACTTAACACAAGTTTGTGGCACATAGTATGTGCTTAATGAAGGCTTGTTGATTGATTGGATTCCAGATTTGAATACAGCTAATCAAGGGTGTGCAGATGAGAGATGAATGTTTTGTGTGAGGAACAGCAAGTAAGGTGGTATGGCTGGAGTGCAGGAATGTTTAGGAAGACTGAAAAGATTGGATGGCATCAAGTTGTGATGAGCTTTAAATGCTAGAAAGGGACTCTTATTTTATCCTAAAGGTAACAAAGTTTATTGTTTGGAAAAGAGGGGAAAGTGGTCCAACCTACATTTTAGGAAAATCATTGTCAGATGCATGGAGGATAGATTGGAGCCGGGAGAGATTTGAGACAACACAAATGGGAGGCTATTGCAAAAGTCCTTGAGCTAGGGTGGTGGCTGGGTGATTGCAGAGAAGGAAATATGTTTTAGGGATGTAGAGAGGGACACAAGATTTGACCCCTGATGTGTGAGGAGAGTCATGGTGAAGACTGGAGCATGCCACTGAGGTTGTGAGCTTGGTTGACTGAAAGGAGGGTGGGCCCCTCTGCACTAACTGGGAAGTTTGGAAGAAGAGTGTGTTTACAGGGAAAGATATTAAGTTTTGTTTGATATGCCTACCAGACTTTTAGTTTGAAATGTCTATGAGGCAGTTGGTGATATGGGCTTATTGGTCAGGAGACATTAGGGCTGTATATATAGATCTGGAAATCATCTGCATAAAGTTGATAATGGACCCTTCAAAGTTCTGGGGAGGACAAGCATGAACGAGATGATTGAGGCTGTTAGGTTTGGCAACTTTGGAGAGAGCAGTTTCAGTTGAGAAGCAATATGTTAAAGAATGTAGAGAAACAGCATATTGTAGTAGGAAAGTCAGTGGATTTTAGGTTCCTAGGTGTCAAAATTCTAGTAATGCTGCTGCTACTTAACTTGTATCACCTTGGGCATATTTTCTCTTACACAATAAAAAGAGAAGGTTAGACTAGATGATCTTGTCTGGGTTCAATTTTATAATCCATCGGGGCTACCATGTTCCAGGCACTGGGTATACAAAGAAAGGCAAAAGACAGCCCTTGCCCTAAAGGAGCTCATGGTCTAATGGGGAAGGCAACATTCAAACATGTATGAATGAGCTTTGACAGGATAATTAGGGAATAAGCAAAAATGGAAGGCACATTAAGAAGCATTGGGAAAGGCTTCTTGTAGAAGATGGATTTTAGCTGTGGATCTGAAGGAAGCCAGAGAAAGCCAGGAGGTGGAGATGAAGTGGAAGAGCCTTCTAGGCATGAGAGACTATGTTGTACTATGGTTGGAGTTGGAGTGTTTTGTTTGAGGAACAGCAGGGAGGCCAGTGCCCCTGAATTGAAGAGTAGATGGGGGGTAGGTGAATTGAAGTGTAGGTAAGATATAAGAAGATCAGAAAGTTGTGGGAAAGGACCAGGTTATGAATGGCTTTGAATGCTAGACAGAATTTTATATTGGATTCTGGTGGTGATTGGGAGCCACTGGAGTTCGTTGAGTAGGGAGGTAACATTGTCAGATTTACTTTTTGTGAAAATCACTTTGGTGACTAATTAGAGTGGGGAGAGACTTGTGTCAGGAGGGTATTACAACAGTCCAGGCATGAGGTGACGGGGGTCTGCACCAGAGTGGTGCCAGTGTAAGAGGAGAGGAGGAGGCAGATTGGAGAACTAGTGTAAAGGTGAAATCAACAGGCTTTTGTAGTCCAAGGTGGCACCCAAGATGAGACAAAGTGAGTTTCTGAAGGCCAAGCCTCTGTTTGTTAGCTGTGCTTCCTCTGGATAATTTAGAGGTTTAAAATGACAGTGGAGTGTATTGTAGAATTTGATCAACCCACCAAGCTTCTATTAAGAACCTGCTATGGGCACAGAAGTGGGGATATAAATATAAATACAAATGCAAAACAGTCCATGCCTTCAAGAAGTTTATATTTTCCTCAGGAAGAAGAGTAAGAAAAACAGCGTGCTCATAGATGAGTAAATAGGAAATAGATAGAAGGTAGCAGTAAGAACCCAGGCAATGAGAAAAGACCTTTTGAAGGAGGTAGCACCCGAGCTGACCTAGGAAGGAAGCTCTCTGTTACCAGGGACAAAGAAGAGAATGTATGGAAGCCAGGCACAGAGGCAAAGGCCTGGAGGCAGGAGATGGACCATATAGAGAACAGCAAGTAGGACTAGTTTGACTGCGGGGGTAGAGTGAGTGAAGTGAGAAAAAGGTAATTAATTTGTGAAAATAGGCCGAGGTCTGATAGTGTCAGGGCTTTAAGTGTCAGAGAGGAGTTAGTATTTTAGCTAGATAGAGGGAGAATGCTGTGTGTCAGGGATTGCACGACACAGATGACGCATTAGAAAAGTAGAAGGAAACAAAACTGTCTACACACAAGGAACTTACATTCTTTTTATTTTTTGCTTTTTGGAGGGGGGAGCGCAGGGCAATTGGGGTTAAGTGACTTGCCCAAGGTCACAGGGTTAATAAGTGTGTCAAGTGTCAGAGGTCGTATTTGAACTCAGGTCCTTCTGACTTCAGGGCTAGTGCTCTATTCACTGCGCCACCTAGCCGCCCTCACGGAAGTTACATTTTTGTGTTCAGTTGTATCAGTCACGTCTGACTTTTTGTGACCCCATTTGGGGTTTTCTTGGCAAAGATACTGGAGAGATTTGACATTTATTTTTCCAGCTCATTTTACAGATGAGTAAACCAGGGTAGACAGGGTGATATGACTTACACAGGGTCACACAGCTAGTAAGTTTCTGAGGCTGAATTTGAGCTTAGATCTTCCAGACTCCAGGCCCGACTGACGCTCTAGCCTTTGTACCACCTAGCTTTTCATGGGGGCAGACATATTTGGAGGGAAGTTATAAAGTTGTAGGGGGGGAAGGAAAAAGCTGCTGTCCAGAAAGGTGCAAAGTATACCACCAAGAGTTGGAGGGTGGGGGTAGGGAAGAGGGATGGAGTTTGACATGGTGACATCTGTGCTTTAGGAAGCTAGAAGGCCTGATGACAATTCCAGCTATGACTTTGACATGAATGTTAATTATCCTAGGGAAGGAAGAGCAAAAATCTCTTGAATCTCATTTCCCCAATCTGTAAAATGTGGATAACAGTATGTGCACAGCTTCTATTACAAGATTATTGCGAGGAAAGTGCTTTATTAACAATTAAAGGAATTCAGCTCACGTTCTAAAATGACCTGAGATATTACCTGTCCCATGGCACCCCTTTGGGCGAGGATGTCTACTTGTGATTCCCTTGTGGCATCCCTTGGGCAGCCTGCCTGTGATTCATGTGAGTGACAATATAGTCCAGAAGAGGAGGTGGTGAGTATAGGGGAAAGAGCACTGAATTTTGAGTAAGAAAGCTTGGGTTGGTTCCCGCTTGTTCCAGACAGCAGCTCAGTCATCACAGTCAAGTTACTTCTCTTGTTCCTCACATGTAAGGCGCAGAGGGTGTATTGAGGATTGGGGAGATTGCTGTACTAATTCAGGAGTTCTAAATCCGGAGGTTGAGAACCAATTTTTTTTAATATATTGATAACTGTATTTCAGTACATTGGTTTCCTTTGTACAGATAGTTTTTGCTTTATGTAAATTTGCATTATACAAATTCAGTTTTATGTAAAGAATTTTGGAAAAAACTGCGTTCCAAAAAAGCACCCATGTTAATTTTACTGTACAGTATTATGCTCATGCTCCTCAGCTTAGCACTCTGTGAAATCCTCCCCCCCAAGACAAAAAACCCCACCAAACCCTATAGGTAAAAGCAAAAGAATGGGTTTGCCAATGTCCCTGGATGGGGGGCTTGGTTTGAGATCTCTGGTGCAGAGAGAGGAGACCTTTGCCCCACTTCACCAGCCTACCCCATGCACAACCCCTGCGTCTTCTGTCTATCTTTCTGCTCTCAGGTACCATGTGTCTATCCCCTCCACTCCCTCCCACCCCCCATCATGTTGCCTACCATCTCCTGTCTATGTCTGTGCCCATCCACAGTGAATCTGCTCACTGGACTCTTCTTTCTCTTGGTTCTAGCCAGGCCCCCATGTAGCTGGCCTCATGTTCCTCTTCCTGCTTTTACTTCGTCTCTGGCCTCCTCATGTCCTTGAAACATGTGCTGGTCCCCTCCTTCCCTAGGTGCGCGGCCCTTTTCCTTTCTTCCTCCTTCCCTTTTTCATGTCTGCAAGCAAATTCACATTATGTAAAAACTACTCTACATAGAGTCTGCGAAATTTATATAAAGTGAGAACTTCCTGCAATCCTATATATTTCGTTTTATGTATTTAGACACAGTGTCTTGAGAAGAGGTTCATAGGCTTCACCAGATTGTCAAAGGAGGCCATGACACAAAAAAAGGTTAGCAATGCCTGTACCAGATAGTCTCCAAGGTCATAGAAGATAAGCTACTCTTTCTTAATTCTCCTCCTAGCTGCTTAATTCCTTCTCAGTCTCCTTTGCTTGATCTTTATCCAGGCCACATCCACTAATGTTGGGTATCCCATAGGGCTCTGCACTAAGCTACCTTCTCTTTTTTTTCCATACTATTTCACTTGGTGGCCTCATCATCTCTATGCTTTAATCTAATCTCTAATCTATATATCTAGCCCTAACCTCTCTTCTGACCTCCAGTTTTGTATGTCCGACTGACTGTTAGACATCTTCAATTAGATGTTCTACAGACATCTTAAATTCAGCAGTTTAGTCTAAAACTGAACTCATCTTTTCCCCACAATTCTTCTCTCTTCCAGATTTGCTTATTTTCTAGTCCTAATTCTCTATTACTATATAGAACTCAATCAGCCTCCTAGGCTCCGTTGGTAAGCCATTTAACCTCTCTGTGCCCCAGAAAGCTTGATCTTGGAAGATTTAAGGTGCAGACCCTTGTCGGTGGAGGGAGTTTCCACATGAGAAGTGCTTTCACATGACAAAAAGATCTGGGTTCCTACCCCACCCCCCAAAAAAGTTATATGCGTATGAGAAAATGCCTGATGTGTCTGAAACAGAATCATATTCAGGTGTGAAAGGAATTTGAAGAAACTTGGTTTAAAAACCAATGGTCCTTAATTCCCAGTACTACAGTGATTAATTAGGTTGGAAAGTCACTAATGATTTAGAGTTCCTGTAGCTATCTTCAAGGTTAGAAATGATCCAGTGCTTTCCATTTTCTCATTGATAAGAAAGGCCAAATACCACAATAGACAAAATGCCTAGAAATCTACACCATCTTATCAACTTTCTCAAAATTGGCTCTCTTTTAAGTGCTTGCCGAGGGGGGAACCTAGCTGTGAGTCTGGGGGTAGTAAATTTAATCTTTCTAGGTTTCTCTTGACTTTTGTGTTTGTATTTCAAAGTTCTTTCTCAGCTGTGGTTTGAAAAACTTCTATCCCATTTTTTTTCTTTATAAGATAATGGTCAGATTTGCAGGGTAAGTTATTCTTGATTGCAAACCTTTTTCTTTTGCCATGTAGTGTACAAGATCTCATTTTGTGTGTACCAGATGCTGTCAAATCTTGTGCAGTTCTAACTGTAGTTCCTTGGTACTTGAATTTCTTTTTGGATGCTTGCAGTATTTTTTCCTTTGATTTGGAAGCTTTGGATTTTGATTACGACATTCCTGGGACTCCCCCTCTTCCTCCCTCCCCCCTCCAGGTAACTGGTCGATTCTGTCTGTCTTTACTTTGACCTTTGGATCTAATAGATCTGGGAAGTTTTCATTTAAAATTTTAATTTCATTTATATTTCATTATTGGAATGTTGTATCTAGACTTTTTTTTTAATATAATGGTTTTCAGGGAGTCTCATAATTTTTTCAAGTCAGTTGCTTTTTATTTTGTTCTGATATTTCTTGTCCCATGGGGTCATTGATTTCACTTTGGTCTATTTTCTATTTTCAAGGAATCCATCTTCTAAGGTATTTAATTCTCCTTCCAGTTCTTTGCTTCAGAGTTTTTATTTCATTTTTTATGCCTTGCTATTTTTCTTATAGATATTCATATAGTTCTTGCAGAAAGTCCATTTTCCCCCCCTTGAATCTCTTTTGCAGCAAATTATTCTCTTTTTGGAGATCTACAATAATTTTTTATACTGGTTTGTATTTTCTTTGATTTACTTATCTCTCCAACTTTAGTTCTTGAATCAGAACTTTGTGCCAAGACTAGTCTCTACCTCATGAGTCAGTTTTGGGTTTTGTTTTTTTTTTTAAGCATTTGGGGTTAAGTAACTTGCCCAAGGTTACATGGCCAATTTTTTTTGTGTGGCTGTTAAGTATGTGATGCTGGAACCGATCCTGGGTCCTCCCGACTCTGGGGCCAGCGCTCTTACTCACTGTGCCACCTAGCCACCCTGTCATGATTCAGTTTTGTAAGAGGATGTGGACCAGTTGGTCCTGTGTGGTTTCACCAAGTCCCCTGGGTTCCTGTGCTGACCTCCTCCATCTCCCACACTTAGACCTCTCTGGATCTGCATCTTCAGGAGTATCTTTGGTGTCTTAAGGCAGTGTTAAATATTTCAGGCATGGAGCTTTCCTGGTTACACATGTCTCTCTGGGCAGTGCTGGCACTGGTTTTGTAGGTGGTCCACTTTACTGTGGCCTCAGGCTTCGGACTGACCTACTATGTACTTCTGAGATGGAAGAAATCATTTACTATAGTTTTTTCTTTGATTTCTTGATCCTTATTCCACCTGCTGCAACTTCAGCATTTTACTGGGTTAGGTGGGAACTTAGTGGAGCTTAAGAGGAGCTGCCATCTTGGAAGACTACCATTCCTGGATACTCTACAGCTGAGTCCTAAAGAGTTACCTGGGGCACTGAGAAGGCAAGTGATTTATCTAGGCTTACACAGCAAAGAGATGTTAGAGAGTGAACTTAGACCCAGTGCTTTCTGACTCAGAGTTTGGTGCTTTGTTGATTGCCCACTTGTAGTCATATTAATACGACTTTACAAAATTTTCAGTAAGATTCATGTAGAGACAGTCTTGGAACAATAAAAATACTTACTGCCCATGTGACCCATGGCAAATCACTTAACCTTTCTGGCCTTTAGTTTCTTCATCTATAAAATGAAGGGTTAGGATGACCTGACCTAAGGTACTTTCTAGCTCAAAATCAGTAACCTTAATATAGTAGAGGTATGGCTTGGCGGTTAACATGAATGGGGGCTGCACTTGTGCTCTCAGTGATATAGGAAACTCCTAGGTGAGAAAAATCCCTCAACCAGTTCAAGTGAGCACTTTCTGGTAGTTTAAAGTGTCAGAGAGTGGCCTGAGGCTCTTAGAGGTCAAGTGACTTGCCCAGGCTCACATAACCAATGTCTTCCTAGTTCTAAAGCCAGTTCTTTATCCATCATGCATAGCTTCCGTTAATCAATGAAGACCTGTTGGTATAGCTGAGTTTTGAGTTAGAAGTACTGGAGGAGCACAGGGGCAGATAATTTAGGTGTTGAGAACACTGTAAGCCAAAGCCAGAAGCAGTGTAGTATTGTGGAACAGGATCTGAGAAAGTCAGAAGGATTAGGGGATCCAAATTATTCTGCAGGTGAAGTGCTTACTTTTTCACACTTTCAACTTTTCCTTCCCTTCCATCCCCCACCTCCCTGTATTCTGTCTTTCCAAATCCTGCCTAGTTTTCAAGGCTCAGCTTAGGACCTTTCTCCTCCATGAACCTTTCTGAGATTGTTTTGGCCCACATTGATCTCTCACTTCTTTGAATTGCTATTCCATTCACAGTCAAAACAGGAATTTTAACTGTATGGTATTTTGAGGTCCCTTCTAGCTGTAAATCTTATGATCCATATACAGCTTCTATCTTGTGTAACATCTATCTGTGTTTTATTGTAAATTGTCCATTGTGTATCTGTTAAGCATTTTTATTCATTTTTAATCTGGAGGGAATCAGTTCATCTCTCTGGTTACCCTTCTGTTGTCTTGAATACTAAGCAGCCCAGGTTGCCTTTTATAGACTTGTCTTGTACTTAATAGGTTCAAGGCACTGTGCTGAGGGATTCAAAGAAAAGCAGTAACAATCCCTGCCCTCAAGAAGCTCCCATTCTGATTAGGGAGACATGTGAATAACTAGGTATAGACAAAGTAGCTGTGCAGTGATCTCTAAGAGGAAAAGACTGGCAACTAGGGGAGCTGAGAAGAGCTTCCTGCAGAAGCTTCCATTTGAGCTGAATCTTGAAGGAAGTCTTGGAAACTAAGGGAGAGGTGAGAAGGGAGAGTTTGTTAGGCATGGTAATAGCCACTACAAAGGCATAAAGATCTGATCCTGGGAGTAGTAGAGAGGCACTGTAGTTTATTGAATGGGATAGGGAGGTGACATCAGATCTGTGCTTTAGGAGAAACACTTTGCCAGCTGAGTGTAGGATGGATTGAAGAGACTTGAATCCACTTAGAATGCTATTGAAGTCTAATCAAGAGGTGATAAGGGTCAGTCCTAGGGTGGTGGGTGTGCTAGTGGAGAGAAGGAAATGTAAAGTTAGAAATGATAATATTTGGTAATACTCTGGATGGAGAAGTGGAGTGGGTGAAAATGAGGTGTCTAGATTGTGAGCCATGGTGTCTTGAGAGTAATAGGGAATTTGAGAAATGGGAAGGGTTTGGGGAAAAAGTGGAGTTCTATTTTGAACATACTGAGTTTGAGGTGCCTACCAGACATCCCATTTGAAATGTCCTAAAGGCAGTTGGTCATGTGAAATTGAAGCTTAGGAAAGATATTAGAGCTGCAAATGTAATTCCAAAAGACTCATGATGGAAAATGCTATCCACATCCAAAGAAAAACTGTGGAGTCTGAATGCAGATTGAAGCATTTTCTCTTTCTTTTTTTCCTTCTTTCTCATCCTTTTTCCTATTGGTTCTAATTCTTTACAACATAACTAATGTAGAAATATCTTTAATATGATTGTACATGTGTAGCCTATATCAGATTGCATGCTGTCTTGGTTTAGAGGGGAAGGGAGGGAGGTAGAGAAAATTTAGAATTAAAAATCTTAAAGAAATGAATGTTGAAAACTAAAAACAAACAAATCTCTCTCTCAATCTCTCTCTCTCCCTATATATACATATATATATATACATGCACAGACATACACATTTATATATATACTATTATATATAATATTGTATTATATAGTGTGTGTATATAATGTATATATACACTATATACTATAAATGTATATTAAATATAATATATATATACATGCACAGACACACATTTATATGCCTCAATTTGAAAAAAAAACGCAAAAACTGTAAATGTAAATCTAGGAATCATGCACAGATTATAATTGAATCTGTCAAAGTTGATGAGATAACCAAGTGAGATAATAATAATAACAATAGTTAGCATTTATCTAGTACTTTTAAGTTTTGCAAAGTACTTAACAAATATTATTTTATTTGATTTGCACAACAGCCCTGGGAGGTAGATGCTTTGTTAACCTTATTTTATAGATGAGGAATCTGAGGCAGATAGGTTTTTGCTTGTCCAGGGTCTTGTAGCTAGAAAGTGTCAGAGGCTGGATTTGAACTCATCTTCCTGACTCCAGGCGCAATGCACTGTTCCACTTAGCTGCCTCTAGTATAGAGGGAAAGCAGAGGCTAATCCAGGGCAGTCCCTAAGGTATATCCTTAGGGAATGGGATTGACTAGGAGGAAGAACAAACAGGAGAAGACTGAGAAGAAGTGAAAGGAGAACAAGGGAAGAATAGTGTCACAAAAACCATGAGAGAAGATAGTGTCCAGGAGGTGAACAACTATGAGGCTGGGAAGGATGAACACTGAGAAAATACCTGATTTATCATACTAAGAAATCATTTCTAACTTTGGTCAAAGCAATTTCAGTTGAATGGTGCCTGGGGCTAAAGTACTTTCTGAGTAAATTAATTTTTATTAGTATTTAGTAGTTTATATTTGAAGTTAAGCATTTTATAGGATTCTGCCAGTTTTGTTTTTTGATCTTGTATACTTCTGGATGTTTTACCAACCTTTTAATTCAATTATATATGTGAATTCCTGTTAGGAAGTTTTAAGTGATTCTAAGGAGCGTTTGGGGTAGTTTTTCAAATAACATAAACCATAAAATTTTTTTTGTATTTAAACAAGTTGAACATGATGTTGTTTTAGGTTGTGATAATAGTCTCGTTGAAGGAAATTAAAATAGAATGAAGAGTATTATATTTTACGAATTCCATATTCATTTGCTTCATGTAAACAATCATAATTTTATATTTGCTAAATTTATGAATTCCTTAAAAGAAATTTTTTTTCTTGAGGGGGTGGGCAGGGCAATTGGGGTTAAGTGACTTGCCCAACTTCACATGGATAGTAAGTGTGTCAAGTGTCTGAGGCTGGATTTGAACTCAGGTCCTCCTGACTCCAGGACTGGTGCTCTATTCACTGTGACACCTAGCCGCCCCTCATTTAAAATGTTTATCAGACTTTATTTAATTGTTATGTTCTTTTAGCATTTAATTAAAGTGATTTAAAAAATTTTTTTGGTAAATATTTTCTTGTAAGTACTTTTCATTTAAGTATGTGTAAGTCTTAGTAATGAAAATAGAAAATATTTAACATCAAAGCTACTTCTTGAGGCAAAATGAGACCTACCACCAAGAAAGCCCAGTTTCATCCACATTATATTTGGATAACTGAGTTTGATAAAGTTATTAACTTTGATGCTTACTCTCAGAACAAATTTTAGGTCTTATTTGGACTCAAGCATAGTGATAGGGAGTGATGAAATCCTAAAATGTCTAGAGAAGCAATATAATTATACAGTGTTTGAACTGGAAGGGACCTTGGAATCTAGTTTAGTGGCAGGGCCTGGATAGTATTCTTCTGTACCAGTTTTAGGGTATCTGAACTCCTGGATAGCTTGGTGTAAGGAATGAGAAAATGAGGGATGGTAGTTTTTTGAAGCCGTAGGAAATATGTTCATTAGATTTACTTGTTATAACAAACTGAAGATTCATAACTAACCTATGGAATGACATTTGTGATGCATAAAAAGATTATCTCAGCATGTTTAGATGTTAAGTTGAATCTAATCAAATGAACTCTAATAGTATCTCAAAGAAATCAAAGAGGGAAAGGATCTGTTTGTGTATACGTATGTACGCGCGTGTGTATGTGTGAACTCTTTTTGGTAGTCCAAAATTGAAAACTAAGGGGAGATCCTCTTGAAGAATGATTAAACAAATTGAATGTAATGGAATGTTATTGTGCCATAAGAAATGATGAAGTCATCAGCTCAGTAGACACTTATTAACAAGCCTTTGTGCCAGACATTGTACTAAAATATTGAGGATATGGAGGAAAGTAAGAATATTCCTGTGAACTGATACAGATTTAAGTGAGCAGAACTAGAACAGTTTATGCAATGATAACATTAGAAAAACAACTTGAATGATTTTAGAATTCTAATCAGTGAAATGATCGATCAGAAGTCTAGAAGAATAAAACACACAATTCACTTCCTGACAGGTGATGAAGTTAAAATACAGAAATAGACATGCATTTTTGGACATGGCCAGCGTGGGAATTTATTTTGCGGACTGTATAGCTATGTATCAGGGGCTTTATTTTTCAGTGTGTATTTTTTTTAATTTACTTAGTTGGGGGGATGTGGGGGGACAGATTAACTTTTTATTTTTTTATTTTTAAAGAAATACAGCATCCAAACATTCTGGAGAGCAATTTGGAACTATGACCAAAGGGATATAAAACTCTTGCATACCCTTTGACACAGCAATACTACTACTAGGTCTGTATTTCAAAGAGATCATTAAAAAGGAAAAAGGACCCACATGTACAAAAATATTTATAACAGCTCTTTTTGTGGTGACCAAGAATTGGAAATTGAGAGGATGCCCATCAGTTGGGAAGTGGCTGAACAAGTTGTGATAGATAAATGTAATGGAATACTGTTGTGCTATAAGAAATGATGAACAGGCTGACTTTAGAAAAACCTGGAAAGACTTATATGAACTGATGCTGAGCAGAGGTGAGCAGAGCCAGGAGAACACTGTATGTAGTAATAGCAGCATTGTGTGATGACTAACTTTGATAGACTCAGCTCTTCTCAGCAATGTAAGGATCCAAGACAATTCCAAAAGAATCATAATGGAAAATGCCATCCTCAACCAGAGAAAGAACTATGGATTCTGAATGCAGATTGAAGCATACTATTTGCTCTCTTTTTGTTGCTGTTGTATTGTTTTGTTTCTTGTAGTTCCCGCCATTGGTTCTAATTCTTCTTTTACAACATGACTAATGTGAAAATATGTTTAATATGAATGTATATGTAGAAGTTATATCATATTGCATGCCATCTTGGGGAGGGGGGAGGGAAAGGAGAGAGGGGGACAATATTTAAAACTCAAAAGCTTATGGAAGTGAATGTTGAAAACTTTAAATAAATAAATAAAAATAAGTATAATGGGAGCAAATGTAGAGTTCTTTACTTTGACTATAACCTTAACTATGTAGGTATGGGATGGAGGAGGCATAGCTAGATTTTAGTTTCTTTTTTTTTTTTTAAATGACCAATTGGGGTTAAGTAACTTGCTCAAGGTTACACGGCCAGTTATTTCTGGGTGTGGTGCTAAGTGTCGGAGCCCAGATTCGATCCCCAGGTCATCCCAACACTGGAGCTGGTGCTCTTACTTGCTGAGCCATCTTGCCGCCCCTGATTTTAGTTTCTTTGAAAAAAAATCTGGGAATTTTAGTGAATCCCAAACCCAGTATGAATCAATGTGATGTGGCAGCCAAACAACTAATATTCTAGGCTGAATAAGATTGGCATAATGTACAGAATGAGGAAGTTGAAGATCTGTTGTCCTCTGCCTAGGTCAGACTATACCACATTTTAGGGTGGACAATAATCTGGAGGGCAGGGGGGCTGGAAACCATGCCATATAGGATCATTTGAAGGAACTGTAACTGCTTAACCTGAAGAAGAGATGATTTTAGTTGGGAAAGTGGAAAGAAAAGTTGGTAGAAATGAAAAAAAAGTTTTAAAATATTTGATCATCTGGTATACGGAAAAAAAGATTAGACTTGTTTTGCTTGCCCATAGAGGGCAGAACTTCCACACTGGGTGGAAGTGGCAGAGAGGCAGATTTAGGCTAAATGTAAGGAAGAACTTCCCAACAGCTAGAACTTTTCCGGAGTGGAATGGGCTACCTCAGTATGTAGTATACTGTAATAAGAATGTAAATTTTAAAGATCTTCCCTGCCCCTAGGCTAATGTGCACCTGAAGCCTGGGGTGGGAGGCTTGTTTTTCAGTTGATACTTTTTGATTGGCCAGTGGGTCCAAAAGGTTGTTACATTCTCTGAGCCAGTAGGAGGCTATATAAGTCCTGATGTGCAGCTTTGTTTTGGGACTCACTTTGAGAAATGTTCTGTGATTTGATCTGAATTCTGGGAAGCCGTTGTTGAGAGTCCCCCGGCTTTGAAAAACCCAGAATGTGGAAACCCAGATGTTGACTGGGTATGGATGTAATGGTTGGACAGTTTGGAAATCTGTCTACTTGATGTTTCTGTCTTGATAATTATGCCTGTATACTTTGAGGTTCAGGGTGCTGACCTTTTCTCCTGAACAAGGTAAACGATATATGTCTGACTGATTAAAGTAAGCTTGTTAACCCATTTTGAGTTGCTTTCCTTTAACAAAGCAGATCCAAGAACCTGTGGTGGCGGCAAACCCTGAGGACGCTTGGGGTGCTTGCTGCTACATATACTCCTGTTTACTAAAAGGCTTCTGGGAACTAGTTGGTACGAAACCAGTTCTATAATTAGGAAGACATGGCATCAAACACTACCTCAGATACTTATTAGCTTTGTGACCCTGAGCAAGTCACTTAACTTTTGTCTGCTTTGTCTTCCTCATCTGCAAAATATGGATCCCATAGTAGCTACCTCCCAATGTTGTTGAGGATAAAATGAGATAATATATTTATAAATACTAGGAAGGAAGAAGAGGAGCAGGAGAGCAGTAGTACTGTGTTTCCCCGATAATAAGACCTATCCCGAAAATAAGCCCTCCCCTTACTGTGTAAGATTCCTCTAAAATAAGCCCTCCCCCGAAAATAAGCCTTATTGAGATTGCTACTGTAGTGAAGGTGATCCCCTGCGCTACACGCTACATTATGCTACGCTCTGTATGCACCGTTCCCCCCCCCCCCCCCCAATGCACGCCGCGCTCCGAACTGCATCCAATCAGAGCTGCAGCAGTGAGCGCGTCATCCTGTTCTTCCCCAGTGATTTGCTTGCTGGTGCCATTGAGAGCAGTGCCGCGGAGGAGAGCTGAGGCAGGACAACATAAGTCCTCCCCTGAAAATAAGCCCTCTGGTGTTTTTCTGTCCAAAAGAAATAATAAGACAGTGTCTTATTATCAGGGAAACACGGTAGCAGCAAGTTGAACAAGTAGATATTGGATGACCCTTTGGTGGTATTACATATGAGAGCCTTTCAGATATGATTCTGTTTTATTTCTGCTATGGCCCTGTTGTCACTCTGTTCTAAGTGCTACAGTTTCACATTTTTAAGTCTTGTGCTCTCATTACCAACTTGTTGCCTGTGTCACTGAGGCCTTGTTCTGTTGACTTTGCGGTCTATAGAGAGGAATATCATATGGCTTATCATGAATATGTCTTAGTAGATTGGCTCCTGAATATTTTTATGTATTTGTTTGTGAGGTATTTATGCTCAATACATGGTCAGTTCTTGTTGAAAAGTGCTATGCTCAGCTGAGATACATAAATTCCTTTCTGTTCCCATTTAGTAGTCACCAGAGGTTTATCATTTTTAACTTATCTAAAGTTCTATTCAAGCCCTTAACTTTTTATTTATCTTTGCTAGGTCTAAAAAGGGTACATTGAGGTCCTTCACTGTTATGATTTCACTGTCTATTTCTTCTTACAATTTAATTAACTTGTCCTTTAAGATGCTGTTTCATTTGGTTTATTAAAGTATTGATATTGGTTCATCATTTGTGGTGCTTTTAAAGATAATGTAGATTCTTTGCTTACATTTTTATGTTTATTTTTATTGTCACATTTTCTGAAATTATTATTACTATCTATCTCTGCTTTTTGAGTATACTGGAAGCTTAACTGCTTTTGTTACAGCTACTTATTTTTAACTCTGAAGATTCTATGTGTTTCTCTTAAGCAACAAAATGTTGGATTCTGATTTCTAATGTATTCTGATATTCTCTTTTGTTTTATGGGTGAATTTATTCTGTTCAAGTCAACAGATGTTTATTCAGTACCTGCTGCGTGTCTTAGGCATTGTGCTAAGTTCTGGGCGTAGATACAAAGGAAGGCAAAAACAGATCTTATCCTCAAGAAGCTCATAATTTAATAATTAACATCATGGTTATGATTGTTAATTGTATATTTTCCTCCTTTCTATATCTTGTACTTTTTTTCTTTGCCTCATGCTCACCTCTTTACAGAGAAGAAGGCAGCGAGAAGGAAAATAAAAGTTTGTTTTAACACTAATAAACTGTAGTGACCCATTTCATAATTCCATTGCCCTTGTCTTTTCATCACAGGTTTTTACTTTTTAACTTTCTCCTTCACAATTCACCGTCTAACATTGTAGTTTGTTCTGCTTGTGACTATTCCCTCACCTATCCTTCTTGTATGGTTAAATTTTTCTTCTCTCCTTGTCCTTATCTATTTTCCTGTTGAGTTTGGTGTATTTCTATAGCAAAATCATTGTTTGTGTTCAGCTTTCTTTTGTCCAGTTCAAAAAATGAGGCTCATGGGATAATCATGTCTTCTGTGCCTTCTTCCATACTTCTGTTTCATGCAACTCTGTTATATGAGATAGTAGATTCTCCTTTCTCTTCCTTTCCTCTTCAATATATTCCCCTTTTTCTTCTATTTTTCTCCTAAGCCTATCAACAAAATCACCCTCAGATCCTCTGTATCTTATTTAACTTTTTCTGTGACCCCTTTGGGGGTAGGTAGGTTGTTCAGTGGATTGAGTACCAGGCCTAAAGTCAGAAAGACTCATCTTCCTGAGTTTAGATCCAGCCTTGGATGTTGTTTAATCCTGGGCAAATCACTTAACCCTGTTTGCCTCAATTTCCTTATATCCTCCTGAGCTGGAGAAGGAAATGGCAAATCACTCTAGTATCCCAAAAGGGATTAGAAAGCGTCCTGCTACTGAACAAGAACAGCAACAGCATGACTTTTTGAGATAATAGAGTTCTGAGAGGACACTTCTTGCTTTTTCTCCTCTTACTAGAATTAGAGTGTAAGTTATATAGCCCATTCCAGTTGATCAAATGTATTAAGCTTTCAAATTTGCTCAAGTACTCCTTCATTCAGATCTTTTCACCTTAAGTGCTTAGAAGTTTTCTGTTTTCATTAAAGGTCCATTTCCTTACCTTAATCATTCCATTTTTCACCGGGTTATTACTATTGGTGTGAGCCATTATTATTACTACTACTACTGCTACTACTACCATTTCCTCTTTTTTGACTTTTTCCCCCCTGCTTAATTTTTTTTTTTAGCAATATTAATTCATGAAGCATTGCCAGGTGGAATCAGAGTCATGATTATGGGAGACATTTTGTGTCCTGAGTCATTGAGATTTCACTTCCCCCATTCCATTCCCTTGTCCTCTGTTGCCTATATCTTATTTTTACACAGTACTCCATACTTTTTCGGTGACTAAAAAAATTACTATCACCTCCTTTCTCACTTTATATTGGGTAGGGATACATTTTCTACCATCTTTATCTTTCTTCTCTCCTCAATCACCCAATTTCCCATTATATTATTCTTCCCAGAAAAGATATTGATTCACTTGTAGGGAATTGGGATTTATTCCACAGTAATTCATGTCTGCCTCTTTCCCCTTTCTTGATTATTTAACTTCCCCTAAAATCTTCAGTCCTTTGTCCTTTGATGATCTTCCTTTTTTCTTTCATTCTTTAGTTTAACTTATTTTTTCAATAATAGTCTTCTAGTGTTTCTCTAGTTTGGTGTATTTACAAGTTAAATATCCTGCTACCATTCTTTTTTGGGGGTGGGGAAGGGAGTTTGGCTCTCTCCATAGAAGGTCCAGCTTTTTTCATTGATGGTTAGCTTCAGCTTTGCAGGATGTTTTAGGATGTATCTTTAGCTCCTTAACTTTTTGAAATATTCTATTACATTCTTTCTTAGGTATCTCACAACTCTAGAGTAATCTTGGTTATTCAAATTGCATTCTTCATATTTAAAGTTCTTTCTCCTAGCTGTTTCTAAAATTTGTTATTGAAATTGTAAAATTTAACCACTAAATAACTTTGGAATTTGAAGTATGGGTTTTTTCTCTTTCAGTGAACTGTGGTGTTGATCAGTATTTTATTGTAGGTATTCAGAAGTTATGAGTATTTTAATTTTCTGTAATACAGTACTTAGGTTTAAAAAAATTATCATGTTAACATGAAAATATGTTTAACGTAATTGTTCATGTATAACCTATATCAGATTGCTTGCAGTCTTGAGGAAGGGGGAGGGAATAGAGAAAAATTGAGAACTCAGAAACATTTTTTTTTTTGCTTTTTCAAGGGCAATTGGGGTTAAGTAACTTGCCCAAGGTTACGTGGCTAGTTTTTTTGTGTTAAGTGTCTGAGGCCAGATTCTAACTCAGGTCCTCCTGACTCTGGGGCCCGCACTTTACTTACTGCGCCACCTAGCCACCCTAGAACTCAAAATTTTACAAAATGAATATTGAAAATGATCTTATAATTGGAAAAAAATACTATTAAGGAAAAAAAATTATAAATTTTCTCATTTCTCATGGCATATTAGTATTGCATCATTTTCATATACCACAATTTGTTCAGCCATTCCCCAATTAACAGGCATCTTTTTGGCTTCCAAGTTTTTACCACAAGAGCCAATATAAATATTTTTGTATACATAGAACCATTTA
Organism: Petaurus breviceps papuanus; assembly: GCF_028583685.1. Taxonomy (NCBI): domain Eukaryota; kingdom Metazoa; phylum Chordata; class Mammalia; order Diprotodontia; family Petauridae; genus Petaurus; species Petaurus breviceps. The sequence goes on along the minus strand of NW_027187400.1, from coordinate 14,256,547 downwards.
CTCTTTCTTTGATCTCTTTTGAGTATAAACCTAGCAGTGGTAAAGCTGAGTCAAAGGCTACACATACCATGTTTAGTAACTTTCTGTGTATAATGCCAAATTGCTTTCCAGAATGGTTATTCACATTCATAGATCCACTAAGATTATGCCAATATACCTGTTTTCCCACAGCCTTTCCAACATTTATCATGTTCCTTTTTTTGTTAATGTTTGCCAGTCTGGAAGGTGTGATGTGGAACCTTGGAATGGCTTTAATTTGCAATTCTCTTATTAATCATTTGGAGCATTTTTTTTTCTGATTGACTAAAGATAAGCTATGTGTGCATCCCAAAAACTGTGTGCAACAGAAATCCTTACCCAAATGATACTCAGAGGTTTCTCAAGGTAGGAAGCAGAAAAGAATGGTTGATTACGATATCGAGAAAGGGCCACCCTCCTGACAAATGGTCAGGAAGGAGAAGCAATTTACAAAAGGAAATGTCGAAGTTATAAAGCCGTAACACAGAATTCTCCCCCACCCCCCTCCTGACCCTTTTATTCCATTGGCTGGTAGTGGACAGTCAACCTCAGGTACTGGAACAAGGAAACAGTAGACCACCCAATGTACATTTGAGAAAGCACTTCTGTCCTTATTTGGCATATCTTGTGCTGAGGTGGCACTGGGGAGGGTCTCCATTGCTTTAAGCCCAGATTCCTGTAAGGTCAGGTGACTTCTAAACTTAGGCCAAGTGGATGCTGAAGCCACTCTAGATTTGATTTTTCAGAATGGGGAAACTTCACTGCAAATTATCCCTCACAGCTATAAGGTATCTTCTCTCAAGAATTGCCTTTCATATTCTTTGGCCATTCGTCAATTGGGAAATGGCTCTTATTCTTATAAATTTGAATCACTTCATTCTAAGTTGGACGTTTTTATTTTTATCAATGACATTAGAAAGGAAAGGATGACCTGCTTCTCAAATTTGCAGATAACAGGCTGAGAGGGGTAATTAACCATTAATAATTTAGGATTCTGAACTATGACAGATCAGAATGTTGTATCAAGTCAAGTATGATGAAATGTAATAAAGATAAATGCAAAGTCTTACATTTGAGTTCATAAAGAGACTTTTGAAGCTTTGGAAAAAGAATTTAAGGAAATGGTTGTTTTTCTTCAAAAGATTTGTGTGTCTTACAGATGTGGGCTACCACAGTGTATTGGTGGCTCACTGAATATTGTCTTTTGGTTGGCTGTAATGCAAACTGATATTTTCATTGTTTTTCAAGAGGATACTAATTTAGACTAAAATAGAATGCCTCAAAAGTCTTTAAGTTGTTTTGGTTTCAAATTATTCAATGCTAATTGTTGAATTAGCAAACATTTTGTTAGTTCTACTTTCAAACAATAGTTGGACGGAAATATCCTTTGAGTTTTTCACTCCAGTTTAGATAATGAAAAGTTGTGACTTTACTTTAGAAACATTTTCTGTTCCCAACCCAGAATGATGTAGTTAAGTACTGTATGGAACATGAACACAGATATTTGAAAGTTTTCTTTTGCTCTGGTTTCATGCTCTCAGAAAATGTGGTTTGAAACAGTTTATTAGTAAATATGCTGAATTGTTTAATTTGGCATATGCATTCCACTTTTGAAGCCAGGTAAAAATACAGAATAATATTTGCTTATATAAAAATAATTTGTTATGGTAATATTTTTATTTAGTGAGTTCTAAACCACTAGTGAAATTGAAAGTTCTAGATTAAACCTGATTTATAGAAAATTTAACTGAATTGTTCATATTTAAAAATATGTTTGGGGTATAAATTGAGTTTGCGACTCAGAATCTGCCTTTAATATAGGATAAACAATGTAAGCACTGAAAATATGAAAAACTTGTAACTGGAAAGGGTCATGGTAGTAGTCAAGAGGATGTTAGAAGATGTCAAACGGAGGTGGTAGTCGAGTGACTTAATACAGAAAGTATTTCAGCAGTTTTGCAAAGGTTGTTGGTAGAAATGATTAAAAAAAATTTTTTTTCAAAGTTTAAATAGGATCCTTGCTGTCATGTGGTGAATATCTGGTGGGGGTGCGTATAGACAAACAGAAATAATCATGATTACATATGATGTGTTACAAAGCCATCATTGGATAAGAGGCAGTGAAACAAGGAAGTATCAGTGGAGAAGACAGGTTTTTTTTTTTGGAGGGGGAAGGGCAGGGCAGTTGAGGTTAAATGACTTGCCCAAGGTCACACAGCTAGTAAGTGTTAAGTGTCTGAGGCTGAATTTGAACTCAGGTCCTCCTAACCTTAGGGCCAATGCTCTATTCACTACGCCACCTAACTGCCCCAAGAGGACATTTTTTGTTAAGCTTTAAATCATGGAGAACAGTAGAAAGAGCACTGGATTTAGTACCAAAGGGCTTGCAAGGTTCTGCTACTTCCAAGTTTTGTGACTCTAGCTACTCCATTAACCTTTCTGGGCCTCAGGTTCTTCATCTTTGTAATGAAGGTTAGACTAGTTGGTTATTGGGTGATCTCTTAAGGGCCCTTTTAGTTTTAAATCCTGTGAAATCTCATAATATACTTTTGGATGGAATTTAAAATTGGGGAGAAGGCACAGCATCCAGAATTAGAAGTCAGCTAGTCTAGGTGCCTTTTTTTTTTTTTTAACATTTCATTTGAGAGGTGACAACTAGTTAGTGGAGCGGGGACTAATGAGTTCAGTTTTGAACATGATAAGTTTAAGATGTCTGTTGGGCATCCAGTTTGAGATATCTCTAACTGCCTTTCAGATATCTCAACTGGATGTCTAATAGACATCTGTAGTGCCAATGCAATATTTACAGCACCAACAGTGACTTAAATATGCCAGCATAGTTCTCAATTGCAAGATATAAAAGACTCTCCATATAAAAGACAGAAGCAAAACATTTATTCTGACACCAGAAAATCAAATCCCAACACCAGGAAACCAATACTATCATAGCAGCATAGAAATTAATAAACTATAACACATCAGAGAGCCATACCATCCTTTAGCCTTCCCACAAACCAAAACTCACAAGCCTAGCTGTCTCCATGGATGTGTCCTCTTTTTCCCACCATTTAGCTGCTCTGACTCCCAGCTTTCTGTGGGCTCTGCTCCACCCTTCAGCAAGCTCTTCCCACCACAGGTTCCATGTGTTTATTACATTCATCTTTTTAGGGGGCAGGGAAGATATTCAAATTCCCTTGGGTTTATTAAGGGACAGGGAAGATCTTCAAATTCCCATTACCATTACATTTGGCCCCAAGATCTTTCATGTCCCTTACACAGCAAAAATACATTAACAATACATTCCATTACATAAGTTAATGGGACTTTAAGGGGTAACAGATGTGGTAACTGGTGTCAGTAGAACTTTACAACAATATAGCAGGGATAACAAAATAAGCGTATGAAACAATATTCTTCCCTTGAAAGATTGGGGCTCAAAATCTTGGGTTAAGGGGTAAAGGTCTGTTCTTCCATAGCTCCTTGCTGCTGAAATTGGATGTAGAGCTGTCCCTGCCCCAGGAGGTCCCATTCAAGAGGTCAATTCTTTAGCTGGCATCTAGAGCTTGGTTGACGCTAGGTCCCACTCGAGAGGTCATTTCTTTAGCTGGCATCTACACATCATACACATCATAGTTGTGGACAGGGAGTGACATCCAGCTTAAGCGATAAGGCATCTGCAGATGGAGGGTGCTAAGCCTGCAGGAAACAAATCTCGCAAACAAGTCTTAACTGACAAAAAGCCAAAAAGAAACAAATATAGGGTCAGCCGTGCTTCTGGAGTCCATGAACTCACTATCATAGCGTCATTCATGGTAGAATATATGAGTTAAGGGTACAATTTGGAAATCATCTTCTCCTGGATAAACAACACTTACAGTATTTGATCTGTTTTTCTAATATATGGTCAAATTGATATGGGGTCTATAATCCTGTCTGTGTATTTCTTTAATCTGAGTTGGTGCTTGGCCAATTTCTTATTCTCCCTGAAGGTATGATGAACTTGGATATAAGGATTCAGGAGAATCTGTAGGGACAGTCCTTACTTATCTATTCTGTCTAACATTAAGCCCCTTTTCTCAGTATATTTTATATAGTTCATCAGTTGGAATACCATCAATTCTTCCAGAATCTAGCCCTGCTCTCAATCGAGCAGTAGACAATTCTTTTCTTTTCAGGTTCTTCTGACTTTGAATCCGCTGGCTATTTACTCTTTTCTCTTGGGGAAATTTATCTTTTCTCTATTCCCCTAAGTCACTTAACTGAAATCTTATCCAGCACCTCCAAAAGAAGGTGCCCTATTTCACCAATTAGTAGAGGCAGAATTAGGTGTTTATAAACAGGAGGAGCCTTCTTCACTATGATATTTCTATAAAGAACTGCTAAGGGCATATCATGCTATCTATGCATTTGCATTTCCAACCATGATAGCAGTTTTCATTACCTCCTCCTTTAACTTTCTCATACAGTCCCTAAGCAAGTACTAGGGTCTGTCTCCGGTAGGCCATATAGAATCAGTGGGGTGTATTTTATTGCATCCTTCAGCAGCTAAAGCTGATCCCTAAAAGCTTGCTGAACAAAAGGATTCTGAGTAATGCCTATACATTTTAAGTAATCCATGCTATCTATCCATACTCCTCTGGCCCCTTCATCACTGATTCTCACCATCCAAGACACTGATGATTCTCCTATACTTTGAGTGAATCTGTTTAATATATCAGTAACCTCCTGCTGAGTGAAATCCTTAATTATCTCCCTGAACTTTTTTTGGCCTCCCTGATTCTCTTGCTTTCTTCTTAGTAGGGGCGGAACTGCTAGCCTTGTAAAAGGGTAACTGTTTCATTTTCCACCCATGAACTCTCCTGGCAGCTGTTGTCATGGCAACTAGGTTCAGTCAGTGCCAAAGCTGTATGAACCTTCCTCCCGTTACTTTTCTGCTTTTTCTGAACCAAACACACTTCTACCACCTGAGACCTTCCAGCTTCCTCTTCTAAAGGAGAGCCCAAATGCTGTAACACAAAATTTCTCATTCAAAACAGCTAATTTCTTGTAGCAGCTTGTCTCTGCTTTTACACATAATATGATAACCTGTTAGTAAAACTCAACCTCTTCTACACACTGCCTCCAGTTCTTTCTCTGGTTTTGTTATTCCTTTCAAACATGTTTCTAAATCTCTAGGTTCTCCCTTCTATAGCCTCAGTTCCCAGTTTTCACAGAGCCCTGTACTTTTAGCCCATCTCTTGCTAGGGAGGCATAAGGTAAATCCTCCCATCCTGAGATATTAATTTCTTCTTCTAAATCCCTTCTGCCTCCAAATAGAGGTCTTATATTTCATGATTCCATCCTCATCACCAAATGTAGGAGGGGGCTAGGTTCGGAAGGACTTTGAATGCCAAATAGGGAATTTTGCCTCTTTGTATTCCCAGTGCTTAATACAGTGCCTGGCACTAGTGGGCACTTAGTAGATGATTATTGACTGATTGCCTAGATACTAATCAGTTAGTAATCATCTATTAAGTGCCTGCTGTGTGCCAGGAACCATCCCAAGTGCCAGGAATACAGAGGATCTCACAATCTCATGGAGGAGACTACACTCAAGCAGCCTTGTACAAAGAAGCTCACTACAGGATAACTAGTAAATAATTAGTGAAGGGTTGCACCAGCATAAAGAGAGACTGGCAAAGTTTTCCCAATCCTTGGAACTAAATATATATATAGTTCTTTGACTGTTCTATATAGAGATGACAAATGAATCTATGGGAACTGATGAGAACTGATAATGAATCAGTAGTGGGACTCTTAAGAGAAGAAATGAAGACTGTGGGGAACACCCACAGCTAGGGCCATCATATGCTTAGCCCTATGTCTGGCACATAGTAAGTGCTTAAAATGTATTTATTCATTGATGTGGTTTGTGATATGTGAGGGAAATTGAGTAGGAGAAATAATCATAGCCTACATTTATCTAGCACTTTAACGTTTACAAAGCACTTTGTCTATTTTATGATATTTGATCCTGCCCTGTGAGGTAGATAATGCATGTAGTTCTAATTTTACAAATGAGAAGAATGAGGCCTACTAAGATGATGTGACTAACATAAAACCAGGTAGTTAGTAAGTGGAAGAGCCAGAACTCTAACCCAAGAGCTTCTCAATGTAGTGCTGTATTCCCCACACCATCAGAACTACAATAGAACAATGGGAATTATTTATTTAAACATTTTTACTTTCAGAATTGTTGAAGCTAAGTGTTTTAGTTAGAAGATGAAAACTCTTCCATCAAGCAATTATATTGTTAAAATTTTTTTTTTATTAATTTGTTTACTTTTAGTTTACAAGATTCAGTTCCACAATTCCTTGAGTTTCAAATTTTGTCCCCTCCCTCTCCTCCCCCCCAGTTATATTGTTTTAAGGGGGGGGAATGAAAGCTAGTTAGTTTCCTTTTGTTTTCTTCATTCTATTTAAACCTGTATCAAAATCCTTAGGATAATTTACAGTTTCTGTAAAGCAAGTAACATAATTGCTGAAAGATTAGTGGATTTGCTTTACTTTGACAAATGTTTACAAGTTAGAACAAATGTACTTGATTGTCAGAACCTGTACCTATAAATGAATAATAGTTCCCTTTAGGAAGTATGTTTTTATGGTGTTTTAAATAATTAAGTGAGGCAAATGATTTAAGTGGCAAAATCCATTTTTTACTGGAAAGGTAACCCCAGGAAGGCTGCCAGTTTCTTGGCATCCATTTCATATGACTAAATTGGAATACATTAGTTTTACCAGAGCCTTAAGATTCTTCTGATTGAAGCCCTAATATACCTTTCAGTTTTTAGTCCTGATTTAGGGAACTTGTGGTCAAAATTCCTTCAACTGGTAGAGATTAGCAGCAATTGGGCTGAAATGTATATAGCCATAGTATTGTCTGGGTCAGTTAGAGGTGAAATAAATTGCCCCCTACAAGCTTGGTCATTATAATTTCATGACATGCAGTTTTAATCATTTGTTGTTTCCATTTACATTGTTGTAGACATTGTATATATTGTTTTCTTGGTTCCCCTTAATTCACTTTGCAGAATCAACTCATATAAGTCTTCCCACATTTTTCAGTATTCATCACATCTGTTGTTTCTTATAGCATAGTAATAACAATAGCTAGCATTTATACAGCACTTCAAGGTTTGCAAAACATCCCATGGCTAGTGAGTGTCAAGGTTAAATTAGGGCCATGTCTTCCAGTGCTCTAGCCACACTGCTCTACCTAGTTGTCTCTGTAATATTCATGTACCACAGTTTGCTTTGCCATTTCCCAATCATTAGAGAGCAAGGTAATTTCCAGTATTTTGCTACTACAAAAAAAGTAGTGCTATAAATATTTTGATGTGGATATGGCCTTTTTTTTTTTAAAATTTTTAGTTTTCAATGTTCACTTCCATAAATTTTAAATTTTCTCCCCTTCCCTTGCCAAGATGACTTGCAATCTGATACGCACTTTACACACACATTCCTATTAAACACATTTTCACATTAGGGGTCTTTCTTTCTTAATAATGACCTAGCAGTGGAATCTGGGTTAAAGGGCATGGTCATTTTTATTCCTTTTAACATAATTTTTCCTTGCTTCCTAGAATGGTTAAACCAGTTCATAGGTCTGCCAACATTGCATTAATGTGACCATCTTTCCACAGCCCTTCAAACATTGATTCTTTCTATCTTTTGTCATCTTTCTTAACTTAAGTATTCTCCTTTTAAAAAAGAATGGTTCAGTGTGGAGAAGGGCAGGATAAAGCAGGATATGACTGGTGCAAAAGTCATCAGCACCACATAGATGAAAAAAGAAAGCCTGTCTGCACCTCAGTTATTTATTGCAGCCATTTCATGATATGGCTATCAAAAACCCTCTGTATCTTAGATTTTATTTTGTGTGATCAGAGAATTTAGAGCTGGAAGCAATTGATCATTCACAAGTCACATATCATCCACCCTCGTGATGATTTGATGATTGGGAATTTGAAGCTCAGAGGAGTGAGATGACTTTCCCAAGTTGGATCAAGTCATAAGCAGCAGAGCTTGAGACTTGAACTCCTTCAGTCCTCAGATGTCAAATTCTCTGTTCCTTACACTATTCCATATATTTTCTTGATGGTCTAATTGATAAACTTTTTTTCTTCCCCTTTCTAAATCTCAGACTCACTTCCCTAGTTTCCTATAACCTGAATGCCCAAATATATTACCCAGTTCCATTTAAATTAAGTGCCTATCTGGGTGTGCCTCACTTCATTCATTTCTTTATTTATTGAAGTTGGGTCTCCCCAACTCTCAGACTGGAAGTACAGCTGACCCTACCACTGATCAGCACAGGAGCTTTGACCTGCTCATTTCCTAAATGGGTAGGTTTGTTCCTCTGTAGGCAGCCTGGTGGCTATCAGCTCCTGGGGGCTCACTATATTGGTGCTGGACTTAGTATGAACACTTGGTCAGTCCCCTAACTCAGTTTCCCCCAATAATCCTTGTAACAGGCACTGTCAATTCATGCCTCACTTTACTGAAATTTCAAGCTGAGCAAGGGTCAGAATTTAGAAAGTCAGAATCTGCATTATATGCCCTGAGAAGCTCATTGTTTAAAGGAATCCCTTTTTCTCTCTGGAAAGAATCTTTCTTTCATGAAATTGAACTTCCCCTTATTTTATTTGTAAGTTTTAGTGTTCATGTATTGGCTTTTCTCAGAGCAACATACATCTATATTTGTCTTCTGGGATACATAGCAGGCAGTGGGCTAAACTTCACTAACACCTGTTGAATGCTTTTCTTTTTCCAACCTGACACCCATAAATTGTCATCTACCTGGGAACTTCCTGCTGTTCTTGTATTCTCTGGCTATAAATAGGATGAAGGTCCCCCGAAATATCCACTTTTTAGATTACTTTCTTGAAGACCTTTTAATAAATAGTGTGGACTTTTGAGAAGTTGGTGTAGGCATACCAGAACTAACTCTTTGGTACCTTTTACTGACATCTTTTTTTAATTTACTTTGAGCATTTACATGACTTGGCATTTTAAATTAAACGTGGACCCCTGAAAATCCATTTACCTCAAAGGATTAAGATAGATTGGAGCTATCTTAAAGCTATTTTCCCCTCTAGTAGAACCTTGAACATCTTTCATAAATAAGGAATGTTTCTTGGAAATACAATTCTCACTAAATTTCAATCCCAGGGGCACTTTTCTGTGAAGGCATGTTCCTGTTTTGTCCTGTCATAACAAATGCCCTTGATGATGTTTTGATAGGGATGTGGACAAGAAATATGACTATTGCAAAAAACCAATTAATGAAAATTTGCTAACGCATAAGTCTAGTTTTATTAAACATTAAAAAGAATCTTTTTTAAAATTGCAGTTTAGAACAAAACTATGGTTATGTTCATTAGCAGGTAGCTAGAGGATTATCAGAAGAGCAGCTCATCTGTTAGGTATGTAGGAAGCCAGTGACAGTTAGAAGCAGTGCAGTCTATTAGAAAACCTGCTCTGGGTCCACCCATCGCATCATGCTGAGCAAATCAGTGGAGCCTGGTTGCTTGAAGATAATTCATTACTATAGCTCTCTGTGTATTTTATCCCATTACGAACCTGTGAGTTTCATGAAGTCAGGGCACTGTTTCTTATCTCTACTTTGTGTCTTCAGGAGAGCCTAGCACAGTGCTTTATAAAATGTTTGATAAATTGAGTATGCTTTATAAGCTTAAGGCCTTGTTGTCAAGAAAGCCATTAGCTATTTGTCTCACTTTGGGAAATTATGTCAGGGGTGTGTGAGAACAATGAAAGAAGTTTATTAAATGATTGGCTCCTCCTCCCCCCCCCCCCCACAAGAAGTTACATTTCTGTAGTACTTTTTTATTTACAAACATTTTGCTCCCAATAACCTCCTAAGATGAGTGGTTCAGGTTTTGTGTAAGAAAGGTAGAGACTTTGCTGTGGTCACATGACTCCTAAGTGACAGAGCTGGGACTCTACCCGGGTCTTCCAGTCTTTTTTATACTGTCTTCTTATAGCCTGGGAAATTATTGATAAGTTTTCTCAAAGTGAAATTTACTTCTCCCAGACTTTTTTTCATGTCCACTCACAGCTGACTGAATAGTTATATTATTTGTCCACAACCTGATGTAGATTAGTACATAAGTAAAACAGACAATGTCACAGTATCTATTACTCATATCTTAAAAAAAAAAAAAGTGGGGGTGGGTTTCCAAATTCCTCATTGACCACTTTGTGTCCTTGGGCAAATCACTTAACCTGTCAGGGCCTCAGTGTCCTCACTGAGAACAAAATTCATAATTATTACTGAAATTTATACAACACTTGAAAGATCGAAATGCCCTTTAAATCTCTGGCTTCGTTTGAGCCTCATAACAACCCTGCAGAGTAGGCAATATAGTTGCCACCTCTATTTTAGAGGCAATGTACACAGTGAATAGAGAGTTGACTTTGAAGTTAGGAAGAGCTGGGTTCAAGTCCTTCCTCTAACACATTCTGACTATGTGACCTTGTGTCTTGACTTCTCAGTGCTCTAGGTAACTGTAAGATGAGAAGGTGCAGCCTACCTTGGTAGAGGGAATTTCCTTGCCCTGGATTTCTTATACCAGTAAAATCCCAGGTCTAATCCCTATCCCTCTCCCTGTTATCCAGTGCTCAGAGAAGTTAAATTAATCAATCAACAAGCATTTATTAAACACTTGCTCAGTTCCAGGCACTGCAAAATGTTAGAGATTTGAAAGCAGAAATGAAACAGTCCCTGCCCTCAAGGAGTATGTCTTCTAACTGGGAAGACAGCTTTGAGCACATGGAAGTATATACTCAGTGATTTGCCCGGGGCCACACACCTGGTGAATTCCAGAGGAGGAATTTGAACTCCAGTCTTCCGGACTGCAAATTTAGTCCTTTATTCATTACATTGTAAATAGAGGATTAGATGCACTCAGACAGCTGAAGAGGTCTCTTCCAGCTCTAAATCTGCAGTCTTATGAAGTTGGCTCTGATTTTTCAAATTTGATATCTGCAATAACCAGCTTTTAGACTTATAGATTCCCCTTTTACAAAACTCAGCTGTTAAATGTTAGCAGGGAAATGGAGTTGAAGACACTTGATAGTTATCACATTAAAAAACAGTTATTGCATTAATGAAATAAGGCTAAGGTCTTTTTAATGTTCATTACCCTCCCAGTTGCTAGTGCCTCTCCTTCCTAGCCAAGATTATCTTGTATCTGTTTTGTTATATGTTCTCTTCCTTTGCTAGACTGTAAACTGGAGATTAGGGACTGTTATTTTTTGTATCCCCCAGTGCCTGGTTATGTAGTAGGTACTTAATAAATATTTATTGATTACCAATGAATAGATTTGATTGAGTCTGTTGTCTCTGACTGGGAGTGGCAAACATTTTTGTCATTCTTTTAAGTTATACAGTTCATGGGCATAAACAAAAGCAAAAGGGACAGCCAGCATCCACCAAGTTTTATTAATATTATTAAAGTTTTTTCTCTAGTGATCAGTTGAGGTATGTCTTGAGATTTGTGTTTATCTACCAGACTGTTTTATGAAGGTTTTTTTTGGCATACAACACATGCTTGAGTGTATAGCAAATTGATTTAGGGTATGGTAATTTCTTTCTGAGAGACTGAGTGCCAAAAGAGTTTGTTTCAAAGTTTCAGAACATCAGCTCTTTCTTATGTTAATACTGTATGGCTCCTTCTTGTACTTGCCACAAGTCTCATTGCTAGGACCCATCACAAGATTTATCCACCACACTAATAAAATATGTTGGAGGAAAAAGTAAACTTAGGGCTGAATAAACAATTTTCCCAGTTAAACATTCACCTTAGGGAGGTGAAAAATGCTTTGGACTCCTTTTCTTTGGCATTTTCCTCCAAGAGAGCCTGACATGCAAAGAAAGTAAAAGAATAAAATTGGCCCAGGGCAGGAAAAAAAAATCCTCTCTTTTTCAAGTTGGCCTGTTTTCCTTGTAAGACAAACCTTTCATGTTTTATTGTTATGAAGTTAAAGCCTGGCCTTGCCTAGAGGTGCCGATCTTGGAGGAGAAACAGCTGCAGAGTTAGTGTCCCCAGATCAGGTGGGAGGTTCTTTGAAGCAACATGTTGCCTTTTAAAAGGAAATTGAGCATGTGAGAACTTGAACCTGCAAAACTCATCAACAGGTTCCACTTTGTTTATCTCTCATAGAATTGAGATCACTAACCAAGTGAAGCAAACCTGCAGACTACTTTTTGTTGATGGTATTAGTGTGCATGTGAACACAATTCTGCTGATAGTTGTATTGGTCAGGGACAGAGGCTTGTAGCTTTCTGCCTTAAAGAAAGAAGAGATAGGAAAAGACTGCAAAAATTGACCACTAATGAAAGGGAAACATCATGTGATTATTATAGGTAACAAATAGTTCTTATTCATGTGGATGAGGTGTATATATTTTCTTTCTGACCTCATAACAGGTTCTTTGATATTTCCTTTTGCTAGTCTAAACTGATTTTAACCAGATATTTAAATTCAGACATTTTTACTTAGTCTTTGTAAAAGTTGCATACTGGTACTTAAAAGCATTTGTATTTCATGATAGCAAGAATCAATGTGCTATCTTGAAGTCTGCACTTCTTCCAGTGCCATAAAGCGCAAATCCTTCATGTATTGGTATATAGGATCAAAGAATGTTAGCCAGCAAGAACTTGAAAGATCATCTGGTTCTGTCCCCGCCCTCATTGTACATACGAGCAAACTTGGAAGGGAAGTGGAAAAACCAGGACTTGAACTTGGGGTCTCTTGTTTCCTGGACCAAGGCTCTATCAGCAATTATTTATTAAATTCCTGCTATGTGCCAGACACTGACACAGAGAGATACAAACAGCTCCTGACCTCAAGAACTGAAGGGAGGAAGGAGTACACGCACGCGCGCACGCGCACACATGGAAATACACAAAATCAGTTTCAGGGTTGAGTACTGACAAAACTGGGGTTAATCTGTAAAGGTCTCATGAAGAAAGTGGCACTTGAGGCAAACTTTGAAGAACTCTTGGTATTCCATATGGTTTAATGAGTTATGACTGAAAAGAAAAATTACCTAGTGGACAGTCCTCTGGTGGTGAAATTAGCTAGGTTAGTCATAGGAATAAAGACAGAGTCTATTGCTGGGTCTGTATTTAAAGCCTTGCAGAGTGTAAAACCCAGCCAGAGCTTGTATTCTTTTGGCATAGCCTTTGAGAACCTAGTCACTTCCATGGCCCAAGGCATTGATTGTAACCTGAGGTGGAGAAGCCAGAAGTAAAAACTGGGGAAAATAAAGGTTTTTCTAGTTAATATTTATTCAGAGGGCAGAATGGTGCAGTGGATAGACTATTTGGTTGGTGTGGACCCTGAAAGATCTGGCTTGAAGTCCTGCCTAGTGTAGCTGTGTGACCCTGGGAGAATCTTTTAACCTTTGTGTGCCTTAACTCTTTGCGCTGAAGAAATCATAGATCCTTTGATGGGCATCCCCATATTGAACCAAGTTTGATTTGAGAAAAATTGAACATTGGAGACAAGGTGATTCCAGATCTTTTACCTGCTTAACCACTTAGTTGTGTGAGGATGGGTTGGCACCTCATTAATTTATCTTATTTCAAAGTAAACAGGTATAGTAAACACCTTTAAATGTGATAGGCCCTAGAAGAAACAAAGTTGAGTAAGACTTGGTCTCTGTCCATCCCTGCCCTGAAGTTGTATATGGTCTAGTTGGAGAGAATCTCCAAAGGCCTCCTTTTCTGTCTGTATAGAATGAGTGGGATGGATTAAGGTCCATTTCAGCTCTGAAAGTCTTATATTCTCATGTTTTGGGGTGTTTTTTTGTTTTTTGTTTTTTGCTTTTTGGAGGAGGGAAGGCAGGACAATTGGGGTTAAGTGACTTGCCCAAGGTTAAGTCACTTGCCCACAGCTTGTACGCGTTAAATGTCTGAGGTTGAATTTGAACTCAGGTCTTCCTGATTCCAGGGCTGGTGCTCTATTCACTGCACCACCTAGCCACCCCTCTCATCTTGTTTTTGATTTGATTGATACTGGTAGAAGCAGATTTGGCATTATTCTTGTTCTAGTGCTAGGAAAAGTTAATCATTAGAGAGTATACCTTCCATAGGGGGAAGAAAAGACAGGCAGTAGAATATAAGGGAGAAGAAAAATGCTGAAATATTTTTCTCCTTTTGGACTTTCAATTTATTTGCCCCCAAATTGCCTCCAGATGTAGAAGACCTAAAGCTGTGATTGTAACCCATTCTGTTTTTACTGGCCCATCTCTCCATCACATTGCCTGGTTTGAAATCTGTAAGCCAGTCCAAATTCTTTACCTCATGTTCTAGTACTAATTTGCCACGTTACTCATCTCTCAGCTGCAAGGGGGTGAGGCAAATAGCCTTGAAATTAAACTCAGTGTCATTTCATAAACTGGGCAATGCTAGATACTTGCTAGAGAGAATCAGTTTTAGTAAATCTCATCTGTGAAGTACTTGAACCCTTGCCCTACAGCTCAGGTAGCCCATTTATAGAACCAGATCATTAATTCTTAGACTTAGACCTTAGAGAATATTAGAAGATCCTGAGAGGTCTGGTAGCTTGCCCATGATCGGTAAGTAGCAGAGTACCAGAGCTTAGATTTGAACCCACATCTTCTGACTCTAAATCCAACACCCTTTCCACTACTCATCAGGGCAGTCATGAGTCTTAACAACCACTTGGCCTTGTGTATACTTGTTAGTAGCCTGGTTGCCTAGTACTGATGTTCTGTATTGCTGCATGGGGACCATGGATCATTTTCTGGCAGCATCTCATTTGGCTGGCAGGAACAGTCCTGGCAGTCTTTACTTGGAAGGTAGTAATCTCATTGGGGAATGAAATTGGAGGATTCCTTGGTCTTCTTTAAGATCCCTGCCTCATGGTTCACTCTTATCATCTGGCATCCCTGACTATATTTTATAAACTTATCTGTTTACTTGTGTTTTCTGCTGCACCACAGTTTAATCAGGGGAATTCTGAAAACAGTCTAGTTTTAAGGCATTGCAATCAAATGGTGCAAGATGTCTCACTATAAAAAATTTTTCATTGATTGGCCAATTGTTTAAGTTGGATGTAAAAATTTTGTGTAGTAGTCGGTGGTAGATCTTCACTTCCAGCTTTTCAAGTTTAACAGCAAAAACAATACCTAATGCTGGCTTTTTTTTTTTTCAGTTCAAATTTAGATCTTTACAGGCCAGCAGTCAGAGCAAATGAGAAGAAGGCACCCTGGGTCAGAGGTCAAAACAGTTTGTTCTATTAATTTTTGTAGATAGTAATTCTCTTCATAACATAATTCTTTAGGCCAGCAGCAGCTGGAATGTTGTAGAGGTATTAGAAGGGAAATAAATTAATTGGAATAGTTGTATGATGAGACTGTGACTTGTTATGGCACTAGTTTTTCCTCACTTGGAGATGACATGGATGGTTCAGATAATGTTGGAGCAGTCTGCAGATTGATTGCTTTAATCCTCATACCAAAACAGTGTGAAATTTTGGTTAGATATTCAAAACCGTGGGGATGAGACACTAAATAAAACAAGGGAGAATTCAACTTTATGCTTAATGATAACACAGTTATGTAGAGACTGATTGGTGATTGGTGGGTTGTCACTGAGTACATTGCGTGTTTGAAAAGGTTTGACTTAGGTCAAAATATCCCTGTAAAGCAGGTAGGTCTTTTATAATTGGATTGTGGAAACTATTCATGGAAGAGAAAAGGACTTTTAAAAGCATTTGCATTAATTCTGTGCCAAACCTAATATATTGAATTTCATCTCTTTTTTCCATTGTATGCATTTGTTGGTAAAACCAGCTCATCTCATATGGGGTGTTTAAAAAAAAACAAACAAACATTGAGGCCTTTGTACTCTAGCTTTAGTGAAAAAATTAACTTGCCTAATGAAGAAAGTTGGTGGTAGATCACATTCAGGGTTATTTTTTGGGGTAATATTTATGTTTTTCTTGCAATTGAAGATCCATGGAAAATTTAAAAACAGTTATTAATGCTTTGTCATTAAAATACATTTGCATTTTTTCTTTATATTTAAGGCCAGTTTTAGTGCAGAAGAAAATAGTAAAATGAGGGTGCTGGTGCTCTGTGATTTCTTCCCTTTTTTAAATTTAAAGTTTTTTTTAAATTAACAAAAATATATTTCTTACGTTCCCTTCTAAATGTTGACTTGCTGAACTGACTTTCTCCCTTTCTTTTTAGATCTTTCTTGCAGGGTTCACTGAGTGGGAGAAAGGATATATTTGTAAATGAATATAGCAACAAAAGACAGCAATGAAAACAATTTAAATAGATTTTTTGGGATATCTTTTGTTTCTTCACCTAGATTTCACCATATCCTTCCTCCTTCTCTTAGGGAGCTATCCTTCATAACAGAGTGTTTTGTTTTGTTTTGTTTTTTAAGAAAGAAAAAGAGAAAGTAGGAAAAAAAATTCAGTAAAATCAATCAAGACATGGAAAAAATCTGACATTATATGCAATATTGCGATATATGCAATATGTAATATTGTTGGGGTCTAGGCTTTGGACCCTCCCTTTGTAAAGGAATGGGGTTAGGGGCAAGAGTTTTCTCATATCTCTTCTTTGAAGCTAATCTTGATAATTTTCTAACATTTGGGGGTGGCTAGGTGGTGCAGTGAATAGAGCACTGGCCCTGGAGTCAGGAGGACCTGAGTTCAAATGTGGCCTCAGACACTTAACACTTACTAACCATGTGACCTTGGACAAGTCACTTAACCCCAATTGCCCTGCCTTTCCCCCCTCCAAAAAGCAAAAAAAAAAAAAAATTTAATTTTCTAACATTCAATAGTATATAATGTTTTCCTTTTTTTTTTTTTTTTAATTAACTTCCTTGGAGTATATGTCAGGTAGTGAAATCTGGATAAAAGAGTATGGACATTGTAATTATTTTATTTGCATCATTTCAAAATGGTTCTACCATTTTACAGCTCTGCCTACATGCATTAGTATACCCATCTCTCTTTTTGTAGCCCCTCCAACATTGACTATTCCCATCATTGATCATCTTTTTCAGTTTGCTGGGTAGGAGGTAAAACCTGAGGGTCATTTTTATTTGTATTTCTATTATTTTTAGTGATTTAGAGCATTACTTCATATGGTTGTTAATAGTTTGCAATTTTCCTTTTGAGAACTATTCATATCCTTTAGATACTTCTTAAGACTCTTAACATATTTTTGCTAGATGTTTACTTATCTTGGATATCAACTCCTCATCAGATATATTTTATAAAAAGACCTCTTCCCTGTAGTGCTTTCCATTCTTACTATGGATGTGTTTTTAATTTTTCTTGTGCCAAATGTGATTGTAAATTAAAATTGTCTCTTTTATCTTTTGTAATTACCTCTATCTCATATTTGCTTAAGAATGCATCCTCTGCCTTAATAGTATATGATCTTTTTCTCTTCTAATTTGTTAATAGTAAGGTCAAGTATCTATTCTAAATATATTGTGGAATGTGGTGTAAGATATTGGTATGAGCTTAACTTTTGTCATACTATTCTCCATTTTTTTCTGCAGTTCTTATTAAATAGGAGGTTCTTTCCAAAGTAGTTTATTTTTTCAGGTTGATCAAACACTGGGTTATTGTGTTCATTCATTTCTGATCCTTCCTTGTTCTGGTAGGTCAGGGGAATTCTGTAGAGATAATTTAACTACTCCTTAGCAAAGCATTTGATATAGGCTTATGCTATTCCTGTGGAAAAGATGGAAAGATGTGATGTGAGCTAGACAGCAGTATAGTTAGGTGAATTTGGAGTTGATTGGATGGCCAGATTCAAAATGCAGTCATCTTTAGTTTCAGGTTATATGAGGACTCGGATGAAATAGAGATATATTGCTGTTTAACATTTTTGTCAGGGACTTGGAATAAAGATATAAGTGGCATGCTTTTCAGATTTATAGACTATGCAAAGTAAGGGGGTGAAAGAGTCAGGATTCATAAAGATATTGACAGGCTTATATCATTGGACAGATTTTGATAAGATCCAGTTTAACAGGGATAAATATAAAGTCTTTTACATGAATTCAAAGACTCAATTTCACACATATGTACAAGATGAAGGAAGCATGCCTGGACAGAAGCTTGTCTAAGAAAGATCTAGGGGTTTAGTGGAATGGAAGTTCAATATGAGTCAGCAGTGTCATAGAGCAGGCAAGAAAGTGAATGGAATCGTAGGCTTTGTTAAGAGACAGTGTTCATGACTAGGGAGGGGATTATCCTTCTGCACTAGACCTCTTGTAAGACATCTGCAATATTGTGCTCAGTCCTGAGCACCGCTTCGTTTTTAGAAATGACATTGAAAAGCTAAATTTTCCAGATGGTGGCAAAAATGATGATGAGCAGTCTGGAGTGCATATCATGAGATCCCTTGAAAAAGTTGGGGGGTGTTTAGTCTGGGGAAGAGATGTCTTCTTGGGGAAACATGATTTTCTCCAGATAGTTGAAAGGTAGTCGCATGGCAGAGCCATTAGGTTTGTTCTGCTTGGCCAAAGAGGACATACCTAAGAATAATGGGTAAAAGTTGCAAAGAGGCACCTTCAGGCTGGAGATGAGGAAGAATTCACCAAACACTTTATTGTCCAAAATGGGGGGAGCTGCTCCCTCACTTGGAGACCTCAAGGGAAAACCTCATGAGCAGTCAATTTTTGGGTGTGGTGTAAGAAGGGATTCTTGTTCAGGCATGGGTTGGGCTACATAGACTGTCACTGAAGTCTCTTCCAACTCCAAATTCTGTGATTCTGGGGCATTGGAGACAGCGAGGTGGCACAGGGGAGAGAGAGTCTTGGACTTGGAGTCCAGAAGACCTGAATTATAATACTGTCTCATATACTTATTAGGTATTAACCCGAACCTGAGCAAGACACTTAACCTCCCTGGGCCCCATCTTCCCCATTGTGAAATTAGGAGGTTGGACTTGATGTCCCTTCCTGCCCTAAATGTATGCTTCTATGACTTTATTAGAGATGTGACAATAATAACCCACATTTCTATATTATCTCTTTAAAAAGAGTTAAAGCCATTTACCAATATGCCCTTCTGTTAAACGGTCTCTTGTAACAGACAAACAGTTAAATAAAACCAACTCAAATAGTGAATGCTTCTGATGGTGCATGTATATGCAGTGTTCCATGACCATAGTTTGCCTTTTCTCTATGAAGAGAAAGAGTTATTATTATTTTCCTAGTTATTATCATCTTTCCCCTGGGATTGAGGTTTATAATTACATTTAATCGAAGTATAGCTGCCTTTTGCTGTTCTCAGTTGCATTATTCCTTCACAGCAGTGTTATGAGATCAGTAGAGCAAGTATTTTTGTTAGCCCATTTTCTAGATTAGGACTTCAGGTTACTTAACTAGAAAGCTGCAAAGCAGGACTCAGACTCAGATTTTTCAACTCCCAGGCCAGTACCATTCTACCTCAGGAAAAGGGCTTTTTTTAAGATTCTTCAACATACTTCCTTCACCTGAAATGTGTCCTAAGACACAATTACTGTGTCTCATTTATAATACTTTACTCTCTGGGTAAGATCCTCATTCAGGATGGGTGAGAGAACCTAGGGAATGTAGCAGTGCTTTGTAGCAATTTCGAAAGTCTCTGAAGAAAGCTTTCCACCAGTTTTTGAGCCATGGAGAGCCTTTCATTAGGATTTTAGTGGACTGCAAGCTCAGTATGATTCAATAGGATCACATGGCAGCCAGAAATGCCATCATGACCTCAGGCCACGTAGTGTCTAGGTTGTGGGAGTTGATGTCCACTGTCTTAGTTCCACACACATCTGGATTGGTTGTGTACTATTCTCACCAACAGTTGAAAGAGGACGTGGACAACACTATACAAAGGAGAACAGCTAGGATGGTCATAGGTCTAGAGACTTTGTTGTATGAAAATTAGTTGGAAGGAGTCTTCCAAGCCCTCATTTCTATGTTTGATAATACTGAAGCTTAGAGAAACGATGTTACTTGTCTAAGGTTACACAGTCAGAACTGGTATTGGAACTCAGGTTCTATGATTCTAAGTAAATTTTTTTCTTAGACCTTCAGTCTAAGTCTTGAACACCAACTATCTTCTGCTAAGGTATTGTCGTAGGATCATAGCTTTAGAGCTAGAAGGAGCCTTAGACAGTATCTAATCCTAGGGAATGGGTCAGGGTAAGTGGATAAATTTCAAGGAGTCTGTGAACTTGGATGGGAAAAGAAATTATATCTTTTGTTCAATTATTTAAAAACACAATTCTTTGAAGGGATCCATAGCTTATAGGCTCCCAGAACAGGTCAGTGACATAAGGTTAAGAACCCTTGACCTGATCAAACCCTCTCACTTTACAGAAGAGGAAACAAAGACCCAGAGGGGTAGTGACATGACCTTCCCAAGGTCACATAGTAGCATGGTTGCAATTTGAATCAAGTAAACAGACCCTAAGTCCCTTTTCTCTCCAATATGTTGTCTTCCAGTTCTGTTGTACTGTCATTATGTGAGGTATAGGAATGAAGTTTTTATCTCTAGTTGTTGAAGTAGAAACTGAGTATATTGTAAAGAATTGGACAGTTTAATCAGGAAGACAGGACAAAAATGAAGGTTATTAGAGTTGGGAATTGTACTTGCAACTCTGCTCCTGGTGTTCAGGGGGACATAGCTCTGTGTTTTGCTGGTGGACAAAAATCTAAAAATTAAATGTTAATTGGATCGGCAGTATTGAATATGGATAGCATAATTTGTTTTCTGATAAAAATGTTTAACATGGCTCTTTTTTGTTCTCTCTACAGGTACAGGGTTTGGATTGGGAATTGTTTTCTCACTTACGTTCTTCAAAAGTAAGTGTCTATTGTTGAAATTTTTTGTGTGCTAGAGTAAATAACTCAAAAGCAAATATTGGGGCAAAGCAAACACTTGGGGGTGCCAGCCCTTTCAGTGCTGTGTAAGGCAGACTCAGATCCAGTCCAGATAGGTTGGACAGCTCAGAAATTGTTCTGAGCATTCACTGAGGCACTTGTGAAATTACAAAGCTCAGCAGGAAAACAGATTTCTAATTAATTGGTACTTTTCCATTTTGATGACCATTCCACAAACTTTTATTGAACTCTTGCCATCTACAAAGCTCCTCTGTGTCATGCACTGTGGGAGATAGGAAGATTAGTAAGGCCAAGGTTTTAGCTTAGCTTGAAGACAGCTAAATCTTCTTTGGACTAAACATTAAAGCAGTAAGGCCCCCATCCTCAAGAAGCTTAGAGCCTAACAGGGGTGATGATGCATGTACACAAATCTAATCCAAGGGGAAATGAAGTTAGTATCCTCAGAGGTGTGGAGCGTGTGCTTGAGGAATGAGATGGTTTCTGACTGAATCAGAGAAGGCTTCCCAGAGGAGGCAGCATTTGAACTGAGGAACAGGGGATAGGAAAGAAGGGCCTGACAGCAGTGGAGACTGGTGTGAGCAAAGGGCAGACAGCAACAAAGCTACTTTTCTTTTTAAAAGGGATTTCACAATCATGTTATTAGACCTGTCTAGCATGCTTTATTGGGTGCAGACATTTTCTTTTTTGATAAAGATTATGTGTCTGTTTTTCTAATACATAACAATCCTCCAAGGTAACCATCTTCCAGAGGAGGGAGAAAGACAAGAGGACAGTCAGTTTGCCCCTGCTTATATAAGTGCCTGCCCTAGGCCTCAGGGCTTGTGACACACCACCCCGTCTTTTCCAAAAGTTGGGGGCTTCTTGATACAAGTTACAGGAACACAGACACACGTCATTCTTGGCCACCTTTACTGTTCTAGGCA
This sequence comes from Petaurus breviceps papuanus, assembly GCF_028583685.1. NCBI lineage: Eukaryota > Metazoa > Chordata > Mammalia > Diprotodontia > Petauridae > Petaurus > Petaurus breviceps. Next base: position 14,234,653 of record NW_027187400.1, on the reverse strand, counting down.
GAGTTCCACTATGGCACATGTGGCAGCATGTCCATGCTTTGTTGTTCAGTCTTACTGTAAAGAAATGACTGTGAGCATATTCAAAGTTGCCATAAAATAAGAAGTTCTAATTAGTGGATTAATATTTTAGGATCCTTTTCACTTACAAAGAATAAAAATGGTGTATGAAGAACATAGTATCATAGATTTAGAACTGGGTGGGAATTTGGAGATCATCTAGCCCAGGTGTAGGGACCCTGAGGCCTTGAGGCCACATGTGACCCTCTAGGTCCTCAGATGCAGCCTTTTGACGGAATCTAAGTTTTACTGAAGAAACCCTTTTATTAAGGGGATTTGTTCTGTGAAGTTTAGATTCAGTCAGAGGGCTACACCTGAGGACCTAGAGGGCCACATGTAGCCTTGAGGCCTCAGGTTCCCCACCCCTAATCTAACACAACCCCCTTCTTTTAAAAATGAAGAAACTCAGACCCAGAGAGAAAAAAGGTGACTTGTCCATAAGCTTGTAATAGTAGACTTGATGTAATTATATTAAGTTTCCTCATTGGGGCGGCTAGGTGGCACAATGAATAGAGCACCAGCCCTGGAGTCAGGAGGACCTGAATTAAAATCTGGCCTCATACACTTAACACAAAAAACTAGCCTGTGATCTTGAGCAAGTCACTTAACCCCAATTGCCCTGTCTGCCCTCCTCAAAAAAAAAAAAAAAAGCTTTGTCATTTACTAATAGTCACATGAAAGATAGATCAGTTTGAATGCCATGAGGAAAAGGGATCCTTCTGACTTCTTCTGTAGGGCTACTTAACAAATTGCTTATTGAAGTTGTCAGATCTTGGTAACATCCCATGAATTCTAGAAGAGTTGGTGAATTGACCTTCCCTGCTCTTTCTTTGCCATGAAGCACACACATTGCCAATAGAATCAAAGGGTATCAAAACTGGAAGGCACAACACCCTTATTTGATCAAGGAGGAAAAATGAAGCCCTGAGAGGTGGTGACTTGTTGACAGTCACACAGTCAGGAAGTGGCAAGGCCAGGATTGAGCTAAGGCAGGCTGGCAAATTCTCTTCCTTGATGTGGAAAGGATTTAATGTTTGTTGAGGGCTAGTGTATTTGGTATTCTTGGGTAATAACATCAGCTATGTTTTTTCTTAATGTTTTTGGATTGGTATTTTTTTTCTTTTTTGCTTTTCTTTCCCTTAGGAAGGATGTGGCCATTAGCCTTTGGTTCTGGCATGGGATTGGGAATGGCTTACTCCAACTGTCAGCATGATTTCCAGGCCCCATATCTTCTGCATGGAAAATATGTCAAAGTACGTACAGAACTGATATTTCCTTTCCCTTATATTGACTCATTCTGCCTTCTTTCCTCCAGAGGAAATATGTTTTTTGCCAGGGCTAAAGAGCGCCACCCATGGCAGAGAACTTGGAGAAGCTCTCTGAGCTCTTCTGGCTCCATCAGGTTCTAAAATGCATTTTGACATTTAACTGTGTTAAAAAAGTGAATATGGTCATCCCTAAACACAAGTCAAAACTTGAACACAGCTCTGCTATTTCCCTTCAGTCTTCTCTTCTGCAGGGTAACCTTTAAGCCATGTGTTGTTTTATAAAGAGCTTTGGATTTGGAGAGAAAGGGTGGCTCTGCTCCTTAGCATTTGTGACCATGGGCCAGATCCTTACCCTCTCTCTGGGTTCAGGCTCCAACTCTTTAAAATGAGGGCTTTGATAAAGTGATGGGGAAGATTCTTTCTGGCTCTGAATTCTACATGTAGTGCTAAATTCTCTGGGTCTTGAGAGCCAAATCAACCAGAGATTCAGCCTTTTCTACTCTCAGGTGTTTGTTCACATTCAGATAAACCTTCAGATATATAGATTTCTGTCTTTGAAAGCTTCTCATTTGGAATCAAACGAACAATACACATAGAACAACTTTGTTCCGGGTTCAGTGTTCTGTAGTATCTCACACTCATAACCTAGTTTTATAATAGCTGGGGATTACCTGGTTTGGTTTGGTCTTTGTTTTTTGGTACAGGTGGGAAAATTGAGGCACCGAGGAGTTATCGACCTGCTAATAAGCATTTAAACCATTTGTGATAATCTTGGGAACAGATACGTTGCCAGATCTGCAAAGAACCTTAGAACTTTTAATGTTTGGATTTGGAAGAGACCATAGAACAAAAAAATATGAAAAAAAGCCTGAAAGGTATCTTATAGGATCATAAGAAGGAACCTTAGAGATCCTTCCAAGCCTCCTACTTCATAAAGGAGAAAATTGAGGTTAAAAATGGTAAATGGATTTCTACAAAATCATGCAGATCGTTCAGAGGATCAAGATTTAAACTAGAATGGATCTTAGAGGCCGTGTTATTTAACCTCCTTTTTTTTAGCAGGTGAAAGAACTGAGGCCTAAGTGACTGGCCCAGGGTTACATAGGTAATAAGCAGCTGAAATGGTCTCACACGGCGCTATGGTGGCTAGAGCCCTCTGCTTGTGCTGTTGCCCCTCTAAGACTAGTCTCCAGATGGATGTTGGTTATTGAAACAGTTTGGGAAATAACACAGCCATACACTGGGAGGAAGTATGGTACAGTGAAAACATGGCTGAATTTGGAAAAGATTTATGCTCTGGTTATTCCACTTACTAGATCCCTTTGGGGAGTCACTTTGACACCTTTTGGCCTTAGTTTCCTCATCTATTAAAGTACTACTAAATGAAGTTGGACATGAAGATCGCTAAGGGCCCTTTCCGCTCTAAATGCTGTGATCTGACATTGTGTATACAAATATTGTTATTTTGGGAGTTTGACTGATTTGCCTTTATGTTGTTTAATCCTATGATTTGAGGCAACAATGTACAGTGCAACTTAGAGTGTTAACAACCTTCCCTGTCCTTATTTACTTAGTAGGACGGTCCCTTGGTAAGATGTTTTGGTGATAGGCTAATAAAAAATACATCTCTTCCTCTAGTATGGTGGGTTCATGCCTCAGCCCTCTCTACAAAGTAGAGCCTAAACCACATGGACCTTTGATGAAAGAAAGCATTTAAAAATGGCAAAGGACCTTTTCCCCTTGTTAAATGGCGTTGAAGGTCCAGCTAGGAACTGAACCCACTGTATTAATCTTCACAGAAGCCATTTCACAGATAGAGAGATTGAGCCTCAGAAATGGAAAGTCACTTACCCAAGGCCACCTATAATTATGGGGTTACCAGATCCCAAGCCCAAATAACGAGACTCTACTAGCTGTTTGGCAGTCTTAATTTTAAATCACGTTGGACCTGCTGTAAGACGACTTAGTGAGAACCAAAGAGGGTTTGGAGCAGGGAGGGTTGGCGTGCTAAGAACTCTGGCAACCTCCTCTCCCATTGCACTGAATAATTTCTGTCCTGTAGCTAAGGGTGGTCCAGCTCAGGATGAGGTCATCAGTGGGCCGGTGCTGAGAAACAGCACAGCTGTTTGCGTGGCATTGAGGCTGAGAACAGGCAGCCCCCCCCTCCCTCCCTGCCTGGCCATTTTCCTGGCACAGACCAGCCATGTGCTTGGGCTAAAAGAAGGGGGGCCAGCCAGTGAGACTTAATTGTTTCAAACCTTGACATTGGTCCAAGATGTTTTGTCATGGGTAGTGGCCCAAGGGTGATTAGCTGCACAGTGTCTACTTAACGGTTGGTGGTTAGAGTGGAAAATGGTTTGTGTTTTTTTTTTTTCCCCAAAAACCAGACCTGCCCCATTAGAGAATGGCTTTGTTACTTTATCAGAACTTGAGTCTTTGCTCTGGTGCTGTCATCCTTTCCTCTTCAAAATGAGTGTGATACTGACTTGAGGCTTAGATGAATTAGTGGCCCCAAGTCTATCTGTAACAGTTTAGTTAGATCATAGATGGCTGGTGGGGCTTTGTTTAAATTTTAAAAGACTTGGAGGATCTCATCCTTTGTGAAGTGAGATGGGAAGGAGTAGTGCTTCACGGAGGAGGCTTCCCAGCAGTGGAGAAGGCAAGGTCCCAGCCTCTGACTTTGCAGAAGATCATGGCCACACTGAAACCCTGGGGTCTGGCATGAATCGGGCAGTTAAAACAGGGAACCTGTACCCTGTCTCTGCAGCAATAATCTGAGTGCTCTTGCCTTACAGGAGCAGTGACTTATGACTGAGAACATCCCAGTGGGAGGAAGAGAAATCATGTTTATTCCTCAGGAATATTGAAGTGCCCTGGAGTAAGCTGAAATTCTTCTATAACAATGTTATCTGTAAATGCTTTATACTCCAGCACACTGTTTATGTATTTGAAACCAAGTCTGTTTCTTGTTTTGTATTTTCTCTCTGGAAATTGCAAGAAGAAGGTCTTAGGAGAAATAAATTAAATGAAAATAGGATGAGGTCTTGTGTGTTTCTTCCTCTGTGCTGTGATTGTAAGGAAGACTGAAATGCCAGCAGCTGTGACCACCTGGTTGAAGCTACTCAAGCGTTTTTCCCAAAACACCAGCTGTTGTGTGTCCCTCCCCACTCATGCCCTGATGTATGGTTTACAGAACAGCTTCCACCTTGTATATCTCAGGCCAGCAGATTGCTGCTGCTGCTGGTTACAGTGAACAGAATTTGAATTTTAGAGGCTTTTTGCCCTTCTGCCTTTTCCTCATTATGCAGGGCACTCAGTGGGGAGATAAATATCAAATTAATTTGATGCAATAAAAGATAAACAGAAAAGGTCTGGGGAAGGACTGAAATGTACACTGATAGCAAGAACTGGACCTGTTATCTCATTGGTCTAGAGAAGTCCCAGGTGAGAAGGCTGCCAGGGCAGGTTGGCACCTTCTCTACCTCAGAGCACCTAAAGGTTAAGGGACTTGTCCAGAGCCACACAGCCATTATATGTCAAAGGCAAGATTGACCCTAGGTCTTCTTGGCTTTGAGGTCGGCTTTCTTGTCACTACACTAGGTTGCCTCATGAAGAAAAATGCAATACAAAATCAAATATAATCAGTACTTCTGAATTCTCAATAGATATAATGTGCTATGTAAGTTGTTATAATGATTGATTAAAAATATGTAGCCTCATCTCTCTCCTTCCTGCCTAAGGGCATAAGGAACAGCTCTTTGTCATGTTGGAGAGCCCTCCTTTCCTACATACATTAACACCACTGAAGCCCAGATGAGTTTTGGCTCTGGCAAACCATCTGAGAGTGTTAGACCATCAATTAGGGGAACTGGTGTTGGCACAATTCAATTATCTACTTTGCTATCTGATTCTGGTGTGGCAGCAGCCAGGGCTGTTGGGAGAGAGTAGGCTTTCCCACTACCCATTAAAAAGATCAAACTCCTGTGATTGGCATTCAAGGCTTTACACAACCTAGCACTTCTCTATATTTCCAGCTTTATCTTCCCATTGACATCCAGCCCAATTTGACCCTATGTTTCTCTACCTCCATGCCTTTGCTAACAACTGTTTCCTATGCCTGGAATTACCCCTTGTCCCTAACTCTGCCTGTTGACGCTCTGCCCATCCTTAAAGGCCTAGCTTTAATGCCACTTCCCCTGTGAAATCTCTGATTCCTTGATTTCAAATGGGAAATGAACCTTCCATTCAGTCTGATATGATAGCACATTAACTTTTTACATTTGTTCCATTCTCATTTGTACTATTTAAGGCCTGGTTAGGTGGCACAGTGGATATGGTGCTGGATCTGGAGTCAGGAAGACCTTGTTCAAATTTAGACTCAAGATGCTTACTAGCTGTGTGACCCTGGGTGAGTCACTTAACCCTGTTTGCCTCAGTTTCTTCAACTGTAGAATGGATATCATAATAGCATCTACCTCCCAGGGTGGTTGTGAGAATCAAAGGTGGTAATATTTGTCAGATGTTTTATAAACATTAAAGTACTACATAGATATTGACTCTTCGGATTTATCAGCATACATATCATATCCCCATCACCATATCTGAATCTTCTTCATGGTGGATACTGTGCCTTATTTATCTTTGTGTCTCCTTTGCACTGTGTTCATTTCACACAGTAGGTACCTGATATAAATGTGTATGGTTCTATTAAATTAACTGAAACACTGTGTAAGAAGGGAATGTAAGGACCTGTTTAGACCTCTTATACTTGCCTCCTTGGTATTTGTATTGGAAGCTAATATTGGTATTCCCCTAATTAAAAGTTGTTTCTATTCCAGTGTGAGCCAGGCATAGAGAAGAATGATTTACTTCTAAAAATGACAAAGTGAAAATACAAATTGTGCAATCCTTCTCCGGCCCTGCCAGCAAAATGAGGAGGGAAGAGACACTGCAGTCTGTTCGTGGTATCTCTCTATGCTTTATTTGAGCCAGGAGTTCATCCCTGTCAGTACTCCATCTGCCAGTGCGTAAGCGCTCCATGTCTTCTCATCCTCTGGGATTCTTGACCTCATTGACCTCATTTCTACTACCTACCACTAATGTGACCTTGGGCAAACCCCTTAGTTTCACCAGGCCTCAGTTTTCTCATCTATAAAATGAGGGCATTGAACTTCAGGGGTGGGGAACCTGTGACCTCAAGGCCACATGTGGTTCTCTAGGTCCTCAAGTGCAGCCTTTTGACTGAATCTGAACTTCACATAACAAATCCCCTTAATAAAAGGATTTGTTCTGTAAAACTTGGACTCAAAAGGCTGTACCCAAAGACCTAGAAGGCCACATGTGGCCTCAAGGCCACAGGTTCCCCACTCCTGGACTAGATGATGTCTGGGGTCCCTCCTCATTCTATGATCCTATAAATTGTGTATAGAAGATTTACCTATTCCACATTCTCTAATGCCATCATTGGCCTTTGGGTGACCTACAGTTTGGGTTTTTGAGATCAGTGTCCTGTGATTTGCAGCTATGTAATTTAAAGGTGGGCTTTTGTGGCAAGCAGTGACTTGGTATCTTTAAAAGTCCTTCACAGTATCCTAACTGCAATCGAGCCCAATCTTATTCTGTACACTGTTTATATATACTGTTATGAGCTGGATCAGTGAATTACCCATTCGCCTGCATGATGTAGGCTACATTTACTTTGTTTTCCCAGTGTGGATTGTTAGACCAATTTTTTTCCCCACTGACCTTGGATCTTATTGAGGAGGGTGGTCTCTAGCTTGGTACAATCAGCACAACCTTGCTATCTTATTATTCAGTCAACAATAGTCATTTGGATAAACCCCCTTCTCCTTGGCCTTTTTTACACACAGTTTACACCAGTTAAGAAACTGGTCAGCTCTATGGGGAAACAGCTTCTGATAAATGTTTAGCCAAGAGAATAGTTTGATGTTGACAGATTCAACCAATGTTGAGTATTTTGTGTTTCTGTCCAGTCACATTATCTATCATCTAAACAAGATGCTGTCCAAAACATGTTGTCTGCTCTTGTCCCCTCTTCTCCCCCTTCCTCTCCCTTCTTCAATGCAGTCATTGAATCAGGCAGGGCCTTTGGCAAAAGTACATACTTGTTCCACTTCAAACTTAATTATCAATTCAACTCCTCAGAGGCTCTTGTCCCTCCATGGCTATGAGAGTTCAGCTCTCTCTAACATAGTTACCCTCCTAGAAACAAATATAAAGAATTCCTGGCTTTAAAATGATAGAAACTCAGCTGGGCACAGGATGCTGGAATATTGTGGTGGTACCCCAAAAGTATCCTACCCTGCCAACATATATAAATATATATACTCAGTGTTGACACTGTATAATTTGGCCCAGAACAATATGTATTTGGAACTCATTTAGGTGAATGAACTTGGCATTGCAAGGATCACAGAGAACTTAATCAGAATGGAAAGGAAACTGGGTTTGTTGAAAAGGGCAGTAGCTCTGGAGTCAGAGGATCTGGGGCCACCCTTGCCCCTGCTAATTATTACCTTTGTGTTCTCTGACAAATGGCTTAACCTCTCTGGGCCTTAATTTGGGGTTGGGGTATTTTCAATCAGATGGCCTCTAAGGATCTTTCTAGTTGTTTCATATGGCTAGCCTTACTGCACAAATGTCTTTATTTTGAGAAGTGACTTCAAAGACCTCCAAAAGTTTTTCCTAATCTTCCCACTCTCCTACTTTAGGAAATGCCTCCTGGCTTCCTTCTAGCCCCAGCTAAAACTCCACCTTCTACAAGAAGTTTTTCCCAATCTTCCTTAATTCCAGTGCCTTCCTTTTATTAATTTTTCTTATTTATCTTGTATATAGCTTGTTTACACATTATGTTGTCTCTTCCATTAGATTGTAAGCTCCTTGAGGGCAAGGATTGCCTTTCCTCTTTTTGTAACTCTACTTAACAGCTGAGCAGTTACAACTCCCTCGTCCCCCACTTTACATGGCCCTTTTTCTTGTGCCTCCCTAATGCATTTACCTTGTGTTCTGTATTTTGAACCTCTTCCGATGCCCTTAATGTATTCTATATTGTTATGTCCCTCTGATGCACTTACTATGTATTCTGGGTTATTTATGTATATCATATCCTCCTACTACATGTAAACTACTGTAGAGATACTACACCTTAGCTAAATTTTGTGATGTGGTTCAGTATATTAAATGAATATGTTTTATCAGTGTATATGACATTAAAGAAGATGAATCCTAAGTTCCATGAACTTTTCGTCTAATCTGCAGCTAAAACCTTTTATGTGTTTCTTCCCCCATTAGAATGTGAGCTCCTTGAGAGTAGGGTCTGTTCTAGTTTTCTGTCTGCATCTGCAGTGCTCTGCACATTAGTGCTTAGGAAAGGCTTCATTCATTCATTCATTCATTCACTTGCCCTAGTGCCGTCCACAGAGTAGCTACTTACTGCTTATTGAGTTGAATACAGTAATAACACTAGTAATAACACTAGCTCAGTTTGTACATTTGTACCCCCCCATGTACAAAAGCTGGGTTAACATTTAATGAACATTACCTTCCTCATGTAGCTCCAAGAAGACATCTTCACTGGCTTGGTATAAGAAATGTAGAGATTCAGGACAGACCGTAACTGGGTAATTTTGCATTTGGTTCTTCAAAATCTCTGTTTACATTTTTTTTACCTTATATATGTGTATATGTATATACAACCAAGCTATAATTGCATTTTGCTGGTGTGGTCTAATTTGATTGATTGTATTGTTGAATGGCTATTTTGACTCTGACCAAATAAAGTTTGCAAAGTGTTTCCACAAGGATGTTATCTATAGCATTGGGTCAGCTCTCATCTTGAATGACCCTGGGGCAGAAGCTGTTTCCTATTGTTTCATTTTGAATTGTGTGGAAGGCTGGAGGTGGAAGGCCAAAAGTGGAAATTCTAAGAACCAGGAGGAATGTTAAGTTTAGATAATCAACTCATCTGGAAGCGATCACAAGTTTTTTTTTTTCCTTCAAGTCTGCTGCAATCACCACTTCCTTCTCAGATCCAAAAAGGATCATTTGAGGGTAAACATGGGGGCAGAGCATGGTGGACCAAAGGCAGCAGTTTGCAAATTTACTCATTTTGTAGAGCAAGATTTTGACATGAGAATCTGGGACTCCTAAGAATTGGATATATGGGTCTTTCTACATAATTAGAACTTGCAGAGACTTTAAAGGTTATTTTGGCCAATCCCCTCATTTTACAGATTAGGAAACAGACTCAGAGAGAAACTGATTTACCCAGTATCAAAAAACAAGTCAGTTACAAAATGGAATTAGAATCTTTGTTTATAGGAAGCCAGTGCAGCTTTCCTAATGTTGTTCATGGCAAAGTGGTCTATTTTCTGCCTTTACAAATAATCAGAAGACTAATATTTGAAATAAATATGGCATATGACATAATTGGAGTTTGCTGTGTAATATAATATAGAATAAGAGACAGGGAATCAAGCCTGGTTTGTAATCCTACCTCTGCCCCTCACTAACTGTGACCTTAAGCAAGTCCCTCCTCTTTGCTAGGTCTTATTTTCTTCCTTTCCAATGTTTCCTATTTCTGACATTCTCTGTTCTCAGGACTCTTCAAGCTCTGACATTGTTTCATCCAAAATCTCTTCTGCTTCACTTCTAACTTCAACATTCTATGATTCTCTATACTTAATAAAACTTAGAGAAAATGCAACCCCAGTGTTTATGGGATCTATCTAGGTTAGGATAAGTGATGTCCAAGATAGAATGGCTCTTTTTAATGGATTCCTGGATGACACCTCATAAGATAATTTAAAATGTGCTGGAAAGCACACCAAATTCCTTGCATTTTTGTAATGTTTTTTTCTTAAGTTACTCAAATAACTACACATTAATTATATATTCTTAATACTCATTGAAAAAGTAGCATCAAAGCTCTTATGCCTTTTCTCCTTGTTCTGTTTGATAGGCAACTTGTTTGTGGACCTCAGTTTCCTCATCTGTCAAATGAGGGAATTGATAGACTAGGTCAATACTTCTCAATATTTTTTAATTTAAAGACTTTTCTAATGTTAAAAAAAGAATTACAGACCTCTTTAAATAGTAGCTAATTTTCAGTATCTACTGATAAAATCCATAAAGACAACCTACTAAATAGTCACAACAGCATCTACATGCATTTTGAGAAGTAGGTTGTGTACATGTGAGATATTATTTAGTCTACAGACATTTTTTGTTTAGTTCTAGATCCTTAGGATCCTTGCAAAAACTTCGTGGTTTACCAGGCATCTGAAAGGGAAGGGAATAAGTATTTAAATGGCACCTACTACATTTCAAGCAATGTGCTAAGTGCTTTGCAAATATCTCATCCTCACAACAATCTTGAGAGATAGATGCTGCAGTTATCCCCATTTTACAGTTGAGCAAACTGAGGCAAACAGGCTAAGTGATTTTTCCAAAATCACATAGCTAATAAATGTCTGAGGCCAGATAGGAACTTTGCTCTTCCTGACTCCAAGTCCAGTTCTCTAGCCATTGTGCCACCTACCTGCCCACAGAGTGGGAGTGAGTGGGTTATGATGATAGCCAGGGTCTCTTCCAGCTCTAAATCCTGTGGTTTTCTGATCCTTCCAAAATCCTCCTGTAGCCTTAAAACAAAAACAATGGGCGGCTAGGTGGTGCAGTGAATAGAGCACGGGCTCTGGAGTCAGGGGGACCTGAGTTCAAATTTAGTCTCAGACACAACATAAAAAACTAGCTGTGTGACCTTGGGCAAGTCACAACTCCTATTGTTCTTCCAAAAGCAAAAAAAAAAAACCCAAACAAATAAAAACAACAAATCAAGTATTGAGCAAGCAATCTAATAAACTTCCATAAGACTTGCTTTCCTTACAACCCTAGGAGGTAAGAAATGTAAGTATTATTGTCTTTATCTTACAGGTGAGGAAACAAGCTTGGCAAAAAGTAAACTGATTTATCCAAGGTTTTATATACACACACATGCTCCAGAATATTCATAACAACATTTTTTGGTAGTAAAACAACAAAATAAAAAAACACCCCAGAAACATTCAGATGGTCACCAATCATTGATTGGAATCATAGCCAAACTACTTGTGCTATCAGAATGGAATACTCTTGTCCTGTAAGGACAAATGTGAAGGAATTTAGAGAAATGAGATCATTTATATGAACTGATAATATAGAGCTGCATTTTGGGTCGTGGAACTTGGGTTCAAATCCTAACTTTGCTGTTTACCAATTGAGTGACTGGAGAATTGTCTTAATTTCTGTACAAATGAGGGGGTTGAATTGGATGACTTCTGAATTCTCTTCCATCTGAGCATCTATGATCCTGGGGTAACAAGCCACATTCAAACCTAGACTCCCAGTTTAGTGTCTTCCCCTCCTCCTACTCCAACCCTCCATTCAAATCAACAAACATTTATTAAGTCCTACTATGTGCAAGTCAAAGCCAACTGAGAGTAACTAATGAACGATCACTACTCTTGCCACCATCTTACACTTTTCCTTATCTCACATAAGTTATATATGGCTCCAGGTGTTACAGGAGCAGGGAGAGGAAGAGAGAAGAGGCTGAGAAATAAACCCTTTTGAGCCCAAGAGCCCAAAAGTCAGTGATGGAGCTCCATCTGACATTTGTCTGGGCATGCTTTCCCTCAAGAGACCAGCCTTTGCCTGGTTCCTTTTCCACAGAACTGACAAGACTTCCAACCGACTCCAGCCTTTTGTGTGTGTGTTTGTGCAGTATCCTTCATTCTCCTTTTCCCTTTGCAGTCATCTTTGAGTAATCATTATGTAAACAGTAGAACAGAATGAAATTACACTAATCTTAAATGTTTCACCTTTCAAATCCATCTTAAGCTGAGATGCAACATGGAGTAGTAGTGGCAAGAAAACTGGATTTTGATTCAGAATTCAGATGTGACCTTGGGCAAATCATTTCATTTTCTGACTTTTCATTTTCCTCATCTATAAAATGAAGAGGCTGGATTAGATAATTTCTGAAGTTTTGAATCCTACTTTATGATATGAATGCAATAAAAATATTAAGCATCGAAGTGTGCAGTCCAGTGTTCGATTCTGAAAATACAAAGACAAAACGGTTTCCATAGAGCTACTGAGAATAGCTGTTTTAATCTGATTGTTTTCAAAAATTTTTTCCACATATACTTCAGTTCTCTCATGGCTCTCATTGCATTGAAGTGATTTGATTAAATATTCTGTCTCTGAAGAGGAAGGCGTATAGAATTGAAAGCTAAGCAGGAACTCAGAGATTACTCTGTTCTATACTTTGGGGACAAGGAGACAGAACACGATACCTGAACAACTGCAGTAGGCAGCCAATTCTGTTTATCTGCTGCTAGATTCATTTTCCTGAAGTGTCATTTTAAATGTTTGACCTCCTGCTTAAAAAGCCTTCATTGGCTCCCTGTTACCTACCTGGCTCATAGTAGGCACTCAATAGATGTTTATTGACTGACTGACTAGCCAAAGTCTGCCTTCCACAAAGTCTGCTCCTATCAGCCTCTTCAAATCAAGTCAATACATTTATTAGATGCTAGGCACTATGTACAGTCTCTGTCACAGTCTAAAACATGCAAACAACTATATGAAAATGATATATGTAGGATAAGTTAAAAGGCTGGGAAACTACATAGTGCAGTGGATAAAGTGTGGGCCTGGAGTCAGGAAGACTGTGACCCTAGGCAAATCATTTAACCCTGTTTACCTCAGTTTCCTCATCTGTAAAGTGATCTGGAGAAGGAAATGTCAAACCACTCCTGTAGCTTTGCCAAGAAAACCCCAAATGGAGTCATGAAGAGTCAGACATGACTGAAACAATTCAACAAAAGTTAGAGGCCATCACCAACAAAAGTTAGAGGAAGGTATCACCATTAAGGGGACTTGAGAAAGGCTTTTTGAAGAAACTGAGATTTTAACTGAGACTTGAGGGAGAGAAATGAAGAGGGAAAGTATTTTAGGGAGAGAGTCAATGAAAATTCAAGGAATCAGGGGATGAGTGTCTTGTGGGAGGAATAGCAGGGAGGCCAATGTCACTGGATGGAAGAGTATGTGAAAGGGAGGAAAGTAGAATATTGCAAAGGTACGAAGGAGCCAGGTTACAGAAGGTTCTAAAAACCTAAGGATTTTGTTTTTAATCTTGGAGGTAATGGGGAACCATGGAAGTTTATTGGGGGTCGAGGAGATCACGTGGTCAGAGCTGCATTTTAGGAAGATCACTTTGATAGCTTAGTAGAGGCAAGGCTTTGTCCTGCCCATATCTCCAGCACTTAGCTCTCTCTATCCCTGTTAGCCCCCGTTTTTAGCTTCCCATCTCTGACACAGACTTCCACTCTTATTCCTTGGACTTTACCTTTCTCCATCCCTAGCATTTAATCTCCCATCGTTGGCACTTAAGAGATCTCTACCCTCTTCTTGGCACAGTCTTCCCATTCCCAACACTTAGCTCTTTTCATTGTTGGCACCTAGCCTTCCCCATCACTGGCACATTCCCCCATCACTAACAGAGATTTCCTTACCCCAGCATTAAACCTTTTTCAGTTCCTGGCACTCAATCCCATTCCCTGTACCCCTCAACAAATCCCTCAATTTCTCTTCCTCACCCCATTTCTGACAGTTTCCGATTCTCTGTACTTAGATACTTCCCAACACAGTGCCTAAATCCTAGCATTACTTCCTCCCAATATCAAATCTCACCTCTCCAGAACAAAAGGCATTTAAGAATGTTTTTCAGGGTGCCTCTGAGGGCTCAAAAGTGAATTTCACTTTTTCAAAGCCTTAAAGTTCAACCTTGAACTTTGCTTCTAGTTTATGACCACATTGACCACATCTTCAGGGTTTAGTATGCCTCTCTTTTCAGCCTCAATCACACTCTGGCTCCATGAATACAGGTCAATGGAAAAGATGCTGAAAAATAATTGCTCTGTAAAGAAGTATAATTACAAAGCATTCAGAGAAGTTTGTATGAAGTGTTTTTTATAAAATGAAGAAAGTAGAACTCTGGTAGCAAACATCTGCAATGACTGAAGCAATGTCAACATGAAGAGGTCCCCAAACTCAAATACAACAGTCAAGGATGGGTGTCATGTTGCCAAAGAATACATAGGTAGATATATAGCTACATATAGACAGAAAGATAGATGGTTGGGTGATAGGAATAAGCATTTATTATATGTGCCAGCCACTGTGATAGGCACACTTTTACAAATGTTATTTCATTTTGTACTCACAACAACCCACGCGGTCACTGCCATTTTTCTTTTCTTTTTTTCCTTTTTGGAGGGCAATTGGGGTTAAGTAATTTGCCCAAGGTTACACGGCTAGTATTTTTGTGTGGGTGTTAAGTGTCTGAGGCTGGAACCAAACTCGGGTCCTCCTGAATCTGGGCCGACTCACTGTGCCACCTAGCCACCCCTGTCACTGCCATTTTTCAGTTGGGGAAGCTGAGCTACATTGTAATGGGAGAAGACAATGTATAAAAGGGAGCTCAAAATCAGGGTGTGTCTGTGCTCTGGATGGAGAGAGAGGGGAAAAGTAATCCCGAGGCTGAAGGGCTGAGCTGAGTATGAAGTGAACATGCTGTTGTGGGTGCTTTCTCTAATGGAGGTTCTGGTAGGGGTTAGCCTTGGTGAGGAATAAGGCCACTGCATCATGTGAGACAGGTGAAGGAGGAGATAGTGACAAAAAAGCATCCAAGTGACAGGAGGTGAGGAAGGAAGAAGAGGGAGTTCATGATAAATGGACTTTTTTCTGTAAAATTATGAGGCAAGGATTTCAGCTGAGAGTATGAGGGGTTAGGGAGCCATGGGGGGTTTGGGGAGAGATGAATAAATTGAGAAGAACCACTGTAGAGAATGGGATAGTGAATTAATAAGGGAGGTATGAGAAGATTACTTACCGTGTTTCCCCGATAATAAGACACTGTCTTATTAATTTTTTTGGACAGAAAAACACCAGAGGGCTTATTTTCAGGGGAGGGCTTATTTTAATGAACATTGACAGCAATTTTAATAAACAGGTAAATGTGAACAAAAAAATGTACCTTTATTCAATAATGATCATGTCATCTTCTTCAACAACATCGTCATAAGTGTCCATACCCTGAATTCCGTCCTGGATGTCTTGCGCCTCCATTTCCTTCAGAAGAAGTGGACCCAATCTGTCATGTCCAGCAATATAGCTCTCTTTAAATGAATATGTCTTGTCCAGGCAACCTGCTCGTAGTGCAGCTCGGAGCACGGCGTGCGTTTCACCGGGGAGGGGGGACGGTGCATACAGAGGGTACTGTAATGTAGCGTGTAGCGCAGGGGATCACCTTCATTACAGTAGCAATCTCAATAGGGCTTATTTTCGGGGGAGGGCTTATTTTAGAGGAATCTTACACAGTAAGGGGAGGGCTTATTTTCGGGATAGGTCTTATTATCGGGGAAACACGGTAGTAGGAGTGAGGGCTCAGCTGAGGTTGTGTACCATAAATTTGTAGCAGACCCAGTCAGAATGATTGTGTGATTTTTCAATACATTTGTTCAGTAATGTATGTAGGAATGAAGGTGGGAATAAATGCTGGGAGTCCTCAAAGGGTGATGCTTGGCAGGGAGTAATTAGTAATAAAGGGGTTAGGGATTCAAGAGAGAAGGATGGTGTAGATTTGAATTGATCCACCAAGGGGTCAAGATAGGGAAAAGACGAGAGTGGCTAATGCAGAGGAGATATCCAGGGAGAGAATTAAGGGGTCAAGGGATTAGAGGTCACAGTGCAGATGAAGAGTAGGTTTTTGTAAGGGAAGGAAGAGGGAGAGGTGAAAAGCCAATAGAGTATAGTTAGATAAGGGGATTTCATGCATTTGTGGGTGATGGCAATATCAGGGGTTTGTCCATCTTTATGTTTAGCTGAGGTAGGGTGGAGGAATAACTCATGGGAAGCGAGTAAATTGAGGAACTGAGTGGTTAGAAAGTTTGATGGAGAATGTGGGATGAAGTCTCCTAGTATGAAAAGAGAGATAAATTGTGGGCCATGTATTGAACTCACTAATGAGGGAAGGGGGAATGATTTGGGAGATCTGTAGACCTCTAGGGTTTTGATTGGGTGGTGGATGTGAATAACATGAACCTTAAAAGGAAGAGTTACTGAGTGGTGGTAGAAGGGAGAGAACCTGGGAGTGGCAGTGAGGAGCAACGAGCATTCCAACTTTATTTTTTTTTAAAGCAATTGGGGTTAAGTAACTTGCTCAAGGTTACACGGCCAGTTATTTCTGGGTGTGGTGCTAAGTATCAGAGCCCAGATTCGATCCCAGGTCATCCCGACTCGGGCCGGTGCTCTTACTCACTGAGCCACCTGGCTGCCCAGATAATTTTTGGCACAGGATGTTGTTTTTTTTTTTTTTTTGGAGGGCAATTGGGGTTAAGTGACTTGCCCAAGGTCACACTGCTAGTTTTTGTGTTAAGTGTCTGAGGTCAGACTTGAACCCAGGTCCTCCTGACTCCAGGGCCGGTGTTCTATTCACTGCACCACCTAGCCACCCTGAATTCCAACTTTCTACCTCCATCAATGAGCTGAGAATAAGTGAAGGTGCAACCAGTACTAGAAGGCTGTGTCATTCAGGGGAGCCAGGTTTCAGTAATAGCCAATAGACAGGAGTGGAAGAAGAAAAGATTAAGGATGAAGGAAAGTTTCTTGCCTATGGAACAGGCATTCCAGAGGGCACAGTGGAAGGGCTGAAGTGGGCTGACAGCAGGAGGTGGAGATTGGCTTGTGGTAGCACGATGGAAGTCATCGCCTTGGGGCAGGGGAAAGACACCAAGCCTTATCTCTTGCTGCCTTTCCTCAGGGAACACAATGTGCCTAGAAGACTGAAGGCAGGTGGTCAAGGAAACTCTGGACAGCTTGCCTACCATTGTACTTGTCGCTCCCTCCCCCTCCTCTTTCCCATAATCAACATTTCCATTGCCTTTAGAAAGGATGCCAAGGTCTCCTGCCCTGTTGCTCCACTCAAGGTTGCCAAGGCGGAATGAAGTTTTCTTCCCCAGTCACCAATATCTGATTCCTCATCCCAGCCTATATCTCTTCCATCCCTCCTAGGTCCCTGTCCTCTACCCTATACAACCTTCCATTTTGTCCTCTGGAACTCTGTTCCAGTGCTAACAAACTTCCCTCAATATGAGACATATCCCTTTGGCATATTGCATATTTAAGTTTCCATGTATATATGTTGTTTTTCTGTAATAGAATGTAAGCTGCTTGAGGGCAGGGACTGTTTCATTTCATCTTTGCATCTCCAGCACCTAGAATAGGGCCTGGAACAAAATAGGCATTTAACAAAAGTTTGTTGATTGGTTGATTGAGGATACCTCTTCCTAAATGTCATTCATGCTTAGTGAATTGTCCGGTCTTTTAATTCTACAGAAAAGTAAACTGATGCCTATAAAGTTTAAGTGACTTGTCCACGGTAAAAAAACAAAACAAAACAAAAAACAAACAAAACCTGGCAGTACAAGAAGCAGAACCCCTAGTCTCCTGAGCCCCAACTCAATGA
Organism: Petaurus breviceps papuanus; assembly: GCF_028583685.1. Taxonomy (NCBI): domain Eukaryota; kingdom Metazoa; phylum Chordata; class Mammalia; order Diprotodontia; family Petauridae; genus Petaurus; species Petaurus breviceps. The sequence goes on along the minus strand of NW_027187400.1, from coordinate 14,216,740 downwards.
CTTACTGTGCCCCACAAAGTCCAGAGTTCCAGTTCCATATGTGTGACCTTTGGGAATATATGTGTGACATTGGACAAATCCCTTTCCCTCTCTGAGATTCTAGTTTCTTCATCTATCGAACAAGAAAAATCACACTTGTGCCACTTACCTTGCATGCAAATAAAGATAAAATCCAAAAATTGCTTCAGAAACCTTAAATTTCTACGTGAAAGTTAGCTAGGACAGTAGGGATGAGAAGGAAGGTGGTTTGCATAGCGTAGACACTCTGGAAATGCCTATCGTTAGCCAGGGCCCCAAGCTGCCCTGTGATCTTCCAGGCAGTGAGTGAGCTTGTGGGAAGGGCATTAGATTGGAAGTTGGAAGGCCTCAGTTCAAATCCTTGCTCCCCTACTTCCTACTTGTCCAACTGGGAGTAAGCCCCTCTCCTTCCTGTCTCTTTCCTCATCTATTCAACAAAGGCATTGGACTAGGCTCCCTCTCCCAGGTCCTTTCCAAAGTCACCCTGCCAGGGAGGAGCAGGGCCAGGGAGATCAGTGATGAAACACTCGGTCTTGCTGGCTCAGATGGGAGGGGAGCAGATTTTCACGTCTGCCCTCCAGGCTCCAAATGCATTGGCACTGACTCCACTGATCTCAGCTGCCTAAGACACAGAGAGCCTTTGCTTATTTTTTCTTTCTCTTCAATGAGAGTGTAGAGGTTTGGACTCCTGTGGGAGACCAGGCTGATGGGATTAGAGGAAACAGCTGGCTCAGGCCAGTGCCCTGTGGGAGCTCACATTCCAGGGACTCAGGAAGAGAGCAGCTCCTTGCTGCCCAGTCAGATTGCAGGTCGTTTGCCTTAGGCCAGATGTGGGCCTCATGACCCTGGCACCCTGGCCCAAGGTCCCACGGTGCCCTGACTTCCTCCCCCCCATGTCCTGGCCCAGCCCACATCTGCACCAGGTGGCTCTGTCCTCAGGGCCCCCATGGCCCATGCCAGCCAGGCTTGTTTGGGCAGACCTAGTTCTGCTGCCAACCAGGTGTGTCTCTGGAAGCCTGGAGCCCCATGGCCCTGCCTTTCCTAGTGGGGACCCACCTGACATCCCTCATATGCAGGGACACTAAGCCAGAATCATGATAGACAACTGCAAGAGAGAGTGTTGGTAGCATAATGGGAAGAATGCAGGTTTGGAAAGCCCTGGGAAGTTGGAAGACCTGAGTACTAGTCCCAATTTTCCAATTAAATTGCTGGATAACCTTGGGCAAATCATTTCCCTTTCTAAAGAGTTTCAGGTTCTTCTAAAAGAAGAGGGGGTTAAAAGAAGTTTAAAGTAGGTGGGCTTCAAAGTCCCTTTTACCTACCTTCTACTGACATTTAGTGATCTAAAGTCACCCCAAGTTATTGCGGTTCTTTGATATTCTGGTCTTAACATTCAAAAGACAGGCTGCCCCGGGAGGTGGGGTAGTCTGGGCTTCTGTCCATGACTATATCAACAGCAGGAATGAAAAGGACAAATTCTCTAATTCTTTTCCATATTCTAGAGTGGTGCAGGGGATAGGGTGCTGGCCCTGGAGTCCGGGTTCCGAGTTCAAATCTGCCTTCAGACATTTATAGCTGTGTGACCCTGGGCAAGTCGTTACCCTGTTTGCCTCAGTTTCCTTTTCTGTAAAAGGATGGAGTTGAATGAGGTAATTTCTAAGGCACCTCCAGCTCAGTGATTCTGAATTCGTAGAGAGAAATGAGGGAAAATACTGATTGAAAGTGTTTTAAATTGTTCCTTCCCTATCATCTCTTTGTTCATGTCTGTTACAATCAGCTCAGTTTGGGAGGCAAACCCTGCTCTTTGGATGGGCTATTCACACGCAGGGGAGAACCTAGATCAGCATCTTCCCTCAACCCAGTCGCCAGCCTCCAGCCTTAGCCCCCAAGTGCAGCCCTCCAGGACTGGTTCCCCACTCCACCCCCAGCCCTTTTGGGCACTATCAGTCCCAGGGCCCTCTATCTCCCTTAGCGAAACTTACTGCTGCTACTCCAATGAGAGTCCTTTCTGCTTGCCCTTCCTGTCTTCCCTCTTTTTTTCCCTTTCCCTTCCACTTTTCCCACTCCTCTTTCCTCCTTTCATTCCCCACCTGCTCCCTCTCTTTCCCCCTTTTTTGTCC
>NW_027187400.1:14210316-14214592 GCF_028583685.1 Petaurus breviceps papuanus | reverse complement strand
CTGCTCTCCCCCTCCCTTTTTCACGGTCTTGCCTTTACTCTCCTTTCTTCCCTCCTTTCTCCTCTCCTCCCTCTCCCTTTCCCCCCTCCTTTCTTTCCCTCTTGTCCTCTCTCCTCTCCCCTCCTCCCTCTCCCCCATTCCCCCTCCTTTTCTTCTCCTCCCTCTTCCCTCCTCCCCCTCCTCTCCCCCATTCCCCCTCCTCTCCTCCCCTCTCCTCCCTCCTCCCTCCTTCCCCTCCTCTACCCCATTCCCCCTCTTCTCCTTTTCTCTCTTCTCTTCCCCTCTCCTTGCTCTCTATTCCCCCACTCCGGGAGGAGCCGGCCCGGGCCGGGGCTGCCTGCACAGTAGAGTGGGAGCGGGAGCCGGAGCCGGAGCCGGAGCCCGAACCGGGTTTGGAACAAGCCGGAGGCGCCTTCCCGCCGCTGCCGCGGCGGCTGCCTCCGGGGCCCCGGCGCTCCCTGTCCCCGCGGAGGTGGACAGGCTGTCCGTGGGCCGGCAGACAGCGCTCTGGGCGGGTCGACCGGCCGGGCTCGGGGCGGTGCTGGGTGCTGGGCTTGGGGTGGGGTGGGGTGGGGGTGGGTGGCGGGAGCGGCGGGGCTTGGCTCGCCCGGGCTCTGCGCGCCGGCCCGGCCTCTCCCCGCCTCCGCCCTCTCTCCCTATTTGGAGAGGAGACACCCCTGACGTGGGGCTGTCCCCGCCGCGCCCCCGCGCCCGGGCCGCCCGCGGGCTGCTGCGGCGTCAGACGGGATCCCGCAGGCGGGCAGGCAAGCGTCCGTCAGTCCGTCTGTCCGTCCGAGCGTCCGATCGTCCGTCCGTCCCCGCCGCGCCCCAGGGCGAAGCTGGCGTGAGCCCTATGGGAGCAGCCTTCCGTCCGGTGCACGGTGAGTCCTGGCCCCGCGCGCCCCGTCCGCCCACCTCGGGGACTGGGTCCCCGGTGCCCTGAACAAGACACCCTCCTCCGCCCCGGAGCAGCCCCCAGCCCAGAGGGGCGGGGAGGAAGGGAGGACCAAGCCTCGCTGAGAACAGAGATGGGAGCGGACGAGACGGAGTGGGAGGCTCGGGCTCCGGCCGGCTTGGGCTCCAGAGCGGAGCCTCAGTGTTCTTCCCAAGGCATCAGGGCAGTGGCCTGGCTGGAGCCGGAGAAGGGCGAGGAAGGGCCAGGCAGGGAGGGGGTATGGGGGAGGGAAGAAAACGACTAGGGCAGGGGCAGGGGCAGCCCGGGTCCGAGCTTCTTCTGAGCTCGAGGCCCCATTTTCATCTCTTTGATTTCGGGGCAAAGAGGGCCAAAAACAATCAACCTGTGAGTTCGGAAAGAACTGGGCAGTTGGGGCGGGGGGGGGGAGGGGAAGAATGAGCAGCTTCTCACACCCCTCCAAACGGGGACTCTGCCTCCCACTTCTTCTGCCTCCCTAGATCTCACGGCCCTTCTCTTGCCCTCGTATCCCCCTTGACTTTTTCTCTTTTCTCTCGATGTCCCAAGTCTCTCTGCCTCTCGCTCCGTTTTCTCTCGGTGCTTCTCTCTTGTCTTTCACTTTTCCCTAGCTCTGTGTCTCCTTTTTCTCACTTTCCACTGTTTTTTCCCTTCTGTTTTTCCTCTTTCTTTCCTTCCTCGCTCTTTTTCTTGCTCTCCTTTTCGCCTCCTGTCCTTTTTCCCTTTCTCCTTTCTCTCTCTCCGTTTCCCCTTTTCTCTCCATCTTTTTTCACTCGTCTTCTCTTGTCTTTTCTTCTCCCTCTCAGTCTTACTTTCCCTCTCTCCCTCTCCCTTTTCCTCTCTCCTTGTTCTTTTTTTCTCATAATCTCCTATTTTCTCTTCCTGCCTCCTATCTATCCCTACCTTTCCTTCCCTTTCCCTGTTTTCCCTTCCCTTCCTTCTCCCTCCTCTTCTCTCCTCTCCTCTTCCACTCTTTTCTCTTCCCTCTCTTTTTCCCTCTGTTTCGGTCTCTGTCACAGTCTCTGTGTCTCTTTTCTTCCTCCGTTTCCACATACTCGGCTATAGTGAAAATCTGGTTTGGGGCGGGGAGGGCATAAAGATCTCCAGAAAAAATATATAAAAAGAACTTTGAATTAGGAAGAGGAAGTGCTTCCCCCAATTTATAACTTCTCTCCCCCACCTTCCTATAGTCCTAGTTCTGGAGCGTTCTTTTTTTCTCTTGGATTCTTTGGGGAGACGGACGGGGGCTTTCAAGATTCTGGGGAATTCTTCCAACCCCTATTCTGGTGCTCTCAAAGCCCCTAGCCGAGCTCAGGGTCCCTTGCTTTGGGTCACCTGCACGGATTCCCTACTGTGTTAATATTGATCTTTCACGGAAGCCACGGAGGCAGCTGTGTGTGTGTGTTTACAGCTGGGGCACATTGGCAGAGGTCAGGAGAGAGGGGCACATTGTTTAGGGTTTCCAAGGCACTCTTGGAGCCGCAAGCCCTGGCTTTGGAACTGAAGGAACTTTTAGAAAAACAGAGATTAGGACTGGAGTGGTAGCTTCAAGTTTGCTCCCCACCCAAAACCTGGGAGAGGGCCCCTTTACCCTTTGTTAATTGCGGAATAACCAGTTTCTTGTTCCGATCTCCTTCTTTCTGTGCTACTGCCATAGAGAGTGGGGGCAGAATCTTCCTCAGTGGCTGAGGAAAAATGATAGGTGGAGGCTGACTTCTTTGGGGCTGCTGACCCTCTCCCACCCCAACTGTTCCTCGTCTAGTGATCTTGAAGGGCCAAAGGAAAACCCTACCACAAGGAGATTTCAGAGTGTTCATGTACGTCTGAAACACTGAAAGGGCAGTAATGGGTTGTGTGTGATTGTGTGTGTATGTGGTGTTCTTGTATGGGGGGGTGAGGCCTTATTCCTAAGTGAAACTTCAGACTGTTAGGTTACCTTCTAGCTTTTTCTACCCCAAGGGTTGGGGAGATTGTTGCTGCTGCTAGAGCTGGAGAGCACATGACAGAGATGCTGGTGGGGTCTGCAGCAAGACTTCTGTTGAACAGATGTGAAGGCCAGGGCGGGTCCCTGCATTAGCACAGAGGCTTGTTATTAGGAATTTTCTTTGGAGACTGTTTTTTCGATGTGTGTTGGGAAGGGGGGGGGGTCCCTGCTGGAGCCCTCCAACTCTGAGGGCTGTCTGGAGGTAGAAGGGTAGAAAGGCATTGGCTTGAAGGGTGTGGTTCCCTCTGCGTACAGTTAAAAAGTATTGGGTAAGGGGTGTGTGTGTAGGGGAGGGCAGCGAGGATGTTGTAGATGTGGGGCACCACCCTGAGAACTGACATTTTTATAGAATGTTGGGGCTGGGAGGGACCTCAGAGCAGAGAATGTCAGAGCTGGGAGGGACATTAATACAAACTATGTCAGATCTGGGAGGGTCCTTAGAACAGAGAATGTCAGAGCTGGGAGGAACCTTAGAACCCAGAATGTCAGAGTTGGGAGGGTCCTTAGAACCCAGAATGTCAGAGCTGGAAAGGTCTTTAGAACACATAATGTCAGGGCTGGGAGGGCCCTTAGAACCCAGAATGTCAGAGCTGGGAGGGTCCTTAGAACCCAGAATGTCAGAGCTGGGAGGGGCCCTCAGTAAGAATATTGATTGTAATCCATATAAAACCAAGGCTTAGTGAGGTTGGCCAGGGTCACATTTGGAAGTTTTGGAGTTGAGCCACAACTACAATCCAGGTCTTCTCATTGTGTGTTTCCAGCTGGGTCAGGAGAGAGGGGCACATTGTTTTGGATTTCCAAGGAGCTCTTGGAGCTGTGAGCCCTGGCTTTGGAACTGCAGGAACCTTTAGACAAAGCAGATCAGGACTGGTGCCTTCTCATCCTTGCTGTGTTGCCTTTGGAGCCTCCCTGTAATGGCCTTAAGCTGGGGCCTAGGGGAGAAAGTGTCTCAGAAGCCCCTTTTTCTTCTCTGGTCTTTCTGGAAGTGAGGCCTCCTACCCAAACCTTCTCCCTTTTAATGTTGGGCAATCCTTGTGCCTCCCTGAGGGAGCTTCCCACAGCTCTTAGACGACTTACAGTGAATCTCAGCCCCTCAAGCAGAAAACATTTTAAGCTGTTTTCCTTTCCATCTTTGGGTACTCAGGAGAAACCACAGAATTTAGATCTGGAAGGGAAGTTGGAGTTAATCTAATTTAATTCTCTCATTTTACAGATGAGGAAACTGAGGCTAAGAGCCTTGAATTCAGTTCCCCAAGGTCACCTAGGTAGCACGGAGCAGAGCCAGTTTTGACCCCAGGTCTGCAGACTCCAGATTTGGTGCTGTTTCCTTCCTACACCCTACTGACTTCACTAACAGTTCA
>NW_027187400.1:14196643-14210306 GCF_028583685.1 Petaurus breviceps papuanus | reverse complement strand
AGTTACCTAACAGCACCAAGAAGACACTTCCCAACTTCCCCACTTCCCAACCCCGTGCTAGTTTTAAGGCATTCTCGGAAGTTGGAATTCCTTAGAGGCTGGGAAGAATCCAAAGAGCCTCCCTCTCATTCATTTCCCATCTCCCCTTTGCCTAGTCTGGCCCTGAGAAATTTCCCCAGAGTTCAAGGCAATTCCCTGTAGGGAGAAATACTGAGATGAGAGACTGAACATTTGACTGGCTTTGAGTCTCAACTCAGTCTCCAACAAATCGTGTGACCCTGGAAAGCCTTTCCCCTCCTTCCTCCAGTTTAAAATGAGGGGACTGGATGACATCAATTCAAGAACAGAATTTATTAGATTGTAATGTTTAGAGCTCCTCCAGCCCAGACCTCTTGTTTTCTTTTTTGGGAGGCAGTGCTCAGTATCTGAGGTCAGAGTGGATCTCATGTCCTCCTGACTCCAGGGCTGGTACTTTATCCACCTAGCTGCCCCTCCCTCATTTTAAACAAGAAGAATTGGGCTTACTAAAAGCAATCTTAGGATCATAGGTTTGGAGATGCCCCCTCCCAGCAGTCTCTGGGACCTCCCTGGGTTCCCATTCTCCTTTGAGTTCCAGGTTCTTGAGAGGGAGTTTGCTGAATGAGAGAGAAGAAAGAGAACGAGAAAATGGGAGGATTGTAGAGGATGGCAGGTGGAGGAGGAGGACGATGGTCAGGGATATGAGGCTATGAGAGAGGTCCTGAGGGGACCCCCCCAATATCAAGATCCCCACTGAGGCTTTGTTCTGTTCCAGTGTATGTGGGCTGCAATGGGGCTGAGGGCAGGAAGCAGAGGACAGCCTTCCTGGAGAGAGGGAGAAGGCTGGGAGAGCAGAGACAAGTGAACTTGGAGATACTTTGTGATTCATGTTCCTAGGATCCTAGACCTGAGACCTGGAAGGGGCCTCAAGAAGGCAATCTGGTCCAAGTGAGAACAGTCAGTCCCATTCTTTTGAGTTAAAAAAACCCCAACAGAACAACACCCCCTTCTTTTTTCCCCCCCTCTTCAAAATTGATGCCATTTCTCCTGGTAGAATATAAGCTTCCTGAAGCCAAGGACTTTTCCTTTTTTTGCCTTTGGGTCCCCAATACCTGGCACATTGTTGCTGTTCAGTGTCTAACTCTGGTGACCCCGTATGGGGTATTCTTGGCAAAGATAGTAGAATGATTTTCTGTTTCCTTCTCCAGTAGGTTAAGTGACTTGCCCATGGTTACACAGAATAGTGTCTGAGGCCAGATTTGAATCCAGGTCTTCCTGACTCCCATTCCAATGCCCTATCCATCGAGCCATCTAGCTGCCTCACCTAGTACATAATAGTCACTTAATAAATGATTGTTGATTGATTGACTACTCACTTTTATGTAGTTCTTTAAGGTTGATAGAAGGACCCCTTTGTAATAGCTCCATGAGGTAGATAGTCTAGAGATCACCCCCATTTTACAGATAAGGAAACTGAGGCTCAGCAGAGTGACTGCTTGGATAATTAGCATCAGAGCCAGGATTCTAACCCAGACTCCAAACATTGCCTGGGAAGGGGAATGGGGCTGGTACCTTTCCTGCCCATCATCCACCTTCTCCCTGGGATGGAGCCTTTTGCAGCCTGACCTTCCTGGGATCCTCTGCCTTTCCTTGTGTCAGAAGAGTGTGACCACACTTTCCCTAAAAGGCTTGTAGGGCAGAAGTGCTGAAGGCAGCAGGGTGGCCTGATCACGCCCTGTGGGGAGACCCATGAACTAGGAACCTCAGGGGGAGGATACAGAGATAGAAGGACACTCTGTGCCCTTGGGAAGCTCTTAGTCTGGAAAAATAAAAGAAACACATTTACAACTGATTGCCTGGATTTGGGGTGCCCCTTTGTGGGATGGAGACTGACAAACCTCTCCCGAGCAGGGCAACCATGATGGTACATGACCTGAAACATGCCATGTGGGCATTGGTTGAAAGAATTGGGAGAAGAAAGACATGGACAGGAATCATCCCAACCTTTAAATACATGAAGGGCTGTCATGTGGAAGAGAGATGAAGTTTGTCCTGACTAGAGCTGAAGGATGGCTCAGGGGCTGGTGGGCGGAAGTCTCAAAGAGGCAGATTTCCAAGTAAGAAGACCTGTCTAACAGCCAGATGGCCAACAATGGAATGGAGCCCTTTTGGGAAGAAGTGAGCTCCCAGTTGCTGGAGAGTGTTACATGGGGAGGGATGGTGTAAGAGGGGGTTTCCTTCTCAGGCAGACCTGGGCCTTCTGTGATTCATAGGACCTCAGATCTAATGCTGGAAGGCACCTCCTCTAGGCCAATCCTCTCATTTTACAGAGGCCCAGGATGGTGAAGTACTTTACCCAAGTAGTACGTGGCAGAGCTCAAGAAAAGGCTTCCTCTTTGTAGGGAATGGCACATGAGCTGAGTCTTGAAGATTTCAAGGGGCGGTGGTGAGAAAGGAGAGCACTATGGTATAGGATACAGCCTGTGCAAAGATGCCAGGGTGGGAACATTCCTTCCTGAAGAGACTGTGGACAGGGCATAAAGGACAAGAAGATCTGTAAGCCGAGCCCAGCAAGACTGGGCCCAGATAATCCGGACTAGACTAGACTGTGGCAAGATTGCGTCCCTTTCCTCAGCGCCCAAGAGGCAGCATGTCACAGTAGAAAGAGGATGTGGATTTGGGGTCAGTCTGACTCTTCGTGGCCCCATTTGGGGCTTTCTTGGCAAAGATTCTCCAGCTCATTTTACAGATGAGAAAACTGAGGCAAACAGGGTTAAGTGACTCGCTCAGGATCACAAAGGTAGGAAATGTCTGAGGCCAGATTTGAACTAGAGAAGGTGAGTTTTTCTGACTCTGGGCCCAGTGCTCTGTGTACTGTGGTGCCCCCCAACTGCCCTGGGACTGGAGGACTTGGGTTCAAACCCTGGCTCTGTCATTCACTAAATGGCCGTAGGCAAATTGTTTGACCTCTCTGGGCCTCAGTTTCCTCCTTTGTAAAATGAAAGGGCATATGTTGGACCTTGAGGCCCCTTCTAGTGCTAAACCTAAGATCCTAATTCCTCATTACCTATATCTATGTCAGCTTCCATTTCACACACACACACACACACACACACACACACACACACACACGCACACACACACACGCTTCCTTTTCAAGCTCTTCACCATCAGTGTGGCATAGCAGAAAGAACCCTGCACCTAGGCTCCAGGTCCATCTCTGTTCCTTACTACTAGTGTGGCCTTGAGTAATCTGTTTCCCTCTGAGCCTTGTTTTCTCTCTCTATAAAATGAGGGGCTTCAGGGAAATGATCTCTAAGGTCTCTTTCATCTTGAAATCCTATGAATGGGATGAAGATAGCTAAGAATATTTATTTAATACCTAAGTACTTTGGGGCAGGTAGGTGGCACAGTGAATAGAGCACTGGCCCTGGAGTCAGGAGGACCTGAGTTCAAATGCGGCCTTAGACACTTAACACTTACCAGCCGTGTGACCTTGGGCAAGTCACTTAACACCAATTGCCCCTCCAAAAAGCAAGAAAAAACAAAAAGAATAACTAAGCACTTTACAAATATTGTTTGTCCTCACGACCCTGGGAGATAGATGCTATTATCCTCTTTTCACAAAGGAGGAAACTGAGGCAGACTGGGATGAGGTGTCTTGCCACTTTCACAAGACTAGTGTCAGAAGTTGGGTTTGACAGGTTTCCCCAGTTCCAGGTCCCAGTGCTCTGGTCACAAGCTGCTTAATCATGATATTTAGCTTATGCTTTCAGGTTTGTTACATCTGCCCTGTGTGGTGGGTGCCATTCTGGCTCCATTTTGCACAGGAGTCAACAGAGTCTCAGTGTTACTTGCCCAGGGCCAGATAGCTGAAGAGTCTCTCTGTAGCTCCCCTTGGACATTCCCCTAAGCTCTATAATTGGACTTTATGGACCTTCTAATGCAACCCTCTCACTCTACAGAGGAGAAACTGAGGCCAGAAGAGAGGGATTTGCTTGCCACAGGTCACACAGGTAGCTGGAGGTAGAATTTGAACTCAGGTCCTTTGAGTTCTAATCCAATGCTATTTCTCCTCTACACTTTGCATGCTTTCATTTGATGAAGGCGGAAAAAGAGGCTGAGAAAGAGGGGGGGACTTGTCAAAGGCCACTCCATGATCCAGGACTAGAACTGGGCTTTCCTGATTCCTGGCCCAGTGGGCTTTTCCCAGAATACCCATTGACTTTGCTTCTGAAGGTTGGATTGCTGGGCAATCTTGCTTTGGTTTCTGAATCTCTCTCCTATTTTTATTCTTTCCCTTTCTTATAGATTGAGGCAGGGGTAGGGGACGAGGGACACTATACGCTGGGTGTATTGGATGATCACTAGGTCATCCAAATGGTAAATTGGAAATCTTTCACTGCATTGTATTGATCTTCAGAGAAATTTCTGGCCGGTTAATGAGTGCCTGAATTAAGCCTCCTTAAGCTGTGGCCCTGCACTGCCATCTGCTGACAAAACTGGGCAGTTTTCAGCCTTCAACTAGATTGTCCCGTCCTATGACATTGAACATGGTCATAGTGTGCTCAGGTGTTCGATCTCTCTCTGTCTCTCTGTCTCTGTCTCTGTCTCTCTCTGCCTCTCTGTCTCTCCTATCTTCTTTCTTCTCTGTCTCTCTGTCTCTGTCTCTCCTCTCTTCTCTCTCTGTCTCTGTCTCTCTCTGTCTCTGTCTCTCTGTCTCTCTCCACCCCCCCCCCCCCCCCCCCTTTCAGGTCAGAGGAGGGTGGAGGGAAATGAGTCTGCTGTTCAGAGGATCACTGTTCAAGCTTGTGATGCCTGAAAAGTAAGAACAGTCAGAAGATTTCTTTCTCTGGACCTGGTAGATTTAAATCCTGCCTGGGTCACTTCATAATTGTGTGACTGTGGGCAAATCTCTCTGAACCTCAATTTCCTCATCAGTGAAATGGAATAATAATACTTGACTCAGTAGATGGAGCATTGGATCTGGAGTCAGGAAGACCTGAGTTCAAATCCAGCCTCAGATACTGCCTAGCTGTGTGACCTAGGGTAAGTCACTTAACCTCACTTTCCTCATCTGTAAAATGGGGACAATAATGGCAACTCCCTCCCAAGGTTGTTGTGCAGATCAAATAAAATTGTATTTGTAAGGTGTTTTGCAAACCTTAAAGCACTATATAAATGCTATCTATTGCTGTTATTATTAACTACTACTGTCCAGGTGAGATGGTGTATGTAGTGTGCTTTGCAGACAGTAAAATGTTCTGTAAATGTACTACTATCTTTATTCCCCACTGCCTAGGATTGTTTGTGATAACAATAATAGCTTTCATTTTATCTCACTCTGCCGGGCACCGGGCTGTGTGCTTTTCCAAATATTTTCTCACCATAGAAATACGAGTCTTCTTTCTCCTCTGAGGTTAGTCAAAGCACTTCTTTGAGAATTCCTCCCCACTCCCATCTGGGTGGATTTTCTGATTCTGTACCAGCTTGTCAGTCCTCCTGCTAAAATGTGACACTCAAAAGACTGGGGGCATGTCCTCCATCCTCCATCCAGGAGAGAGGGCAACAGAAATATTATCTCAGCCACTCTGAACACTGTGTTCCTGTGAATGCTGTCTAAAAATCACATGAGCTTTTGGGGTATTGACCTATAGGAAGCATGCCATTACACGGTCCACCAAGACCCTCAGGCCTTTTTCATAGGGGCACATAAGGAGCTACACCCCAGGTGTGTTCAACCCTGCCTCCTCCATTCTCTACTTGTACATTGATTGTTTGAACACAGGACAGGACTTTATATATTTGTCCATACTGAATTATATCTTATTTGATGCAGCTCAGCATATTGGCTGGTCCCCTGTGGCAGATTTAAAGCAGTACCTGGGCAAGGGTTCCTGGAGATGGGCAGGAATGAATGTGTTGCAATGTGCATTCTTAGAGATAATTTCCATATTAATGAGATTGCAGAGTATTTGAGGGACATAGCCCTGGCTTAGTTGATATTGCTATCTAATGTTTACTAAAGACTCCAATGAAAATGCTGTATGGAAACCTTTGAAAACAAGAGAGAACAACAGCTACTAGGTGGCACCTCAGAGAGAGCATTAGGCCTAGAGTCAGAAAGACTCATCTTCCTGAGTTCGAATTTGACCTTAGACGCTTGTTAGCTGTGTGACCCTGGGTAAGTCATTAATTTTGTTTGCCTCAGTTTCCTCATCTAAAATGAGCTTGAGAAGGAAGTGGCAAACCACTCCATTATTTTTGCAGGAGAATCCCAAATGGGGTCATGAAGAGTTGGACGTGACTGAAAGACAGCTAAATAAAAACAACAACAAACATTCTTCAGTATTTGTGAGTTTGGAATTCTGGTGACGTGGGTGCTTCATCTGCCAGGGCAGACTGTAGAGATGGGCTTTGTGGGTGAAATGGTGACCAGCTCTCTGGCGACGAGTCTTTTCAAACTTAACTAGGTTAGCCCTTGGATCCTAGACACACGAGTCATCTCCAGGGCCCGCACTAGAAGCCGCCCGAGTTCTGATAGGCCTGCCAAGGCTTTTGCTTCAGAATTGCCTTGCCCAAGGTCCCCTCCCCACCATAAGAAGGGGGCCTTGATGGAGGGGCTCAGGAATAGTTCTGTTTAGAAGCGAAGACCTTGCTAGCATGAAGTCCTGGAAGGGGCATGGGCTTGGAGTCTGGAAATTTGGGAACCCCTGGCTGTGCCATGAATACCGCTGTATCATCTTGGGCAAGTTATTTCCCATATCTAGGCCTCACTTTTCTTCTCTGAAAAATAAAGGGATTGGCTAAGCTCCCTTTCGGCTCTAACATTCTGTGTGGTTCAAGTGCTCCTTTGCCAGCTCTGTGATTTCAGCCTCTATGGAGGGTCCTTCACTCAGGCCTTTCTTGGTTTCTGATTTTGTAAAACAGGTGAATGATATCCTTAGTTGTCTACAACCACTACTGGGTAGGCTATGGTCCAGCAGAGAGCTGGATGTGGGCCTGTACTATTTCACATTTTTATCACTGACTTGTATAATAGATAGCCTATTGATTCGATTTGAAGATGATACAGAGCTAGAAGAGATGGCTAGCACACTGGACAATGGTCAGCATCCCAAAAGGACTTTCTAGGCTAGAAAACTAAGCTGAATCTGGTGAAGTGAAAAAACAATAGAGCTCAATATAAAGACTTACATGGGTTCAAGAAATTAACTTCCTAAGTATTTGATGAGGAAGGCATGGATAAACAGCAGTTTTTCTGAAAAAGGTTTGGGGATTTTAGTGGTCTGTGAGCTTGATATAAATCAATAGTGTGATAGAGGATCAAAAAAAATATGATTTTTGATCTGCATTGTGAGGCACAGCTTTCAGGAATCAGGAGGGGATGGTCTTGCTCTGCTCTGTCTTGGTCCAAGATCTGGAGTACTGTGTTCAGTTTTGAACACCACATTTTAGAAAGAATTGGAGAGAGTTGGAGAGAGTCCATAGGAAAATAATCAGGATGATGAAGGGCCTCGAGTGTTTTCCATATAAGGACTGAAGGAACTGGGGATTGTTTAGATTGGAGAAGAGAAGTTAGCAGGAAAGCCGTGCTCAAGTATTTGAAGGGTTATCTCATGGAAAAGGGATTAGACTTGTTCTCTTTAGCAGCAGTGGGTAATTCCAGGAACATTGGGTTCAGTGTTGTGAATAAGTCAATTTAGGCTTGATATAAAAAATCCTGCGTAACAATTAGAGCTGCCCACAAGTGGAATGGGGAGTGGGCTCCCCCTCAAGGGAGACCTTAAAGTAAAGTCCAGATGACCACTTGTCTGTATGATGGAGAGAGAATCCTTTTTTAAAAATAAGTTTGCCTTCATGTCTTTTATTTTTTTACATCACCATAATTTTCCTCAATATCCCTCTCCCTCCCCTTCCAGAGAGCTATCACTAATAAGAAATATTAGTGATAAGAAGTAATAATATTAATTATTATGTAATAATTATATATAATATAATATATAATAATATTAATTATAATACTAATAATAAAAATAATAAGAAACAATAGCTCCCCTTCCAGAGAGCTATCATCAATAAGAAATATTATTTTTTAAGGACAAAAAAAAGAAAGAAAAAGATGAAAGAATCAGCATAACTGACCAATCGAAAAAGTCTGAAATATGTATGATATGTAACACTTGTGGACCTCCCATCTCTGCTAAGGGATGGTGCTGGAGTATCATTTCATCTCTCTTTTTTTCAGACCACCCTTGTTCTTTATCCTTTTCCAACATTAACTTTTTATTTTGTATGTGTGTGTGGTTGTGTTTTCATTTTGCATTATTGTAGTTTTTGTGTATATTGTTTTCTTGGTTCTCACTTTATTCTGCATCAGTTCATGTCAATCTTTTTATGCTTCCCTGTATTCATAGTATTCATCATTTCTTACAGCACAGTTATATTCACAATATAATATTAATACAATACAATACTATACTATATCATATCATATAATATTCACAATATAATACAACATTTGTATACCATAGTTTGTTTAGTCATTCCCCAATTGATGAGAATCTGTTTCCATTTATTTGCTATCATAAAAAAAAAGTGCTGCTATAAATTTTTTGTTGTACATGAGGACTTCCTTTTTATCAGTGACCTCCTTGGAGTCTGAGCCCAGTAATGGAATCTCTGGGTCAAAGATTATGGATATTTTAGTCACTTTTTTTGCATGATTACAGATTGCTTTCCAAAATGGTTGTGCCAAAATACAGGACCAGCAGCAATACACCAGTGGGCCTATCTTCCCACAACCCCTCCAATATTGACTAATGCCATCTGTTGTCATCTTTGCCAGTTTACAGAATGTGAGATGAAACCTCAGGGCTGTTTTGATCTACATTTCTCTTTTTAGGGATTTGAAGAATTCTTTCATGTTGTTTATAGTTTGTGATTCTTCTTTTGAGAGCTGTCTGTTCATCTCCTTTGACCACTTGCCTATTGGGAATGACTTTTGGTTATATGTGTATGTATGTATGTTTGTTATATGGACACATATATGTGTACATTTCTATGTATCTACACATACATATCTCAAAAAGAGATATAGATATATATGTACATAGAGATATATGTATATAGATACAGATATGTATGTATATAGCTATATAGGTAGATATAGATTACATATATGTATATATAGAGCTATATGTCTCTAAAAAGATATATATTATATATACATATATTTTCAATATATATGTATCTCTAATCCATCCTCAATGCAAATACGTATATATACCCCAAATTATTAACAAATGACTTTTGATCTATTAATTACAACGAATTAATAAGTTGATTGCAAATATAGCCTGTCTATCTATATCTGTTAATTGTTTATGTATTTTGGATACCAAACTTTTATCAGAAAATTTGATACAAAGATTATTTTCCATTTCACCACTTCCTTTCTTATCCCAGGTGCATTAATTTTGTCTGTGCAGAAACTTTTCCATTTCATGAAATAAAAGTTAACGATTTTATCTTTTGTAATTTCCTCTATCTCTTCTTTGGTTAAGAATGTACCCCCTAACCATAGCTGTGGGAAGTATGTAATTTGCTTCTCTTCTAATTTTGTAATCGTCTGATCTTTAATATTAAGATTGCATATGCATTTAGGATGTCTTATGGAGTGTAGGGTAAGGTGTTAGTTTAAACCCAATTTCTGCCATATTGCTTTGCAGTTTTTGAGGGAATTCATTTCTGAGTATGCTATATTGCCATTGAGGTTTCTTTTGACTCTAAAATGCTGTCATTCTGTGAAAGGACTCTGTAGGGTCATGATATTTAGAGCTGGAAGGGGGCTGAGAGGCTCCTAGTCCAACCCCTTGTCTTTATGGATGAGGAAACTCAACACCCAAAGGAGGGGGGTACTTGCTCAGGTTGTAAGTGGCAGGTCTAGCATTTAAAAACATTCTTTGGGGGCAGCTAGGTGGTGCAGTGAGTAAAGTGCCGGCCCCAGAGTCAGGAGGACCCAAGTTTGGTTCCGGCCTCAGACACTTAACACCCACACACACAAAAAAAACAACTAACCGTGTAACCTTGGGCAAGTTACTTAACCCCAATTGCCCTCCAAAAGGGCAAAAATAAATAAAAACATGTTTTATTGATGTTTTCTTTTTAAAACATTAGTTATTTCCCAGCAACTCTGTCCCCCACTGGAATTCTCCCTTCTAATTAATAAATCAATCAAAAAGTGTTTAAGTGTTTACCACGTACTAGACGATGGAGAAATGAATGAGTGAAAAATCATTTATTAAGTGTTTACTTGTGCAAAAACTGTGGATACAAATACAAAAAGTGAAATAGTCCAAGCTCTCAAGCACCTTACTCTACTTAGGGGTGATGACACATAGAAGTGTGTTATGCTATAGGGCAGAGGGAAAGGCCCAGAAGTCCCAAAGATTCAACATTGGGTTGCATATCAAGGTCCAGAGATCTTTGGATTATATAAGGAGATTAGATGGCAATGCTTGGGAATCCAGAGGACATGGAGTCATGGCAGATAGCAAAGCCTGGTAATCCTCCATTTCTGAAAGAAATCGAGCTGATGAATTCTCTCTCTCATGATTGATATGAACAAATGACCTGGATGGGATCTGGGAGTCCTGGAGTTCTGTGTGAGGCTTGAAAAGAGAAGGCAAGGGAAGAGATAACCCCTGGTGGTGGTGGGTCTTCCTAGAGAGGAATGAAATAGTTTCTGCCCTCAAGGAGCTTGCATTCTGGCTGGGGAAACAACATATACACATACAAGTAAATATACAAAATGTAATCAGATACAAGGTATTTTTGCAACTGGTAGGGATAGTAGCTGGGGGCGGGGGGGAAGCCTGTGCAAAGACTGCTCCCTCTCAGCCTCCTTTGATGAGTCGTCATCTGTGTCCACCCCTTTCCCAACTCTGGATGTCCTTCAAGGCTCTGTCCTAGGTTCTCTTCCCTCTTCTCTCTCTATATTCTCTTGTTGACTCCATCAGCTCCCACGGATTTAATTATCTCTATGCAGGAGACTCACACATCTCTCTATCCAGCCTTTGTTTCTTCATTGAGCTCCAGCTGCCATTTCCACCTGGATGTTCGGTGGTGTCTTTCCAGTCACTCAGGTTCCTCACCTGTCAGTTCTTGTGAATTCTCCCTCTGCACCATCTCTCTCATCTTCTCCCTTCTCTCCATTCACACAGCCACCTCTCTAGTGTGCATCCTTCTGACCTTTCACCTGGATCTTTGCAGTCTAAAGGGTCCTCCATGCTTCCATCCTCTGCCTTCTCCAGTCCATCTTGTACACAGCTGCCACAGTGGTTTTGTGAAAGCACAGATCTGACTTGGTCACTCCTCTTTTCAGCAAACTTCAATGCCTCCCTGTTACCTCTAGGATCAAATATAAATTCCTTTTTTTTTGTCATTTAAAGCCCTTCAACCTGGTCCTGATCGGCCCTTCCAGCTTTGTTGTACATTATTCCCTTTCCTACAGTCTGTTCCTCACCCAGGACATCCCATTTCCAATTTTCATGCCTTTGCACCGGCTGTGTCCAGTGAATGGAATGTCACTCCTCACTTCCACCTCCCAGAATTCCTAGTTTCTTTCCAAGCTCCTCCTAAGTGTTACCTTCTATATAAGGCCTTTCCTGACCCTCACCCCAACATAGTCTTCTTCCCTCCAAATTACCTTGTATTTGATTTGTATACATTTTATGTAGTGTTTCCCCAAATAGAGTGTGGACTTCTTGAGGATGAGGGCTAATTAATTTTGTCCTTTGTGTCTCTCATGCCCAGCACAGTTCCTGGTACAGAGTATGTGCTTAATAAATGTCCATCGATCGAATGTTGGTGGAAATGAGTGATCGATGCCATGTGTGTGGAGCAGAGATAATGTATAACCTCATTGTTCACCCTTATTCGACCACTTTTCTCCTGAGATGTTGTAGGCATAAGGGCCGGCATTTGAACCCAGGCCTGACTCCAAAACCAGTGCTTTTCTCACCATTCCATGGAAGAAACCCCCTATTCCCAGCTGGAGAGGGCCATCTCTACTGGACTTGACCCTCCTGATGACAGGGCCTCATCTCTGGATTCTGGGCTCAATTACAGGGCTTTGGCGGTGTTGGGCATGATGCTGTGGGTCCTGGTGGGTGCCCTCCTCCCCGTGGTGCTATTGGCTGCCCCCCCTCCAATCAACAAGCTGGCACTGTTCCCAGACAAGAGTGCCTGGTGTGAGGCTAAGAACATCACCCAGATCGTTGGGCACAGTGGCTGTAAATCAAAATCCATCCAGAACAGGTAGGAACTGGAGTGAGGGAGAGATGGGAGGATGTGGGAGGGGTGAGAAAGGGGAAACTGAGGGAAGGCAAACAATCAGGGGAGAGGATACTTGGGGAGGGAAGAAGGTCTGGGAGGTGGGAGGGTTAGGATTCTCCTTGACTTCAGCAGAGGCTGAGTATCTAGGGCCAGGGACTGGCATAGCCTGGTTCCTCACCTGCCCACCTCTCTTTGCCTCCTGTGGCTCCCTCTGGAAGAAGGGCTGTGGCTCTGAGAGAAGCTGGGTGATAGGTAGTGACTGAGTTTGCCTGTCTCCCCTCTGCCATGCCTTTCCTCCTCCCGACCCCTCCATCTGTTTCTCTGTAGGGCCTGCCTGGGACAGTGTTTCAGTTATAGCGTCCCCAACACCTTTCCCCAGTCTACAGAGTCCCTGGTGCACTGTGACTCCTGTATGCCCTCTCAGTCCATGTGGGAAATTGTGAGTACGGTCCCTGGGGACCCATCCTTTCTGATCTCTTCCCCAGCACTCTGAGCATGAACAGGGGAGACTTTCCCCCTTGAGAAGCTCCAGCTGTCTCTGTTGCCCTTCTTTCTCCACCGCCGTTAGTCTCCTCCATCTCCCTTCTGTCTCTTTCCCCTCCTTATCTCTCTCTTCCCTTTGTTTCTGCCCTCCACCTGCTCTATCTTCTTCTTTTCTCTTTCCTTCCAACCATTGTCTGCACCATCTGTTGTCTCCACCATCCATTGTCTCCACCATCCGTTGTCTCCACCATCTGTTGTCTCCGCCATCCATTGTCTCCACCATCCATTGTCTCCACCATCTGTTGTCTCCACCATCCATTGTCTTCATCGTCCTCTCCCTCTCCCTTTTGTCTCCATTTCTCCGGTTTCTTGTCTCTTATCTCTCCTCCCTGCTTCCTTTATCTTCCATTGTCTCTCCTAGTTTTCGTCTTTCCACATTCACCTCTGCTTCCCATTTCCTCCATCTGCCATAGTCTCTGTCTCCTCCACTTCTTTTGCCTCTTTTTTTTCCTGTTTTTACTCCAACTTGTTGCCTTTATTTCCCCTGTGTTTCTAACATTCATCATCTATTTTTTCCTCTTTTTTGGAGGTTAATGTTAATGTTGGACTTGGGGTCGGGAAGACCTGAGTTCAAATCCTGCCTCAGACACTTACTATCTGTGTAATCTTAGACAAGTAATTTGAACTCAGCCTGTTTCCTCATTTGTAAAGTGGGGATAACAACAGCCCCTACCTTACACTTTTATTGAGAGAGGACAGATGAGATAATGTATGGAATGGGCTTTATTTCTTGTGTCTTTGTTCTCATCTCCCCCTCACCCCC
>NW_027187400.1:14188608-14196633 GCF_028583685.1 Petaurus breviceps papuanus | reverse complement strand
GTGTCTTTGTTCTCATCTCCCCCTCACCCCCTTTCCCCCCATCCTCCCTTGTCTCCGTTACCTCTGACCTCCAAGTCTACATGGCCTCTGTTCTCCCTCCTCTTGCCATGATCCATGTGCTCTCAGGCCTGTTCCTCCTCTACCTTCCCAGTCTTCCTTAGAGGGCTGCAAGCCCAGGAGAGGTCGGGGGTCCCCCAGTGTGCTTGATCAGGGTGGTGATGGGGGTGAGGCTGGGGACCTTTCCCTTGTGGGGCTGGAATGTTGATGGGGGAGGCCTGTGGACTGTGGGAGACATCTCCCCTCGCCTCTCCTTTTCTCACAGGTGACGTTGGACTGTCCCAGTCATGATGAGATGCCCCGAGTGGACAAGCTGGTGGAAAAGATTGTCCATTGCAGCTGCCAGGCTTGCGGCAAAGAGGCGAGCCATGAGGAAATGAGCTTTTTCACACATGGCAGAGAGGAGCACCCTGGCTCCCATCCTGGTCGCCATTCCCTCGAGGTCGAGGAACCCCCTGGTCCCACCCACCCGGTGGAGGAGGGGGCTGAGGAGTGATTTCCTCTTTCCTTTTCCCTCCCCTCTCCCGACCCCCCTCCCTTGGAACTCTGCTTCCCACCTTCCTGTGGGGGACAGGAGAGGCTGGGCCCCCACCCCCTCCCTATGGTCATTGGATGGACTTGGACTGTTGCCCGGTTGTCACAGCAATTATTGAGAGTAGGGGGAAGCAGGAATCCGTGCTGCATACGTTAATATATTCTGAGGAGACTGGGGTGGGGGTGGGAGATGGGAACCTTGGGGCCAGATGGGGTCCTTGGGGTTCATCTTTTTTTTTTTTTTGAAGGTTACATTGACTCAGCCCTTCAGTTATCTAGAGCCAGGGCTAGAGAAATAGGAAATGAGGGTCCCTGGCTAGGAGCTGGACTGGAGGCATTATTATTACCCACCCCCACCCCTGGTACCAGGGCTTCAGATGGAGCTAGGGCAGGTGTATTACCGGGGAATAGATGGGCATTTAAAAAAATGTGGTTAGCTGCAGTAAGGAGATTAGATTGCAGTGATGTGTAGATGTATGGCATGGTGGGTGGGGTGAGGGATGGGGTACAGCAATGTGGCATTGATTCTGGAGCTGGGGAAGCTGGCAATGGGGATTTTTTCTCCTCTCATTGGAGAATCTTCCTCTTCTCCTCCAGGGACTCTCTCCCATGGCTCCATAATTTGCCGGGGGAAACATCTGGGAATGAATGGGGAAGGCATAATCCCCAGGTCTTATGGATTTGCTATAGATTCACCATGGAGTGAGGGGAAGAGACACTTTTTCTGCTATCTGAATGGTGCAGATAAGGCAAAGCTTTGGGATAACCTTTCAGAAACAGTTTTCTGTCTTCTCCTGAGACACCCCAGCACCATCTGTGATTCACCCTCTTTGGTCCAAACCCTCTCTAGTCCATTCATTAGAGCCTAGCCTAGGGAAGGGAGGAACATTTTCCCCCAAAGTTAAGTGGGGCTTCTTCACCTGTCATCTTTTTTTATGAGATTGACCAGAGCTGCCCTCTAGAAGTGGGGACCCAATCTTCAAGACCTTCCAGAGGAAAGGCTTAGATCAGGAGAAAAGGATATTACCCCAGTGGGAGGAGGAGGGTGAATGGAGAACCATACCAACCTCCATCTGGTGACCTAGAAGTCTTTGAAGGTCGTACTGGGTTGAGTTGGAAGTGTGTTTGAACAGACACACTTTGGGGGCCCATTGGGGGAGGCACAATATACTCCCCCCAAGTCCTACTCCTGCTTAACTGGCTGCACTTTAATCCTGAAGGAGGGGGTAGAGGACATGGGATCTCAAGAAGGGCTGATGCTATTTCCTAAGAAAGAGGATGGGAGTGCAAATGTTATGCCCCTGGAGATGTGCCTGGCTCCCCCAAGACTTCCCAGAACTACCTTTTTCCAGGGAAGTGTTTGCCTCATCCATAAAAGCCCCCCCACCCCCCCATTCTCTCCCTTCCCCAACCCTCATGACTCATGGCTGGAACCTGTAACCAGCAGCCTGTCTTCTCTCCTTCAAGGTTTTTCCTAAATAAATCAGTTCAGTGTCCTTTTGTGAGCCATTGGTTGGGCGTGTGGGCCTGGGCATATGTGCATTTTGGGGGTGGATGGGAATGGTCAAGTCAACCATCACTTATCAAGCACCGGCTACATTCAAAGAGAGGCAAAAATAGCTTTTGCCCTCAAGGAACTTCCATCCCAGTGGAGGAGACCACATGCCAACAACTATTTACAAACAAGATTTAGACTGGACAGAATGGAGAGAAGGAACTGAGAGAAGGCACTTCATTAAGGGGGATCTGGACATGCTCCTTTTAGAGTGGAGGGAAGAGGATTGGGGGCCACCTGGTGGGGCTTGTCGGTAGTGCATAGGCCACTGGACTTTCTGTCATGGAGACCTAGATGCTTACTGGCTGTGTGACTAGGCAAGTCACTTGACCTCTCTGATTCTGCTTCCTCAAGCCTTTCCAGCTTGATATCTCTGATCCTTTACTATCCTCCTCCAGGCAAGCTGGGGATATTTCTAGGAGGCCACTGGGGTTCCTTCTCTGCTGAGGGAAAGGGAAAATCAGAGGGTCCCAGTGCCTTCTGGGACATTCCTGCCATGATCTGTGGAAGTGGGAATTTGAGCTTGGGTAGAATAATGTTGGATTTTCTCTCAAGAAAATGTGCCCTAGGAGGTGGCTAGACGGTGCAGTCAATAGAGTACTGACACTGGAGTCAGGAAGACCTGAATTCATATCCGGCCTCAGACACAACACTTACTAGCCCTGTGACCTTGTGCAAGTCACTTAACCCCAATTGCCCTCTAAAAAAAAAACCAACCAAAAAATGTACCCAATCCCTGGTGTAGTAATAGGCTCAGACAGGGTCGAGTAATCATAGTAACAATAACTTCCATAGTGTTTGAAGGTTTATAAAGTGCTTTCTTCTTGACAGGTCTCAAGGGTTGTCAATATAGGTGCTATCCCCATTTTACTGGTAGCAACAACAATAATCAAAGTAAACAAATAGCAGCTGGCCAGGACATAGCACCTTGAGGTTTTGTTGTTGAGTTGTTTCAGTTGTGGCTGAATCTTTGTGACCCCATTTGGGGTTTTCTTGGAAGAGATACTGGAATGTTTTGCCATTTCCTTCTCCAGCTCATTTTACAGATGAGAAAACTGAGGCAAACAGGGCTAAATGACTTACCCAGGGTCACGCAGCTAGTAAGTGTCTGAGTCTGGATTTGAACTCAGGTCCTCATGATCTATCCACTCCTCCACCTAGCTGCCTTCTCTAAGATTTGCAAAATGCTTTAAAAAATTATTATCTTCACAATAATTCTGAGAAGTAAGACACTATTATTATCTTCATTTTACAGATGAAACTCAGATAAGCAGAGGGCAAATGATTTGCCAGGGGTAAGTATCTTAGGTTGGATTTGAACTCAGGTCTTCCCTATTCTAACTTCATCTCTCTGTCAGATGAGAGGAACAAGTCATGGAGGGATGAAATGACCTCCACCAAATTACAGAGCTAATAAATGGCTGAGCTATGGTTCAGTCTCAGGTCATGGCATCCTAGCTCTAGAGGCCATCCAGCCTAACCCCCTCATTTTACAGGTGAGGGAACTGAGGCCCAGGAAATGGTGACTTGTCCAAGGTAATACAGAGGTCCTTGGTCCAAGAGCCAGCACTCTGACCACTGAACCATGTCTATCATACCAATCCCATGGCTTCTTCCACTCTGCCACATGACCTTAGGCTGCCCATGGGGACAAGGATGGATCCTGGATGAGAACAAAGCAGAGAAATAAGATTTCCTAACTGGAAGAATCTTCTAGATATTTTCTTCTCTAGTGGATGATGGACAGTGGTGGTCATTCCTATTTCTCCTACTTAGGACAGGCTCAGGAACAGAGTTGCTAAACCAAGCCTGTGGAAAGACTACTAGGTTGGAAGTCAGATGACTTGGGTTCAAATCCCCTCCTCCCCAGCCTTTTTAAAAATCACATACTACTTATATGACCTTGGGAAAATACTTTGTCTCTCTGTGCCTCAGTTATTTCATCTATAAGATACAAAGATTGGACCAGATGACCTCTGAGGCTCCTTCCTGTACCTTATGATCCTATGAAGTGGATCTCTTAGTCTTCTATTAATTATCCTTTTTACCATTTCCTACTCCAGTCAGTTTCCTTATCTGTAAAAAATGAGCTGGAGGAGGAACTGGCAAACCACTCCAGTATCTCTGCCAAGAAAACTCCAAATGGGGTCATGGAGAGTCAGACAGGACTGAAAAATGACTGAACAACACATTCTACTAGGATCTCAAGGAGGAAAGAACCAGCTGTTGCCAAGATAAGATGGAAATTTGCTGTGATTTTTTAAAGGCCTTAATTTTTCCACCTACAAAATGGGGTCTCCCTCCTGTCCCCTCTTTCTCTGACAGGCATATGTTGTGAATGATATCTTTCAAACCTCTGGTCATACCGGAAAAAAAAAAAATCAACAGTAGTAATTTGTTGTGTTTTTAAGTGGAAAGTGAGTATACTTTTGGTCCCAGACAACAGGAAGAAACATACCTCACTCCTCTTGGTAAAGAGGTAAGGAACCACGTGTGTGAAGGAGTCCCTTTGTTAGTTGGGTTTTGGTAAAAATTTCCTTTGTTACAAGGAAAAGTTCAGTGTGTGTGTGTGTTGGGAAGTGAATCTGATGTTAAAATACTCAAATGGATCTGTGATCTCAACAATGTGGATGGCCCCTTCAATGATGTAAATTGCCACTCAGCCATAGCTATGTGACTGTGACCCTTATTCATCTCCCCTCCTAAGTTTGCATCAGAAAGCCCACTCAATAGACTGGGTAAAGGACCTTAATCTCTTTTTATCAACACTGAGGGATACCAGTGTAGCTGATTGACCTCCTTGTCTGATCTTAAAAACAAAGGCTATTTTTTTTCCTTACTGCGAATTGGGATGGGGGAAGAGAAAAGGTCTGAGAATCCAAGGAGTTGTCATTGTCATTGCTCCCACAAGGTGGCATCACTGCTATGGGAGAATCTCCATCTTAAAAGGAGTCAGGAGGGGTTGAGTCACACTGGAGCCAGGCAGGTCCCTTCCAGGGGAATGCCGGTCCAACCCCTGTAACGGGGTAGGAGGCTGCAGTTTTCTAGGAACGTTCTTGATTATTGGGAGTACAATAAACCTGAGTATTATATCTCTGATGGCTTCCTAACATGGAGAGATGACTTCACCCCACTCCTCAGTTACCTTTATCTCTAAAAGCCTTTTTACATTAACAGGAAGCAATAGTGAGCCTGGGAGCAGCTGGGATAGCCACATCCAGTGGGGGGACTGATTCTATGTCTGCTAAGTTAATGCTTATTTAGTATTCTGCCATTGCTCCACAGGTATGGCCAGGTGGGTTTGGGGGAGGGAAAGGAATGCAGGCATGCAAGCATTATCTAGAGTCCCCCACATTTTCAAGCCTTTTTGACTTTGAAGGAACTTCATACTGGGGAAAGTCAGAGAGGTTTTGACAACCATGGCCTCTCCATGGAGAGTCCATCCTCTGTAGCAAAGCTCAGCAGAAACCTTGCTATAAGTGTGCTGGGCCTTTAGCCTCTGGAAGCAAACATTTCGAAGATCACCCTCCCCACCCCAAATTTTCTTCCCATTGTCCCCTCCATTAATCAGTTAGCTACAATTCCTATCACAGCCTGTTGTTTCTTGCTTGAATTCCTATTTGTGTTTTTATGCTGTTTCATAAAGCTATTAAAACTCATGATCTTTAAGTATGATTTGTGACCAGGTCTTAAATGTTCAGCTTAAGATTGAGAATGGAAGATAACTCAAAGAGAGAAGAGATTTTCTCCAGTTTACGTCTGGGGACAAACCAATTAAAGAACTTTCAATTTTAGTTATGGTCTCAAGAATACCTTTTTTTAGGGGTGGCCAGGTGGCTCAGCGAGTAAGAGTACCGGCTCCAGTGTTGGGACGACCTGGAGATCGAATCCTGGGCTCAGACACTCAGCACCACATCCAGAAATAACTGGCCGTGTAACCTTGAGCAAATTACTTAACCCCGATTGCTTAAAAAAAAAAAAAAGAATGCCTTTTTTTTTTAAACCCAGAGAGAGAATTAAAAAGGAAACAAGCCTATAAGTAGAGAGGTGAAGGGGGTTGGCACATTTGTATCCAGGTACAGTTTTGGCACTTTGTGCTGTCATGAAAAGACTCTGCACAACCTATTATATACCTATGACCCCTGCCACACATGGGAAATGCTCCCAATTAAGAGTTTTGAGCAAGAATAAATTGAAAAGATTTTGGAAACCTCAGGTGAGAAGAGTAAGTAGGATTGGGGGGCCATTGCAGAGATATGGGACTTCCAGAATTTTTCCAACATGTCATAGAATCTCAGAATTGGCAAGGACTTTTCTCCCCTTCCTGGGGCACTGTGGTCCTCTAGATTTGGAGTCAGGGGATATGGGTTCAAATTCTAAGTCTTGGGCAGAGCATTTTTCTCAGTCTCAATTTCCTCATCTGCACAATAAGGCTTATATTAGATGCCCTCTGAG
The DNA here is from genome assembly GCF_028583685.1 of Petaurus breviceps papuanus. Classification (NCBI taxonomy): domain Eukaryota; kingdom Metazoa; phylum Chordata; class Mammalia; order Diprotodontia; family Petauridae; genus Petaurus; species Petaurus breviceps. The sequence goes on along the minus strand of NW_027187400.1, from coordinate 14,190,032 downwards.
GTATCTTTCAGCTCTAAATCTATGTTCCTACCCACCTCTATTTGAGCATGATTCCCATACCACTCCCAACATTCCCAGCAGGTGATCAATCTGAAGACCTTCAGTGATGGGGGACCTAATAGGTGGTGAAATAGATAGAACCTGGAACTGGAGTCAGGAAGACTTTAGATCAGATCTGGCCTCAGACACGTGAACTGTGTGACCCTGGGCACATAATTTTAATCTCTCTGCCTCAGTTTCTTCATCTGTGAAATGGAGATAATAATACTTATCTATCTGCCAGGGTGTTGAAAAGACAAAATGAGCTAACTCATGGAGCTATCAAAATGCTCACTATTTTTAATTACCTATTTAATTAAAAAAATTATTATAATTTTGACAAAGAGCGACAAACAGAACATTTCTTTGTAGAAAGAATATAAGGAGACAATTACAGGAGAATTCACAAATCTCTTCTGAAGAGCCTGAGTCACTCTTTTTGATGTGACCTTGGGCAGGTCAACTTACTTCGTGGGGCCCATCCAATTTTGGGGCAGCTCTCGTTGTTAGGAAGTTTTTCTTTACCAGTAACCTTAATCTAACTCTCTGCAATTTCCACTTATTGACCCTGGTTCTGGCCCCTGCAGCCAAGAAGAGGGACTGTCTTGCTGCTGAAATACTTGTACTGGATTCTCTGAAGGTCTCTTAAGATCTCTTTCTGTTCCGACAAGCTACTGCAATAGGAAATGTGGTCCAAAATGTTTATAAACTCTTCGTTCCGCACAGTACGCTCCAGGCATCCTTCTACGGGCTCGGGATGCTCCCTTCTCCCCCCCCCCCCCCCCCCTCTGGGGTCCCCCGTGGCGCCGCCCCCACGAGGGGAGGGAGCTTTGACAGCCCCCAAAGGGCATCGGCTTTCCTGGTTGTCTCCACTCCGACCAGAGCGAGGTCTCCGGCTCCAGCTCCCGCCCGCGTTCAGGACGGGAGGAGGCACCTGTGCTTGGCTCCTGCGCTTGCAGTCCTCAGCTATCCAGGATCCAACCCCTTATCCCATAGGGCGGGGAGCGAGGAGCAGGGAGCGTGGAGCAGGAAGCGGGGAGTCGGGAGGCAGCTCCAGGTCCGCCCTCTCTCCCCCCAAATCCACGCCCCTCACCCCCACCCTCGGTGGCAGCAGCGCCTGTTGCAGTGGCCTGGAGCGCAGCCCAGGTAGGGGCCGGCAGCAGAGAGGCAAGCTCACGGGAGGGGACCGGGGTAGGGTGCGGGACCAAGGCTCGGAAAACCCTCTCTGGGCACTGGGGTTTGGGCGCTCAGTCACAGACCAGCTCTAACGGGCTGTGTTCTACTCCTCCTCGCTGCAGACCCATTGCGGGTTACCCGGCCCCCTAACCCATCAGCAATACCAGCTACCTTCGGCTTCTGGTCTCTACCTCTAGGGAAGACTCCTT
>NW_027187400.1:14175709-14188508 GCF_028583685.1 Petaurus breviceps papuanus | reverse complement strand
TCCCCTAAGTGCGGGTTCGGGGCTGAGAGTGTAGGGGCTTCACGGCTCTCTTCAACCTGCGCGCCCCTGCCTCCCCCTGCCTCCCCCTTCCTGTTCCATTCTCCCTCGTTCCACCTGGTTCTCACCTTCCCAACCCTTCCTCATCACCGCGTTTCCCCCTCCCCCAGTCGCCCGGTGCTGCGTGCTCCCCTTCCGTGCTGTCCCTGGCTCCGCATGCCTTTACGTACTCCTCCCTCCCCTGGCAAGCTCCCATACTCGCTCCTAAATTCGGCTCATCTGGTGCCTTCTCTCTGCACCCTGGGCTCTCCTCGCGCCCTACCAAGTCCATCCTACAGCCCACGTTGCACCTCGTTTTCACCTTCATCTTCCTCCTCAACCTCGTGCGCCCCCTGCCATTGCCATCTCTTGTCTTTTGTACCCTTCATTCATAAAATGGGCACTCGATCACAATAGAAAGCTAGGAGCAGACCCCTTGCTTGCTCAGACCCTGGGATGCACCTTCATCTCGCTCCCAGCCACATCGCACCTCATTAGCTCTTCCCTTTGGTTGTGCTTCCTCTGGGCCTCGAACTCCCCTATCCCCTGGGTGTACTCCGTGTGGCCACCCAGCCCACATTACGGCCGCCCTCTCTCCCTCGCCCTCTTTCTCAGCCTGGTGGGGGCCCCCATCATCGCCACCTCCTATCCTGTTTGCGCCCTCGTCCCTTCTGCTCCTAGCACCCCACCCTCACCTTGGTGCCTTCGTCTGGCCAGCGCCCTTCATCACTGCTGCCCTCCCCCATGGCCCTGGAGGTGGGTCTGGCCAACAGCAGTAGCCCTAGCTTGGGGGCTTCCGAGGGCAGCGGATGGGTGGCCGCCGTCCTGTGTGTCATCATCGCTCTGACTGCGGGGGGCAACTCTCTGCTCATCCTGCTCATTTGCACGCAGCCGACCCTTCGCAGCACTTCCAACTACTTCCTCGTGTCGCTCTTCACGTCGGACCTACTGGTGGGGCTGGTGGTGATGCCGCCGGCCATGCTCAACGAGCTGTATGGCCGCTGGGTGCTGGCGCGCAGCCTCTGCCTGCTCTGGGTGGCCTTCGACGTTATGTGCTGCAGCGCCTCCATCCTCAACCTGTGTCTCATCAGCCTGGACCGCTACCTGCTCATCCTGTCTCCTCTGCGCTACAAGGGACGCATGACCCCGTGCCGGGCCCTGGCCCTCATCCTGGCCGCGTGGAGTCTGGCCGCCCTGGCCTCCTTCCTGCCCACGCACATGGGCTGGCACCAGCAGGGCGGCCTGATGGCCCTCAACGCCACTGCCGAGGCCTCCTGGGCTGACCTGGGCCCAGGGGGGCAGTGCCGCCTGCTGGCCAGCCTGCCCTTTGTCCTGGTGGCTTCAGGGCTCACCTTCTTTTTACCTTCTGTAGCCATCTCCTTCACTTACTGTCGGATCCTGGTCATTGCCCGAAAGCAGGCAGTGCAAGTGGCCTCCCTAGCCACCAACATGGAGGCCCTGCAGGTAACTGAGAATGCTGGGTAATGGGCCATCCTCCCCCATCTTCATTCCTTCCTCTTCATCTCTAGGGCACAGAGAACCGTAAAATCTTAGGGGTCCTGTGTATGTTTCTTTCTGGACATTTACAGGTTCTGTGTTGGAATTGGAAGAGACTTTAGAACACTGAAAAATAACAGCTCGAATTTATTACAATTTGCAAAATTGCTTTCTCCATGACCCGGTGAAGCTGGTAATACAAATGTTACCATCCTTATTTTACACTGAGGAAACTCTCCATTTTATAGATGAGGCCTCTGAGAGGTGAAGGCAGTAATCAGGATTTTGAACTTAGGGCAGATCCCCCATGCTTTCCATTAGAGATTAGACCACACAGCCTTTCACAGGGAGGCTTTCACGTAGACAGTAAGAACAAGCCAGAAGGGTGTCTATTCTAAATTCCTCCATTTTGTTCAGTTTCGAGGAAGAGACCCAGCTATAACCCCATTTTCTTAGGCCACAAGCTTCTGCTGTCTATTTCTGCTGCTGGTATTAGTGGTGGGAGGGGAATCAGCTTCTGGCTTAGCTATATTCAAACATAGTGTCCTGATTAATCATCAAAGGGTTAAATTGTCTCTTTTTTAGGTGGGAAAATCCATCTGACATGGACCAGATTCCTGAATTCTAGAGAGGGTGAACAGAATCCTGGGCTTTTATTGCCTCAGTTTCCTCATCTGTAAAATAGACACTATATTATACAGCCTATCTCACAGGGCTTTGGGGAAAAATATTTTGTTAACCGAAAACCATAACAGAAATATAAAATTGCACTCCTGCTTTAAACTCCAAGGCAGGCTCTAACCTCTACACCAGAAGTGTCAAACACAGACAGAAGGCCACATGTGGACCACAACACTTATGAATGGGTCCAAACCAGATTAAAATGGAATTGGGAAACATTTAGCAAAGTAAATAAAAATAGAGAAGAACACAGATAATGTTACTATGTGGTTTTCTAGGTCAATGTGTGTCCTACAGGATCCTTATGTATGGTTTAGTGGCTAATTAAATTTTGATATCACTGCACTACACCCCACTGCCTCAGCAGACATTTAATAAATAAATGCTTATTGAACTGAGTTGATTTGTAATGAGATTGTGAGCAGCATAAAGGCCCATCTTGGTTTCCTTCGGCAAAATAGACGGTGTGTTCTTTAAGTTGGACTCAGGAAGATTGATTTGGGTTCCAATACTGTCTGTGACACGTATTAGTTCTATGGTCCAGGGAGTCTCAGTTTCCTTATCTGTCAAAGAGGGAGAGTAATACATATAGTCCTTCCCTAATAGGAATGTTGTGGGGCTGCATTCTAACTGGAGATCACTTGTATTAGAAGGAGGAGTACATAAGGCAATTTGTCTCTGCTACAACCCATTTTTCCTTAAGGAAGAGTATCCTGGACTGTCAGCCCTCAACTTTCCTCTGAGACAGGGTGCTTGAATTGAACTGGACCTCTTTGGATTGAACTGAATTAGACTGAACTAGATAGGATTGCACTGGATTGGAGTAGAGTGCACTGGACTGTATATTGCATTAGATTGGACAGGGTAGGATAAAATAGGAGATGACTGAATTGGGTTGGATTGGAATGGATTGGGTTGGGTTGAGATAGGATTGGCTTAGATTGGACTGGATTTACCTGGTCTCAGCCAGACTTGGAAGAGGGCTGGATGTGAGGAATGATGTAGATTTTCACCAAAATTCCTGCCAACTTTGAGATGTAGGTCTTTGAGGGGATGTTCTCTGGCCCCATCAGGGAGAAAAGGCACATCCTTTCTAGTTCTGACATTCTTTGTTCCAAGGCCCTCCCAGCTCTGTCATTCTGTGTTCTAAGGCCCTTCCAGTTCTAACATTCTGTGTTCTAAGACCCTCCCAGTTCTAACATTCTGTGTTCTAAGGCCCTCCCAGTTCTAACATCCTGTGTTCTAAGACCCTCCCAGTTCTAACATTCTGTGTTCTAAGGCCCTCCCAGTTCTAACATCCTGTGTTCTAAGAACCCTCCAAGGTCTGACATTCTGTGCTCTAAGGGCTCTACAAGCTCTGGCATTCTGTGTTCAAAGGGCCCTCCCAGCTCTGACCTTCTGTGTTCTAAGGTCCTTTCATGGTCTGGAATTCTATGTTCTAAGGTCCCTTCTGAGGCTGACATTTTAGCGGTGTGGTTCAGGGGAAAGAGTACCAGTTTTGAGTCAGGAAATAGGATTCAAATCCCACCTCTGCCACTTTGTGACCTTGGGAAAGCACATGTCCTCTCTGAAGCTTTAGTGTCTCCATCTATAAAATGTAAAAAAATGACCTTTAAGGTCACTTCCCACTCTAGATGTATGATCCTTGGTTCTACGATTCCCAGCAGGTGTAGGTATACAAAATTGTTTGGAGGAAATTTCAGTACCACGGACAGGACCCATCTCTCTGGAAGGCTTCTAGTGCTGAAGATTGTCCCAGGTACAGAGCGAGAGAAAAGCCAAAAGGGTAGGGAAACGTAGGGAAGTGATGGCAAGGGCTCCTGGAGGTTGATGGAGTGGGACCTGATAATTAGATATGGAGTGAAAAACGAAGAGTTAGAATTCTAGGTTTTACTTCTTGCTACTTCTCGGGCAAGTCAGTTAACTTAAGGAGCCTCAGTTTCCTCATCTGTAAATGAGGAAACTGTAACAGATTATATCCAATAAATCTGTCTGTTCTGATAGTCTGTGTTCTAAAGTATATTTCAGTTCTGTCTTTACATAATCCAAGGTCCTTTCTAACAATGGCATTCTACGTTACATGACTCTGGATTATAATGTTGAGGCATTGGTGAGACCCTGGGATGAGACAGGGGTCTATGACTTCTCTTTCTAGAAGAACTACCCCTTCCCCAAGCCTCTAGAAAAGGCCTGGGCACATGTTCCCCTTCCCATATTCTCCCAGTTGACTGTGGCCTCTTCCTGGTTCATTTCTGATTGATTGGTTTAGACCGGATAGAACAGGATAACTTTTTTTTAAAACAATATTTAATATTTAAAAAACTATTTATTTTTAGTTTTCAATATTCACTTTTAAAAATTTTGAGTTCAAAACTTTTTCCCCTCTCCCTTCCCTAAGACAGCATGCAATCTGATATAGGCTATACATGTACAATCATATTAAACATATTTCCACATTAGTCATGTTGTAAAAGAAGAATCAGAACAAAAGGGAAAAACCATGAAAAAAAAAAAAACAAAAAAGAGAGAAAGTAACATGCTTCGATCTGTATTCAGACTCTACAATTCTTTCTCCGGATGTGGATAGCATTTCCCGTCATGAGTCTTGGAATTCTTAGATTATTGCATTGCTGAGAAGAGCTAAGTCTATCAAGGTCAGTCATTGCACAATGTTGCTGTTATTGTGTACGATGTTCTTCTGGTTCTGCTCACTTCACTCAGCCTCATCATCAGTTTATATAAATCTTTCCAGGTTTTTCTGAAGTCCACCTGCTCATCATTTCTTATAGCACAGTAGTATGCCATTACATTCATATACCACAACTTGTTCAGCCATTTACCAGTTGATGGACATCCCCTCAATTTCCAATTCTTTGCTACCACAAAAAGAGCTGCTATAAATATTTTTGTACATGTGGGTCCTTTTCCCTTTTTTATGATCTCTTTGGGATACGGATCTAGAAGTGATATTACTGGATCAAAGGGTATGAAGTTTTATAGCCCTTTGGGCAAAGTTCCAAATTGCTCTCCGGAATGGTTGAATAAGTTCGCAACTCCACCAACAATGCACTAACGTTCCAATTTTCCCACATTTTCTCCAACATTTATCATTTTCCTGATTTTTCATGTTAGCCAATCTGATGGTGTGATGTTGTACCTGAGAGTTGTTTTAATTTGCATTTCTTTAATCAATAGTGATTTAAAGTACTTTTTCATATGACCATAGATAGCTTTAATTTCTTCATCTGCAAACTGCTTGTTCATATCCTTTGACCATTTATCAACTGGGGAATGACTTGTATTCTTATAAATTTGAATCAGCTCTCTATATTTTAGAAATGAGGTGTTTATCAGAGACACTGGTTGTAAAAAATATTTCCCAACTTTCTGCTTCTCTTCAAATATTAGTTGCATTGGGTTTGTTTGTGCAAAAACCTTATAATTTAACGCAATCAAAATTATCCATTTTGCATTTCATTATGTTCTCTATCTCTTCTTTGGTTATAAAGTCTTCTCTTCTCCATAGATCTGACAGGTAAAGTATTCCTTGCTCTCTTAGTTTGCTTATAGTATCACCTTTTATCTCTAAATCATGTACCCATTTTGACCTTATTGTGGTATATGGTGTAAGATGTTGGTTTATGCATAGTTTCTGCCATACCATTTTCCAACTTTCCCATTAGTTTTTGTCAACTAATGAGTTCTTATCCCAGAAGCTGAAGTCTTTGTGTTTATCAAAAAGTAGATTACTATAGTCATTGACCTCTGTGTCTTGTGTACCTAACCTATTCCACTGGTCCACTGGTCTATTTCTTAGCCAGTATCAAGTAGTTTTGGTGACTGCTGCTTTATAATACAATTTTAGATCTGGTATGGATGGCCACCTCCCCTTGCATTTCTTTTCATTCATCCCCTTTCTACTCTGGACCTTTTGCTTTTCCAGATGAATTTTGTTATTTTTTTCTAACTCTATAAAATAATTTTTAGTAGTTTGGTATGGCACTGAATAAGTAAATTTAGGTAGAATTGTCATTTTTATTGTATTAGCTCAGTCTTTCCATGAGCAACTGATGTTTTTCCAATTATTTAGATCTGACTTTATTTGTGTGAAAAGTGTTTTGTAATTCTAGAGCAGGATAATTTTGGATTGGATTGGCTTGGCTTGGATTTAACTGGATTGCAATGGCTTGAACTGGATTGGATTGGATTGGACTGGACAGGATGACTTTGGATTGGATTGGACTGGCTTGCATTAGACTGGACTGGACTTGATTGACCTGGACTGGATTACATTAGCCTGGATTGGACTAGACTCAACAGGATAGCTTTGGAATGGATTAGACTGGACTGGGCTAGACAAGATAGGATTGGATTGGATTCACAGAAAGGCTGTCTGTCAGCAATAATGCATAGAAGACTTCCTTCCCCTCTGTGACTTAGACTGCTGAGGAGGTTGGTAAGAGGCCCCAAAACCTAGGGACCTTCCCATTCACCTGGCCTAGAATTCTTTCTGGGCACACATATTACCCATGAGCATCCATAATGCAACATATACGTTGGTAGTCATTTACACAGCAATAGCTCATACTTAAAAGGGATGGGCAGTTTACAAAGTCTACAAGGCTGTTTTGATGTGGAACCAAGGGTGTAAGTCCTGCCTCTGATGAAGAGTAGCTCAGTGACTCTGGGAAGGTTTCTTTCCTAGATGACCTCAGTGTTCTCATATGTGATGAAGGAATTAAAATGGATAATTTGTAAATCCAGTCTCCACCCTGGAGTCCATTTCAGTTTTCTGTTCTGTACAGTGAAGGGTTGGAGTATTGGGTTCACTGTTTAGCACCACAATTTAAGAAGGACATTAATAGCTGGAAAGTGTCTTTATCATATAAGCATTAGTTGGAGGGGTTGGGGTTGTTTTGCTTGGAGAAGACTTGATGGGGTATGTGTGTGTGTGCTTGTGTTCGCGTGTGCTTGTGTGTGTATTGATATCTAGCTTCAAGTATTTACAAAAGCTGTGTGGAAAAGGGATTAGATTTGTTCTGCCTGACCTCAGAATAAGGAGGAACAGGAAGAAATTTCAGATAAGCAGAATTAGTTCTATGTAAGGAAATTTACTTCAAATTAATTTAGAGTATCTAAAAGTAGAAGGGGGCAGTTAGGTGGCACCATATAAAGCAAGGTGCCTGGAGTCAGGAAGACTCATCTTCATGAGTTCAAATCTGGCCTCAGATAGTTACTAGCTGTGTGACCCTGGGTAAGTCACTTAATCCTGTTTGCCTCAGTTTCTCCATCTGTAAAATGAGCTGGAGAAGGAAATGGAGAATCACTCCAGTATCTTTGACAAGAAAAACCCAAATGGGGTCTTAGAGAGTCAGACCTGACTAAAATAACTTAACCACAATAAAAGTCAATCATCTTGTCTTGGGAGGCAGTGGGTTTCCTCTCACCAGAGGTCTTCAAGTGAAACATCAGGGACTAATTGTTGAGCAAAGGTATACAGCTGGATTAGATGGGAAGGGAAAGGATAGGAATAAAGCATTCATTAAATGCTTACTCTGTGTTAGGCACTGTGAGAAGCACAGCTCAGTATATTATCCCAGGTGATCCTCAAAACAGCTCTGGAAGGTAGGTACTATGATTATACTGATTTTATAGTTAAGGAAACTAAGACAGGCAGAAGTAAAGTGACTTGCCCAGGGTCACACAGCTAATAAGTACCTGAAGCCAAATCTGAACTCAAGTTTTCCTGACTCCAGTGCCATCTACTGTGCTGCATGAATGAAAGGAAGAGAAAAATTGGAATGAAACCCTCTTTTTTTTTTCAGGAACATATCTCCAAGCACACAGATAAATCCCATGACAGCAAATACAATGAGAGTTTTTATAGATCAGAAATATTTCCAAGCTTCTTATTTCAAAGCCATATATACAGTTTGACCCAAACGGCCTTGACTGGCATGGGGGGGGGAGGGAAGGGGAATCTTGGGTCTTAAGGCCATATGTGGCCTTCTAAATCCTTCCGTGCTGCCAGAATCCAGAAGGCCACACTCAGGGATTTAGAAGGCCACATGTGGCCACAGGACTGCAGGTTCCCCTCCGCTGCCCCGTACTTCAGACTTGAAAATGAAGCTTTCACTTGCTGGCTGTACAGGCAGCATTCTGACTTGTGTTTCTACCCCCCCCCCCCCAATGGCAGGGCTGAGAACACACTGAGCTAGCTAGTCACAAATTCTCACTCATGAGCAAAGTCATTTATGCGGTGACTGGTTGGGGTCAAGGGTTAATCTGCAGATGAGGTTAGGGGTTAGTCTGGAGTCAGAGCCTGGGGATGATGCTAGAGGAGCAATCGTCTGTGGTCAGAGTGAAGGGTCAACTTGGGGCTACCCCTGAGGATCCTTAAAGGCATGTGTCCCTTGCAGGTGCCAAGGACTCCAAATCTAGCAGTGTCGGCCTCAACTGAGAGCAGACGGTTTGCTGCCAAGCACAGCAGGAAGGCTCTGAAGGCCAGCTTGACACTGGGCATCCTTTTGGGCATGTTCTTTGTGGCATGGCTTCCCTTCTTTGTAGCCAACGTGATCCAGGTAAGGCCTGAGTATTCCCGAGGGCAGGGTTTGGGGAGGAAAATGCCAAGGCCATTCGAAGCCTCAAGCATGAAGCAAACTCTATGGGCTTCCTTCCTGAAGGAATATTGGAGAGGGTGGGTGGGTGTATGGGTAATGTTCAAACAGAAAGAGCTGGCTGGGTTCCCTGCTGAGTAAAAGTCCATAAAAGACACTGTAGCTAGACAAGTTTCAGTCAGATCCAGTGAGCTCCAAACTCCAATCGGATATCTGATATAAGTTCCCAAGAGGAAGTACTCTACCCTGGTCAGACCACATCTGGAATATGAAGCTCACTTATGGGCCTAGGAAGGACTTCACCAAGCTATAATGTGTCTGGAGGAGGCTGTCCGGGTTGGTAAGGGTTCTGGGGAACATGCTAGATAAGGACAGGTTGGTTTAGCCCAGAGGACACCAGAGACTGGAGGGAGAGAAGGGCATAACCACTGTCTCTAAGTATTAGAAGAGCTGCATCATGGAAGGTTTGTCTGTTTGTCCCTAGAAGGCAGACCCAGTGTATGTGGGTGGAAGTTAAAAAGGCAGAGTTAGGCTTAGTCAGGAAAACCTTCCTACCACCGGCGCTGTCCAAAAATGGAATGGGATGTTTTGGGAAGGTGGTGGCCTTTTTCTCATCAATGGAGTGCTGAGTGAAAGATGGATGCCACTTATTAGAGATGTCACAGAAGAGATTCCTGGACCAGATGGCCTGGGATGGCACTTAGCTCTGATATTCTTTGATTCTAGGGGAAATTCTCTAAAGAAACAGGAGAGGAAATTAGGGAATCTCTTTCTACCAGCCCTACAGCTAATGGCTTAGGGGCAGGACATGGCCTTCCCGGAGGTAGGGGGATGACCTCAGACACATAGGGACAGTGGGGTCTAGAGTGAGGGCTTGCTGATGGCTGAGTTAGTGAACCATTCTTGATGGGATCACAGTAGCTAGGCTGAACCTGACGAGCTGTCTCCAAACTCCAATGTGTTACCTGTCACTAGAGTAGTGACCCAGGGGTGAATGAGCTGCAGTGGCACCTAGAGTGATTCCTGAACTCCATCTAATAGCCACTTGTCCTGGGTATTGAGCTTTTCTATCCTTGCTACTCTTCCCTTGTCAAACTCAGCTGTTTGATCATTCACAGGGTCTTTTCTGGGGAGGCCTGATCCCTGAACCCAGACACCCCCAGGCACCAGGGAATGAGGAGGAGAAATGCATCTTAAAGTCCTGGGAAAGGAAAAGGCCTGGCTGGCTATGTGGCAGAAAGAATGACAGATCTGGAGTCAAGAGACCTAGCTCTGCCATTTGCTAGATACATATAATGTTAGATTTGTGAGGGAACTTAGAATATGGGAGAGACCTTAGTATATCAGAGCTGGGAGGGGTCCTAGAACACAGAATGTCAGGGCTAGGAGGCCCTTTAGAACATAGAATATGAGAGCTGGGAGGGGCCTTAGAACAGAGAATGTCAGAGGTGGGAGGGCCCTTAGAACCCAGAATGTCAGAGCTGGGAGGGCCCTTAGAACACAGAATGTCAGAGCTAGGAGGGGCCTTAGAACAGAGAATGTCAGAGGTGGGAGGGGCCTTAGAACAGAGAATGTCAAAGTTGGGAGGGCCCTTAGAACCCAGAATATTATATCTGGGAGGGACCTTAGAACAGAGAATATCAGAGGTGGAAGGGATTTTAGAACTTCATAGCTGAAAGGTCCCTTAGTAAGCACCTCATTTTGTAGATAAGGAAATTAGATGCTTGTAGACTGACGGAAGCCACTTTGCCCCCGAGTTTCAGTTTCCTTATCTGTAAAATGGACATAACAGTAAGTACAGGGCTGGGGCAGGATCTGCTGAGACAAATAAGTCCAGTGCTTTGCCGAGCACCCAGAGCTGCCTTTCTGAGTCGGCAGTGATGGCTTCCCGGGAGCCTGTGTGTGTGCCTTGATCCCCTCTCCTGTCCTCTGCAGACCGTGTGTGACTGTATCCCCAAAGTCTTCTTTGACGTTCTCACCTGGCTTGGCTACTGCAACAGCACCATGAACCCCATCATCTACCCACTCTTTATGAGGGATTTCAAGAGGGCCATGGCCAAGTTCGTGCCGTGTGCCCGGTGGGCTTGGGATCGAAGGACTAGTCTCGTCTCGCTCTCCATGCGAAATTCCCACAGTGGGGCCCCTCAGTTCATCCCCCAGGTGGGCTTCTCCTTGCAGCAGAGGATGGCCCTCCCCGGAGAGGTGGACTCGGGCACCTTGGCCCTGCAGGTCACGGAGCAGCCCCAGGAAACCGAGCCTGGCCGCTCCCCGCCCACGGGCACCGATGCCGTCAGCCTCTTTGACACGGACCCTGTGGAGCCTGAGCTAAAGCTCTATCCGCTCAATGCCCCCATGGAGTGAGCCCTGAAGTCAGAGCCTGCTGGACTTTGCTCCGAGTGGAGACTGGGTCTCGGGCTAGTTGGCCAGGGAGGCAAGAGGCTTCCTTGGCCTGCCCTTGCCCACAGCAAGAAGCTGACCCCTTCCATCTCATATGCCTACTTTTCCCAGGGGTGGAGACGCGTTCACTGAGCCGTCCCTACTTTCCCGCCCAGACATGTTTGTGAATGTCTCCCCGAGAATGGCTTATTCTGGGTGAAGCTCTGTTGAGTATAATCTGCCTTGACTATGTTGGGGGGTTGGTATGGATTGGGAAGTGGATGTGGGGACCTCAGGGAACCTCTGGGCTGAGGAGGAGTCTCTTTCCTTCATAAAATCCCGTGTGAGGGAAAGAAACAATCTGTCCTGAGGGAGTCTCTGCTGCCATGTCCCCAAGTGGTGGGGGCTGGCAAGCCTTGTCCCTGGGAGCTCATCTTAGGGGGGAAAAGTCTTAACTGGGGTGGGGGAGGGGAACCACGGTCACTCCAGCCCCAGCTGAAGAGCGGGGAGCCCTCAGTCTAAGGCAGGAGAAAGAACACAAACCGAATTCCCTATTAGAGCAAGGCTGGCCCTGCAACCCTTCACACTGAGTTCAGGAGAAGTGAGGCCCGGACAGAGGGCATCTGGCTACAGGAAGCCAAGGGGAAGGCGCTTGGGCCACTAACTTCCATAACAAGGGGACCAAGGTCCGTCCTGAAATTCCAGTATAGTTCTGGGTGCTATGTATATGTGCCCATGCATGCTTGAGGTCAGTGGAGTTCATATGGATCAAGTGTTCATGAGGGAGGAGTTTCTGGAGCAAGTTTGCCTTCGGCATGTTTGGCAAGGAGAAGACCCCACAGTATGTAGTATCAAGTACTAGACTAGGTGCCAGAAAACCCAGGCTCCAATCCTGCTTCCTTCTGCCTCTTAGCCACATGGAGACACTCTGCTCTAAGCCTCAGTTGTTCCATCTGTAAAATGGGGATAATCATCATTGGCTCTACCTACCTCAAAGGACTGTTGTGCTGACCTTGTTCTGCAAACCACAAAGGGCCACTTAAGGTGAGCCGACATTGATGTACTGCTTCTCACAGGTGTGAGCTCAGCTGCTGGAGTGGGACCAGTGTGGGCTTCGCTTGTATGAAGGTGGGCAACAGGGAGGAAAATGCAGAGGGGGTGGCAACAAGGGGCCCATGGGGAAACCTCAGCCTAGGCCCTCTGGGAAGTAGGCCCTGCTCTGTGGCCAACTGCTTGTGCCACTTAGGACAAATTACCAGGACCCTTGGGATCTCACACCTTTTACCTGTGAAAAGTAGGGCACTAAGACGTGGTCTTCTGCTTCCCGGAATTCTTGAGCTCCAGCATCCTATGTTCTAAGGTCTCTCCCAGCCCTCATATTCTGTGCTTTTAAATACCATCCAGCTCTGACATTCTATGTTGTTAGTCCCTTCTCAGCTCTGACAAGTCTATGTTCTGAGGCCCCTCCCAGCTCTGACATCCTGTGTTCTAAGGATCCTCCCAGCTCTGGCATCCTGTGTTCTAAGGCCCTCCCAGCTCTGACATCCTGTGTTCTAAGGGCCCTCCCAGCTCTGACATCCTGTGTTCTAAGG
>NW_027187400.1:14175543-14175699 GCF_028583685.1 Petaurus breviceps papuanus | reverse complement strand
CCCTCCCAGCTCTGACATCCTGTGTTCTAAGGATCCTCCCAGCTCTGATATCCTGTGTTCTAAGGGCCCTTCCAGCTCTGACATTCTGTGTTCTAAGGCACCTCCTAGTTCTGACATCCTGTGCTCTAAGGGCCCTCCCAGCTCTGACATCCTGTG
>NW_027187400.1:14165753-14175533 GCF_028583685.1 Petaurus breviceps papuanus | reverse complement strand
TCCTGTGCTCTAAGGCCCTCCCAGACCTGACATTCTGTGTTCTAAGGGCCCTCCCAGCTCTGACATTCTGTGTTCTAAGATCCCTTCCCATCTGACATCCTGTTCTAAGGATCCTCTCATGTCTGACATCCTATGCTCTAAGCATTCCCTTAGCTCTAATGTACTATCAGTCATAAGTCCCAATGACCTGTGGAAGTAGACAATTACATCTCACAGAACATCTTCAACTTTTTCAGATTTTCAGTTTAATATTTTCTCCATTTGCCTTCTAACCACGTCTGTTCCTAAGAAAAAAAGGTGGACTATTCTGAGTCCCATCTCCTTCCATCTCTCTCTCTCTTCCTCTGTAGAGACTAATTGCCAGCTGACCTTCTAGGCCTCAGTTTCTCACCTGGTACAGTTCAGAGAGGCATTCCTGACCTTTCTCCATCTCTCCCTCCCTCCCTCCCAGAGATGTCAAGAGGTACAAGGGAGACTTTGGATGCACTTGATGAGTGAAAAAGTGACATCTGAGTAAGGAACCCTATTTCTCACAGCCCTGCTCCTGGCATCACTCATCTCTAGTTACCATGTTGAGAACTCCATGTATAGAGACAGCCTTGGTAGTCTTGGAATCTCTATAGCAGTCATTTTTCCCAACAACAGGAAGGGCATTGTCTATGATTGTTCTTTCCCTGTCTAGATGTTCCCTGGCCCAAGGACTCATCTCTTGGGTCCCTGAGTTGCTGCCATGTACCAGCCAGATACAGTAGAGCTAAAACAAGAGAAGCAGACATGGCTCAACAGAGGTACAGTACTAGCCTTTCCTCATACCCACTCTGACCCCAGGATCGTCTTCCTCCTTCTCAGCTGTACTCTCCATCTGATGTTGGCAAGAAGTAGGAGGAATGTCTGACTGGCTTAACATTCTTGAAAATCTCTCATTGGTTGACCTATAAAAAGCTCTCTGAACCCATGCCTATGACAAGCTTTCATTTCTTTGAGCCCCTCACCTTCCAGTTCCTTGAGAACTTTTTGCTTTTCCAGAGTCAATGATCTTCAAACCTCTCTCTGGCTCCAGAATACCCACCACCCAGGAGCAAGGTCTCTCCCGGCTCTGCCAGGTGGCAGGCGGTAGGGGGAAGGACGATAGAAGAATTCCAGGGAGAGTCCTGGGATGGCAGTATCTTCCATTTTCCCCAGGTCAGTTGAGCTCGGGGCTGCCTACCTTATTATTGTTGGCACAGTGTGGGCAGCCCAGTGGTTTTGGGTCTAACATATGGCTGCAGAGAGTGGAACAGTCTGTACGGCAGGCCTCATCTAGGCTCTGGGGCTGGCAGGGTTCAGGCTCAGGGGAGACCCTGGGGTGGTCTGTGACTTTACTGTCCTGGGCATGCTCATGGCTGGGGGTGGGGTCTTGGGCCTGGCAGCTGGGCTCTGTGGCTGCATTCTCTTTTGGAGGCGCTGAGGCTTCTGGTTGTAGCTCCTCTCTGCCCTGGAGGCTGGGGGCGATGGAGAAAATCTTGTCTCCTGTACTGTCTTCTCTGGTGCGAATCCCCACAGCCTTCAGGATGGTGTCCATCTTCTTCATGTAGTCTAGGTGGCCACTGACCTGCAATGAACACATCGAGCAGCATGGGATAGCAGAAAGAACTTGGACCTGGGGTCAGGAAAGTCCTGGGTTCCAATCTTGCCTCCAGTCCTTAATAGCTAGGTCATCATGGCAAGCCACTTCACTTGTCTGAGTCCTGACCCTGTTTCCTCATCTGTAAAACATAGATAACAATACTGTCCCTGCCTACCTCGTGTAGTTACAATGAGAATCAAATAAGAAAAATGGTATAGCGGAGAGAGAACTGGACTGGAATTCAGGAAGATCTGGGTTTGAACTCTACTCTTTATATGTGACCCTGGGTAAGTCATTTAATTTTTCTCAGCCTTCGTCTTCTCCTTTTGTGAAATGAGGATAAAAATAACAACTACTTCATATGGTTTATTGTGAGGATCAAATGAAAAAAATGTATGTTATGTGCTATGTCAACCCTGAAGAGATTGCATGGTACAGTGGAGGGGGGAAGAGAGACAGAGAGAGAGTGACAGAGAGAGAGAGACAGAGACAGAGAGAGAGACAGAGAGAGAGACAGAGAGACAGAGAGAGAGAGAGAGACAGAGAGAGAGACAGAGAGAGAGAGAGAGACAGAGACAGAGAGAGAGACAGAGAGAGAGAAGGAGGGAGAGAGAGAGAGGGAGGGAGAGAGAAAGAGGAGAGAGACAGACAGACAGAGACAGAGAGAGTGGGTGTCCCTGAGTTCTGGCCTCTGATCTACCAACTGTATGACCTGGGGGAAGCCCCTTAACATCTCTGTGCTCCAAGCAAAGCTCTGACTATAACTTTTAAAAATTAACCTTTTCCCCAAGGAACAAGCATTTATTTTCTTTTCCCACCCCCACTCCACCCCCCACTGGAAAAAGAAAAAAGAAAAACCCCTGGAATAAATAAATACAGTCAAGCAAACCAAATTCCCTACAATGGCCATGTCCAAATATTCGTGTTCCATTATGCCCTGAGTCCAGTCTCCTTTCTGCCACAGGAGGTGGGGAACATTCATTGGTCCTTTGGAATCATGGTATATCATCATTGATAAGGGATTCTTAGAATGAGTTACCAAGGAAGTGCCAATTTTCATTGTTAGGAAGAGATTCCTCAGTGGGGATTCCCAGCCTAGACCATTAGAATCATAATCACAGATTCAGTCCGAAAAAACCTCATTATTATTATTTGAATGTTCTCAAGATACTATATAAATGGTAGCTATTATTATAATATTAGGTAAACTGATCCAGCCTCACCCATGGTGACTCAGTACCCCCTCTCCCTCCCAAACACCAAATCCTTTTCCTGGTTCTATCCTGGTCTCATAAAAAGAGCCCTGGGCTTAGAGTTGGCAGGAATTGTGCTGGAAACCTGCCTCTGACACTAGCTATCAGAGCTCTTAAAGCTTAAAGCTCTTAAAGCCCTGGGTCAGGCTCTTAAATTCTCTCTGGGCATCAGTTTATTCATTTGTTAAATGGGCACAATAAAAGCACCTACCTCACAGGGTTGTTGTGAGGATTGAATAAAATAACATCTGTCTTTACAAACTTTGCAAACCTTAAAAATGTTAAATAAATGTGTGAATGGTTATGTGGCTGTTGTTATTTGTTATGTATAAAAAGTTCAAGAGATGTAATTTCTGGGTAATCATTTTATTAATTATGCTAGAAGATGATTAATAAAAGGGGTCAGTGGCACTCTTGAACACCAGAGACTGCTCATGGAACCCACTCAATGGCTTACCTGCCCTTGGAAGAGTGAGTGTTCTTAAATTCTCAAAAATGTTCAACTCTGACTCATTAACAGTTTATGAGAATGAGTATTATAATGAGAGGTACGCTTAGGGGATGGGCGCTCTGATCATTTAGTCCCACTTAGTCATGGACAAATAGACTTATCTCTCATCTCATCAGTGTAGAAGAAATGAGGTCCACCTCTGCTCAGGCAGGCTGACTAAAACACCATGGGCTTGACTAGAATCTCTTTGCAGGGTTTTTCTAGTTGGGTGGGACAATGACTGCACCTAGATAAGATGGTCTAGGTGGGATAAATTTTCAATCCAGTGATACCTTCATTTCTGACTGATCTTCTGGGGGACTGTGGTAAGACTGTGTGTTAGGACCAGAAGAGTCAAGATCCAGCACAAATACTCTGGTAAAGCTCTAAAAAATAAATGCCCCAGAGGGAACCATGATCAAGAAAGCAAAGAGGAATACCAGCAAACTCCATTAAGGCCAGAGCTACGCAAAAAGACTACCTGAATCCTGGGGAAGCTCTGAGTAGAGACAAGCTAGGCTAGGCAGGAGGCAAAGAATGCAAGAGAGAGCATCAGACCAGTGGCCCACCAGAGCCACAGCTGGGCTTGGACAGCCCAGGCAGTCCAAGTCACAGAAGAAAGGGCCAGGGCAGCACCTGGGAACCTGGGGTCCTGAAGGAGGCTTGTTACCAGAAAAATCAACAACATCTAGACAGGGCCTATTAGGATGGAGCCAAATCCAGGTTCTGAATTATTCAAGAGAAGAAGACAGAGAAAGAGCAAAGCCATGACCTTGGAGCCTTCAGGAGACTTAAGCTAAAACCTAGGAATTTCTGCTGTGGGTACGGTCTTAGCCCTCACATCTAGGATCAAGCAAGGTCTTTCCACCTTCTTATACCATTCAAGAGCATGGATAGGGAGTAGAGTGTGACCCTGGCACAAAATCCCAGTCTGATATGAGTAAACAGAAGAAAGATGCTATAAAGAAATATATCCACTGAGAGGCCCCCAAAGGGCAAACTCCGAAGAAGAGGGTAATTATATAACACATCACTGTAGAGCCTCAAAGGAGGAAAAAAAAATCTTGGCCACAAGGACTCCCTGGAGGAAATGAAGTGAGAGCTACAAAATATGACATTAAAGGAAAGGATAGTTAGGGAGGAAATAATGGTGAGAAGAATGAATAGTTTATTACAGATGGTGGTGAATCATTCCCCCAAACTGAGCTTTCTGAAAATTAGAACAGGTCAGAAAGATAGTAATAAACCTATGATAGCATAAAAATATTAAAATGAAATCAAAAGATTAAAAAAAAAAGCCAGAAAGAAAAGTCGAGGATACACTATCAAAAACAATGGACCTGGACAAAAGGTCAAGAATACCAAAGGAACTAATGGGAAAAAAAATGTAAAGGAAGGAGGTTCAGCAGCACCAGATCTTAAAGTGCATTATAAGGCAGTAATTATCGAAACTATCTGGTACTGGCTAAGAAAGAGAAAGGTCAATCAATGGAACAGAATAGGCATACAATCTACAGCAGCAAATGAATATCTTAACCCAGTGTTTGGCAAGTATAAAGACTTAAGTTTTGGGGATAAGAATTCGTTATTTGGCAAAAATTGTTGGGAAAACTGGAAAGCAATATGGCAGAAGTTGGGAGTAGACCAATATCTTAACACCATTTACCAAGATAAGGTCAAAATGGATATATGACCTAGATACAAAGGGAGATATTACAAGAAATTCTGAAGAACATGGAACATATTACCCATCAGATTTATGGATAGGTCAATAATTTACAAACAAACAAGAGATAGAGAGTGCTGTGAGATGTAAAATTGATAACTTTGATTACATTAAATTAGAACATTTTTATACAAATAAAACAAATGTAGCCAAGATCAGAAGGAAAACAGAAAACTGGGAAAAAAATTTTATAGACAGTTCCTCAGATAAAGGTCTCATCTCAAATATATAAAGAACTTTGTCAAAGCTATAAGAATGGGAGCCATTCCTCAATTGATAAATGGTCAGAGGATATGAATTTATAAAAAACAATTTATAGTCATATGAAAAAATGTCCTAAATCATTATTGATTAGAGAAATGCAGCTTAAAACAGCCTTGAGATATCATTTTACACTTATCAGATTGGCTAAAATGATAGAAGGGGAAAGTGAGAAATGTTGGAGGGGATGTGGAAAAACTGGGACCTTAGTTCATTGTTGGTGTACCTGTGAGCTGATCCAACCACTTTGGAAAGAGACTTGGAATTATGCCCAAAGGGTTATTAAACTGCACCCTATACCCCTTGACCCAGCAATACCACCATTAGGTCTGATTTCCAAGATGATTAGGGATAATGGAAAAGAACCTATATATTCTAAAATATTTATAGCAGCTCTCTTTGTCGTGGCAAAGAACTGGAAACAAGGTTTGCCCATCAATTGGGGAATGGCTAACCCAATGGTAGCATATATTCATGATGGAATAATACTCTGCCATAGGAAATGAGGAGCTCAATGATTTTAGAAAAGCATGGAGAGAACTCCATGAAATAATGAAGAATGAAATGAACAGAACCAAGAGAACATTGTATATAGCAGCCGCAGTGTTGCTTTAAGAACAGCTTTAAGCAACCAATTCATTCTATTATAAATACCCAAATTAACTGCAAAAATCCTATGAGGAAAGATGCTGTTTGAATAAAAAAGAAATGACATATAAATACACAATACATATGTATATGTGTATGTATGTACATATATGTATGTGTATATAGGCATATGTGTATACATATACTTTCTCTCTATACATGTTTACACAATACAGATTTATATCTAATGGTAGCCATCTCAAAGTTGGGGTAGGAGGAAGGGGAAAAAAAAAGAAAGTCACATGTTAACTTTGTTATATATTTGAAAGGAAGGGCAAGTTGTATATAATGGATCTGCAATTTCAGGTATGATCCTCTGTTTTTCTATCCTGCTTTGTTATGGAAATACTTGTTTAATTTCTTAAGTTCAGAATAAAATAAATAAATTAAAAAAACAAACAAAAAACCAGTGGACCTGAAAAACAGGTGGAGAGATTAAAAATGATCAGATAATCAAATAATGACCCCCCCCCAGAAAAAAGCCTAGCTCCCATATTTCAAGAAACCATAAGTAAAAACTGTCCAGATCTATTAGAATCAGAAGGTAAAAACAGAAAAAGGAAAGAATACACTGGTCATTTCCAAGCCTCCCCCTCACATTCCTCTCCCCCCAAAACCCCAAGCCCCAAACCAAAAGAAAACCTCTTAGGAACATCACAGGCAAAAAGTCACAATTACAACTACCTTACATTTGACAGCTGTGACCGTAAGGAGGAGAGGTTGTGGGATAAGATAAAATTATAACTAGATTTGGAAGAGATCTTACAGGTTCATCAAGTCCAGTTCCCCCTTCCCACTCCTGCTAGTTTTATAGATGAGGAAACTGAGGCTGAGACAGGCTAAATGACTTGCCCAGGGTCACACAACAAGTAAATATCTAAGGCAGGATTTGAACTTTGGTCTTCCTGATTCCAAGTTCAGTGCTTTATCCACTGAGCTGCCTAGCAGCTCCTATCTTATCTGTTTTAGGGCAAGTACATCCTCGTCCTTCTCCTCCTCCTCCTTTTTCTCCTTCTCCTTCTCCTCCTCCTCCCTCTTTTTCTCAGCAGACCAGTATTGCAGCTAGACAAAATGATTACTTTTTGCAATCATCACTATCAGAAGCACCATTATTCTGACATCATGGTTTAGTGGAAATACCATGGGACTTGGAGAGACTGGAGTTAGAATCCAAGCCCTAAAACTTGGTCAGATTTTCTCCCCTACGTATGTGACCCTTGGGTATATCACTATAGCTCTCTGGCCTCTTTCTTCATCTGTAAAACAGGAATAATTCCCAACATCACTGGGACTTCAGAAGCCTTTAGAGCCTGGTAGAAATGGGCTCCATCATGAGATGATGTCACAAAGAAGACAAGGGCCCCTGCCTGATGTCACATGTCCCTGGTGCAGCCTGAAACCTCATTAGGTTTGATTTGGCTCTTCCAATCCCACAGGAGCAGGCAGAAAGAAGCCCACTGTTGGGGGGGAGTCTGAGTCACCCCCTTTTGAAGAGTGGGATTTGAAGACTGGGAGATTCTGTCTGCCTGCCACTTGCCAAACGCAGAGAGATTTTCTCTCTCCAGGGGCGAGCCCCCCAATCTGTTCCTTCTTCATCACACTGCCAGCTTCGCTTCAGGCTAGGGGGCTGGGTGGCTGATGTCTGCGGAATCTTTGGAAATCACCACGTAGGGCTGTTGGCTGGGAAGGCAGGGGATGCAGGGAAGAAGACCAGTTGCCTGTCCACCTCCAACCTCCCACCAGTATCTCATCTGTCTCAGAAGAGAATGAAAAGATATCTGGTAACACCTAATTACACGGCAGTTACAGGGAAGTAGATTTGGGTTCAACATAAAGAGAGACTTCCTAGGAAGGTTGCCTTGGGAGGTAGTGAGTCTTCCATCGCTAGCTGCAAGGGGCGATCTCTTGTCGGGGACACTGATGCTCTGGCGATGGCCTCTTGCTTCAGGCAGAAGATGGCCTGCATGACCTCTGAGGTCCCCTCTGGCTCTGAAAGTCTGCAACTGAAACGCTTGTTCAAGGGTTCAAGAAAAATGTCAGAGTATTACACAGGCTCCTCTCACCAGATGGACTGACCAGTCAAGGGACATAAGCATGACTCATCATGTCCTCAATACAACAAGGCACCTGCCACGTTGTGAGCCTGAAAGGAAGAGGGTATTTGGTTGCTACTGAAGGCAGGACTTTTAAGGCAGAGAGCGCAGTGTGATACAAAGGAAAGAACACTGACCTTAGCCTTGGGCCAGTTGGGTGGGAAAGACTGCCTCTGTCACTTCCTACCTGTGTGACCTTGGGCATGTCTCTTAATGTCTTCCAGGCCTTAGTTCCCTGATCTGTAGAAAGAAGGGTTTGTATGGGGTAATTTCTAAGGTCCCTTCCACTCCTCAATCCTATAGGGGGGCTTTCCTGACAACAGCAGAGATCCCCTGAACCTTATGGGTCCCAGAGTGAAGTAGATGGTTAGGAAGGGGCAGTGTCAGAACTGTCAGTCAAAGTACCTACTATGTGCCAGTCACTGGTGCTAATCTCTGGGGATACAAGAGTCCCTGCCCTCAAGGAACTCACATCTAATGAGGGAGAGAAAACACAAACAAATATGTACAAACAGGAGATAATTAAGGAGGATAATTAATTAACATTAGAATTAACAGGGATTGGAAAACCTTCCTGTAGAGGATGGGATCACAGTGGGAACTTGAAGGAAACCAGGGAAGACAGTAGGTGGAGATGAGGAGGGAGTGCCCTAGGCATGGGATGTAGCCAGGGAGAATGTGTGGAGTCGAGAGATAGCGGATCTTGTTCATGGGAGAGCCAGGAGGCCAGCGCCACTGCGCTGAGGAGTCTAGAAAGGTTTGGAGGAGCCTTGTCTGAATGCCAAACAGAGCAGCTTCCATTTGACCCTGGATGTGAGAGGGAGCCACTGGGAGGTGACATGATGAGACCTGCATTTTAGGAAAATGACTCTTTGGTGGCTGAATGGAGGAGGGAGAGACTTGAGGCAGGCAGACCCACCCACAGGCTGGAACTAGGACACTATCAGCAGTGGGAGAGGCAGGCCCAGGGATGAGAAGGAGGGAGGGGGGATGGGTACTATCATCATCCTTTTATAGTTGGGGAAACTGAGGCAGGCAAGGTGATATGACCTGTCTAGGGCTCACAGGTGCCAAGTACCTAGGGCCAGACTTGAACCAAGAGATCAGGGAGTCCTGCCAGGCCATAACAGGCAATCTGGGTCAGTGCCACAAAATCCCACCAATGGTTGGGAGCAGAGCTGGAATCTGAACGCAGCCAAAACGGAACAACTGGCACGTTCCTCCCACTGATGCACTCCATGTTCTGGCCAACATGGCCCACTTGCTGTTCCCACTACATGACATTTGCCTAGAATTGTGTGCATGTGTGTAAGTGTATTCGTGTGTGTGTGTGTGTGTGTGTGTTTGTGTTTTGGAGGGGTGGGGATGGTCAGGGAAGCAGGAGACCAGCCTTGTGGTTTCCTGGATTTAGGAAGAAGGAGACTCCTTTCACCTGCAGATCAGCGGGTACCTGCTTCAAATCTGAGAGTCTTCAAGAGCTGCCTGGGGCAATGAGAGGGTAAGTGACTTGTTCAAGATCACAGAGCCCATAGATGTCAGAGGTGGGACTTGAGCTCAGCTCTCTAGCTGACTATCTGTTGTGCCAGAAAGGGAGGGAGGAAAGAAAGAAAGAAGGAAGGAAGGAAGGAAAGAAGGAAGGAAGGAAAGAAGGAAGGAAGGAAGGAAGGAAGGAAGGAAGGAAGGAAGGAAGGAAGGAAGGAAGG
>NW_027187400.1:14165329-14165743 GCF_028583685.1 Petaurus breviceps papuanus | reverse complement strand
AGGAAGGAAGGAAGGAAGGAAGGAAGGAAGGAAGGAAGGAAGGAAGGGAGGGAGGTAAGAGGGATACTTACAATCATCCTAGAGCTCTAGAGTAAGTGACATGAAACCTGGGCTCTAATTTTAGCTCTGACAATAACTAACTATGTGATTTTTGGCAAGTCACTTCAAGCTCTGGGACTTGGTTAACACACATGAAAGGGGACTGAAGGGAATGATTGCTAGGATTTCACCCAGCTCTCTTTCCTAGCTGGTATTCTTATGTGCTAAGGTCTTTCAGCTCTGACTTTTTCTTTTTAAGCTTCTGTGCAGTTATGATATGGTGTCCTGAAGCCTGTGACATCCTATGTTCTAAGGACTCTTCTAGCTATGACATTCTGTGTTCTAAGGACCGTTACAGTTCTGACATTGTGTGTT
>NW_027187400.1:14155526-14165319 GCF_028583685.1 Petaurus breviceps papuanus | reverse complement strand
TGACATTCTGTGTTCTAAGGACCGTTACAGTTCTGACATTGTGTGTTCTAAGGTTCTTCTCAGGTCTGACATTCTAGATTCTGACATTCTGTGTTCTAAGGACCGTTACAGTTCTGACATTGTGTGTTCTAAGGTTCTTCTCAGATCTGACATTCTAGATTCTGACATTCTGTGTTCTAAGGACCGTTACAGTTCTGACATTTTGTGTTCTAAGGTTCTTCTCAGGTCTGACATTCTAGATTCTAACATTCTATGTTCTAGGGTCCTTCTCAGTTCTGACAGTCTATGTTCTAACATTTGCAATGGGAATGGGAATCTGAAGATCTTAACAGACCTGGGGGGAGTTTGAAGATCTCCCCTGCTGTGAAGTAAACTCTGCCCCCTCATAGGCTGAATGTGGTCACATGGAGCCTGTGGTGGGAGGAGTTTGCTGAAGGGAAGCAGAGCTAGTGAGATGATGGGAGAGAGAGGTGCTCAGGCAAGGAGAGAGGTTTGTGAGTAAATATTGATCTTGTGTTGGTTTGTAGGAAGGCTGTAGGATGCGGTGGCTCTCAGTGTTATTACGGCTTCTTAATATCTTTGGTACTATGATGGAATCGGCTTACTGGTTTTGGGATTCACAGTTTTCTGGTGTCTGAATAAATGCTTCAGTTCTATCCTCTATCTGGAGAGTTTGGTATATTTTGTGATCGAACATCTTGCAATACTTATAGTCACGGTCTTTATTGTGATTGTGGGTGCTGTAAATATTGCATTGGTGCTACAAACATTCTCTGTCCTCAGGTCCAATATTCTATATCCTAACATTCTGTGTTCTAAGGTCCTTTTCAGTTCTGACATCCTATATTCTCAGCTCCACCTTCCTATGTTTAAGGTCTTTCTGGCTCTGCAGAACTTTCTACAGTGCTAGGGTTCATGGACTAGTCTGGGATCCGTGCCTCAAGAGGAGAGCACATTTCACAGTGCGTTTCCTATGTCAGAGTGTTCCTATCGTTTCCACCACTTCATCTTCACATCCCTGCACTGAGAGAGCCTTTGGCTTATTGATTCCACTTAGATGCTCCATCAGCTCTAATGATTTTAACCATCCCCCTTCCTGTTCCCACCCGCACCACCTCCAAAGGCAGATGAGCCACTGACACAGAAAGGCTTCTAATTTCAGCCTCCTCTATTTTGAGGGGGAATTACTCAGGCCAGATTACCAGCTCTGTCGTAGAAAGCCTCTGAACACGTCAATTGTCTTTAAAGGGACAGAAGGTTTCTTACAGACTTCAGTGGGTGAGTGGGATGGTTTGTGGTTAGCTCTGAAGTCAAAGTATCAAAAGAGAAAGGAAAGCAGCATCATGGATGCATGGTTAAAGGTACGGGTCAAAAGACCTGGGTTTGAATCTGGGCTCCACCATTTCTAACAATGCTGACTCTGGTCAAATCACCTCTCCGAGCCTCAGTTTCCTTATCTGTAAAATGTGAGTCATATCCTCACAGTACCAGTCTCCTAGCAAGAATGTGATGAAAGTGCTTCAGACAATTTTCAGAAGGCACCTAGAAGAGCCAGAGCTGTGACTGACGGAAGCTGTCGCCCAGTAGAGACATCGAGGTCACACAGGAAGCAAGTAAAGGAAAATCTTGAGAGGAAGAGAAGGGGACCTAAGAGCTGGCAGTCCTTGGGTTTCTCCAAGCACTCTGGACCTGCAGAGTTCTGCCGTTAGTTGCCTCCTTTGGTCTTAATCGTCCATATCCCACAACTGGTCATTTACAGGGTCTAATCCTCTAGGCAGTTTTAATGCACAATTAGTACCTGATTATATACTGTCTTATTCTCCAATTGCCTTGCTTGTTTGACTTCTTTCCCTAATTAGGTGTCAGTGTATAGAAAGCTCCCTGGGCTTGGAGTCAGAAATTCTAGGCTCTCCTCCTAGTGGTACCATTGAATTACTGGGTGACCTAGGGCAAGTTACTGGCCCATTCTGGGCCTCAGTTTCCTCATAAATCAAACAAGGGGGGTGGACTATATGATCTTTAAGTCCCTTCCAGTGATATCTATGATGATATTCGACAATTAATAGAGGCTCTCAAAGTGTGGTTCAGGGACCAAAGATCCTTTTAGGGTATCCATGAGGTCAGAGCTATTTTTATAATGATGCTAAGAAGTTATTTGTCTATTAAAATACCCCTCCCTTTTCCAACTATGTGTCTGTGTGAGGCTGAATTGTCTTCATACACTTCAGCCAAAATAACAGATCACAACAGACTGAATGCAGAAGCAGGCAGGAGAGTTCAACTGTCTTCTACTGAGTCTGACACTCAAGAGTCTTGCAAATACCTATAAAACAAAGCCATGCTTGTCACTCAATTTCATTTGTTTTGGAAAAGATGGTTATTTTTCATGAAAATGTTATTTATGTTAACATGTGATGGATTTGTTCTTGTTATTTTAAAATGAATGAATATTTAAAAATACTTTTAAAATTTATTTATCAATTTAATTTTAATGCAACAAATATTGATAGTGTTCCACTTAAACAAAACCACTTTAGTGTCCTCAGTGATTTTTTTTTTGGAGGGGAGAAGGCAGGGCAATCAGGGTTAAGTGACTTGCCTGAGGTCACACAGCTTGTGTTAAGTGTCTGAGGTCACATTTGAACTCAGGTCCTCCTGATTCCAGGGCCGGTGCTCTATTCACTGCGCCACCTAGCCGCCCCCCTTAATGAATTTTTTTTTGCTTTTTGGAGGGCAGTTGGGGTTAAGTGACTTGCCCAAGGTCACAGGCTAGTTTTTGTGTTAAGTGTGTGAGGCTGGATTTGAACTCAGGTCCTCCTGACTCCAGGGCTGG
Organism: Petaurus breviceps papuanus; assembly: GCF_028583685.1. Classification (NCBI taxonomy): domain Eukaryota; kingdom Metazoa; phylum Chordata; class Mammalia; order Diprotodontia; family Petauridae; genus Petaurus; species Petaurus breviceps. Next base: position 14,162,486 of record NW_027187400.1, on the reverse strand, counting down.
TGCTCTATTCACTGCAACACCTAGTTGCCCCTGTCCCCCTCAATGGTTTTTAAGAGAATAAAGGGATGCTCGAGACGAAAAAGTTGGAGGACCTCTGTTATAAGGATTTTTTTAGCTTTAATATTCTTTGTTCCAGGGGTTCCTTTTAGTTCTAGAAATGTAAGTTCTAACATTCTATAGCTTACCTTCTGTCCCAGTTCTGACATTCTGTGTCTTAAGGGCCCTCCCAGCTCTGATATCCTGTATTCTAAGGACCCTCCCAGCTCTGACATCCTATGTTCTAAGGACCCTCCCAGCTGTGACATTCTCTGTTCCAAGGGCCTTCCCAGCTTTGATATCTCTTGTTCTCAGGGCCTTCCCAGCTTTGAAATTCTTTGTACAATAATTTAGAAATATAGAAATTCATAGAATGGTAGGGGCACATATCACAAACACAGGGATGACTATATGAAGGTGTGGCCTAGTGGGTAGAGAGGCAGCCTCAGAATAAGAAAGACCTGGGTTCAAATCCTCCCTTGATGCATGTTGGCTGTGTGACCTATTAGTGCCTGCCAGACAACTCTATGATTAATAACCAGCATTGATCTAGCTCTTTAAGGCTTGCCAAGCTTTTCCATGTTATTTCATTTGATCCTTAAAAGGCAGGTGCAATTATGTCCATTTTACAGAGTAGGGAACCGAGGCACAGAGAAATTCAGTGACTTGCCCAAGGTCACACAGTCAGTGCTGAGTCAGGATTACAACTGAAGGATTCCTGATTCCAAGTCCTGTGCTCTATCCACTGTGTCACCTGGCAGTCTATAAACTGCAGAGAAGGTGCTAATGTGCATGAGTAAATGACAACATACAAATGCATGTGCATCTATACACGCATACATGTGTATGTATTTATAGACATGTACGTCTCTACCATATTGGGTCAGAGTGGAAGTGGAGACTCTCGCTCGCTCGAGGGCCCTGCTGAGTTCTCATGATACTCTCCTCCCGAGCACTGCCAACACAGATAGCGTGAAGAGCTCTTTATCACTGTGTGAAGTGGCCCCCACAGGGCTTTGCTTCAGTCAGGATAACACAGTTGGAAAAACAAAGGGGCTTTTATTGAGATGTTCACAGCCAGTTCTGGGAGGGAACAACACTGAAAATGTTGGGAAATCTCTAGTGCTACAATTTTGCAAAGATATTTCTAATGTTCTTTCCTTCTTCCTATTTTAGAAGTGATTTACCTACCAGTCTGGCCTGGAAAAGGACCTTAGAACGCAGAAACAAGAGCTGGAAAGGAACTTAAATCACAGGAGCAAAGACTTAGATGTGAAGGGTGCCTCAGAGGCTATTGGGCACAACCCCCTCATTTTTTCAGATGAAGAAACTGAGGTACAGAGCAGATCAGTGATTAGCCTGGGGATGTACAACTGATAAGTGTCTGAGGCAGGATTTGGATCCAGATCTGCTTTAACTCCTGTCCATTTCCCATTCCATCATGCTCTGCTGCCTCTTGAGAAAGTAGAATGTCAAAAATGAAAGAGGAACATAGAATGTCAGGGATAGCAGGGCTCTTAGAACAGAGAATGTCAGAAATGGAGGGATCATTAGAATCAGAATGTCAGGGCTGGGAGGAACCTTAGGACACAAGATGTCAGAGCTGGCAGGGCTCTTAGAACACAGAATGTCAGAGCTGGGAGGGCCTTTAGAACACAGGATGTCAGAGCTGGTAGGGCCCTTAGAACACAGAATGTTAGAGCTGGGAGGGCCTTTAGAACACAGGATGTCAGAACTGGGAGGGCCCTAAGAACCCAGAATGTCAGAGCTGGGAGGGCCCTTAGAACACAGGATGTCAGACTGTTAGAGCTACCAAAATCATCTTCTTAAAGTCTCAGACTGAGTCATTGCTCTTGCTCAGGAAGCTCTGTAAGGCCTCTAATATAAAACACAGTCTTCATGGCGATCCCAGGCCTCTTCCAGTGAGTCTGTCATGCTGCCAATCAGTCTGTGTGCTCTATCCAACAATCACTATGGAGGCCTGACTTTGGAAAGACTTTCCTGGCTGAGTAGTGGTGCGAAAACAAACAAACAAACAAACAAATTTAAAAGAAAAGGAAAGGAAATAAAGAGAGAAAGAAGGAAAGGATGAAAGGAAAGAGTGAATGAAAAATTAAGAACGGGATACAGGACAGCAGAAGGAAATCAGAGGGTGCCCAGAAAAGCAAGGCACTTTTGTTGCTACTTTGTTAAATTTCATATACACTTAAACACTGTGACAGAAACTCATCTCACATACAACCCTCTTTTTTCTTTTCTTTGTATATTGAAATGTCCCTGTTTGTTAAATTCATAAGACCATTTTAAAAAGAAAATGTTTCCTTCTCTTGGCACATTCTTCCTCATACTTGACATTCTGTCCCTGCCTCTACCATCCCACAGGCTTCCCCCTGGATGGCCTTCCCTCTGCCCACTCTGCTTTCTGTTTCCTTGTCTGCTTTCAAGGCTCAGCCCAGCTGTTGCTTGCTCCAGGAAGCCTTCCCTGATCCCCCAGGTGAAGGGGTTCTTTCCTTTGCTCAAGCTTTCTCTACATTGCCATTTACCTATCATCTTGTGCAGCAGAAGGTAAGCTCCTTGAGGGCAAGGACAGCTTCCTTTGTGTTTTGGTATCCTTGAGGCCTCATTCAGCACTTAATAAAGGCTAGAAAATAGAGTCTCTCAAAAAGGGGCAAATTGGAATAGGAGAAAGGGCAGGGCTCCATGTCTGGGCTGTGCTTGTAGGGGCCCTGCTGCCAGTGTGAGCCTGGCAGTCCCTTCTCTCCCTTTCCAGAGCTCCCTTGGCTAATCATGGAAAGGGCAGACCTGATGCATGTACCTTCTGTTTCAGCCAAAGCCTCCAGGACAATACCAGGTCAAGGCAGAGAGAGCTGCCTCCCATGCCCTCCTACTTATACAGGAAGGGGAAAACCCATACTTACCACTGATGACAAGTCCATGTTGACCATCTTCCTGTCATCCAGGGTGACAGGACGAAGCCCAGCCACTTTCAGCTGCACAGAGGATGTCCGGTACACGAAACTCAGCAGCCAGTCTCCCCTGGGAGTAGAACATGTGAAAGCCAAGTCACACTCTGGGAGGGACCCCATCAACTTAACCCAAGTCAATTCAATTCAATTTAATTCAACATTTTTCTTAACTTTTTGTGAAAATACATTTTTGTTGCTATCTCTTATTTTTGCATAACTTACATTTCCCTCCCCCTCCCAGAAAGCTATTCTTTATAACAAAGAATTAAAAAGAGAAAAACAAAGCAGTTCAGTTAACTAAACACTATATAAAAAAGGTCTGATGTTATATACAGTGATCTAAGGCCTTCTCAGCTCTGACATTCTGGGTTCATTGGGTCTTCCCAGCTCTGACATCCTGTGTTCTAAGGGCCCTCCCAGCTCTGACATTCTGTGTTCTAAGGGCCCTCCCAGTTCTGACATCCAGTGTTCACTAGAAGAGGCCTGGGATTGCCATGAAGCCTGTGTTTCCTTTTCCCAAAAATTAAGTGCCCACTCTGTTTGAGGCCTTGTTCTTATTGCTGGGGATACAAAGAAATTTACTGGTATAGTTTCCCATGCTTGCAGTCTTTAATGGGGCAGAATTGGCAGGAGGGGGATATCGCAGGAACACAAATAATTGGACCATGGTAAGCAGGAACATGCTTGGAAGGTGTTTCATAACTAAGTCTCCCTCCAAAAGCTTAAATGATACATTTAAAAATTTAATCGGCAGTATTAACATGTTCTCTATCACCTTCTTGAGTCCAGACTACCAATGAAACAAAATCAAGCTGGTTCTCGCACACCCTTCGACAAGACCAGAGGACAGATATGGACAAGGTATTGAAAGAAATTTGGAGAGGGAGAGATTCCTTTTAATTTGGGAAACTGAGGCAGGATCTGTGGAGAATGCCTTCCTCTGACCCCTAAGTTGCCAGCATCTTCCCTTCTGAGACCGCCTACATCATCTATTTCTGTATATGTCTTGCACATACCTAGTTATTTGCAAATATTATCTTCTCCGTTAGAATACAAGCTCCCTGAGGGCAGGGATTTTTTCCCCCTTTCTTGGTATTCCTAGCACTTAGCACAGTGTTTTACATGTAGTGCTGTTCTTCTTTTTCAAAGTGGATCGATGAAATCAAGGAACATCAACAATAAAAACTGCTGTTTGTCCTTCTTTGGTACATAGTAAACACTTCATGTTTGACTGACTGAAGAAGTGGCACTTGAGCCAGCCATAGGAAGATCTATAAATCCTCAGATCTTCAAAGAGAGATCCATAGGCACAACTATGGGGGGCATTCTTATGCTCAGACAATGACTTGAGCAGATACACATAGGCAGGAAGGCGCAGGAGGACAGTGGACAGCTGCTAGGGTTCTACTTTGACCAAAAAAACAGTCTGTGGGAAGGAAAGTAGAGGGAAATAAGGCATAAAAGGTAAACTGAAACTAGAGGATAGAGAGCCCTCAATGCCAGGCAAAGGAATCCGTGTTTTATCCTACTGTCAACAGGGAAGCCCTGGAGGAATCTGAGCAGGTGAGTGACCCCATCAGACCAGTGTGCTGTAAGTGAGAGCTGTAAGAATGATGGACTGATGGGAGTGGTGAGGAAGAGACCGAAAGCAGGGAGAGTGGTTAGGAAGCTGTTACTACAGTTAACAGAGTATGAACATCAATCAGTAAAGGAGGGGAGGATAATGTTAACCAGCATATAGTTAAGGGCCTCTTCTCCTGTAATGACTGGTGAAATCAGAGAAGCATAGTTTGTTAGAGCTGGGAGGGCTCTGACAACATGGAATGTCAGAGCTGGGAGGGCCCTTAGAACACAGGATGTCAGAGCTGGGAGGGCCCTTAGAACACTGAATGTCAGAGCTGGGAGGGCCCTTAGAACACAGGATGTCAGAGCTGGGAGGGTCTTTAGAACATGGAATGTCACAGCTGGGAGGGGCCTTAGAACACAGGGTGTCAGAGCTGGGAGGGCCCTTAGAACACAGAATGTGAAAGCTCAGAGGGGCCTTAGAATATAAAATGTCAATCAATCAATCAATAAACATCTATTAAGTGTTGACTTTGTGCCAGGCACTGTGCTAATCTTTGGGGATACAAAAAAAGGCAAAGAACCATCCCTGCCCTCAATGAGTCTAATGGGGGATACAAAAAGCAAACAAATATATACAAACAAGCTGTAAACAGGATAAGTCGGAAATACTTAAAAGAAGGAATACAATGGAATTAAGAGGAGTTAGGGGAGGTTTTCTGTAGAAGGTAGGGCTATAGTTGAGACTTAAAGGAAGCCAGGAAACTCAGTAGTTAACAGCAGAGGAGGGAGAACATTCTAGGTTTGGGGCAAAGCCAGAGAAAATTCAGAGAGTTAAGACACAAAGTGTCTTGTTTGTGGAACAGTTCATGGCCAGTGTTACTGGATCCAAGAGTATGTGTCTGGGAACAAGGCATAAGGAGACTAGAAAGGCAGGTGAGCGCTAGGTTATGAGGGGCTTTGGATGTCAAACAGAGTATTTTGCATTTGATCCCGGAGGTGATAGGAAGCCACTGGAGTTTACTGAATGGGGGGTGACAAGGTCAGACCTGGGTTTTAGGAAAAATCACTTTAGTGACTAAATGGAGAATGGTCTCAAGTGGGGAGAGACTCAAGGCAGGCAGACACAACAGCAGGTTATTGCAATTATCCAGGAATGTGGTGACCAGGGTCTGTACCAGAGTAGGGACAGTGTCAGAGGAGAGAAGGGGCATAGTCAAGAGGTGCTGCCAAGGTCAAATCGACAGGCCTTGGCAAAAAGATTCCATATGGGGGGTAAGACAGTGAGGAGTCCCGCAAGTTTGCTGACCTGAGGGACTGGGGGGGATAGTGTTGCCCTCTACAGTAATATGGAAGGCAGAGGGGGAGGAAACTGGGAGGAAAGAGAATGAGTCCTGTTTTGGACATGTTGAGTTTGAGATGTCTGAAAGGCAACCGGAGATGTAAGACTGGAGGGTCAGCAGAGAGGTTGGGGCAGGACAGGTAGATTTGAGAATTATCAGCATAGACCTAATAATTAAATCCATGGGAGCTGATGAGAGCACCAAGTGGAGTTGTACAGAGGGAGAAGAAGAGTAGAGGGTCCAGGACAGACCCCTGCTGCACATCACACCTGTGATTAGAAGGCGTGATCTGGAAGAGGATCCAGAAAAGGAGACTGAGGAGACAGAGGCAATGGACCTCAGAACACAGAATTTCTGAGAAATGGGAGGCCTTAGAACACAGAAGTTCAGCACTCAAAGGAAGCTTAGAGCATTGAACATCAGAGCTAGAAGGGATTAAATAAAATAAATTTATTCCACAGTGATTCAGGGTTTCCTAGAATCCATGTTCTGTGAAGCAGAACTTCATACTTCTACTTTGTTTAGTGAAATGTGCATTTTGTGAGGATGATAAGTTCTGAATTTTAAAAACGGAATTAAATGAAGAAATAATATACTTCAGCTTTTATTTTGCAAATGAGGAAACTGAGGCCCAGGGAGGGAAAGTAACTTGACCAGAGTCACAAAGGAAGGTAGAGGTAGAGCTGAGGTTGAACATACAATCCCTTATTTCACAGAAAAGGAAACTTGAGACCCAGAGAGGCAGCAGGACTTGATAAAGGTCTCACAGAGGCAAGGGTGGCAGAGATAATTCTTGGTCAGTACCATTCTGACCCTGTAATCTCTCTCTCTCTCTTTTTTTTTTGGTCTTGTCCCTGTAATCTCTAAGCTTTAAGGAAGAAAAAAGATTGGGGTACTTTGATCTCTCTTTCCTTCTTCCTTCCTTCTCTCCTTCCTCTGTTTCTATTTCTCTTCTCCCTCTTTCCTTCCCTCTTGCCAGTTTCTCTCCCCCCTCCTCTCTTTCTCCTCATCTGTCTCCCTTTCCCACTTTCTCTTCCCCTCCCTTCCCTCCA
>NW_027187400.1:14145526-14153026 GCF_028583685.1 Petaurus breviceps papuanus | reverse complement strand
TCCCAAGGCAGACCATTCCATTCTGAGATAGCTGTTAGGTGGTAGCAGTGCCAGGAACACAGCAGTCACTTAATAAATGCATACTCACTGACTGGAGGAAGTTTTTCCTGGTTTCAAGCTTAATGTTCCTTTTTGTGACTTCCTCTCCACCACCTACCCCTCTCCCATTTCTCCTTGTCCTCTCTTCCAGGGCCCCAAATAAGGCTAACACACTTCCAGGCTGCTATGATGTCCTCCCCCCAGTCCCCTTTTTTTTCTAGGTTACACATCCCTCGTTCCTTCGTACAGTACTCCTATGTAACAGTGTCAAGGCCTTTCACCATCCAAGTGGTCCTCCATCCTCTGTTCCATCTCTAGATCGGCGGCTCTCAAAGTGTGGCCCAGGGATTCCTGGGAGGCCCAAAGGCTCTTTCAGGAGGTTCTCAGAGTCAAAATAATTTTCATAAAACTACTGACATCTTAATTTCTAATATGGTAAATATCAAGGGATAAAACTCACATAAATAAAAGTTCTTTGGGAAGATCCTTTTTTTTTTTAAGCAATCGGGGTTAAGTAACTTGCTCAAGGTTACACGACCAGTTATTATTATTTCTGGGTGTGGTGCTGAGCGTCTGAGCCCAGGATTCGAGCTCCAGGTCGTCCCAACACTGGAGCCAGTGCTCTTACTCGCTGAGCCACCTGGCCGCCCCTAAGCAATTGGGGTTAAGTAACTTGCTCAAGGTTACACGGCCAGGTGTTTCTGGGTGGGTGCTAAGTGTCTGAGCCCGGGATTCGATCTCCAGGTCAGTCTGACACTGGAGCCAGTGCTCTTACTCGCTGTGCTACCTGGCCGCCCCTGGGAAGATCCTTAATAATTTTTAAGTATAAGGGGGTCCTGAGCCCCCAAAGTTTGAGGACTGTTGCTCTAGCTTATCATGTCTACCCTAAAATGTGGTGCCCAGAACAGAACACAATACTCCTGTGTGGCCAGATGGAACAGAGGACAGATGGACTATTGCTTCCTTATTTCTCTCTAAATGTAGCCCCAAATCCCACGAGCATTTCTGGCTTACACAGGACTCTGCTGACTTCAACAGGCTTGTGGTCCATTTAAGACACTCAGATCCTTTTCAAATGACCTAAGATTCTCCCACCCTGGACCACTTTAAGGCTGGTTTTTTGAATGCAAGTTAAAAGATGACTCATGAGGGCTCACTGAACCAAGTCAGGCCAGGTGCTCATCCCACAGTGAAACAAACATAGAAACTTTTAGACACACCTGCAGTAACCATTGATGATCCTTCCAGACACCACCTTCTTGAGAGGCTTCCAGGACTTGGCTTCCCCTTCCACTGGTGCTCCGAGGAGGACAATGTCCTCGATGATCCCTTGGCAATCTGAGGGCAGGAAGCAGTATGTCACAGTTGAATATCTATTCCAAACCCCTTATTTTATATATGAAGCTTAGAGAAGGGAAATTAATCCTAGGTCCAGGCTGTTTTTCCCTTCTTTTTTTTTTCCCTGGAGGAAACTGAGGCAAACAGGGTTAAATGACTTGTCCAGGGTCACATAGATAGTAAGTGTCTGAGGCCCAATTTGAACTTACGTCCTCCTGACTCCCAGGTCAGTGCTCTACCCTTTATGCCCCCTAGCTGCCCCTTGTCCTGACTGTTTCTTGAATAACACACTCTAACTCTTGGCTCTGGGTATTTTCTCTGTCTGTTCCCCAGGCCTGGAATGCTCTCCCTCCTCAGTTCTGCCTCCCAGCTTCCCTGGCTTCCTTCAAGTCCCAACTAAAATAGCATCTTCTACAGGGAGCCTTTCCTGACCTGTCTTCATTCTAGCGCCTTCCCTGAACTAATCATCTCTCCTTGGATTTGTTTGTACATAACTGTTTCATACTGTCTCCCCCACTGGATCGTGTATTTCTTGAAAGTAGGGGCTGTCTTTTGTCTTTGTATCCCCAGTGCTTAGCACAGAGTAGGTGTTTAAAACACATTTATTGATTGATTGGTCTAAGGTCCTTCCAGGTCTGAATTCTATGATACCTTTATTTTTCTTAAAAAAAATCATTTTATTATTATTATTTTTAAAAGCATTCTTTTTTTTAAATTTGAGTTTCAAATTCTTTCCCTCCATCCCACTCCCTCCCATGCTCACTGAGAAGGCAAGCAAAAGGATCTATGATGCTAGAATCTTTAGGTGCACCTTTTAGGTACAATGTTTTAAGGTTTCTTCCAGCTCTAATATTCTATATTCTAAGGTTATTTTTTAACAGCTGTGATACTTTATGGGTTTTTTTTTTTGCCAATTGGGGTTAAGTGACTTGCCCAAAGTCACATGGCTAATAAGTGTATCAAGTGTCTGAGGCCAGATTTGATTTGAACTCAGGTCCTCCTGACTCCAGGGCTCTATTCACTGAACCACCTAGCCACCCCAAGCTCTGATATTCTATGGTTATTTTTTTTTAACATCTATGACATTTAATGTTCTAAGGTTTTTTCCAGCTCTAATATTCTATATTCTAAGTTTATTTTTTTTAACAGCTATGACGTTTAATATTCTAAGGTTCTATGTTCTAGTTTCCTCTAGCTCTAATATTCTGTATTCTAAGGTTATTTTTAACAGCTATGATATTTATTGTTCTAAGGGTCCTATGAGCTCAGAAGGTTCTACTCCAGGTTGGGCACATGGTAGAAGCTTATTGTTTGACTGACTGGCCACTGAACCACACTGTCCCTCCAAAGATGATAAGGAAAACACACTAAATGCAGGGATTTTTAATTGGTTAGGATTCACTAAAAACATTTAAATGATTTTTTTTTATCATAATTGGCTTTCTTTGTAATTTTATTTTACGCACTTTAAAAAACATTCTGAGACAAGGCTCCATATGCTGCCAAAGGGATTCCTAACATGTAAAAGTTGAGTTCCTGAATAAAACAGGGGAATGGAAATAAAACAAGTATTTATCGGGCACGTACTCTGGGCCAGGCATGATGTTAAGCACTTCACAAATACTATCTAACTTGATCCTGGTAATAGCCCCGCAGGTAAAGTGCTGCTATTATTCCCATTTTACAGTTGAGGAAACTGAGGCAAGCAGAAGCCAGGTAACTTTCTATTGCTAATAAATGTCTGAGGCACCCTTTGGTTCAGTGCCCTGTCCACTGTGCCACCCGGCTGTCTCAGAAACGAAACAGGGACAAAGACAATGTAGAAGACAGAACTCCACAGATTCTCAGAGGTGGAAGACACCTCGAGGTCCCCAAGGCCATCTTGGCTCAGAATGAGAGTCCTTTCCACATTCCCAAAATAGCTCAATTTACAAAGACAGGGCATTCTTTATTAAGGTTTGTTAGAGCACTCATAATCTCATTTGATCTTCACAATAACTCTGAAAGGTGGGAGCTCTTGTTGTCCCCATTTTATGGATGAGGAAACTGAGACAGACAGGTTAAGTGCCTTGCCCAGAGTCACATTGTTTATAAGTCGTAGCTGAGATAGGGGCTTCAAATCCAGAGCTTCCTAACTACAAGCACAGGACTCTACCCCCTGCACTGTCCTGCTTGCTAGCGGAAAACGGTGTCCTGTATCTGCCTAAATCTCGGTGATAAGGACCTCCTCTCCCCATCCTCCTTTTGGGAAGTTCTTCCTCTATGGAGCTCTATGGAGTCTTTTTGTAACACCTACCCACAGTTCCCCATTCTGCCCTCTGGAGTCAGCAAGCCTAAAACCTCTTCCACATGTGATCTCTTCGGGTTCTTGAAGAATGTTATTCTGTCTCTAGCCCTAACACCCACAGTTCCTTCAATCACTTGTCACACAGTGCCATCTCAAGGCCACTGCCCTCTGGGCATCCCCAGCTTATCAATGGCCCTCTGGAAATGAACAAGGAGTGTTGAAGACTAGTGTGGAAAACCACCTGCTTAGCTAGAATGGTAACTGGTAGCGGGTGGACATGAATCATTCCCAGCTCGAGGGGGATGAGGTCTCTGGAAGGTATCCACTCCATCCTTTGCTCTGCCTTCTCTTTCAGGAGAACCAAAGTAAGCCCCGGAATTTGGTTGTTCCCTCCCTGGAGGAGACAATAATAATTCACGTTTCAATATTGCTTTGAGGCTTATGTAGTGTCTACATCACAGACACACGGTCAAGGAGGCAGGACTTATATTATTATCCCCATTTCACAGATGGGGAAACTGAGGTCCAAAGGGAAGTGACTTGTCCAAGGTCATAATCCAGTTAGCACCCAGGAGAGAGTGTTCTATCTATCCAGGTAATATACTTCCTAAGCTATTATTATTATTATTTTAACTAGACCTGACATGGGGTAGTGGATAGAGTGCTTGTCTTACAGTCAGGAAAGATCAGGGTTCAAATCCCGCCTTTGATGCTTCCCAAGCAAGACCATACACAAGGTCTCAGTTTTGTCATCTGTAAAATGAGGGGCTGGACTTTACAGTCCCTTCCAACTCCAAGTCCTGTGACATATGACCTTATCATTCAGAAATTGTCCTATCTGAGGCAGCCCTTCCTCCTTTCATGTTTTTGGTTCCAAGTGCTCACGTTAGTCCAACTTCTATCTAGAAATCTGTCCACAAATCCAACCCAGTCCATTATTATTAATAAGGGATAATAAAAATAACCCATTTATTAGGGGTGGTTATTCCATGGAAGCTTTTGGGCCATGAACTGAAAACACACACACAAAATCCAAAGCACATCCTGCCCTATGGAGCCCATGTTCTAGGAATAAAAGCTGTATTCAAATACAGACGTGATAACTGGAGGAGGGGGGAGGAGGCCAAAACTGGAGGTGATCAGCAGAGTTCACTCAGTTAATAGAGCAATCATTAGATGCTTGCTGTATGCAGAGCGCAGAGGCAACTACACAGATAAATAAGAAAGGATCCCTGGCCTCAGGGAGCTCACCGTTAAGGACAGGAAGCCAAAGATATCAATCAACAAGTATTTATTAAGCACCTACTGTGTACCAGGCAGATTTCCATAGGGAAAGGGGGCAGGCTGCTGGTGGAGGCTTGTTGGGACACCTCCCTCTGCAGACTTGGAGTCTTGGGGCAGAGGCATTACAAAATAGAATTCCAATGTTAGATGCTGCACATGATCATCAAACCTCCATCAGCATTCTGGGCCCAGGGCCAGTTCATTTTGTGCTGGATTCCTTATGAAAGGCCCAGGAATTGAGCTGAAGGAGGTCAAAGAGACAGTTTGAACAGAAATGTGGCTTTATAAAGGACCATTGGCCAGCAGGGTGGCCCCTTCGATGTGCAGACAGCCCTCCCGCCCCTGCCCCTGCTCTGTGGCCTTTTGGAGAGGCCCTCCCCTGCCTCCCCCCAAGCCGGGGCTGCAGGCAGAGGGAGAATAAGGCACATAGAATACAGTGTTCCCAAGCCAAATGTGGTCTCTTCTGTGTTAACCCAGGGAGTCAGTCTGCCTTGAACCAGGTACCATTGAAACCAAAGCACAGCAGCTTTCCTACTCCCCAGCTAGGGAAGGGTCAAGGCTCAAGATGATTCAGGACAGAGTGAAATTCTAGAGCTGCTATTTATTCATAGAACTCCAAATGTTTGTAATCATAGCTAGCATTTACATAACACTTTAAGGTTTGTGCAGGACCTTAGAACAGAGAATGTCAGAGCTGGGAGGACCCTTCCTTAGAACACAGGATGTCAGAGCTCCATGGTTCCTTAGAACAAAGAATGTCATAACCAGAAGACTCTTTAAAACATGGAATGCCCATTTTCCTTTCCGACTCATTGGAGCACCCCCTTCTGAGGGCTCTGCTGGCTCCCTCACCTGCTGGGGCCTTCCCTTCCCAAGCTACCTTCTGTCTGCCTCACCTATTCTCTGCATGCACCTATATACCAGCATGGTATTTCCTAAGTTAGCTCTTTTGGCTTTTCTCTCTGTATCCTCTGTCTCTCTAGTATGTACGTAATCAATGCTTGCTTACTTGACTGAATATATGAGTTTTTGAGCATGGAATGTTAGAGCTGGAAGTAACCTTAGGGCATGATATGTTAGAGGTTCAAGGGGCCTTAGAACAGAGAATGCTGGAATACAGATAAGTAGAGCTGGAAGGGACCAAGCATAAAAAAAGAGCATTTATTTAGCACCTACTGTGTGCCATGTGCTGTGCTATGCACTTTACAAATGTATTTCATTTGATCCTGACAACCATCCTGGGAGGTAGGTGCTGTTATTATGTCCATTTTATAGTTTGGGAAAGTGAGGCAAATAAAAGTTAAGTGACTTGCCCAGGGTCATACAGTTTGAAGTTGGATTTGAACTCAAGTCTTCCAGACTGCAGGTCCTATCCCTAAGGAAGGGACCTTTAAGACCATAAGTATAATTGCCTTATTTTACAGATGAGGAAACTGAGGCTGAGACAGTAGAAGACACATTCCCAGGGTCACAGAATTAATAAGTGTCTGAGGTGGGATGGAACTCAGGCCTTCCTGACTCTAAGTCAGGAATTCTCTCCGAAGCAGGTCTCCTTGCTGCTTTTTGCCACTCGACTGGTGCAGCCTTTCTTCTTGGATGACACCCTTTCCACCACTTCTCCTGGGTAATTTATCATCCTTGCAGCCCGCCCACGCTGCCGCCAGCATCTCCATTGCCCTTTGGGTGACTCCCAACTTCAATCTTTTGGAGAGTGAAGCGTTTTATGACTCATAGTCACACACTAATACCTTGAATGTCCTGAAAAGATGGGCTTTTGTTTGTGGGAGAAGATTGGGGTCATTAAAAGCACTTTGCAATTTCCTAAAGGCAATTCTGCTGTCATCTGTTCAATTCTGGGCACACTTTACTTTCTACACGACCAGTTCTGATGGATGAGGCATAGAGGCTGTCCTTCCAACAGCAGGAGTGATGTGGTCCAGACAAGACACAGTCATTCTCCGCTTGTTTTTTTTTTTTACCAGTATGTATTATAAATATATTAATAATGTTAAATAGGAATAATTATATTATATGATACATAATATTATATATAATTAAATTATAAAGAGATAAGGCACAATATGTAAATGAAACAGGAACAGGGACTGGATTTGTGGTTTCATCAGCACAGAAGACCCCTGGGTGAGGAAACTCCTTCTATCAATATAGGTCAGCACTTTCTCTGCCTCTTATAGCATTACCTCTGCGAGGCTAAGTGATCTACTCAGAAACACTCAGCCAGGACATGTCAGAGACAGGATTCGAACCCAGGTCTTTGAGGCCAACTTTCTATCTACCACATTAGATTATTCTTTATGTGATAACAAAAAAAAGAGAGGCAGCAAGGCATACTAGATATAAGATCAGCTTTGAAGGAAGACCTGTGTTCAGGTGTTGCCCTTGATAATGCCACTCCTCTCCAGGGACTCAGGCCATTTTCTAAGTCCAGAAATTTGTTGCACAAGTGACAGGATTTTCACATTAGGAATTTCTTGCCTTTCTTTTTTCCTTCCTTCCTTCCTTCCTTCCTTCCTTCCTTCCTTCCTTCCTTC
>NW_027187400.1:14125608-14145516 GCF_028583685.1 Petaurus breviceps papuanus | reverse complement strand
CCTTCCTTCCTTCCTTCCTTCCTTCCTTCCTTCCTTCCTTCCTTCCTCCCTTCCTCCCTCCCTCCCTCCCTCCCTCTCTCCCTCCCTTCCTTCCTTCCTTTTTTCCTTCTTTCTTTTTTTGCTTTTTGGAGTGGGGAAGGTAAGGCAGTTGAGTGATTTGCTCAAGGTCACACTGCTAGTAGTAAGTAGTAAGTGTCTGAGGCTGGATTTGAACTCAGGTCCTCCTGATTCCAGGGCCAGTGCTCTTTTCACTGTACCACCTAGCCACCCCACTAGGAATTTTTTTTTTTGCTTTATGGAGCGGGGGGCGGGGTAGGGCAGTTGGGGTTAAGTGACTTGCCCAAGGTCACACAGCTAGTTTTTTTTTTGTGTGTGTGTTACTTATCCCAGGCCGGATTTGAACTCAGGTCCTCCTGACTCCAGGGACGGTGCTCTATTCACTGCACTACCTAGCTGCCCCATCCCCCTTACTTTCTTGTATCATCCTTCTCAAAGAGAACCGATGACATCATGAAGAAGCAAAAGCTGAGTGCCAGAAGGATCCTAGAAGGCCAACACTTTAGACCACCATCTCTTCATTTTACAGACAAGGAAACTGAGGCTCCAAGATGGAATCATAGATTTATAGCTGGAAGGAGCCTTAAAAGTTCATGGAGGCCAACCTCCTCCCCACCCCAGTTGTACAGATGAGGAAAATGAGACCGAAATGACTTGTCCTCGGTCACACGGCCAGTATCTGAAGCAGGTTCTGAAGCCTGCCCCCAAGTTCAGTGCTCTATCTAGCCTCTCCCTAGAACATCCTTAAACATTTTTCTAGAGCTTAGAGGCAGCCAGTAAGTTACAGCTGGGATGTGACCCCTCCCCTGACCTTCTGGCTCTGAATCTCTTCCTGGATCCCAGACTGTGGGTCCTTAACAGCCCAGTTCTAGGGTCTGTGGCCTGTGCAGCAGCATCATGAATCAATGAAACCATCAAGGGAGGAAACAGGAGAATGTATTGCCTTAGTTACTGGTGAACAACCCCAGTGGTTTCCAGTGTCGCCTTGGGGATGGTGCTTGGCTGGCTGCCTCAGAGAAAGAGTGAGCGTGAGCCAGGGACACTGTGGGGACACTGCTGGCTCCCTCTCTCTTTCAAAGAATTAATGTGTCTTTTGTTATTAAGCAGTGGATTTACTTTCCTATAAAACCCTCTCCCTCCTCTGCCCACGCCTGGAGTGCAGAGGAAGATGGGGACAGTCACTGCCTGATAAACTACATCAGGGAATCACAGGAGCTTCTATTTCTGCAGTGCTATTAATACTATGTCCATTTTTACAGATGGGAAAACTGAGGTTTAGAGAATATATAATGAGGGCATTTCTGGGCTTGGATTTGGACCCAGGTCTCCTGGGGAGCAGCTGAAAGAACTGGAAGGAGAAGAGAAGATGGGTTTGGGGGTTGTGGTAGTGGTCTTTAAATATATGTTCCTGGGAAGAAGGGTTAGACTTATTCTACCAGGCCCCAGAGGGTAGAAGGAGTGATGGATGGGGACTGAAAAGAAGCAAAATGAGGCTTGGCTGTAATGAAAACCTTACCAGTCACAGCTACCTCTCTCAAAGTAGAATGAGCAGCCTTGGGAGGGGCCTCTAAATCTATAATCTCAGGACCTTACTCTCCATTTTGGAGCCTCAGTTTCCCTGTCTGTAAAACGAAGAGATTGTAGTCTGAAGAAAAGGCTTTCTTGGGCCCCTTCTGGCTCGAAATCCTGAGCCTAATGCTAATAGATCACATCTCTATCCACAAAGCACTTCATGTCCATGTTTTTGGGGTGAGGGAGTCTGGACCTGTGACTGCATCATCAGTGTCATGAAGACCAGAGGTCTTCAATGGCTATAGGACCACTTGTAGAGGGGACTCTTGTTCGGGTATGGTCAGGCTACAGGGCTGCTGAGGTCCCCTCCCCCCCAACTCTGAGATTTTGTATTGCTGTGACTTAATTTTTTTTTCTTTTACTTTTTGGAGTGGGGAAGGCAGGGCAATTGGGATTAAGTGACTTGCCCAAGGTCACATGGCTAGTTTTTTGTGCTAAGTGTCTGAGGCCGGATTTGAACTCAGGTCCTCCAGACTCTAGGGCTGGTGCTCTATTCACTGTCCCACCTAGCTGCCCCCTGCTGTGACTCTTAATTCTTTTGGTTGTTCAGTCATTTCCCAGTTGTGTCCCAGACTCTTAATGACTCCATCTGGGGTTTTCTTAGCAAAGACACTGCAGTGGTTTGCCATTTCCTTCTCCAGCTCATTTTACAGAAGAGGAAACTAAGGCAAATAGGGTAAAGTTACCTGCCCAGGATCACACAGATAGTAAGTGTATGAGGCCAGATTTGAGCTCAGGAAGATGAATCTTCCTGATTCCAGGCCCAGGGCTCTCTGCACTTTGGGGTCACTTGGCTGCCCCTCCCCCCTTGTTCTTTCTATTACATCAGCAAAAGACCCCAAGGATGATTCCTTTTTAAAAGAGGAACATCACATTATCAGTCCAGCTTCCCTCTATGTAGTGTTTATAGCACAGTGCCTGGCATGTGAAATTGTTCATAAGTATGCTATGTATCTATCCATCTACCTACCTACCTACGTATTTATCTGTCTGTCTGTCTATCCATCCATCTGACTTAATACCAATCAATCAACAAGCATTTATTAATGCCCTATTGTGTGCTAAGTTATGGAGATGCAAAGACAAAAATGAAATGAAACCTGCCCTCAAGGAGTTTATATTCTGTCTGGAGAGACAATATGAACATATATGAGGACAGCTGGGTGGTGTAGTAGATAGAGTGTTGGGCCTATAGCCTGGAAGACCTGAGTTTAAATCCAGCTTCAGACACTTACTAACTGTGTGACCCTGGGTAAGTCCCCTTGTTTGCCTCAGTTTCCTAATCTGTATAAATGAGCTGGAGAAGGAAATGGCAAACCACTCCAATATCTTTGCCAAAAAAACCCTAAATGGGGTCACGAAGAATCAGACATGACTAAAATAATTGAACGAACATAAAACTTATATAAAACAGATAAGAGGCTATTTCAGGAAGACACTGGCAGCTGGGGAAGCAGGGATGGGATCACAGAGAAGGCTGCTTTTGAGTTGAGCTTTGAAGAAATGGGATTCTCTGAGGCAGAGGTGGGGAGGGAGGCATTCTAGGCTGGGGAGACAGATTATACAGAGTCAGAGATGAAGGGTGGAAGGCTGGATGTGCGAAACAGCACGAAGGTCAGTCTGTCTGGGCAGAAGGGGGAGTGAAGGGGAGTAACGTAGAGGGGGCCAGGGTCTTAAAAGCCAAATAAAAGCATTTATATTTGATCCTAGAGGTGGTGGGGAACTGGTATGGGAAGGCAGGTTGGGGCCAGGCTGTCAAGGGCTTAAATGGCAAATAGAGGAGTAAGAACAACGCCATCTCATGGCCTAATTGATCCGTTTGGTATCTGGAATCTCATATTAAATGCCTTCTTAAAGTGAGGCAGGCTTGTAAATAGGCTTCCAGTTGCTTCTAAACTGGCCCCTCTCCTTTCTGAGCTGGGAAGGCAGCATCACACAGAAGCCTGTCCACTTGTCATCAGGGAGAGTCTATTGGTTTGTAGAAACCAAAGCAGCCACACAGATAAGCTGAAAAGAAGGATTTCTCTCTGCTTGGCAGGAGGCAGTGTGTGCAGTGAGTGATAAGACTGGGAACTAAGGAGGTAATTGCGCCTTGTCAGCAGGCCCAGGCAACATACCTTGGAGGAAGGAATAGAAAGCATCCACCAAGACGTATAAAATCTATTTTATCTAGAAAGAGAGATGGGAGGGGGCACAGGGGCAAGGAGAAAGAGAGAAGACAGGAGAGGGGGAGAGAGAGAGACAGAGAGACACAGAGAGAGAGAGACAGAGACAGAGAGACAGAGACAGAGACAGAGAGAGACAGAGACAGAGAGAGACAGACAGAGAGAGAGAGAGAGAGACAGAGACAGAGACAGAGAGAGACAGAGACAGAGAGAGACAGAGAGAAAGAGAGGGATAGAAGGAGAAAGGAAGGGAGAGAAGGTAGGGAGAGAGAAAGAGAGACTGAGAGACATACAGAGAGTTGAGAGAGAGAGACAGAGAGATGAGAGAGAGTGAGAGAGAGACACACACACAGACAGAGAATGTTCTTATCATTTTCCCCCTTCAGGAATGAGGTTCATATTAGAAATAATAATTTTAGATCTGGAAGGGACCTTAGAATAGTCAGATTTTGCATACAGAATGTCTGATCTAGAAAATCCCTTAGTATATCCAATGTCAGAATTGGGAAGGGCCTTAAAACAAAGAATATCAGAGCTTGAAAAGCCCATAGGACACAGACTGTCAGAGCTCTGACGGCCTTTGGAGATAATGTAATTCAGCTTCTAGATTTGAAATATAGGGAAACTGAGGCCTAGAGAGGCCAAGGACTCCTCCAAGGTCATACAACTCATAGTAAGAAAACTGGAATGGGAATGCAGATCCTCTGATTTCAGGTTCATTATTTCCGTGGCCTCCTCCAACACAGACAAAACATTGGCCCAGATCACTCTGTTTGCAGCTCTTTGCTTCCAGGATCCTCTGTCTGTATTATAGGTATCTATGTACGTGTTGGGGCAGATAGGTGGCTCGGTAGAGAGAGTGCCAAGCTGATAGTCAGGAAGACTCATTTTCCTGAGTTCAAATCTGGTCTCAGATACTTCCTAGTTGTGTGACCCTGGACAAGTCACTTTACCTGTTAGCCTCAGTTTCTTCATCTGTAAAATGAGATGGAGAAGGAAATGACAAACCACTCCAGTATCTTTGCCAAGAAAACCCCAAATGGGGTCACAGAGAGTCAGACATGCCTGAAATGACTGAACAACAAATGCACGTGTTGCATCTCACTCTGTCCCCTGCCCCCTGCCATTTAGAACAGTGAAGGAAAAAAAGCTTCACATGCCAGTACTGAGCAGATAGCAGTCTCTTAAATGCTTGCTGAATCCAAAGTACTTTAAAGGTCAGATCCCTGGTGAACAGCGTTAACTTCACACTTTCATAGTGCAGGGGCAGTGAACCAGGCTCCAAGCCTGGCTGGCTCTCCCTGGGGATGCTGTGTCTTTGTCAGCAATCATGGGAGGTTTGGGGAGGGAAGTTGAACAAATGCCCTGCTGGAGGCAGGTGGCCTTCACTGAGACTCTGCTAGGGGACACTCTCTGGTCCCTGGGAGGTGCCTGAGGCCGACCAGCTGGGCACAGCTCACTTCTCTGTTTGAATAGGATATCAGGGCTTGTCTCCTCATGATAATACCAGCTTTGCAAGATGAGAGCACATATTCTTTTTGTATAATTTATTTAATTTGATGGAAAAAGATGCCAGGTGCAGAATATATTTCACTGTTGCTATTCTTCTCTTTCTTTTCAACTGACTGTTCTTTCTATTTCCATAACAATTACAGTAACAAAGGGCCAAAAGAAGACTGATTATCACAGAATCACTGAATATTAGAGCTGAGAGGGTTGTATAGCATGGAATGTCATAGATGTGGGGCCCTTAGAACAGGAAATATCAGAGCTAGAAAGGAACTTAGAACACGGAATGTCAGAGCTGAGAGGACCCTTAGAACACAGAATGTCAGAGCTGGGAGGGCCCTGAGAACCCAGGATGTCAGAGCTGGGAGGGCCCTTAGGATGCAGAATGTCAGAGCTGGGAAGGCCCTGAAAACACAGAATGTCAGAGCTGGGAGGGCCCTTAGAACACAGGATGTCAGAGCTGGGAGGGCCCTTAGAACACAGGATGTCAGAGCTGGGAGGGCCCTTAGAACACAGGATGTCAGAGATAAGAAAAAAGAGTCTTCAAGCTAGGAAGTACCATAGAATGTATAATGTTAGAGCTGGAAGGCATCTTGGAATGTAGAAAGTTGGAATGTTTAATGAAAGCAATGGCTGGATTCTCAATAAATATCGGCTAGTTGATTAATATGCTGAATTCAATTACCAAATGATAGTTCCCTAGAGAATTTCTTTATGGGTTTTTGCAGAATTGGCAACTGTTATGTGGGTCATAAACTGAGTGATTATGTGGCCAAATTCTAGCCCTGCCTCAGCTTGGGATTCCAGGGTTTGACAAAGGGAATTTCTGTGGGTAACTAGTCCCTCCTTTCTTGTGTTAAACAAATTGTAGCTCCATTCAAATGAGGGGACTGGACTAAATGATCTATAAAGTCATCTCTGACTATAACAGCCTGGATCCTAAGGCCCTTCCCAGCTCTGACATTCTAGGTTCTAAGGGCCCTTCCAGCTCTGACATCCTGTGTTCTAAGGGCCTCTCCACTCTGATATTCAGTGTTCTAAGGGCCCTCCCAACTCTGACATTCTAGGTTCTAAGGACCCTTTCAGCTCTGACATTCTGTGTTCTAAGGGCCCTCTCAGCTCTGACATCTTGTGTTCTAAGGCCCCTCCCAGTTATGACACTCCGTGTTCTAAGGGCCCTCCAGGTTCTGACATTCTGTGACAAAATTCACACCTGAGTCTCCTCGGTCTCAGGGGTAGTGCAGATTCAGTGTAAGAAAAGGGTTCCACCAAATGGCCCAATTACTAATACAGCAATGTAAAAGTTTAAAAAAAAACATCAACTCTAGCCTAGGACTTTACTATTCTTCAGATGTTATCCCATTGAAATAAGAACCACAGATCCATGGACTGGGGGCCAGAGATATCATCTAACCAATCTCAATTTGTTTCATAGACAGGGGAAATGAGGCCCACAGAAAGGAGGTAACTTGGCCAAGGTAGCAGTGAGTTAGTCCCAGGGCTAGTAATCAGTCAGTCAATAAACATTTTTTAAGTGCCTACTGTGCGCCAGGCCCTGTGCTAAGCTCTGGGGATACAAAAAAAGGCAAAATCACCTCTTTTCCCTCAAGGAGGTCACATTCCAATGGAGGAGGTAAGAAGTAAATAACCAATATTTATTAACCACCTACTGTGTGCCAGGCCCTGTGCTAACTCTGGGAGGGAAGAAGGATCCTTTTACACAGATCCATTCTACAGCTTCCTGAACCTCTGGGAGGTTTAATGGAACCCTGGTTACCAGTGTTCTAGATTGATAAGAGTTGGGAAAAGGGGTCAAATAACAGCTTCAAGGAGACTAGAATCTAGTGATTCATTACCCATTCCCTGAGCCTCAATTACCTCATCTATAAACAAAGGAGTCAAACTCAGCAAATTAAAAATTTTTTTTTAACAATTCAATTTTATTTTATTTTCAAAAGGTCTGTGTTCTTTCCTTCCTACCTCCTCCACTGAGAAGAAAAGCAAACCTGTCAGAAAAGTGTATACTCAATCAAAGCTAATTCCCCCATTGGCCAGGTTCCTCCCCCGCCAAAAAAATCTGTCCTCAGAGTTCTCCCCTCTGTCCAGAGATGGGCATCCTGGACCATCACGAATCTTCTGGAATCATGTTTAGTCATCGTGTTGATCAGAATTTCTAAGCCTTTCAGAATTGTGCCAACAAACATTTATTGACCATTTGCTATGTACAGCTTTGGGCTCAGCAGAAGGGGAGTGTAGAAGTGCAGGCCTTCATTCCCCGTGGCCTATCACTGGTTCAGTAAGAGCATATCAATCTGTTGTTCAGTCCTGTCCGACTCTTCATGACCCCATTTGGCGTTTTCTTGGCAAAGATATCAGAGTAGTTTGCCGTTCTCTTCTCTAACTCATTTTACAGATGAGGAAACTGAGGCAAACAGGTGACTAGCCCAGATGAGTCTTCCTGATTCCAAGCTCTATGTGCTACAGTGCCACTTGGCTGCCAACAACAAAAAACACTCACTACTATAGGGCTTGGACCCAGGGCAGTCCCACTTGGGCCGTGACACATAGAACAGTCTCTCCCTAAACAAGAAATCATCTTCAGGACTTAATTGGTCCAGAGGGCTAAAGCTTGAGCCACTGGCAAGCGTTTCCCAGTCCTCCAAAGCACCAAACTGAGTTCAGTTAGTAGCATTTCTCAGGCTTGACTGAATTTCCACTACCACGTGAGGGAATGCACCCTTCTGACCGACCAGGTGTGCCTTTATTAGCAAATCCAGAAGAGGGAACAGCTGAACATGAATGAATAACACTGCATCTCTGCCAACAGCAATGGTAATAACAACAGCTAGCATTTATATGACGCCACAGGGTTTGCAAAGTGCTTTGCACGTGTGGCTCTTCTGGCTTTGGTCTCCAGAACTGTAAAATACAGGGTTTGGGCCACACGGCTGCTGAGGGATTTTCTGTTTCTACAACTAGGATCCTATGACCCCTATCACTGGGAGTATTTGGACAAAGGTGAGGACAGCACTGGTCAGGGATGCTGTGGGTAAGGGGGTTGGGGATGCTGGCTCTAAGCAAGGATGCCTTTGTTCCTCCAGCAAGGAAGGCCCATCCAGCCACCTGTTCTGCCTCCTTTTGACTCAGCCAGCCCAGCTCCCTTCCTTATGACTTCCTAAATGATGAAGCCATTTCTATGCAAATGCATGGGGTAGAGGGGAAGAAACCAATTTGGTTTTCAGAAGCCCAGTGCCATCTGTGAGCACTGCAAGACACAGCTCACTGCAGCAGCTGACTTGGGGTCCGGAAACACTTTGGCTCATGGGTTCTAAAGGTGGAAAGGTCCTCGGAGATCATCTCCTCCAATCCCTTCCTTTTACAGATGAGCTAGAAGCCACAGAGGGAGAATCCATTTGCCCTAACTCACACAGTCATAAGCAACAGGATCAGAATTCAAACCCAGGTCTCTTGACTCCAAATCCAGCACTCTTTTAACCCTCTCATTTCCTTGGTTCCAGGAAGGACCTTGAGGCTTCCTTATTAGAGGTTTCCTTAAATTCTTACTGGGTCTTTATTTTTGTTCAAGGGTCTAAATATTTAGCAGGATTTTGGTTGTCTCAAGCCTGGTTTTTAGGAAGAGGGGTCTATACATACTGAACTGAACTCGTGCCTTTGTGTCTCCAGTTAATATTCTAGTCAGTCTGGATTTTGGGCAGAACCTCGGCTGGCTGCTAGGTTTGACAGGGCTGGGGGAGGTAGAAGGCATAGATCTGTAGGTAGCAGGGACCTTAGGGGCCATAAGTCCAACCTTTCATTTTATATATTTTTTAATGTATATGTTATCATCTCTATTAGAATGTAAACTCCTTGAGGGCAGGGACTGTTTTGCTTGGCCTTTGTATCACCAGTACTCAGCCCAGTGCCTGACACATATTAAGTGCTTTATAAATATCTGCTGCTTTCTTACTGGCTTAAAAGATGAGGAAACTGAGGCAAGGGGAATTAGGTGACTTGCCCAAAGCTACACAGATTAAGCATCAGAAGTGGGATTTGAACCCAGGTCCCCTGACTTTAGGATCAGTACTCTTTACACTGTACCATGCTGTCTCAATGATGTACCTGATGTACAGATACAGATGTACCTGAAGGGCTGTCATGTGAAAGAGGGATTAGATTTGTTCTGTTCGGCCCCTGAGGTTAGAAATAGGAGAAATGGGTAGAAGTGGCAAAGAGGCAAACTTAGGCATTTGTGGCAGTTGGCAGTTGGGATCAGTGACAATTCCACTAGTGCAGGGGACACTCACACTGGTGAGAGTATGAGATTCATCAGAGAGACTATGTGGTAATAAAGAGAAATACAAATCAAAACAAGCCTGGGTTTTCACCTGACATCCAGACAAAGGATGCGACTAGGCAATGTTGGAGGGGCTGTGGGATGATAGGCACACTGGTACATTATTGGTGGAGCTGTCAAATGATACAATAATTTTGGAAAGCAATTCGGAATTAGGCAAAATAAAGTGATTAACATGTCCACGGTCTTTGGCCCAGAGATTCAGTTACTGAACTAAAACCCGAAGGAAGCTATTGATAAGGAAAAAAGTCCCCATATACACCAAAATATTCATCGCAGAATTTTTTTGTGATAGTAAAGAATTTTGTGATAGCATTGGGGAATGGCTAAATAAGCTATGGTTATGGTATAAGAATATAATGGAAAATTACTATCATAAGAAATGATGAATGTAATGAATGCAGAGAAACCTGGGAAGATTTTTATGAACTGATCCAGAAGGAAGAAGGCAGAGCCATGAAAACAATAATACTTAAAACAATTTAAACCAGAAGAACAACACACACACACAAATCCAAAGCAAACACTGCAAAATTAGAAAGAACAAGCATGATTCAAAAGAAGGGAGATGAGAAGACATCTTTATTCTTCTCCTTTGAAGAGGCAGGAGGTTCACAATATTGTATATTACACCATTTTCAGTCTTTTTCAATATATTGATCAGTTATTTTAAATCTGTTGATTTTTCCCCTCTTCTTTTGTCTTTAAAAATACTATTTGTTATAAGGGAGGGAGGGAAAAAGATAAGAATACTAGGGAAACAAAAGACATCAATAAAAACTTGTTTAAAAAATAAGGAATAGTAATGTAAAAAGTAAGTATTATTGTTATTACAAATTGAGCACAGAATCAGGCTCCAAAAATATCTCCACAGACTAGAGCAGTGGGTTGACCGTAACAAGATGAAATCTCATAGGAATAAATGTAAAAACCCATTGGGTTTAAAAAGTCAATAGCAAAAGAACAAGATGGAAAGTATGGCTAGGTAACAGTTCATGTGTAGCTCCCTATGAATCTACAGTGTGATTCAGCAACTAAAAAAGTCAACTCAAGCTTAGGCTTTGTTAACAGACGTGAAGCATTTTCAACAAGGGAGAGAGGACAGGCATAATGCCTCAGTCTTGGCCAGGTCATATCTAGCCTGTGTTCCATTTTGGGTACCACATTTTAAGAGGTAGAGGAATGTGCTACAGAGTGCTTAAAAGAGAGAGACTAGGAAGGAAACCATGCTGTATGAGGATCAGTTGAAAGAATTGGAGAGAAGACGGTGGGAAGACATGACTGCTGTCTTTTGATATCTGAGGGAGCTCTTGATTTGATAGAGCTTTTCATATCTGGGTAGCTGCTGAGGGCCCATAAATGGGAGTTACAGAGAAGCAGTTTTTGGTTCAATATAAGATAGAGCTTACTAATAATTTCAGTGGCCCAAGAAATGGAAGATGTTGATTTGTTATACAATGAGCTCCTTATCACCTGAAATGTTCATACATACAACTGATGACCACCCAGTTGGGGATGACAACTGGGGATGAGAAGTGTGACCAGATGACACATGGTCCCTTTTAGCTCAAATATTCTAGGTTACCTTGCATACTGACCAAGAAGGAAACTGACTGGACCACATTCATGTAATGTGGGGAGATGATGGGCTTTGAGAAAGTTGAAAACTTTCATCCCAAGGGTTTTGAGTTAAAATATCTAATTACAGCCAATCACAGAGTCCAGTTGTCCATATTTGAAACCCTGAATTCAAATGTGACTCTTCCCTTTCTCTTGCCTGGTATAGCCAACAGTAGCCAAAAATTACCTATCTTACTCCACAATGCCTCTTGCATTCTTCCCCTTCCCTCCATCCACACAGTTACTAGACTTGTTCATCATCAATTCTCACCTGGATTACTGCAAAGCCTCCCCACTGATCTCCCTGCCTCTAGTGTCTTCCCACTTCAATCCATTCTTTATATATATACCAAATGAATACTCCCCAAATCAACTCCCTACTCAAAAATGGCTCCCTATTGCCTTGAGGACAAAATACAAAGATCCTCAGACTGTCATTTAAAGCTACCCACAAATTGGTGTCCACCTACCTTTCTACTTTTCATATTAGTTCCTTTTCTTGGTGATCTTGTTAATTTTTTTCCAAACTAATTAATTAATGTTTAGTTTCCAACATTCACTTTTCTAAGATTTTGAGTTCTAAATTTTTATGTTAGTCCCTTTCCACACATTCTCTCTATTCCAGGCAAAGTGGATTGTTAACTGTTGTCTGAAAAAGAAATTCCACCTTGCTAATGTAGAAATATGCAATATAGAAATAATGTAGAAATATGCAATCAAATTAAGATTGCACATGTATAACCTCTATCAGATTGTTTGCTGTCTTGGAGGGGAAGGGGAAGAAGGGAGAAAAATTTGGAACTCATAGTCTTATAAAAAATGAATGTTGAAAACTATCTTTACATGTATTTGGAAAAAAAAATACTATTTACTAAAAAAAAAAAAAAAAAAAAAAAAAATATCTTCTCCCTTTGTACCTTTGTGGCTGTCCATGTCTGTATTCTCATTTCTCTCCTCCACCATGGAAAACCCCTCCCTCTTTCTGAAACACATCTCAGATGCTCTCTCCTGCAGATCTTTCTTGCTCTTCTCTCCCCCAGGTTATTAACATTTTAAACCTTTGAATATTACTTTGCATGTATTTGACGTTTAATTACTTGCATGCATGTTTGCAGCGATCCTGTATCTCCCGCTGCCCTCTGTGTGATGTTAATTTCCAATTCTTTGTAGACCATAATATTCCATGCAGATGTGGCATACGGCATGCGCTGCCAGACATTGACACTAATGGAATGTTGGTTTTAAAATTATGGGTCTTTGTTTCCAGGAGAATCGTGGAGGGAAAATTAAAGGGACTTCTGCAATTTCCTGAAGACAATCCAGCCAGCTCACCTTCTTCTGTTCCATGCTGAGACCAACTCATTGTCCATCCTTCTGCTTTACTACACACACACACACACACACACACACGAACACACAAGTGGTACAGGCTGTCCATCCAGATCTATGTCCTAATCCATCCAAGAGATGGTTGGCTCCAATATAGAATCAATGAGGAACTCTGAAGATGAGCAGAGTAAAAGGCATCATTAGGGAAATACCTGGCAGATGGGCTGCTCTTGTGGTAAGGGATGCCAGGTGAATGCCAGAATGTCTAGTGCTGGGGTGGGGAACATGAGGCCTTCTAGGTCCTCAGGTGTGGCCTTTGGACCGAGTCCAAGTTTTACTGAACAAATCCTTTTACTATGCTCTGTTTGGGATTCAAAGCCCTTCCTACCTTTCCAGACTTCTTACTCTCCACGTACTTTTTGGCCCAATGAAACTGGATTCCTGGATGTTCCAGAAAGAAGACTCCCCATGTCTTAACTCTGTGCATTTTCCCTGGCCGTCTTCCATGCCTAGAATATTGTCTCTCCTCATTTCTGATCTTCCTGGTTCCCTTTAAGTCCAAACTAACATCACACCTTCTACAGGAAGTCTTCCCTAACCCCTCTTAATTCCAGTACCTTCCCTTGGTTAATTGCTGTTGAGTTGTTTTCAGTCATGTCTGACTTTTCTTGACCCCATTTGGGGTTTTCTTGTCAAAGATACTGGAGTGGTTTGCTAGTTCCTTTTCCATTTCATTTTGCAGATGAGAAAACTGAGGCAAAGAGGGTTAAGTGACTTGTCCAGGGTCACCCAGCAAGTAAGTGTCTGAGGCCAGATTTGAACTAAGGAAGATGAGTCTTCCTGACTCCAGGCCTGGTACTCTACCCACTGTACCACCATTTCCTATTATTCCTCTCTATAGCATTCTTCATATACATTTGTTTGCATTGTCACCCTCCTTAGACTGTAAGCTCCTTGGGGGCAGGGATTATCTTTTGTCTCTTTTTTTGTATCCCCAGTGCTTATCATGGTGCCTGGCACATAGCAGTTACTCAATAAATGTTTAATAATTGATTGCCAATACTCTAGTACAGGCCCTCATCACTTCACGCCTGGACTATTGTAAGAGCCCTTTTCCATGTTGTAGCCCTTTAGTTAATTAAAAGCAGTAATCATTTCTCCCCCTGGCCAAATAAGTATGTCCTTCTCCACACAAAATATCACTTCCCTCCCCTTTCCTTCAACTTATCCTCATAGGATCATGGGGGATAGGTGGGAGGTGGGGTGGGGTTTGGTAAACAACATACTAATCCTCCTACCCCCACGCAAGTTAGGCAGATTTTCCCATAAAAGATATGGAAATCATCCTTGAGACTTAATTGGTTCAGAGGACAAAAGGCTCAGGCTGTTGGGATCATTTCCTGGTCGTCTAAGTATAATACAGCAAGAAGATGCTTGCTACAGGTAGTCTCTGACTTTTGGCTGATGGACCACAAAGGGAGACTGAGAGGCAGGGGATCTTTGCTTGGCAGAATCAACTTTGGGGGGAAGGGGCGGTCCTCAATGCCTATCCTCCTGCAATGGCTAAGTAAATCTCCTTTTGCCATCTATTCAAAGAACTGTGAGGCTGTCATTTGGTTCGGCTATCAAACATAAGCCACCAGGCGTCTGGCCTCAGTCAGCTCCAGCATGGAACGGGGGGGCTTCTGATTCCCATTTCATCCCGTTTCATCTCTAGGTTGTCATCATTCATCTAAAAATGCATTTTGATGAGAAAGGGTTTGGTGATATTATGAAATTATACAGGAGCCTGGAAGGTAGCCATAACTCTGAGGGTCAGTGGGGCCCATGTTACAGAAAGAAAATACTTTCCAGTCCCCCATCTGCAAGACAGCTTTTTTCTATCTGCATCAACCAACAGGACTTCATTCAATTATTCCCCAAGAAAGAAAATGGAACATCGGAAATGCAAAGTGGTTTTGGGGGCTATCTGAAGAGAGATCTATGAGCCCACCTGGAGTCATTTAGGAAGCCCACCAGGAGGACTGAATTAAAATTATGCACTTTCAAATGGATCAAGGATGTTATTTATCCATGCTGAGAGGAAGCCGTGGGCTCACATCCCTGCTGATGTAGCCATGGCCAGATGTGGCTGCAGCTGGCTCTGATCAATGGGAAGGCATAGAAATCCCCAGGCACCCCTATCTCAGCAGAAGGGAGCCTTCCTCAAAGAATTCTGAGATCAAGGGCAAAGACAGAGGTGGAAGGGGGGTGAATGAAGACATAGCTCACCACCCACTTTAGAAAACGTAAGTTATTCTGTCTACTAGTGAGTAGACAGAAAGAAACTTGAATTTTCTGACTCAGTTCATCTCACCTGGGGTTCACATTTTTGAAGATGGCTGGAGGACTGATACTGGATGAGATGCCCAGACAACATTCTAGCATGGGGTTTTCCCCATTTTGGAAGTTCCAGGGCTCTGAACCCCAAATCGTCCTGTGCTGCCAAATGATTCATGTTCAGCCCCTGAAATATGTTACAAGCCTCTTGTTTCTGAGACAGTTCAGTAGAGTGAATGGGGCTCTGAGACATGGTTGTGCCACCCGCTGGGTGTGTGTGTGTTTGTGGGCAAGCTTGAGCCTTGGTTTCTGTGTCTCTAAAATGGGGATATGTAAAAGCTGCCTTAACAATTTCCTAAGGACAATGTGGGAAAAGCTTTTAGTCAAGCCTAAGTGCTTCAGAAATAGGGGCTGTGAAAGAACGCATTTCTTCTTCTTTCTTTTTTTTTTTTTTAAGCAATCAGGGTTAAGTAGCTTGCTCAAGGTTACACAGCCAGTTATTTCTGGGTGTGGTGCTGAGTGTCTGAGCCTGGATTTGATCCAGGTCATCCCAACACTGCAGCCGGTGCTCCCACTCACTGAGCCACCTGGCCACCCCTTCCTCTTCTTTCTTACAACGAAAGCTCTGACTGTGGAAACAATCCATCTTCCACAAACCTTAAAGTTTTCTTAAAGGGTACATTTAACCACGTCATTCTCTTACTCAATAAACTCTGGTGGCTCCCTATTGCCTTTAGATCACCATCTGTGTTTCAGTCCTAAGGCACTTCATGACCTGGCCCTTACCTCCCTTTCCAGATTCATTAAGCTTTAATAGCTTAAAACTACATTAAGACTTTAGGAACATCCTGTACTGACTCCCTTTCCTGTCCACTGTGGTCCGGCTAGACCAGCCTTCTCTCTCTGTTCCTCATACATGGCGATCTAACCACATCCTGGGCCTGCTTCTCTTCCCCCCTCTACTATCTTGCTTGGTGATGTCATCAGCTCACATGAATTCAATGATCATCTCTATGCAGAGATTCCCAGATTTTTATACATACACCTATATACCTATGTATGTATATGTAAGGGTTATGGGATTTAAAGATCTTCCATGCCCCGTTGGACTTGCTGACGTAGCAGGAAGGGGCGGAGCAAGAGGAAGCGGAAGCCAAGCTAGCGTTCCTTCGGTGGCTGGCGGTGGTGGTGGCGGCGGCAGCAGCAGAGGCAGTGGCAGCGCGAAGCCCTTTTTGAGTTAGAACTGCTAAGGACTTTCTGCTAAGGACTCCTGCTGAGGACTGCCAGGGGCCGGAGCTGCTGGGAGTGCGCTTCCAGGACGCTGGGTGGTTGCTGTGCGTGGGGAGAGGAGGACCTTTGCCTGAGGTAGCCTGTTCTGTTTTAAAGGCTTGAAAATGTGGGTGCTTTCTACTTTATCTACCTGTGCCAATGTCATAACTACTCTGATGGCTTTCACTTTCTGGTTTTGGGACTCAGTCTTTTGGTATCTTAATAAATTTTCTAGTTTATTTCCTCATATGGCAAACATGACGTATTTCCTAATGGATAATTATATCAGCATATTTGTAATCTCTATAGGCATTGTGAATATGGCATTGCTGATACATTTGGCGACCAGGATGGGATCACAAAATGTCAGGCCTCTATTTGGAAGCAGTGGGGCTTTAGAGGGAGAAATGGCTATTCCAGGATGGGAGGATTTGCCTTATTCCTCTCTAGCCAGAGAATGGGCTAAAAGCACAGGGCCCTGTGAAAACTGGGAACCAAGGCTAAAAGAGGGAGAACCTGGAGATTTGGAAAGATGTTTGAAAGCAATACCCATAGAACCAGGCAAAGAACTGGCAGGAGTGTGCAGGAGAGGCTGGGTGCTGCTAACAAGTTATCGCCTTATGTGTAAAAGTAGGGATAAGCTGCTGAAGGAAAGAGCTCAGATGGCTAGGGAGTCAGCTGGTTTGCCTGAGGATTCTTCTGTGTCACAGCACTCAGAAGAGCAAACTGGAGGGACTCCAGTCCAGGAGCAAGCTACTATTCATGTAGCTAAAAGGAAGCAAAAAACTAGCAGAACGAATGTGCATGCAGCTTTTGTACAGGCTGGGCAGAGTTGCCCTGACAGCTTCCAGGAGAATGTGTGTGAGGAGAATGGAGCAAGGTTAGATGAGGAGTCTTCTAATGTAGAAGCTCTCCCCATACGAAGAAGAAGACAGGAGAGCCACCGAGGCAAAACAGAGTCCAGGGAGATAATTGAGGATTTCACTCAACAGGAGATCACTGATATATTGAGTAGATTTACCCAAAGAATGGGGGAGTCTTTAGTGTCTTGGATAGTAAGAATCACTGATGAAGGCGCCGGAGGAATAACACTGGACAGTGAGGACTGTTTAAAATTCATAAGTATCAGTCAGAATCCTTTTGTACACCAGGCTTTTAGGGATCACCATATGAAAGGAGGAAATAATAAAACGAATCTTCTAGCTTTAGCTGCAGAAGGTTGCACAAAGCAATATCCAACTGAATCTATGTGGCCTAGGGGAGACAGACCCTGGTACTCACTTAGAGACTGTATGGGAAAACTAAAGGAGGAGGTAATGAAAACTGCTATCCTGATTGGAGATGCAAATGCATATTATGATACCCCCCTAGGAGTTCCTCATAGAAATATCATAGTGAAGACGGCTCCTCCTGCATATAAGCACCTAATTCTGACTCTGTTAATTGGAGAAATAGGGCACCCTCTTTCAGAGGTGCTGGATAAGATTTCACAATTAAGCGATTTAGGGGAATGGGAAAAAGACAAATTGCCTCGAGAGAGAAGAGTAAACAGCCAGAGGATTCAGAGACAAAATAGACCAACAAGAACGGAACTGTTTACTGCTCTATTAAGAGCTGGGGTGGACTTCAGAAGAATAGATGGTATTCCAACTGAAGAGCTGCATAAGCTGTACCAAGAAAAGGTACTTAGCAAGAAAAGGTACTTAGCAAGAAAAGGTACTTAACAAGAAAAGGTACTTACACACAGAAAAGCTCTCTCTAAAATCTACAATATAATGTGATATGCTCCATGATAATATATATATGTGTGTGTATATATTATATGCACATACACATATATAATATCCAGCCCTAACCTCTCTCGTGAAGCCTTTTCCCTCCTACCTGCCTGACCACTCCTCGGTTTCCTTTACAGAACCCTCATCCATGTCATATCCAATAACTTTGGGTGTCCCCAAACCCAAAT
This sequence comes from Petaurus breviceps papuanus, assembly GCF_028583685.1. Classification (NCBI taxonomy): domain Eukaryota; kingdom Metazoa; phylum Chordata; class Mammalia; order Diprotodontia; family Petauridae; genus Petaurus; species Petaurus breviceps. Next base: position 14,127,356 of record NW_027187400.1, on the reverse strand, counting down.
CATTCTGGCTCTCACTGATTGGCCAACAATAAGCAGGTCGCAGCCTAAGCCTCACTTGCCCATTATTTGGGTTTTGATGGCTCAGACTGAGTGTAAACAGTAATTGTTTTTGTTTTGGCCAGAAACCCTGAGGGTCTTCTCTCCCAGATTTTTTCTTTTTAACTAGGTAAAAGAGGCCATTTTTTGCCTCATTTCTTTTTTTTAATCTTTTTTTTCTTTATTAATTTGTTTGTTTACTTTTAATTTACAAGATTCAGTTCCACAATTCCTTGAGTTTCAAATTTTCTCTTCCTCCCTCTCCTCCCCCGCCCCCGCCCCATGACAGCATACAATCAAGTATAGGATCTGCAAATACTTTCACATTAGACATTACTCAGGTTATAAAGGATTGTATTGGATGGAATGAACAATGGGAAAGAGGAAACAAAATCAAACAAGAAAAAGAAAATGATCAGGTAGTTTGCTTCAATCTGGATTCAAACTCAGTTTTTTCTAGTTTCGCCTCATTTCTTACCTAGCCTTAATCACCGAATGGGTGTTGCCTCAGACAAACTAAGACCTGGGGGAGATCTTGGCTTAAAAAGGCCAGGGTCTCCCACTACACCCTGGGCCATCTTCAGTCATCCTGATCTGTACCTGGCCACTGGACCCAGATGGTTCTGGAGGAGAAAGTGAGGCTGGTGACTTTGCAGAGCCCTCCCTCACTTAAATCCAATTCACTAGAAAGTCATGGCATCAACTCCTTGATGTCATGGTTTTCTTTGAGAATGAAGGACAAACAACAAACAACAGTCTTGGGTCCTCTTTTATTTCTGTCATCTCTTGCTCCACTCCCTCATCACCCACTGCCTCTTAGATGCTTGTAATGGCTGTCCCTGAGACACCTCCAATTCCACTCAATATCATTTCCTGCAAACCCTTCTCTCTTTTACTAACAAAGGGACCGCAATCCTCTCAGTCAGGCTCAGAATCTTCATACCGTTTCTTATATTTGCCTCTTTTTCTCCTCTGACACTGAGACTTCTCTGGCACAGCCTCATCACCTCACACCTGGATGATTTCGATAGCCTGCTGGTTGGTCTTCCTACGTCAAACCTCTCCCCATTCCAGTCCAGTCTCTGTCAGCTGTCAGAATGATCGTCCTAAGATGATCTGACCAAGTCTCTCTCTCTCTCTCTCTCTCTCACACACACACACACACACACACACACACACACACACACACACACACACACACACGCAGAGTCACCTCCAGGGTAAAATTCTCTTCTTGGCATTTAAAGCCCTTTATAACCTGGCTGTCTTTCCAATCTTAGCCAACCCTGTCACCCAGTGATACTGACCTCCTGGCTGCTCTTGAACAAGACGCTCCATTTGCTGACTCCAAGCATTTTCACTGGCTGTCCCCCATGCCTGGAACACTCTTCTTCTTGGCTTCCCTTAAAGTCCTAACTTTCTACAAGAAGTTTTTCCTGTGTCCTCCTTAATCTTAGTGCCCTCCCTCTGAGATGATCTCCAATTTACCCTGTTTATATCCTGTTTGTACATAATTCTTTTTTTTTTTTTAAGCCATCGGGGTTAAGTAACTTGCTCAAGGTTACACGGCCAGATGTTTCTGGGTGGGTGCTAAGTGTATGAGCCCAGATTTGATCCCAGGTCATCCCAACACTGGAGCCGGTGCTCTTACTCGCTGTGCTACCTGGCCGCCCCTAAGCCATCGGGGTTAAGTAACTTGCTCAAGGTTACAC
>NW_027187400.1:14099082-14125598 GCF_028583685.1 Petaurus breviceps papuanus | reverse complement strand
GGCCGCCCCTAAGCCATCGGGGTTAAGTAACTTGCTCAAGGTTACACGGCCAGGTGTTTCTGGGTGGGTGCTGAGTGTCTGAGCCCGGATTTGATCCCAGGTCATCCCGACACTGGGGCCGGTGCTCTTACTTGCTGAGCCACCTGGCCGCCCCTAAGCCATCGGGGTTAAGTAACTTGCTCAAGGTTACATGGCCAGGTATTTCTGGGTGTGGTGCTGAGTGTCTGAGCCCGGATTTGATCCCAGGTCATCCCAACACTGGAGCCGGTGCTCTTACTCGCTGAGCCACCTGGCCGCCCCGACATAATTCTTAACATGGAGTTATCCCTTCCTCCCACTAGACTGGGAGCTCCTTGAGGGCAGGGACCAGGTTTTTATCTTTCTTTGTATCCTCAGCACTTAACATAGTGCCTGCTACACAACAGGTGCTTAATATATGCTTCACTGACTGACTCCATTCTCCACTCCTTTGCACTGGCCATCCTCTGCGCCTGGAATGCCCTCTCTGCCCTTTTCACTCCTTCCAAACTGAGTTCAAGCAGAAACCTTTTCTGATAATTCCCCGCCAGCTGTTAGGGCTTTCCTCTCCCTAACTACTAAATATTACATATGTGTGTTGGTATGTATGCATATATATACATATATATAATACATCTCTCTCTATACACACATATATATACAGAGATAGATAGACAGACATGAATAGATGGATAGAGAGAGATAGAGAGAGATGGATAGATGGATAAATGTACATAGATGCTTTCTCCTCTTAGGAAAGGGAAATTTCTTGAGAGCAGACTATTCATTTTTGTCTCTGCATCCCTAGTACCTAGCATAGTGCCTGACCAACTTAAGAGATGAATGTCGATTGACTGACTGATGGGCTCCCTCGGCAGACAGTTATCTCCATGAATCCCCAATAATAAGTGTTGTTCTGTGGAAAGTTTGTCATTTACAACTAACATTCTGTAAAGGCAGCTCGTAAGTGTCTAATGTGGAATTTGAATTCGTGTTTTCCTGACTCCAAGCCCAGTACTCTATCCATTGAGCCACTTAGTGACCCAAATGGAGTATTACCGTGCCGTAAGAAATGATGTAGGTGAATACAGAGAAGCACAGGAAGATCTATCAAAACGGATACAGAGGGAAGTAAGCAGAATCAAGAAATCTATACACAATGACTACAATAATGTGAACAAAAAGAACAACCACGGACAACATAAAAGTGAATGTTACAAAATGAGAAAGAATAAGCATGGTTGAAGAGAAGAGATTTAAGAAGACACCACCAACCCCAACCTCTCTGCAGAGGCGGGAGATCCACAAGTGCTATACACTGTACAAATTTTCAGACTTCTTTCAGTGTATCGATGAGTTATGTTGTTTTTCTTCTTTTCTTTCTTTCTTTTCATCTTAAAAAATACTATTTGGGGGGTGGCTAGGTGGCGCAGTGAATAGAGCACCAGCCCTGGAGTCAGGGGGACCTGAGTTCAAATCCGGCCTCAGACACTTAACACAAAAACTAGCCGTGTGACCTTGGGCAAGTCACTTAACCTCAATTGCCCAGCCTTCCCCCCTCAAAAAAAAAAACAACAAAAAAATACTATTTGTTAGATGGGATGGCTCTTTGGGATGGTATGGCATACTGACTGGAGGAAACTGTGGTGATGTTAAAAAAAAAAGACATCAATAAAAACTTTTTAAACAAAACTCCAACACGACAAGTGACCATCTTTTCAGCAAGAAATGAGTATCAGGAAATTGCTGGTCATACACCAAGAACTGAAGGGATCTTGGAGATCATGTAGCCCAGTCTCCTCATTTTACAGAGAAGGAAACTGAGGACCTGAGAGGCACCACAAATCAACACTATCCATATCATACTGTGTTTTTATTTACTTTGTCAAACTTTTCCCAATGACATTTTCATCTGCTTCTGGGTGGGTGGTTTTGTGGACCCTGTGGAACCCTACTGGTATGAGTTTGACCCCTCTGGTCTAGAAGGAAATAACAAAAATAGGACTCATAATCAGGCCTTCTGATCGCAAACCCAGAGCTTTTCCCATCCCCCTTAGACGATGACCCCAACTACTCTGGCAGGAAGCATTTTTAGGGAACTAAAATGCAGCATGCTGTAGAGGACAGAGACCTGGTTTCAGAGTTTAAGCCCTGGGTTCAAGTTCTGATTCTGACACATTCTGGGCAAATTACTTAACCTCTTAGTGCTTCCCTCTAGTCAATTAACTAACTAGCATTTATTTAGTACCAGGCACTAGAGATATAAAGACAAAAATGAAACAGTCTCTTGCCTTCAAGGAATTCATATTCTAATGGTGGAGACATCCCCTATGTATGTAGATATATTCAAAACATATGAAAAGTTGAGACAAGGTCATCTTGGGAGAAACGTACTTGCGGTAGAGGTGGCCAGAAAAAGTTTCTATCCAGAGAAAGAAGTGATAAATAGAAGTATATTTAGAATGATTTTACACACACACACATACACACTCACACACACACACTCACACACACACACTCACACACACACACACGTTTTGGATAAGGACTTGGAAAGTCTGGGTTCTTATCCCACACTTCTTCCACTAGCTAGATGGATGATGTTGGGTAAGTAGTCTTCCCTCTCTAGGCCTCCATTTTTTCCTCTGTAAAATGTAAAACAGAGCCGCTAGGTGGCGCCATAGCACACAGAACACTGGGTTTAGAAGCAGGAAGACTCATCTTTCTGAGTTCAAATCTGGACTCAGGCACTTAGTAGTTGTATGACCCTGGGCAAGTCATTTAACCCTCTTTGCCTCAGTTTCCCCATCTGTAAAATGAGCTGGGGAAGGAAATGGCAAACCACTCCAGTTTCTTTGTCAAGAAAACTTCAAATAGGATCACAAAGAGTTGGACGTGATGGAAAAACAACTTAAAAACAACAAAAATGGGGATAATACTTGTGCTACTACACTAGAGTGTGTGTACATGATTGAGCGCTTGGCACCAAATCTGGTCTGGCACACAGTGCTAATAAGTGCTAGTTGACTGACTATAAGATCAACAAATTCAAATTGGACCTTGTTATCTTTCTTCCCTCTTCCTCACTTCCTTATTTCCTTCCATCAAGGACACCACGTCCCTTCAGTCATTCAGGTTCACAATCTTCGAGTCGCCAGCACTGTCCTTCTCCTCCCATGCCTTGTATTCATCCAATCAATTGCCAAATTCTGCTGATTCTACCTTCAGGAAACCTTGTACCCTTTGCGTTCTCTTTATTTAACTGGACAGAGCACACCTCATCTTGACTCCTGCAACAGCTGTCTAATGAGTCTTGCTGCCTCCGGCCTAGCCCCCAAACAGCTGCCAGGCAGATATTGTTAAAGCATAGTTCTGACCACATCATTTCCGGTTCAAGAGGCTGAAGTGGCTCCCTATTACCCTGAGGAGTCAGGAGTCACAGCAGCCCTGGCCCAGGCCCATGTCAGTCTGTCACTCACAGGAAGAAGCACAGAATAAAAATAGCCAGAAAGAGTGAGTTTTGGAGAGATGAGTCGGGTTCAATGGTTAACTCCTCCAATGAGCCCTCTGTCTGGTTCTCTGGTCCATTACTGGCCCATTCACGTTCATAGACCAATTTTCCTGCTTGTTTCAGCCCTGGAGATTTTGTAATTTGAAAAAACCTGATGCTGCTCTGGCCCAGGCACTCATTCTTTCCTAGAGGCCTCTGTAAGCAGCTGAGACATGAGGCTTCATCCTATTCTGCCATCCCCTCTTCAAGAATCTTCTATGGGTCCCCATTGCCCCAAGATAAGATACAGATGTCCCAGCCTGGAATTTAAAGCCCTTCACCACTTGGATCCCATTTACCAGTCTGGTCTTACTTCCTATTCTTTCCCTTCAGATGGTCACCACCCCAGTCAAGCTGGACTGCTAGCTGTACCCAACAAATGATGTTTCATTTCCCACTTCTGTGGAGGACATAGAACCTTCTCACTTCCACCTCTTAGACAACTTGGCTTCTAGAGATATCTCTGATGCCGCCTCCTACAGAAGGCCTTTCCTGATCTCCCCCTGCCAGCCTTCTCTCCCTGCCCCAGGTGCTGAGGGATTGAAATTACTTTGAATGACTTTGTATCTACTCATCTTTAGGCATGTTGCAAACTCCAAGGAGAATGTAAGCTCCTTGAGGGCAGGAACTATTTAGGTGCTGGTTTTTATATCAATCATTTCATCTGTGTCCGACTCTTTGTAACCCCATATAGGGTTTTCTTGGCAGAGATACTGAAGTAGTTTGCCATTTCCTTCTCCAGCTCATTTGACAGATGAGGAAACTGAGGCAAACAGGGTTAAATGACTTGCCCAGGGTCACACAGCTAGTAAGAGTCTGAGGCCGGATGTGAATTCAGGTCTTCCTGACTTCAGACTCGCTGCTCCCAAACAGGCCCTGAATAAGTGAATGTTGTTGGAATTGACTCTCTAGAGATGACAGAAAGCCTTCCTGGCCTTCTCCAGCTGCTGGAGAGCTTTCTCCCTCCTTTATGATCTGGCGGGGCAGTGAACTGTTAGATCTGGAGTCAGAAATCACAGCTGATAACATAGTTAGCACTTCCATAGCACTTTAAGGTTTGCAAAGCATTTTACAAATATTATCCCATTTTACTCTCACAACAATGCTGAGAGGTAGGTGCCAGTATTATCTTGATTTTACAACTGATGTAACTGAGTGTGCTCTTTCCCCACAGGTGGTGATTACCTAGCTTTGTTTAATGATGCGTAATGAGAAGAGGAATGGACCTGGAGTTGGGGCAATCTGGATTAAAATCCCACATGTGACACTCTATGGGACCCTGAGCAGAGCACTTAACCCGTCTGCTTCAGTTTCCTCATCTGCAAAATGGGTTTAATAATAATACCTGCCTCCCAGGGTTGTGAGGGTCAAATTAGACATTTGTAAGGCATTTTGCAACCTTAAGGTACTATAGAAATGTTAGCTATTAGCTCTCTAAGCCTCAGTTTCCTCATTTGTAAAATGGTGACATTAGCACTTGTGTGCTCATAGAGTTAATATGAACACTGAATGATAGAATGTTTGTAAAGAATTTTACAGAGTTCAAAGTGCTGTCTAAATGTGAGCTATTAATAGTAGACATTTATAATAATCAATGGAACTGATACAAATATGTAAGAACTAGAGCCTTTCCCTAAGAGATAAGTGGTTAAAGGGTGGGGAACAGGGAGTTTTCAAAGAAATCTATGCTATCAATAACCATATGGAACAAAATACTAGAAATCATTAATAATTAGAGCACTTCTCTAATTACTCACTATAACAACCCTGAAACTTCACACACCCATGAGATAGGCAAAGATGATAAAAAAAGGAAAATGAAAATTGCTAGGAGGGACTGTGAGGGGAAAACGAGCACACTAATACATTGTTGGTGGAGCTGTGATTTTATCTGGCTATTCTGGAAAATAATTTGGAGCTATAGCCAAAAAGTCACTCAATTGTGCATACTCTTTTGCCAAAGATGGGGGAAATGACCCATATTTATAGAAATTTATAGCAGCCCTTTTTTGCTGTAGCAAAGAACTGGAAACAAAGCTGGTGTCCATCAGTTGGGGAATGGCCAAATACATCATGGTATATAGATGTAAAGGAATGTTATTGTCTAAGAAATCAGGAAGATGATAGATTTGGAGAAACCTGGGAAGATTTGTATGAATGAACATAAGAGTGAAATGAGTAGAACCAGGGGAACAATTTACAGGATTACCATAATGTAAATACCGCAAAATTACCAAAAATACAACTTTGAAAGATTATTCAGCTTTGAGCAAGGCAGTGAGTGATTCATCATGACTTCAGAAGACTGAGGATGAAACATTCTACCCACATATTGGCAGAAAAGTGATGTTTTAAAGGTGAAGAATGAGACATGCATTTTCAGATATGCATGGCCAAAAGTGTAATTTGCTTTGCATAATCCTAGTAATTTGTTATAAGGGAGGGCAGTGCACACAACATTGGACTTGGAATCAGGAAGAACTGAATTTGAATTCTGCCTCAGACATTTACTAGCTGTGTGACCCTAGGCAAGTCACCTACCTTTTATTGGCTTTAGTTTCCTTATATATTGTAAAATATTCCTTATATTGTAAAATGGGGATAATAATAGCACCTACCTTCCAGAATTGTTATGTGGATAAAATGAGAAAACCTACATAAATGGCTATCAATATAAATGCTTATTATTTACTTACATTAATTATTATATTATTTGACAAATAATATAAATGGTAACTATTATTTTGTTTGGATGGAGATATGAGTTAGTGGGGTGTGAAAGGGATACAAAAAAGATGAAAAGAACACCAATGAGATATTTAAAAATACACACAAAAAAACAAAAAGATTTCTGAAGGGGACACAAACAAAGCCGTTTTGTTACTACTGTGTTAAATTTAATATATACTTAAAAAAATCTATGTAACCAAAGTTTATCGTTTAACATACAATCCTCTTATTTTGTTTTTTTGAAATGCGTCTGTTGATTAATGATGGCTAAGTTCGTAATTGTAACAAATATTGTTTAGGTAGGATATGACATGGGCAGCATTAACTGCTGGTGGTGAAGTCCTTCAATATCAGTATCATGCCATAAGATATCCCATGCTTGCATTCCCCAGGGTGTCTATGTCCTGAGACCAAGGAGGGGCTCGTAGCATAAATTCTCCAAGTGGGTCCATCTGTACTCCATATGGACCATAGGTTGCTATTATTTACTTTTTCCACCACTCATGTATCATGTAAGATGCTCATCACTGAGCAGTCTTAACAGGTGATAGGGGCTTGAGCTCAATCATCAGAGCTCGGATATGTGACTCTCAGTCCAATCTCTAAGGCATCGTGGTTCAGATTCCTTTTTGAGTATAGAACGGCTCTAGGGTAACAGAGGAATTGATTGTGGACTACATGAAGACACCAGGGGGAAACAGAGGCACGCCACATGAGCATATGACTGTATTCCCAAGGTGATCAGCAGATAGGGCCATATTGAACAAATACAAAATAATGGAAAGACCACATCAAACCACCACAATGGATGCTGCAAGATTCTTGAAGCCTTACCAACTATTTATTCCAACACAGTTCCATATACTTCACCGTTAATCTCACAAAAGAAGGACTGGTCTTACACCAGCGCTTCATGCATAACAAATCTAGTTTAAAGACCTATTCTTCTGTGACTCACATACACTGGAGGCTTTTGAAGCTCACTTTTGATTTACAGCTTCATTGCGCTCCTTCACTCCAATTTCTCATATCATAAGTCACAATTCACAGGCTCTCCAACTCTGGGAAAGGATGTGAAGTCATAATTCTACCCAGTGAGATTTGGTACGTCCAACCCCACTAAGAAGAGTTAGGCTCTAATCTGAACCCTCAGCTTTCGAGAACTGAAGATGCCGCTCCAAAATCCCAACTCAAGTTGGTGTGGCAACTTGGTATGCCACTGAAAAGCTGCAAGTAAAGGAGCGTCCGTTTCCTTTTTCTTGCTATGGAGGTCCTGCTGTGCCCCCTTCTGGACTGTTCTGGGGGTAGCTTTGGTTATCATTCATTTGCACTCAGCTGAATGAGACTCACCTTCCTCCTGAGCCATCTCTTGCAAACAGAAGTAAATGACTCTTGCTCCCAGGCTGAAGCCAATCAAAGTAACAGGTCGTCTCCCCTTGGAAGGAACAGACAAAGATCATGGATTAGAATATAATCAAAGAATGTTAGATCTGAGAGAGAATTTAGAACATAGACTGTTGAGTCTTGAAGAGACTTAGAACACGGAAATCATAGAACCATTTAGAACACAGAATCTTAGATCTAGAAGACGCTTTAGAACATAGAATGTCTGAGTTGGAAGGTCCCTTAGAACATGGAATATTACTTCCAACCTATCTTTTAAACCCTATTCTCTTACTATTCCCTTTATTATGGAATATTCTAGTCAAATTTGGCTGCCTCTTTACTTTTATCCCTACTGAATTTCTTTTTATTAGATTTGGCCCAGTGCCTTCCTGTGTTAAGAACTTTTCAATACTCATTCTATCATCCTCTGTCTTAACTGTTCCTTCTACCTTTAAATTTGATGAGCCTTTATGGGAGTCATAAAGACGTTAACCCAGAACCTTGAGCCTCCCCACTGATGACCTCCTATACCAAGCCTACAATGAACCACTAAAAATTAACTACTTTAGGGTTCTGAACGGATATTTCATCAAATGCTTTGTTAAAACCTAGGTTATCCATGTCTGCATATTTCCCCTCAGCTACCAGTTTAGTAATCCTGTTAAAAAAAGGAAGTGAATTCTAAAATATATAGAGAACTGAGTCAAATCTATAAGAATACAAGTCATTCCCTCAACTAATAAATGGTCAAAGGATATGAACACGCAGTTTTCAGATGAAGAAATTAAAGTTATCTATTCATGAAAAAATGCTCTAAATCACTATTAATTAGAGAAATGAGAGTTAAAACAACCCTGAGGTACCACCTCACAACTATCAGGTTGACTAATATGACAAAACAGGAAAATGATAAATGTTGGAGAAGATGTGGGAAAATTGGAACATTAATGCATTGTTGGTGGAGTTGTGAACTGATCCAACTATTCTGGAGAGCAATTTGGAACTATGCTCAAAGGGCTATAAAACCGTGATCCAGCAATATCACTATTTCGTCTGTATATCAAAGACCATAAAAAGAGGAAAAGGACCCACATGTACCAAAATATTCACATACATTCTTTTTGTGGTGACCAAGAATCGGAAATTGAAGGGATGGTTATCAATTGGGGAATGGCTAAACAAGCTATGGTATATGACTGTAATGGAATACTATTGTTTCATAAGAAATGGTGAGCAGGAAGACTTCAGAAAACCCTGGAAGGACTTACATGAACTGATGCTTAGTGAAGTGAGCAGAACCAGGAGAACACTGTTGCTGTACACAGTAACAGAAACTTTGTGTGATGACTGACTTTGATGGACTTAACTCTTCAGAGCAATGCAATGATCTAAGACAATTTCAAAAGACTCATCATGGAAAATGCTATCCATGTCCAGAGAAAGAACTATGGAGTCTGAATGCAGACAGAAGCATACTATTTTCTCTTTTTTACTATTTTTCTTGTTTTTTCTTTCTCATGATTGAAATTTTCCTTTTGTTCTGATTCCTCTTTCATAACATGACTAATGTGGAAATATGTTTGATATGATCATACATTTATAGCCTAGTTCAGACTAAATGCCAGCAGGGGGAGTGGGGTGTGGAAGAAGGGAGGGAAAAATGAATGAAATAAAATAAAAAAGGAAATAAGGTGACTTGACTATCACCTCTTCCCTTGTGAGATCCCTGGATGTTCACTAAACATCTTTTGTCATGATAGAGTCTAGAATTTCCCCAGCAATCAAAACCGGCTCACTATCCTGTAGCTTGCAGATTTTTCTTCCTTTTTTATTTTTTGGAAAATTGGGATATTTGTCTTTCTTCAGTTCTGTGGTTCCTTTCCTTTTCACCTTGTTAGTTTTTTTTAAAAAAAGAAAACAAAACTATTTATTGACCACTGTTCACCAGTATTTGCAATAAAGTAAGTAATATATGGTTGTATAATATGCCAATGACTAATTTATTTTTGCCTAAGTCCTATGGAACCAAGGGACCCAAATAATAAAAAAGGCTGGTCCTATGTATTTAAGGGATGGGTTGAGATAAAGAAAGAGAAACATTAAAGTCATTAGTATAAAAGACTACAAAATGCTGGAAAATTTGCTTGCCTACTTATGCCCACAGTGACAAAGATGTAAGACTCAAATATATACCCCTATTGGAAGAATATTAAGGTTCCAGCAGACGGGGATGTTTTTTTTTTGCATCAGCAACACTTTGTAGCTTTGAACAAGCAATTATAAGCTTTCTGCATTGACTTTATCATAGAAATGAACACTTGATACTAAGGAACTATAATCTTCTCAACATTTAAGAAAAACTCCATGATTAAGAGAAGACCATTTGGTTAGTAAAATAAGATGGGACAACTCTACTTTCCAAATCAGCAAGTATAAATTTTTCTCTTTGAAAGTCAAGGTAAAAATGATCACATTTTAAAGCTTTTTTTTAAAAAAACAAACAAACAAGTTTTGGCAGTATTTACCCATGTTTCTGAGGACTGAAAAGTTTCAGACTGGTAACATCATCAAGTGAAAATTTAGACTCTAGGATTGTGCAAATAAACATGCCTTCCCCTTTAAATGAATGGCAGAAAGGGGCTGTTTTCTACCCTAATTCTGTCCATCTGAATTACCATCAATGAAGATTTAGAGAGAAAGTTTATTTTCCTTAGATCCCTCTTGTAGAAATCTGGAGTTATTTTCATACCCTGTGTCAATGCAGGGCCCCCTGTGGGTCCATAAGAAATGTGCCCATCATCACCTTAACAGATGCAGGACAATCTTATAACAGCTATTCATCTATCTCTTCCCCATTCAACAAGATTTAAAAATCTTTCTGATCTGTTACTAAGTGGTTAGTGTTTGGATGACAGAGAGTGCAAATCTGATGGGCTGGTCGGGTTATTTGAATGCTAAATGTACGCTTGCCTAAAAGACTATTTTATGGAGAACTCAAACAAGGCAAGCACTCACAAGGAGGTCAGAAAAAGTGATACAAAGTCTCTCTCAAGGTCTCTCTGAAGAATTTTGGAATTGATTGCATGACATGGGAGATTCCGGCAAAGGACCGCCCAGCATGGCGTGCCCAAATCAAAGAAGGCGTTGTGTCTATAAGCAAAGCAGAATCAAAGTAGCTCAAAGAGATGTGAGATGGGCAAAATCAGAGACATCTCCACTCCCAATGTTCACTTGGACTATTTGCTCCTGACCTGTGGTAGAGCCTTCCGAGTTCTTATTGGTCTCATCAGTCACAGTTGGCCACGCTGCACTTTGACTCTAACAGTGATGCCATTTTAGTCCTCCTCAAAAACAAAGGACAACAACCAGTGTTTGGACACTTGGAGACAAAACACTTTCTGTGGTTTAGGAGGAACTGATTCCCAGGTAATAATGAGAATCAGTTACCAGAACGATGATAATAACTAATAACAAAATAATGATGATGGTGGTGATGGTGATGACAGCTAGCATTTATGTAGTTCTTTAAGGTTTGCAAAGCACTATACAAATACTCTGTTACTTGATTCTCCCAATAACCCTGGGAAGTAGGTGTTATTATCCTCATTTCATAGATGAGGAAACAGAGGTAGACAGAGGTGAAGTGACTAACCCAGGGTCACACAGCTAAGAAGGAACTGAGGCCAGATTTGGATCGAGGACTTCCAGACTCCAGGTTGAGGGCTCCTTCCTGTGACATTGATCTGTCCAAGTTGCCAGAAGTAATTTTAGGCAAATTTACCTCTACTCATAAAATGTAGCTTCTACTAATAAGTTGGGTTTCAAGAGAATGTCAAAATTCTACTTAGATGGACAATTCTCTTAGGTAAACTTGGGCACACATGGGTTAAACATTTGTTAGTGTTCAGAATAATGACTGTGAATGATATTAATAAATATTTGTAAAAGGTTTTTCTTGAATGTGAAAGAAGTTAATTGTTCCTTAGGATCAAGTGCTTTTTTCTGTGATAAAGTTAAAGCAGTTAAAACATAGTTTGCTTGTTTAAAACTACAAATATTGCTGATGCAAAAAACCAAAATTAAACCTCAAACCAACTCAGACAAAAGAAAAACATAAAAAACTCATTTCACTCAGCTCTCTTAGAATGTATATAGATGGTTCCTCACACAACTATTAAGTCAAAGCATATAAATGATATTCAGATTTTATTAAATATATTGAACTTATATACATATATGTATATAAGCCTCTGTGCACATGTATATATAATTACAGACACGTAACTATATGTATGTGAATGCATAAACGTGTATATATACACACGTGTATCAGCATGTTTATTGTATGTGTGTGTGTGTGTGTATATATATATATATATATATATATATATATATATATATATATATATGAACTAGACCTGGATCTAGACCTTGGGTCAAGTTTCGTGGACTTTTGTTTCTTCATGGACTGGCTGTCATCCATTTCACTCTTGGATGAAGATTTTCTATTCCTTTCATCTTTTCCTCAACAAACCTTCTGTATCAAGAAACTCTTCCATGATTTCTGGATCATGTATATTTTCTCTAGATTTTCACATCTTGTTGCTGTCTGTCAATCCTTTTCTATTTTAAGACACATTCTACTTTCCCATTGACTTCTCATCAGTCCTGCTCTTTTTCTACCAGGGACTCCTCAGGGGCTCTGCACCCCCTAATTTTTTACTCTTCTCATTCCATTTCTTTCTCCTCCTTTTGATGTCCATTATTATATGTGTACGCCACACACATGCATATGTACACACATGTATATTATATGTGAATATGGTATACACATATGTTTGCATGTGTTACATGTCTGTGTGCATATTATATATGCGTATATGTTGTCTCTCCCAAGAACATGTGAACTCTGAAAAACACACAATCCTAGATTTACAGCAAGCAGGGACCTTTGAACCCTCCTACTGCTCTTTTGAGCATCAAATGATATATGATATGATATGATATTGTCATATATGAGATGGTGCTATAATATACATATATAATATATAACGCTGTCTTTTATTGTATCACGCAGCATATATGACACACACAATACACCACATATTATTACATATATTATACATATCTATCTAGATATATCTATAGACATATATTCTATATCTACACATAGATAATATAACATACAGACATTTCTCTATATGTAGACATATAAATCTATATCTGGCTAATATGAGAGAACATAATCAGATGTTCTTTGTAAGACTTAAAATGCTATCCAAATGCCAGACATTATGTAGTCCAACATTCTCATTTTAATGATGAGGAAAGTGAGAGCTGAGAATCTAATTCCAAATCCAGCCCTGTTTCCACTCTACCCATACTACCACACAAACAAAGGCCTCTATTTTTGTCTTTGTATTTTCACACCCAGAACACAGTGCTTTCTATGTACTAGGCATTTAATAAATGCTTGTTGATTTGAGCCTGAATTCAAATTTGTGGCTGCAGGCTGTGTGACTCTGGGTCAGTCACTTAACCTTTGCCTCAGTTTCCTCACCTGTAAAAGGGGGATCATAAAAGCACCTACCTCCCAGGGTTGTTGTGAGGATCAAATGAGATAACTGTAAATCATTTAGCACAGTGCCTGGCCCTTAGTAGGCATTTAATAAATGCTTGTTTCCTTCCTTCTTCCCTAGGCTGATTGAGGCTGGTTCCTTCCTAATATTAGATAGACTAGGACCGCAAGATGTGACAAGGCTTTGAGTCCCTTCTTGCTACCTCTGCAATAGCCTCATGTAAAAGAACTGTCTCCACAGGCAAACCCCTCCTCCTCCCCTTCCTTACTGATGTATCTGTAAGGCAACAGAGCTACTTTCAGTACATGGAAGGTTTCTGGCTACCTGCTGCCGGCTGAGTAGTACGTGGGCCAGGTGCTTGCCAACCTCTGCCGACCGGCGAAGGCACACCCCCCAGGGGTTGTCGATGACGTTGGCCACAGTGAGGAGGGAAGATGGCCAAGTCAATGCTGTCAAGATACCTGGAAGAAACAGGAAAGGCATCAGGGATGGGAAGCAATGATTGGGGGAGCCTGTGAAATTGATGGCACTACCCTAAGTCTGAACTACTAATGGGAACAGAATGTGATGGTGAATGCCTGTAATCCCAGCTCCTGGGAGTCTGAGACTAGCAGATCTCTTGGGCTCTGGAGTTCTGAGCTGCAGTGGGCTATACAAATTGGTGTCTGTGTTAAGTTTAGCAATTGGTGTCTGTGTTAAGTTTAAGGTGAGAGCTTAGGAATGGGGTGCCACCATCACCTAAGGAAGGGGGAATTAACTGATCCACGTCAGAAATGGAGCAAGTCAGGGCAGGTAGGTGGAGCAGTGAATAGAGCACCTGTGTTCATATCTGGCCTCAGACACTTAACACATACTAGCCATGTGACCTTGGGCAAGTCACTTAACTCCAATTTCTCTGCCTTCCCCCCTCCAAAAAGAAAAAAAAGAGATGGAGCAAGTCAAAGCTCCTGTGACAGCAGTTGTGGGATTGGGCTTGGGGGCTTGCTACTGTACTTCTAGCCTGGGTTGAAATGGGGAGATTCAGTCTTTAAAAACAAAAGTCTGACTGATTAAAAGTCTTGGGTTTTAGGTATGGAACAAATATGAATAGGAAAGGGCAGGTTAGGAAGGAAATAATAGAAAAGGACTGGACAGACCATAAAATCATAGAGCTGGGAGGGCCCTTAGATCATAGAGCTAGGAAGGGGTCTCAGAACATAGACTGTTGTTAGTTGGGAGGGGTCTTAGAACATAGAATGTCAGAATAAGGAGGACTCTAGAACAGGGGTTCTTAACCTTTTTTAAAGGATCCCTTTTCCATATTGTGTTTTAAAAAGAAATTCATAATTGAAAGAAATATTAAATTTAAGTTAGAAGTTAGTGAAAATAAATATGTAATTTTGCCCCATCCAAGTTCTCTTCTGGAACCTAAGATGGACTTCTTGGGGGCCTGCGATCCCTAGGTTAAGAAACTTTACCTTAGAACATAGATATCAGAGCTGGAGGGACCCTTAGAACACAGAACATCAAAGATGGAAGGTTCTTTAGAACAGTGCTCCTTAAACTGTGGGCTGTGACCCCATATGGGGTCTCATAACTGAATGTGGGGGTCCCAAAAATGTGGCAACAGTAAAAGGTTTCTGAACCAGCAACAACCAAAATTTAATGAAAAATCAAGCCCATAAGGAATCCGAGGTGTTTCTGGCAGTGCTTGTCCATGTCGGCGGATTGCACAACTTCACTGCAGCCTTGGTTCTGAACACAAAGCATGCACACTTTATGCTGCACACGCCCTCAGGCCATGCAACTGCATCAGCTGACAAAAAGGGAAAAGGGGTCTCCAGGAGAAAAAGTTTAAGAAGGCCTGCTTCAGAACACCAAATATCAGAGAAAGAGGAGATTTTCAAACAGCCAACATCAGAGTTAGAAACAACCTTAGAGTCTAACTTTCAGTTTTACTAATTGGGAAAAGAGGGCCTTGAGTGGTTCAGTAATTCAATCAAGGTCACAGTCACTGTAAGCAGCAGAGCTAGGCTGGGAATTCTAATCTTCTGGCCCCCTGTCTTCTCTAGCTGCACTCTGGCTAGAGAGGTAAGCAAGGGCTGAACAGCAGGGGGTCTTACCAGACAAGACTGTATATTTCAGGGCTTCCTGAGCCATCATATTCACCAAGCCATTGAGCAGGGTCTCCAGGGTGCTGCCAAGCTCCATCAGGTACTTGGATTCCCAGGCCAGGCAGTACTGCTCGCTGCTCCGGGCCATGCTGGCCCAGGGGGTAGTGAACATTCCTAGGGGAAAACCACAAGGACAATGGTTCACTCGAGGGGTGGTGAGAGGCATTGCTGATCCACAAATACAAGCAAGGGGGCTGCGAGAGGCCTCAGAGCAACATTGAACCCCCCTGCCTCTGGTGTCAGCATAGCAAGTGGAAAGCCATGCTTTTAGCTTCTATTGTGGGGAAAGAACGCAGAATGAAGAGTCTGGACACCCAGTTACTTGTCCTGGTCCAACAAGCTTTGATAAAGTCCCTGGTTTCTTCCAGGCAGTGTGTGATGCTCCAGGGATCCCCAAACCAGGCAGTCCCTGCCCTCATGGAGTTCCCATTCTATTGGTGGGAATGGGGTTGGGGTAGGGAGAACAACACTTACACAGGTAAGTAAATACAAAATACTTTAAAAAATTAAAGGAAAATAAAAGCTTCAGGAGGAGGGCACTAACCATGGGAGGAAAATTGATCTGACCAGGTCACCTCTCTTAATGAGCTACACTGGCTCCCTATTATCTCCAGGATCAGAGTTTAAAGCTCTTTATAATCTGGCTCCTTCTTATACCTTCACTGTTCTCTGTGCAGTCTGTGATTCAGGCACAGTGACCTACTTGAACATGACAATCCATCTCCCATCTCCACGCCTTCGTACTGGCTGATGCACCAATGTCGGCAAGCCTCTCCTTCCACACTTTTGCTTCTTAGTTTCTACTGGCTTTCCTTAAGATCCAACTCAGATTTTACCTTCTGTAGAAGACTTTCCAGTTGCTGGTCCTTCCTCTCTGAGACTACTTCCCATTACACTGTAAATGTCATATATGTGTGAGTGTGGGTACACACATGATATATCTTGAATATGTGTCTATATTGTGTATATATGTATGTCTATATATAAACACATGTGTCTATACAAATATGTGTTTATATGCATGTCTATATACAAATATATGTTTGTATATGTGTATGTCTACATACAAATATATCTGTGTGTATTACAAATATATGTCTATATACAAATATATGTATCCATATGTAAATTATATATAGTGGTTTGCATCTTCCCATCAGAATAGAAATTCCTTGAAGATAAAACCATGTTTTCATCCTTCTTTGTATCATTAGCACTTAGCGCAGTGCTCACCACATAGTGTGTATTTATAATAAATTCTTGTTGACTAAGTGACTATTTAGAGGAAGTTACACTGGAACTAAGCCCTGCTGAGAGCTAGAGGTTTGAAGAGGTGGAGATCAGGCGGGAGAACACACCAGACGTGGAGCCTGCCTGTGCAAAGGCAAGATGATGGGAGATGGCGTTCATATATAGGGATGTGTGCCCCAACTAAAAGTCCTATCATACAGGCCAATTCAGTTGACAACAGTGAGTACCTCAGGGGCAGTAATGTGTAATAAGCCTGATGGGTCCTCCAGAGTCTTCTAGCACTGCCTTGATGTAGGACTTCTCCTCCTCAGGCCCTCAATTTTCTCCTCTATACAATGGATGCAATAACATTTGCACTACCTATTTCAGGGGGCTGCTGTGAGGAAAGCATCTTGTAAATCGTACATTGTTACAGAAATATGAGTGATTTTTGTTATTATTACATGGCAGTGGTATTGTGGGAAAAAAAAGCCCTGCCTTTAGACTCAGAAGACCTGAGTATCACTCCCAGTTTTGCCCCTTAACAGTCGTGTGGCCATGGTCAAGTCATTTCCTGTCTCTTGGCCTCAGTTTTCTCATGTTAAATGGGATGCCTCCTTCAATTCTTCAAGAATCTGTGACTTGGTCAGTACACGGGAGCTCCTTCTACCAACGAAGGAAGGTCAGAAGTTTTATTTTGGAAGGTCCTTATGGCTGGTAGCCCTCCCTCTGGTGATGAGCTCCTCTCAGCACTTGGCTAGGCTGGCTCTTGGACAACAGACATCCAGTCCATTTAGCGACCAGAGCTTCCATTCTATTGTTAACAGGCTGCCCTTTGTGGAATGAGGGTACTATAGCCTAGTGCTGCAAGCACAGGACGTGTCCATGTGACAGCTTTGGGAATCAGCTTCCAGAAATTCAGGACAGAGGACCCCTTTTCCTCCTACTTCAGGCATCCTGTTTCTTGTCAGCTGAATGTGTGACAACACACATCTTTTAACAAGATGCTAAGCCTGAACCAGAGGCCACACAAAAGCCTAGAAGAGATGAACACTCCCTTTCCCTGTCTAAGGAAAATTACTATAGGTCTCAGGGTTGGGGGAGAAGCACCGACAGCAGCCTCAGCCTGTTGTTACAGCTACCTTATCTCCCTACCTGGTCACCACGTGGCCATGAACAGATGATACTTTTGTTTCCTTTGAATCTGTTGTTTCGGTTTTCCTGAACTCAGGTGAATGAGTCTCAGAGACAGAACAGGCCAGATTATGACCTTGTCAGCTCTGAAAGTACAGAAAAACCTTCAGGGTTCTCCTTTGGTAACAAGCTGGTTAACAGCAGGATAGGCTGGAGCCCTGAAGAGTGCCCTGCTTGACTCAACCTAGCAGTGAATCAACCCAGTCAGTAGCTGAGACACTATGTCCTGCAAACAAGGGAGTGACTCATCCCTTGGCTACAACCGACCTGGAAGTAAGCTTGGGGTGGGGGCATGTTTTGTGGCAACTTGAGCTCATTCTCCCTAGGGACCAAAGTGAAAGAGGAGATCATGCCCCTGGTTTGTGATGTTTCTTTTTTTTTTTTACCTTGTTCCTTATACTTTCCCAGCAAAAATTGCTGTGTAGAGATTTGGAATCAGAGGACATGCGTTCAAATCCCAGCCTGGCTACTTACTCCCTATGTCGCCTTGGGAAAGTGATGTGACCTCTCTGAGCCTCAATTTCTTCATCTCTAAAATAGGGGAGTTGGACTGGATGACCTCTAAAGAACTTTTAAGCCTTGGATCTATAATTCTATGAATGATTATCTCCATTTACAGATAAGGAAACTGAGGCCAAGTAACCTGAGAGAAAAGAAAACGGGGGGGGGGGGGAGTGAGAAGAGGGAGAAGAAAGGGAGACTCAGTGAAATTAAGTGTCTTCCCTAGAGTCACCTAACTAATAATGGAAAGAGCTAGGCACTGGGTTCAAGTCTTCCCTCTCCTCTACTGCCACTCCTTCCTGACCTCCTCCATGGGGCTATGTTGTGTGGACAAGTACAAACATTCTTTTCTTTCCCTGAAGTCAATTCAGCATCAGTGAACTCAGAACCAAGGCTAGCTCCAGATGCCCACAGCCCCCTCTTGGCACATTCAGCCTTAAATGGAGATGCCATTTCATAATGTGGTTTTTCAAAGCAAAATTCCCGTGGGTGCGTTGGAGGTTGTGTTGGCCTGACTTGCACACAGCTTTCTTCATCAGAGATGATTTGAGTTGTGGGTGTAGGAATCTCTCTCACCAAGGAGAAGGTGGCTTTTTTTCATGAGTCACGTGAGCTTTCTGTCAATAGTCAAAAATAACTCTTCACAAAATTCCACCATTCCTCTGCTCAGGACCTTTCTAAGGTCAAGAGACAGCACAGTGAAGGAACCCTGGCCAAAAGACATGGGTCAAATTCCTCCTCTGTAAAGCCCCTCTCTGGGCTTTAGTTCTATAACATGAGGGAGAAAGGCTATGGTACCCAGAGGACTGACAGCCATCCTCAGAGCCAAGAAAGTCTAGGTTCAAATCTTACCTCTGAAATATACTGGCTTTCTGATAACCTGAGCAAGTCACTTAACATTCCAATATCCTAGGTAAAGTATCTAAGATCATAAGTTCCAAGCAGATACAAACCTACATTGGTAAAGGAAATTCCATATAATATAAAAAAAATAATTCCATTTAATAATGAATGGAATCGCAGGTCTAGTCTAAAAATAAAATGAAGGCTTTGGAGGAGATGATCTCTAAAGTCCCTTCCCGCTGTAACAAGTCTGTGCTTCTGTGCTAATGTGAAGTCCCCTACCCCATGAGAAAGCCACGCGGGGTGGCAGCTGTCACCCTGAAATCAGCAGATCCAAGTGGGTCTCAGCTTGGTTACTGAGTGACTAGCTAGCAACAAGAGAGGGATGTAAGCCCTTGCTAACATTAATATTCACCCACACCCTTCTTCTGAAGCCTAATCCCTCTGCTTTTCGCCCTGGTCCCCACACCTCATCTAAGGACGTTGTGAGCCATGATGTAAAGTATTTTTCATATAATACTGTGCAGTATGATAGAGGCCAGTTGGTGGAGGGAGAGAGACAGCCCAGTGTAGACAGATAGAAAGTCAGCATCAGTGTAAAGAAACTGGAGCCCAGGACCAAGAGAGGGAGGATCTCAGGAACCTGGCAGACCTGGGTCCAAGTCCCAAGTCTCTCTCCTTTTTTTTTTTTTTAAAGTAATTAGGGTTAAATGACTTGCCCAAGGTCATAAACCTAGTAAGTGTCTGAGGCTGGATCTGAACTCAGGTCCACTTGACTCCAGGGCTGGTCCTCTATCCACTGTGTCACCTAGGTGTTCCATGTGTGATTCTAGACAGGCGCCTCAGTTTCCCAGGCCAGTTTCTAATGTGATAATTTGGGGGGGGGAGGGTTTACTAAGCAGTAGTCTCCCTAAACCAAAGAAATCATAGATTCCACCCTCTTTCCCCTCGCCAGGTCAAGAACAGAGACAGAGAAGTGTGATAGATGGGCATGTTGGACTTGTAGAGAGAAACACTGGGTCCAAATCCTGCTCCTAAAAAGCTTCTGCACATCCACGGGCCTCAGGCATTGCCCTCAAACTTAACAAAAGACTTGATCAAAAGTCTAGTATGGACCAAGAACTTGGTTGGATGCAGGGGATACACATAATAAAGAATGAAACAATTCCTACTCTCAGAGAGCTTAAGTTAGAACAGGGGAGACAAGGAGTTTATATGGATGGAAGGAAGTGATTTACTAAGTGCTGGGTGAGCTGTGATCTGCACTGGAGGAAGGAGCACCCCACACCAATAAGTCACAGATCCCTCACATAGTCACTCATTGTGTATCACAGCCCGGGGTGGTGGTGGTGGGGGGGAGGAGTGCTGAAGCCAGCTTGTACTTGCTTGTGAGAGCTGATTGTTAAATTTTTGGTGTGAGCACTTGTACCTCAGAAATTAGCAGAGATACAAATCAGGGCTTGATCTACTGTTTTGTTGATCATCTAGACTTAGGAAATTAATGGAGAAAATGCTAATACTAAAGATTAAACTTAAAAATGTATCCTGTAGCTGGATAGAGTGCCTGTAGTCGGGAAGATCTGGGTCCAAATCCAGTCTCAGCCATTTACTAGCTGTATGGCCATGGGCAAGTCACTGTTTGTTTGAGTTTCCTCATCTGTAAAATGAGCTGGAGAAGGAAATGACAAACCACACCAGGATCTCTACCACAAAAACCCCATAAAGAGTCAGACAGGACTAGAAAGACTGAACAACATTATTAATATTATTCTTCCCCCCATTGAGCCAGTTCTTAAACATTTATCAGCACACCCTTGATCATATACACATACAAAGTATAGGACAATTCCTACTTTTGAGGAATTTACTGGGGAGACAAGAAGCTGTCTGTCCTGGGGTCTTATTCCTTAACTAGAATGTAAGCTTTGTAAGGGCCGACTGTCTCTCCCCTCTGCCCAGCACAGTGTCCTGCATACAGTCAATGCTTAAAAGGTCTGCTGAATGAATAAGTGGGGTTCTGGGAGTGACCCAGTTCCTGAAGGCTACTCCATGTAAAATGTAAGTTCTGCCAGGTCCTACCAGGACAGAAAGGCTCTCTGTGCATTCTCAGTGATGGGCTGGTCCAAGCACTGGCCAGACAGCTGGACAGCAGTGTTGGCCACAGGGGCTCATGAGAAGAGGTCGATGTCCATATTGGGAGAAGCATCAACATTTATGAAATTAGGGATCACAGGATCATCTATCTCGAGATGGAAGAGACCTCATAGGTCAATCCCCTTCATCTTACAGATTGAAGTAACGGGGGCCCAGGAAGTGAAGTGACCTGCCAAAGGACACAGAGGCAATAAGTGTCAGAGGTGGGATTTGAACCCAGGACTCGACTCTAGACCCAGCATTCTCATAGGATGTCTCTCTATTTTCTAAACCAGTTCAGATAATGCCAAATATGTTTAACTGAAATGAAGCTCTTCTGGATGGAGAGAGCTATACTCTCTGAGAAGAGAAAAGGTGCTTCTTTTCCGAGGAATCTTGCTATGGAAACGTAGGTGCTGTCAGATAATGGATCATTCAGCAAAGAACAGAGGAAGAAGAGAACGGGGGTGTGCTGGTGACACCCCTTGAAGAGACACTGAGGGGGCTGCCTTGCTGGGGTAAGTGGAGGGGGATTGGAGTCCTGGAGGAGACAGAAAACCTGCTGAGTCTCCTCCAACCCAATGACTGACTCCCACTAGTGCTGGTGACTCACGTGGTACCTGCAACACTCCCAGAAGCACTGTAAGGATTATGAAGTCTTGGGCAGGAAACTGAAGACCAGAGGGGCACAGATGGTACTTCTGTCACTGCAGCTGCCAATGTGAGGCAAAGCCTCTGGAAGAGAAGACTGAATCTAGGAATGAAGAGCTGCTTAAGGAGATGGTGTCAGAGAATGGGACTGGGATTTCTGGATCTCGGCCCAGGATTTAGATGTGATGGGCTGGCTGGGGATGGAGCGTAAACTAACAAGGGCTACTAAGAAGATATCGGCTTGTTGATGGATTGGCGGATTCATTGGGGGGTGTTTGTGGAAAATGACTGATGCAAAAATAAAACTTTTTAACAAAACCAAATAATGCCTGATTAACCTCATTGAAAAAAAAAACACATTTATTAGACTGGCAGATAAGGAGACTTCCATAGAGTTTAACCTAGATTTTAAAAATATATTTTAAAATTTGCTTTGTTAAATATTTTCCAATTACATTGAAAAATTTTTTAATATAAATTAAAAAAATTTTTTTGACTTCCAAATTCTCTTCCACCCTCCTACCCCCTCTCCAACTCGTTGAGAAGGCAAGCAATATATCAATTATATATGGAAAGTCATGCAAAATACATGTACATATTAGCTATTTAACCTCAATTTCAACAAAACATTTGACAAAGCTTCTTATTATTCTTGTGGAAAAGATGGCAAGGTGTGGGCTAGACAACAATACACTTAAGTAGACTTAAGAATGATTGAATGGCCAGGCTCAAAGTAGTCATTAACAGTTTGATATTACAATAATAATAGCCAGCATTTCTCTAAGTTTGTAAGGTGCTTTACAAATATTATCTCATTTGATCATCACATGAACCCCAGGAGGTAGGTGCTATTATTATTTCCATTTTACAGATGAGGAAACTGAGGCTGAGAGAGATTAAGTGACTTGCCCAGCATCACAGAGCTAGAAAGTGTCAGAGGGTGGATTTGAATTCAGGTCTTCCTGATTCCAGGTTCAGTGCTACATCTCTGGCTGCCTAGTCAACTAGGAAAAGGGCTTTCCAGTGAATTGTTCTGGAGATCTGTGCTTGGCTGGTTGACATTTTTAACAGTAACCTACATAAAGGTATGGATGGGCCCACTTAACAAATCTGTAGATGACACAAAGCTCGGGAAACAATAAACCCTCTGGGTTGATAATGCCAAGATCCCAAACAATCTTAATAGGTTAGAATTCTGGGCCATACCCAATAAAGTGAAATTTACTAGAGTAAATGTAAAGTCTTACCCTTGGGTTCAAAAAATCAACCTAACACCATAAGGAGAAGGGGGAAGAAAAGCATGACCAAATGGTAGTTTGCCTATAAAAGATCTGGGATTTTAATGGACTCAAGATGAGTCAGCAGTGTGGTAGGTAATGAGATTTTAAGCTGCATTAAGAGAAGCATTTCTCCTCTACGCTGAACTCCGGACTCTCTGGGTTTTCTCTACTATCCCACTGAAACCTCCTTATACTGGAATCTCATGACACTCCTAGATTTCACATACTGGAAGTACCCTCCACCCTGGTAATCTATGCCTATGACTGGCTCGTTCTTACCAGAACCTACATTTTAAGGATGATTCTCAGGTCAGCCATGTCTTCATTCCTTTTCAGGCTACACTTTTGATTCTGGACTTTCTCTAACATGTCCCCATGCTGAATACTTTCATCTTCTTCTCTTCCTCTCTCATTTCAACTTGCTTTTATGTGCCAAAGCTTCTTGAGGGCAGGCACCGTTTTTCTGTTTGTTTTTGTATCCCCAGTGCCTGCCACATCATAAGCACTTAATAAGTGGGTTTAAAACTTGGGTATAGGACGAGGGAGGTGACGGTCCCACCACACTCTGCCCTGGTCAGGCCCCAACAGGAGTTTTGTGTTTCCTAGGTGTCATACTTTAAGATGGACTCCGGAGCAGCTTCAGGGGAAGGTGATGAAGATGACGAAAGCCCTCAAGATCATGTCACGAGAGGATCAGTTCACAGAAAGAGAGATAGTTTAGAGAAGAGACACAGGGAGAACACAATACATACCTCACAGAATTCTTTTTCAGATGGATGGCCTGTGAGGACACTATCTGATTCCTGACACTCTTCTCTCTGACCTGCTCTGCTTTGTCTCCCACCATTCCCAGGTTAAAGACGGGTCCAGTAAAATTCTGTTAAACAGTCTGCCTCTCCCACTTCCTTAAAACGATCATGTAGATCCTAATGTTTTTAGGTTGTGTCCCCTTGGTAGAATGTAGGACACTTGAGGACAAGAGCAGATTTATTTTTTTTGTCTTTGTGCTGCCAGCCTAATGCCTGGATCCTGGTACTTGTTTAATAAACACCTGATGGACTGAATTGGATAAAGACAATTTGTGGTGGAATGGAGACTCAAACTCAGAACTTGTGGCTGAGAGAGTGACTTGCCCAAGGTCACACAACTAGTTAAAGCCTGACTTCCTGACTCCAGGTTCAATGCTCTATCTACTGCATTTTGTGTGTGTGTGTGTGTGTGTGTGTGTGTGTGTCTGCGTATGTTGGGTACCTTTGTTGGTGTGATGAAGCCCACGGAACCCATTTCAGAATAAGGTTTTTAAATGTCTAAACTAAAATACATAGAACTACAAAGGAAACTAATTATATTGAAATACTTAACAAAATATTTTATTGAGCAAAACACAAATATTGAAAGTGTATTGGAATACACATCAAAATATTTTTAAAACAGGTCTGTGGAGACTATGTTAGGAACCACTACTGTATGGGGGATTTACAGGGAAAGATGGGTGAGACCGGCACGGGATGAGGGCATGGATAGCAGGGGAGGGAAGGCCCATGCCGATTAAGCCACAGATCCAACCCAATATATCCAACCCAGTGATATCCAGGACAGAATACGGTTCTACCAAATGTGGTCTGAGTCACGACGTGGCCACATGAGTTAGGGCCCACCCCCATTCTTACCGTATTTACCGGAGCAGAGCCAGCCAGTGATGGCGATAGTGATGTGAAGCTGTTTCCCATCAGTTAAGGGTAAGAATTCAAATTCTTCTATGGCTCCCACTCGCTTCTTCATCTTGTAGCCTAAAGACCAGAGGAGCATGGATTTAGAGCTGGGAGGACCTTGGAAGACACTGAGTCCAAATTTCTCATTTTATTTTTTTAAATCATATTGTATGTCTTTTTAATCATCAAAAATTGGTTGTTTCTCTCTCTTCTTCCCTCCTCCTTAATTTGAGGATGAAAGGAAAATGGAATCCCTGTTACAAACACGTATGGTCAAGCAAAACAAACGTCTGCATTGTTACTGTTGTTGAATTGTGGTGACTCTTCATGACCCTGTGGACTACACTGTCCATGGGGCTCTCTTGGTAAAGACACTGGAGTGGTTTGCCATTTCCTTCTCCAGGGGATTAAGGCAAAGAGAGGTTAAGTGACTTGCCCAGGTTCACACAGCTAGTAAGCGTCTGAGGTCAGACTGGAACTTGGGTCTTCCTGATGCCAGGTCCAGTGCTCCATTGACCGAGTCATCTAGCTACCTCCAATTTCTGTACTGACCATGTCCAGAAGACATATATGTGTATGTGTGTGTAACTACCACCAAAAGATAGATGTGAGTATATGCACACACACATATAAATGCATGTTTGTTGTTGTTCAGTATTTTTGGTCATGTCTAGTATTTTGTGACCCCATTGGGGTTTTCTTGGCAGAGATGCTGGAGTAGTTTGACATTCCCTTCTCCAGCTCATTTTACAGATGGGGAAACTGAGGCAAGCAAGGTGAAATGGCTTGCCCAGGGTCACACAGCTAGTAAGTACCTGAGGTCACACGAGCTTAGAAAGATGTCTCTTCCAGGCCCAGCATTCTATGCCACCTAGTGGCCGCATACATACAAATACATGTCTCATTATGCACTCATCTATCATCCCTCATCACGAGGTAGGTAGTACGCTTCAGCATTAGTCATCTAGAATTGTACCAACTCTCTCATTTTACAGATGAGAAAACTGAGTCTCAGAGGAATTAAATAACTTGCCTAGGGTCACAAGCCATTTTCTTTTAGAGGGGGAAAGGCAGGGCAATGGGGGTTAAGTGACTTGCCCAAGGTCACACAGCTAGTTTTTGTGTTAAGTGTCTGAGGCCACATTTGAACTCAGGTCGTCCTGACTCCAGGGCCAGTGCCCTATTCACTGCACCACCTAGCCGCCCTGTCACAAGCCATTTTTGAACTTGGGTCAATAACTCTTGTCCCCTGAAATTATCTCCCTGGTGGCTAGGTGGTCATTAAATTTTGAATCTTGTGCTCTTGCTAATAAATCTATTGTTCAATCAAATCAGCTCTAATCTTCCAGGACATCTACGGCAACATCCCTGCATGTTTGTTCTCTCTCTCTCTCTCTCTCTCTCTCTCTCTCTCTCTCTCTCTCTCTCTCTCTCTCTTGGAGGGGGGAAGGAAGGCAGGGCAATCGGGGTTAAGTGACTTCCCCAAGGTCACATGGCTAGTTTTTGTGTTAAATGTCTGAGGCCAGATTTGAACTCAGGTCTTACTGACTCCAGGG
>NW_027187400.1:14078475-14099072 GCF_028583685.1 Petaurus breviceps papuanus | reverse complement strand
ATTCCTATAACTTGATAAAACAAACAGAAACATCCCTGCCCTCAAGAGGTTGACACTCTTCTTAGGGGTTGGGAAAAGGAATACAAGGGATCTGTAAATAAACCATGAGGCAAAGCCATTCTGAGAAGAGAGTGCTAATAACTGGGGTCAGGGTGGGAAGCAGGCAGAGTAGGGGTGCAAAAGCAATCCAGAAGGGCTTCATGTAGGAGATGGCACCAGAGCTGTGCTCAGCAGGAGGTCTGGGGGGGATGGATGACAAAGCTGTACAGGTGTGAACCCAGCACTCCCTTTAGCCAATAAGAATGGAGCTCTCTAGGGTCACCAGAGCATCCTGTGGTTGGTTAAGACTCGGTCCCTGCTACTCTGACCTGCACGCTCTTTTTGCTCAGGCCTTTCCTGATTTCTTCTCTACTGGGGGGTAGGGAGTGGGAGGAAGGTAAGGGAATAAACATTTATGCAGCACCTACTACCGTGTTTCCCTGATAATAAGACACTGTCTTATTAATTTTTTTGGACAGAAAAACACCAGAGGGCTTATTTTCAGGGGAGGGCTTATTTTAATGAACATTGACAGCAATTTTAATAAACAGGTAAATGTGAACAAAAAAATGTACCTTTATTCAATAAGCAAATCACTGGGGAAGAACAGGATGACACGCTCACTGCTGCAGCTCTGATTGGATGCAGCTCGGAGCGTGGTATGCGTTTCACGGGGCGGGGGGGACGGTGCATACAGAGGGTACTGTAATGTAGTGTGTAGCGCAGGGGATCACCTTCACTACAGTAGCAATCTCAATAGGGCTTATTTTCGGGGGAGGGCTTATTTTAGAGGAATCTTACACAGTAAGGGGAGGGCTTATTTTTGGGATAGGTCTTATTATTGGGGAAACACGGTATATAACAGGCCCTCTGCTAAACACTTTTACAAATATTATCTCATCTGATTGTCACAACAACCCTGGGAGTTTTGTTATTGTTTGTTATTGTCAGTATTGTTATTCTCCTCATTTACAGTTGAGGAAACTGAGGCAGACAGAAAGTTCAGTGAGTTGCCCAGAGTCATACAGCTAGTCAGTGTCTGAGGTGGGATTTGAACTCAGGTCTTCCAGATTCTAGGTCCAGTATTCTCTCCATTATACCACCTAGCTGCCTAACTGTTGTTAATGAACAATATTAATGAGACCATTAAGTATACCAAAGGTAAAAACAGAGAGCTGTGTCTGGAAAGCAATGGGACTACATGGTTACATAACCCTCCAGGCTCTGGCATCAGTATCAACATCTTTCTTTGATGCTGGTGACTGGGCATCTTTGGCCAGGATGCAGATGATTCAGCCACTGGGTACTTGTGATGGTCCCTACAGAGAAGTGAGTGTTCACAGAACAGAACGTGACCCGGAGGGAGAGAGGGAGAGCAGTAGCTTTCAGAGTGAGGCAGGATGTGTTTGGGTGTGAGTCCCTGGCTAGACTCTGGAATGGGAATGAGAGGGAGGGTGCATCTGTGTATGCATCCAGGGGTGTGTTGGAGTCAGTTTCCAAGATGGAAAGTCAATTGTTAGATTTTCAATGTGAGCATTTGCACCTTAGAAGAAATCATTTTGTTCTGATCATTTTGTTAATTATCTAGACTTAAGAAAGTGATGGAGAAAATGGCAGTAATTGAGGTTAAACTTTTAAGTGTGTCCTGTGCAGTTTTTTTCCCCTAGAAATGTTAAACATTTACTAGCATACCCCTGCTTGGGACTCCCTAAAGTTGGATATTTGAGCCTGGATCTGCAGAGATTGGGAGGATCATGACAGGCCCCAGAGACAGTCATGCATTTAGCCAGAGACATCCAGCATAAGCCTCTGGTTCCCAGGGCTTCTCTGCCTTCCAACAGTGGCTCCATTTAAGCACTAAGGACAACTGGCCGTGAATCATACTTGGTCTTGTAAACCTACACTGTCATCCTTTTATAGTCTGAAAGCTGGAAGGGACCTCAGAGGTCACCTGGTCCAACCTACTCATTTAAAAATAAGGAAAACCCCAGAGAGGTTAATTGATTTGTCCACGTTAGTAAATGGCAGAGATGGGGTTTGAACCCTGGCCCCTTGACCCAAAATCAGCATTCCTTCCACTGCACCATAAATTTATCTGAACTGGCATTTGATGACAAGAGACCTTGTGACTGTGGTGTAAGCCTGAAAGCAGTGAGACTGTATGATTCACTTCTGAATGACCAGTCTGTTAAACAATCAGCAACAACAAAAACCTCAATAGAATGGCCTGGTGCCGTCCTACGGCCTAGGGGCTGCCAACAGCTGGCCCTGAAGGGATGCAGCTTCTGGCCCACATGGCCATCTGCCTTCCCTTGGAGAGTCCCCTGGCCTAGCCTGAGGAGGGGCCTGGACTCAGCTGCAGAGTGTGCTTGAGCTATTGCGGGCAGTAACCATACTCATCCTCCTCTACGTTTGCAAAGCAATTTATAAATATTATCTCATTTAATTCTTACAACTTTGGGTAATAGGTGCTATTATTAACCCTATTTTATGGATGAGGAACCAGAAGCTGACAGAGGCTAATGATTTACCCAGGGTCATGCAACGACCAAGTGTCTGAGGTTGGATTTGAACTCAGGTCTGACTACAGGCCCAGCCCTCCATCCTCTGTATCATCTAATTATTTTTCTCATTAGCATCTCTAAAACCTTAGGGGCAAATTCACTTCTTCTCTTGGAAGCTCAGTTTCCTCATCTACAAAATGGGGACACAGATCGTTTCCACTCTGTCCTTAATGGGGCTCTCAGGAGGGGATATGCTTTGTAATCATAAACCACTGCAGAAATACCAGCAGTAGTTAGGATGTGAGATCAGTTTTCCAACCTTACCTGTCAGACCAGCTCCTGCAGCTCCAAAGAGGGAGGTTATGACCGCAATGCCTGCCACAGAGCCCAAAGCAGCAGCGCCCGTGGTGCCAATGAGAGCGGCTGCTCCTGCAGCCATGAAGGGGGCAGCCAGGCCACCTGTCACCCCTACGAGGAAAACAGGAAAGGATTTAACATGGAGCCTCCATCCACCTGCCCAGTGACCTTCCACACTAGAATTCTGTCCCAGGCCACAAACTCCCCTTTATGTATTGTTAGTGCCCTGAAGCCAGGGACTGTCTGATTTTACATATACGACTATGACTACTACTACTGATGATGATAATGGTAATGATGATAGCTAGTTTTTATAAAGCACTTACTATGTATCAGACATTGTGCTAAGTGCTTTACAAATACAATCTCATTTGATCTTCACAACCCTGGGAGTAGGGGCTATTATTAACCCCCTTTTACAAATGAGGTAAGTGAGGCAAATAGGGTTAAGTGACTTGCTAGTAAGTATCTGAGGCTAGATTTGAACTCAGGTCTTCCTGACTCCAGGCTCAGTATTGAACCAACTAGTTTTTTCTGTCCTTAGACTTAGCACACACTAAATGCTAAATAAATGCTTTTTCATTCATTCAGTCATTTGAAAATATGAAACTTGTAAAGAGGTTATTATAATAGCCTAATCGAGAAGTATGAAGGATTTGACTCATGATAATTATAAAGAAGCGGAAAAGAGGGTCAGGACAAAACGTTACTACACTGGGGATATCTTATTGCTATGAGGTCTGTATCCCAAAGAGATCAAAGAAGAAGAAAATAACCTATATGTATAAAAATATTGATAGCAGCTCTTTTGTGGTGGCAAAGAATTAGAAACTGAGGAGATCCCCATGAACTGGGAAACAGCTGAACAAGCTGTGGTAAGAGGATGTTGTAGAATACTATTGTGATGAAAGAAATGATGAAGGGGAAGGCTTCCAAAAAACCTGGGAAGACTCATCTGAACTGATGCAAAGCCACGTGAGCAGAACCAGAACAATGTATAAAATAACAATATTAATACAATAACAACAAAAGACAAACAACTTTGAAAGACTTAGAAACTCTGATCAATGTAATGACCAATCACAATTCCAGAAGAGCCAGGATGAAACCTGCTACCCACCTACAGACAGAGAGATAACAGACTGGAGGCTTGGGGTGGACTAGGAAAGGAAATGTGTGTGTGTGTGTATATGTACACATGTATATATGTGTGTATGTACACACACATATATGTAAGGGTATATGTATACAGAGAGGGGAAGACTATTGGGAGTTTGTTTAGCTTGGCTATGAACATTTTTTTATTAGTTAATTTATTTATTTTTAGTTTTCAACATTAGCTTCCCTAAGTTTTAAATTTTCTCCCCTTCCCCCTCCCTCTCCCCAAGACGGCTTGCAATCTGATATAGACTCTATATCTACATTCCTATTAAACATATTTTCACATTAGTCATGTTGTATAGAAAAATTATAATGATTGGGAGAAACCATGAGAAAGAAAAAAAACAAAACAAAAAACAAAAAAAGAAAGTAGTCTTCTTTGCTCTGCATTCAGATTCCATGGTTCTTTCTCTGGATGTAACTGGCATTTTCCATCATTAGTCCTTTGGAACTGTTTTAGGTCCTTGCATTGTTGAGAAAGGCTAGGTATAACAAAATCAGACTTCATACACTGTGGCTGTTACTATATACAATGTTTTCCTGGTTCTGCTCACTTCACTCTGCATCAGTTCATGTAAGTCTTTCCAGGTTTTTCTGAAGTCTGCCTGCTTACCATTTCTTATAGAACAATAGTATTCCATGACATTCATATACCACAACTTGTTCAGCCATTTTCCAATTGATGGACATCCCCTCAATTTCCAGTCCTTGGCCACCACAAAGAGAGCTGCTCTAACTATTTTTGTACATGTGGGTCCTTTTCCCATTTTTATGATCTCTTTGGGATATAGCCCTAGAAGCAATATTGCTGGGTCAAAGAGTATGCACATTTTTATAACCCTTTGGGCATAGTTCCAAATTGCTCTCCAGAATGGGTGGATCAGCTCACAGTTCCACCAACAATGAGTTAGTATTCCAACTTTCCCACATCTTCTCCAGTATTTATAATTTTCCTGTTTTGTCATGTTAGCCAATCTGATAGGTGTGATGTGATACTTCAGAGTTGTTTTGATTTGCATCTCTCTAATCAGTAGTGATTTAGAGCATTTTTTCATATGATTATAGATAGCTTTAATTTCTTCCTCTGAAAATTGCCTGTTCATATCCTTTGACCACTTATCCATCAGGGAATGACTTGTATTGTAAATTTGACTCAGTTCTCTATATATTTTAGAAATGAGACCTTTATCAGAAACACTAGTTGTAAAAATTATTTCCCAGATTTCTGCTTCACTCCTAATCTTGGTTGCATTGGCTTTGATTGTGCAAAAACTTTTCAATTTAATGTAATCAAAATTATTCATTTTCCATTTCAGTGTGTTCTCTATCTCTTGTTTGGTCTCCATTCTCCATAAATCTGACAGATAAACTATCCCTTGCTCCCTTAATTTGTTTATAGTATCAGCCTTTATATTTGAATCATGTACCTATTTGGACTTTATTTTAGTAAACGGTGTCAGATGTTGGTCTATGTCTAATTTCTGCCATACTATTTTCCAGTTTTCCCAGCAGTTTTTGTCAAACAGTGAGTTCTTATCCTAGAAGCTGGGGTCTTTGGGTTTATCAAACAGTAGATTGCTATAAGCATTGACTACTGTATCTTGTGTACCTAACCTATTCCACTGATCTATCCCTCTATGTTTTAGTCAGTATCAAGTAGTTTTGATGACTGCTGCTTTATAATACAATTTAAGATCCAGTATGGCTAGGCTATCTTCCATAGAATTTCTTTTCATTAATTCCCTTGATATTCTGGAACTTTGTTCTTCCAGATGAATTTTAACATTATTTTTATTGGAATTAATTGTTCTTTAAATGTCTGATAGAATTTGCTTGTAAATCCATTTGGCCCTGGAAATTTTTTCCTAGAGAGTTCATTGATAGCCATTTCTTTTTCTGAGATGGGGTTATTTAAGTATTTTACTTCCTCTTCTGCTAATCTGGGCAATTTATATGGGCATACCCCTGGGCAAAATAATTCTTAATTGTTTTAATTTCCTCTTTATTAGTGGTGAATTCACCCTTTTCATTTTTGATACTGGTAATTTGGTTTTCTTTGTTTTTTTAAATCAAATTAACCAAAGGTTTATCAATTTTATTTTACTTTTTTTCATAAAACCAGCTCTTAGTTTTATTTACTAGTTCAATAGTTTTCTTAATTTAATTTCATTAATCTCTCCTTTGGTTTTCAGTATTCTAATTTGGCATTTAATTGAAGATGGCTATGCACATTTGTTATGAAGGTATTCTTTCCTTTTCTTTTTCAATTGGAGGTTTAGCGGGAGAGAAAATAAATGCTCATTACTTGGAAAATAAAATCTGAAAATGCAAAATGAAAACAAAAGGTTTAAAAAAAGGGAAGAATGTAATTTAGAAAAAAATCAGCCCTGGCACCCACTTGGCTTGGAGTGGGGGTGGGTTTTGAGGCCGATGGGCCCAAGTGGAGGTGGCCCTAAGGTTATGCTGGGGGAGTGAGAGGAGAGTCTCCTTCATCGTTCTAGGTCATAAGGCTAGCCAAATTTCAACCTGCCCTTTCACTTTAGATTCTAGGCAATCTTTCCTGTCTGATTAGATTAGGGAGTTTCTGGACCGTGCCCCAAAGCCTCAAAGGTAGTCCTTACCTATCGCTGTCCCACCTCCAACAGTCGCCAGGCCAATTAGGAGATAACGCTTCCATTTTTTCCGATTTTCTCTTTTTTTTCTTAAAGCTTCAGCAGCTCTGGAGGTGGGAAGGGGAGAGAAGGAAGAAGAGGAAGAGGAGGGGGAAGAAAGATCTGTGAGAGTAGCCCTCATGCTTCGTGGCTCCCAGATTCACCCACAATGCCGGGGTAATCATAGGGCTTCCACCATGCAAGGCTCAATGACAAAAACACCACGGATCATCACTGATTTTAAAGGGCTGAGAAGCCCAACTGGACACAACGTTCAGTACGTGCTTATACTTACCCTTTCGATCCATCCTAACTGGACTGCAGTTTGAATAATGAAAAAAAGCACAAAAGGTTTTTAAAAATAGATGTACTGGGAACATCAGTGACTACACCCTGTGATCTTCTCTGTGCTCTCTCACTCCCCCTTTCCCCCTGCCCCCACCTAGGTACTGCGAATCAAGGTCTTTCAGAAATGTTGAGAAGCTGTGGTGAAAAGGGCACTCAAAATGCCTGCCTTTGGGCCAGAATCTTTAAGACTTGAAAGGCAAATTCTAAAAAAATTGGAAAACGAGAGTCTGGCAAAACCGTAGAAGGAGGTGTGACACACACACACACACACATATATACAAGTACACACACACACATATATATATGTATATAATATATACATGTATGTATGTATATACTTTTTAAAGCTTGATACAGTTAAAAAGATCACCTAGATTTTCCAAATACAATGCTCAGTTCTTAGGTGCTGTGTCAGAATCCTAGAATGTCAGAGCTGAGAGAGCCCTTAGAACCCAGGATGTCAGGGCTGGGAGGGCCCTTAGAACACAGAATGTTAGAGCTGGGAGGGCCTTAGAACACAGGATGTCAGGGCTGGGAGAGCCCTTAGAACCCAGGATGTCAGGGATGGGAGGGCCCTTAGAACACAGAATGTTAGAGCTGGGAGGGCCTTAGAACCCAGGATGTCAGAGCTGGGAGGGTCCTTAGAACACAGAATGTTAGAGCTGGGAGGGCCTTAGAACCCAGGATGTCAGAGCTGGGAGGGCCTTAGAACACAGGATGTCAGAGTTGGGAGTGCCCTCAGAACACAGAATGTCAAAGCTGGGAGGGCCTTAGAATCCAGGATGTCAGGGCTAGGAGGGCTCTTAGAACACAGAATCTCAGAGCTGGGAGGGCCTTAGAACCCAGGATGTCAGGGCTGGGAGGGCTCTTAGAACCCAGGATGTCAGAGCTGGGAGGGCCCTTGGAATCCAGAACTGAGTGACCCTTTCTGAGCCTCAGTTTCCCCATTTATCATGAGGATATGATAATATGTGCTATCTACTTCACAGTGACTTGCCAGGGTCAAACAAGTACCATCAAGTAGAAGAGTTAGGTAGCAGGTTTATATCAAGCTGAACATTCCCATTTTTGCACGGAGCCAGTTTCTAAAGTCCCATAGCAAGGAAAAATGTATCTCTAACACCAGGTCACTAGATGGTGTGGTGGATAGTGCTGACCTTGGAATTAGAGGCCTGGGGTTCAAATCCTGTCTCAGACACTTCCTAGCTGTTTGATCCGTCCCCCCCCCCCCAACCTAAGTCCCTTAACCTCACTTTGCCCATCTATAACGTAGGGATAATCATAGGGCTGTTTCAAGGATCAGATGTGATAATATACATGAAGTGCTTTGTAAGCCTTAAAGTGTTATAGAGAAACTAACTACAATTACTCTTATTTTAACACTATCCATCTGCATAACATCTTATAAATTATGAAGCACTTTTGTCACAAATATCCTGGGAAGTAGGCAGCATAGGAATCATCACCCCCCACTTTACAGATGGGGAAACAGGCTCAAAAAAGGTACAAGGCTAATAAATGCCAGACTCAGGACACAAACCAGCCCCCCGACATCCATCTCACTGTGTGCTGCCCCATTGTGAAACTACAGGCTCTCTCTTTCCCTTCCCCTTTGCCACACCTGTGGGGTATGGTGAGTCCAAAGCACGCAGCTCTAAGGCCAGATGCAGAGATGACCCCAAAGCTCGCCCTGCCTTGGCTCTCCAGAGCAGGCTGAGTGAAAGACACTTATCAGAGAAAAAGGCATGAGGCCCAAGGGAAGGGGCTGGAGCACCCTGCCCTGTATGCTAGTCTTCCAGGATGATTATTTATGTTGGACTGATTAGATACGCTGGAAGTCTGGCACCCAATACAGCTGCGGCTCTGATCAAGGCAGTGACCCACAGTCCTCACTGCCCATTCCAGGAGGGTCAACGTTCATCCTCCTTTATCGACAGAGACACAAGGGAGCCTTGAAGCAGGCAAATGATGTCACTCAATCTGTAGTAGCTGTAGTAAGAGTGGTGGTAGTAGTTGTGGTGGTGGTGGTAGCAGTGATAGCAGGAGTGGTAATGGTAGTAGTAGTAATATCAGACACCTTAAAATGTACAAAGATCTTCACATGGGTACATAATAGGCCCACAGTTCTAGACTGGAAGGGGCCTCAGCAGTTACCTAGTCCAGTCCCTCTGTCTCACGGATGGGTAAACTGAGGGCAGTGACTTGCCCAAGGTTGGTCAATCAATCAGGCAACAAGCATTTCATGAGCCCAGCAACGCGCCAGGCATTGTTCTAGGGGTACACGGGATACAGAGCACAAATTGTGAAACAGCCTCTCTTTGCAAGGAGTTTCTATCCTAAGGGGGGAGACAAGTCCACATTCAGTCCCCATTCAGCACAAATATAAAGAGAAGAAATATGAAGCAGGGGAACAAGAGGCAGCTTTAGGGGGAGGGCATCGGGAAAGGCTTCTGGGAAATGGCGCCTAAGCTGGCTTCCTCTTAAAGGAGGGGGGGGGCCCAGATGAGGTGAAGGTGCCACTGTGTCCTCCAAGCTTCACAATAATCCTTTTTTTTGCTTTGAATTCGCAGTACCTGGCACACACTCATACCCTGGCACGTGGACATCTTTAAACTTAGGCATTTTATGTTTCTTCATTATTAATATTAATAAACTGCTTACTGATATTTAAGACCATTACTATTTCTTTATTATTAATTGTAAGCCGTGGGCAAGCTCCTTTCCCTCCCTGAGCCTCAGTTTTCTCCTCAGTCAAAGGCCTGGATTGGACTAAATGCAGGGAAGGGAGGGAGGGATCCTTGGTTCTAATTCTAGCTCCATGGCTGGATGATTTAGGAGGCAAGCAGGGGGGGGGGGGAGAAAGGCTTGGACATCTGCCAGTCCGCCCTCAAAGGGTGTTTGTCTTAGAGAAGAAAACGCTGGGAGAAACCTCACCGGGTGACCGCATTATAGCCAAGAGGAGGAGGACTGTCCTCTGTCCTAGAGAAAAGGCAGAGATGAGCGAAACTTGGGAAAACAAACAAACAACAATGGCCCAGAGGCAGGTAGCTTCTTCATCTCTGTAAGAATAAGGGTAGCAGCAATGACCGTGAGGATGGGGACAATTCCAGGCTCCTGCTCAGCTCTAAATTTTGTTTTCCTGTGACTGGAGAAGCAATGTGACATCAGGGATAGAGCCACAGACTTGGAGTCTATAAGACCTGGGTTCAAATCCAACACTTAATTAGCTGTGTGACCCCTGGCCAATCATTTCATCTCTCTGGTTCTTGGTTTTGTCATCTGTAAAATGGGGAAGTGAAGTCTGTCCTACAGACAGCTCACAGGACGTAGTTCACAGTTACAAAACTCAAACAACACCTTTACCAACTCTAAATGCACGCTCGTAAATGCTAGTGAAAGCTCTATAGGCATGCTATGACTGCTATCATTAAAAAAAAAGTTTTCTCAGTTTAAAAAAAGCAATTTTCTCTCCCTCTCATTTCCCTCCTGTCCCATTAGGAAAAAACCTGCACATATGTATAGTTAAACAAAACAAATTTCTTGCATAGGACACATACAAAAATATCCTATCATTCTACTGATGACCCCCAGAATCACCCAGAGAATGTCTACAGACAAGGCACACAACGTCTCTGTGCCCCAGAGCAGGGTGGGGGGGACTCTCTGAGACCCTAAGGTGCAGTGAAGGTGCTGCTCTGCATTGGTAGAGGAAGACTCCTCACCCGTATGTTTTAACAAGACAGGGACAGGTATGATCTACTTTTTAAAATGATTTACAGCTAAAATGGTTAAATGAAACAACAAAAACAGTTTTGATCATTAAAAAGGCTAGTTGCAGTTAATTAGAAAATCCCTTTACTCGGGGAACATCGCTTGGTCCTCACAACACTCCTGGGAGGAAGGCATTAAAGGGGCCATGATACCCATCTTACAGATGAGAAAACTGGGGCTCATTTCCTGAGAACAGATCTTCCTGAAAGTTACAAATGCCGTCTTACTCAGACTCTTCTTCCTGCCTTTCCTTCAGGCTCTCCAGCAACATCTCTTCCAGGTTCTCCAGCTCCTCCGGGGAGATTTTCAGCAGCCAGGAGACATGGCACACAAGGACCCTGGCCCGAGCA
The DNA here is from genome assembly GCF_028583685.1 of Petaurus breviceps papuanus. Lineage (NCBI taxonomy): Eukaryota > Metazoa > Chordata > Mammalia > Diprotodontia > Petauridae > Petaurus > Petaurus breviceps. The sequence continues at coordinate 14,087,891 of NW_027187400.1, read as the reverse complement.
TCATAGGAGCCTTCAGGTGGAACAAAAAAAGTGGGGGATTAACAAAAAACGTGCTTTTACTGGATTATTATCAAGAATCAGAATAGAGCACGTTGAAGGAGGCAGTATAAAACGTTTTCCTCACCATGATCCTGTGAGGTAGAGAGTGTGGAGGATTTGTCATTCCCCTTTTACAGATGGGAACACTGATGCCCAAGGAGCAGAGAAGACTCACCTAGGATCACACTAGAAAAGGCTGGAGCCAGGAATCAAACCCATGGCCTTTGATTCTAAGTCCTGTGGTCCTTCTACTGTGCTGAACACTCCCACAACACAAGTATTAATGATGACCCAAATTTCCACGGTGCCTTTAAAGATTTACAAGGCATTTCCCTTATGGAAATAACCTCCTCTAAGGTGATCTTGTACCCACTCTGCATGGATCTATCCAGGAAAGGGTGCCACACCAGGAATCAGGAAGACCCAAATTCAAATCCTGCCTTTAGATACTTGCTAGCTGCAATCTTGGGTGAGTCACTTAACTGCTGCCTGCCTCAGTCTCCTCATCTGTAGAATGGGATCCCAACAGCACTGACCTCCCAAGGTTGTTGTGAGATTCAAAGGAGTGATCACTGAGGGTGTAAAGCACTGCAAGCCTTAAAGTGTTACATGCATGGCAGCAACTATAAACCTCTTTTTAACATCCATTTATATGGGTCTGCCCCATTAGAAAGTAAGCTCCTACAGGGTAGGGCCTTTCATCTTTTCCTTTATATTCCCAGAGATTAACACTGTGATGGACACAGACAATGTTAAGGTATGCATTTGTTGATTAACGGGTTGGTAAATATTAGCAGGGGAGGCTAGGTGGCGCCACAGTGTAGAATACCAGACCTGGAGTCAGGCGATCTCTCAAGTTCAAATCCTGCCTCAGATACTTTCTAGCTGTGTGACCCTGGTCAAGTCACTTCACCCTGTTAGCCTCAGTTTCCTCATCTGTAAAATGAGCTTGAGAAGGAAATGGCAAAGCATTCCTGTATCTCTGCCAAGAAAAGCCCAAATGGGATCAGAGAGTCAGACATGACTTAACTCAACCACAAATATTATCATCACCATTTCATAGATGAGAAAAGGGGACAACTGAATGATTATAGGATTACAGACCTCAAACTGGAAGGGTCCTCATAGGCCATTGAGTCCAATCTCTACACTTTACAAATGAGGAAACTGAGGCCCAAGGAGGTTACATGATTTGCCCAGGTATCAGGCATCAAAAGTGAGATCTGAACTCAGTTCCTCTGATTACAGTCAGGTGATTTTTCTACCAACTAGTCCAAGGTCACAAAGCTAGCATGTGGCACAGGCAGAATTCAGCCGAGATCGCCTAAGTTTCTCCATCTGTAAAATGAAGGGGTTGGACTCAGTGGCCTCTGAGGCCTTTTCCAGCTCCAGCTTTATGAGCCCTCCCCCTTCTGTGAGCCCCATGGTCTAACTTTTCTCCAAGAATGGGATGGAGATAGTATGTCCTCATGTACCGTGCCCAGTAAAAGACAAGTGAAGCCTGGGAAAGTATGAAATAACAAGGGTGAGAAGTGGAAGGGAATTGTGAGGGAGAATGAAGATGAAGCCCCCTGTCCACTCTTCCTGTCTGGCTGGTGGCTGGCAAGGGCCAAGCCCTCTGAGAACAGGACCTGCTTCTATTTTGCTTTTCTTTGAATTCCCATCACTAAACACAGAGCCTGACATACATAGGTGCTTAATAAATGCTAGTGGACTGACTGACTAGGGTTCCAGAGATGGGGGTCTGTGCCCACTTGGTGATGGTATGAGAGCCCAGCCCTGAGGGTGGATAGGATAAGGGAAGACACTGGCCAGGGTGGGTCTGAATGGCAGGCCATGGGAAAGGAAGAGCTGCAGCAGCTGGGAGGGTCCCAAGAAACCCTACCTCCAAGAGAACAGGGGCCTTAAGGCACCAGGGAGAAGGCCCATGATCTACACTTAGTCCCACTGGAAGTTACATAACTAGTTAATATTTCTCGTTCAAAGAACCCACATTTATATAGGATCTAGAGATGCACAAAATGCTTTCCTCACCCAGCTGGGCAGTATAAATATCCTTATCCCCATTTATAGGTGGAGATTATGAGCCATAGCACTCCGGTGCAGCATGAGGAGAAATGGAGGTTGGCCATCTCAAGGATGAACCCATCAGCAAGGGTTCTCCAGCAGCTCAGATGAGTGAGGGCCAGGAGGAAAGCCTAAATAAGGTGAAGAGGGTAGAAACGGAAAAAGTCCCCTGATGAGGCTGGGACACTTGGGCCTGCTCCCTCACCCAGGCACACCCTTCTCAGGCCTCCCCAGACCTGTATTAACCAGCTCACAACCAGCCCGATGGCTACGTGCTGAGGGTCAGACCACTCGAGCCTGCCGGTTACTGGGTTAGCCTGACGGCTCCTTTGGAGTAAACAGCTGCTATTAGAAGCAGGAGATAATCAGTGCTAATGGCATTCAAACAGCCTTCGGCAGCTGTCATTAGTCAATGAGAATTATAAATAGACATTAATACAGGTGTCATTGATTAAGGTTGTGGTGACTAAGCTGATAGAACATCGGCCAAGATGCACACCATTGATTAAGATTTTCCAAGGGCCTCTGAGGTGCAAGACACTGGAATGTCAGCAGCCCCAAAGCTAATGCTTCAAATGTTCCAACACCAGGGTGGGCTGCCTCAAGAAGCAATGGCCATAATAGCAACAATAATATCTAACATTATTACACAGCATGAGAATGCTATCTCATTGGATCCTTTCAACAGGTCTGGGAGGCAGATGCTATGATTATCCCTAATTTACTTATGGGGAAACTGAGGCAGGCAGAGGTTAAGTGACTTACTCAGAGTCACACAGCTAGTACCTGAGACCAGACTGGAGCTCAGGTCTACCTGTCTCCAGCTCCAGTTGATGCCCCATTGAGACACCCAACAAGGTGCCTCCCATACTGCCAATCCTAACAGGGAGGGGAGTGTTGAGAGCATTTAGCATTTAGTGAAAAGCACAAAAGAATCAGGGCTTTAAGGTAGACAGCGGTCACTTTAAGGGATCGGGGGAGCTTCATGTCACAAGGGCCTTTAAAGTTTGTAAACTGGTAACTGGAGGATGATGGGTGCCTACTGCCTTAGTTTGCCCAATCAATCAATAAACATTTAGAAGTGCCTATGTACCAGGCACTGTGGACAGCTCTGGGCACCAACCACAGCTTAGGAAGGACACAGGCTGCAGAATGCTCCCAGGGCGAGTCTCTGTGCTGGGCTAAACATTCTTAGTTTCTTCAATTGGTCGCAGTTATACACTGAGAGCTGTAGGCCACCTAGTCCAACCCCTTCTTTTGAAGATGAGGAAACTGAGGCCCAGAGAGATCTAGTGACTGGTCCAAGGTTATACTACTTGTCTCAAGTTGGAGGGCCTGGGTTCCAATACCACCTTTGACCTTAGACAAGTTATGTGACCTCCATTTTCTCAACTGTAAAATTAGAGCATTGGACTAGATGGGCCCTGAGGAACCTTTCAGTTCTGGATCAATGATCCTATAATTACCTGAAGAACTGAGGAAGTTTTGCATAGAAAGGAGAACCCTCACCTGGGGACTGTTTCATGTTTTCTTTGTATTGCTTGCACTGAGCTCAGCACCTGGCCCAGAGTAAGTGCTTAATAAATGCTTTCTGACTGATAGGCTGGCTGACATGTTGGCTTGTACTCAAGTAAAGAGTGTCACGTGTGGAAGAGAAAATACATCTGTTGGGACAGTGTAGAGGGGATTCTGTTTAGGTAGGAGTCGGAGCAGGGGTAGGCAACCTGCAGCCTTGAGGCCACATTCCTTCTAGGCCCTTGGGCCTTTTGACTGAATCCATGTTTTATTAAGGGGATTTGTTCTGTGAAGTTTGGATTCAGTCAAAGGACTGAACTTGAGGGCCTAGAGGGCTACACATGGCCTCAAGACCAAAGGTTCTTCACCCCTGTGTTGAACTAATTGGCTTCTGTCATCTCTCCCAATTCTGAAATGCTAATTCTAAAGATCTTAGATTGAGATTTATCTATTAACCTGAAGTCTGTGAACTTCTTTTAAGAATATTTTAAATATTTTTATTTATTTAATTTTATTCATATTTTAAAAATATTTTGAGATGAATGTAATCGAGTACTATTGTGCTATAAGAAATGATGAACAGGTGGACTTCAGAGAAACCTGGAAAGACTTATATGAACTGATGCTGAGTGAGGGGAGCAGAACCAGGAAAACACTGCACATAGTAACAACCACAGTGTTTGAGAACTGATTTTGATAGACTTAGCCCTTCTCAGCAATGCAAGGACCTAAAACAATTCCAAAGTACACATGATGGAAAATGCCAGTCACATCCAAAGAAAGAACTATGGAGTCAGAATGGAGAATAAGCAGACTATTTCTTATTTCTTTTGTGTTTTCTTTCCTGTGGTTTTTCCCATTCATTTTAATTCTTCTATGCAACATGACTAATGTGAAAATGTGTTTAATAGGAAGGTATGTGTAGAGCCCATGTCAGATTGCAAACTGTCTTGGGGAGAGAAAGGGAGAAAATTTAGAACTTATGGGAGGGAATGCTGACGACTAAAAATAAATAATTTAATAAATTTTTTTTGGGGGGGAAGCTATCAAAACTCAAATTATAATTATTTAAATAAATTTATGTAATCATTAAAAAATATTTTGAGAACTGCATTTCAATAGAATTGGTTTCCATTCTAATCCTATGGGTTTTCTTTTGTGCATTTAACATTATTCCAAGAAGGGGTCACTGAATTGTCAAAGGCATCCAGTATACAAAAAGGGTTAAGGGCCTCCGCAGGCGAGCTTCTTGGAATTCCAACCAAGCCAGAGTCCACTTGGAAATCTAGGTTAAATGAGCCTGTGCAATTAAAGGCTTAGAGAGGCATTGTGATGGGGCAGGAAGAGCATGAACCCAGATAGGTCCTCTTAGCTTTATGGACTTCAGCTCCCTTATCTGTTAAATGGGGATAATAATGTTAGTATCGCCCAACTTTATAAATAGGCCCCAGAAATAGGAGCAATTGTTAAGAGCTGGGTTACCGAGGGCAACTGAAAAGAACAAACTTCCTTCCAGATGTAGGATGACACATGCATCTCCAATGCTACTGTCCGAACTCTGGCCTCCCTTGTGGCTGCTAAGTATGCACTCCATGCCGCCTGGCCCTCGTTTTTGTTACTTTGATTTTATTTTTCATGTATTAATTTATTTATTTTCCAATCAATCAAAGTCTGCTTCCCCCCCCCCCCCATTTCCCTCTCTCCTCTAACACCCATTAAGAAAGCTACAACATGGGGTGGCTAGGTGGCGCAGTGAATAGAGCACCGGCCCTGGAGTCAGGAGGACCTGGGTTCGGATGCAGCCTCAGACACTTAACACAAAAACTTGTGACCTTGGGCAAGTCACTTAACCCCAATTGCCCTCCAAAAAAAACAAAAGCTACAACATAGCTGAGCAAAACACATTTCTGCATTGACCATGTAAAGAAAGTCTCAATCTGCCCCTTGAAGCCATCAGCAAGTGGGAGGCATCATTATGAGTCCTTCAGAATTATAGCTAGTTACTGTGTTGGTCAGAGTTCTAAGTCTTCCAAAGTCATTTGTCTTAAAAATATCGTTATTGTATAAATTGTTCTGCTCACTTCCCTCTGCGACAGCCCATACAGGTTTTCCCAGGCTGCTCTCCTTCCTCATTCCATACAGCACAATAGTATTTCATCATATTCATATATCACAACTTGTTCAGCCATTCCCAAATTGATGGGCATCCCCTCATTTTCCAATTTTTTTGCCACCACAAAACAGCTGCTATAAATATTTTTATACAATTGGGTCCTTTTCTTCTTCTTTTAAAAAATCTCTTTGGACCTAGTTGTGTATTTCTAGGTCAAAGGATATGCATAATTTAATAGCTTTGGGGGTTACAAAATGCTTTCCAGAATGGCTGGACTATTTCCCACTTCCACCCACAGGGCATTAATGTGCTTGTTTTTTCCAGGCCCCTCCAGTATTTGTTGTTTTTACTTTTTTTTTTTGGCTAAACTTTGCCAACTTGGGGAGTGTGAGGTAGAATTTCAGAGTTGTTTTAATTTTATTTCCCCTAATTATTAGTAATTTAGAGCATCTCTTTATATGGTCATTGATAGCTTGGATCTCCCTTGGAAAACTGCCTGTTGATATCCTTTGACCATTTATCAAATGGGGAATGGCACATTATCTAAGAGATAAGTCTTGTTCATCACAAGCCTTACAAGCCACACTCTCATGACTGCCCTTCTTTTCTCCATACTCCCCCAGTCCCCAAGCAAATCCACTCCCTCTCAGGAACCCAGTTTAATGTTTAATTGCCCTTCAGCAGGGATTAAATGAGCAAAGATGCCCCATAACCTATGGGGCTCAAAGTTAAGTCTAAGCCTAGAAGGGCAGAGCCTTGTCAAGGAACAGTTTCGAGCACCTTAGACCTTGAACTTTCAAAGTTATTTACAGTGAAAGTGAATTCATAAAAGATTGAATCCTTCAGAATTACAGAGATGCAAGGGACCTTAAGGGATAGTTTTAGCCTTGTTTTAGGGAGGATTCCCAAAAGAATTAGAAATAAAGTATGCTGACCACCTGGGTGAGGTTATAGAGTTTAGAGGGTCCTTAGAGATAGAATGTCAGAGGTGGGAGGGATGTTAGAACGCAGAATATGAGAACTGGGAAGGGCCTTAGAACACAGAATGTCAGAGTTGGGAGAGGCCTTAGAACATAGAATGTCAGAGCTAGGAGGGCCCTTAGAACACAGGATGTCAGGGGTGGGAAGGGCCTTAGAATACAGAATGTCAGATTTGGGAGGGGTGTTAGAACACAGAATGGCAAATCAGGGAAAGGCCTTACAACACAGAATGTCAGAGCTGGGAAGGATATAGAATGTCAGTGCTAGAGAGGATAACATGGTGTAATGGGAAAGAACACTAGATTTGGAATTGCAGGACACAGGTTCCCAACTGGATGACCTTTTTCTCTGTGGCCCTCGGTTTCCTCACCTCTAAAAACAGAACCTACAGAAGGGACTTTTGATCCTCCGGGGCCATGTGTGAGATGACCTCTGAGACAGCTCTAATTTTTTAAATGTCTACACTATACATGACCCCTTCCTAGGTGCTAGGGATATAAAGACCAGAGTTCCTCCCTTCAAGGAACTTACCTACTATTTACAGCTTCAGACTCCAAGACTTTAGAACACAGAACACTAGAGAGAGAGAGAAGGGATCTTGGGGGCTCTCTGGTCCCAGACCCTCATTTCATAGTTGGAAGCAGGCTCTGAGAGGGAAAGGCACAAGTCACACGCAGGGTCTGTGACCGAGCCAGGAGAATTGAGCCCTCCTGATTTTCAGGCCTGTGTTCCTTCTATTATCCTACACAGCCCCTTGGAGATCACAGAACTGCATCATCTAGGAGGTGGGCAGGACCCCAGAAGCCAATGCCTTAGTTCAACCAATACCTGAATAACAATCCCTTCTAATAACAGATAAAAGTCATACAATTTTATAGTATACAAAATATTTTGTATATTTGATCCTTATAATAAGCCTATGAGGTAGGGGCTGTTATTAACTCCATTTTACAGATGAGGAAACTGAGGCAAACAGGGTTAAGTGACTTGTCCAGAGTCACACAGCTGATTAGTATCTGAGGCAGAATTTGAACTCAGGCTTTTCCCATACCCTCTAGCTGCCTAAGATGGTCCGGGAAATGATTGGTGGTCCAGCTTATACCTGCCTTCTGAATGTCTTTCATTCTTTTAAAAAACCGATTCTTATCAATAGCTTTTGTTTTCATATCACTCGCATTTCCTAAATTTCATTTCTCCTTCCAAGCAGAAGCATTTAATAAATGGTATAATAAGAAAAACAGGAATAAACTCCTTCCCCCTGCCCAATACGTACACTTATCAATGCATGTATGAAAAAATACGGACGAATGTGTGTGTGTAAACAGACACACATACACCTGAACATGCAAGGAAATAAGGACATCAGTGCACATACAGAAGAAATGTCTGGAGGGACACCTAGAGCCCAAGAGGGCAGCTGGGTGCCACAGTGGATGCAGTGCTGGTCCTGGAGTCTGGAAAGACCTGAGTTCGAATCTGAACTCTGACACTAGCTGTGTGACCCTGGGAAAGTCACTTAACCTCTAGAGGCCTGCCTCAGTTTCCCCAACTATAAAATGGGAATATTAGCACCTACCTCCTTGGTCTGTGGTGGGGCTCAAATGAGATAGCAGGTGTGAGGTGTTTGGCATATAGTAGGTGCTTAATAAATTTTTCTTCCTTCTCTTCCCTCTCCCTTGACTATCTCAGCAACATTTTTAGTTAAAATTCCAGAGGCTTTTGTTAAACATACTTTTAGATAAGCAGATGCCCACAGCCCTAGAAGCAGCTTCAATGGGAGGGGAAACAAATCTCAGCTCCCCCCAACCCCCACACCCTTTCCCTTCCCCAAAGCTGCCCGGGCCTTCCTCTCCACAGGGATTTGTCTGGATGGCACTGCATCCCTAGCACAAAGTTCTACAGCCCAGGTACCAGACTCCTAGGGATACGGAGCTGGGTTTTCCCAGCTAGCTAATGCCATCCAAATTTATCCTCAATGACAGCCGGGGGCCAAAACGGGATCGAAAGAAGCCTAAATTCTGCTCTGGGCAGCCATCTGGGCTCCCCAAACACAGAAGGAATTTCTCACGAGGGAAGTTTCTGTGATTTTGAGCTAACACCAGATACATACTTGCTGTCAGAAATTCAGCAAAGCTCCCTGGTCGTGGAGCTCACCCTCCCGACCAGTTCAACCTTATCCTTCTTCCTGGTTCTGTTCCTGAAAGTGCCCTGGGAAGTTTTAGGGAACAGGTTCTGCAAGGTATCATTTTTCAACAGGGGAGGCCCACGGGTCAAAAAAAGGGGGAAGGGTGCCAAAGTTCATTGACAGAGCTTTTAAAAAGCACAGCTAGGAAAGCAGGACCCCAGTCCCCCCTGATGGGGGGTCAGGATAGCCTGCAGCTTCCTCACCTATTAATAAGGGTGGTGAACAAGGACCAAAGTCCCTTCTAGTCCTGACATTCTATGTTCAAAAATGTTTCCAGCTCCAACATTCTGTGTTCTAAGATAAGAGCCTCCAACTCTAACATTCTGTGTTCTAAAGGGTCTCTGAGCTCCAACATTCTGTGTTCTAAGGGCCCTCCCGGCTCTGACATTCTATGTCCTAAGGGCCTTCCCAGCTCTGACATCCTGCGTTCTAAGGGCTCTCCTGGCTCTGACATTCTGTATTCTAAGTTCCCTCCCAGCTCCAACATTCTATGTTCTAAGGGCCCTCCCAGCTCTG
>NW_027187400.1:14032793-14078465 GCF_028583685.1 Petaurus breviceps papuanus | reverse complement strand
TCCCAGCTCCAACATTCTATGTTCTAAGGGCCCTCCCAGCTCTGACATTCTGTATTCTAAAGACCATTCCAGATCTGACACTCTGTTTTAAATACTCTACTAGTTTTGACATTCTGTGTTCTAAGGGCCCTTCCTAGCCTTGACAGTCTATGTTCTAAAGTGCCTTCTAGTTCTGACATTCTGAGATACCTATAACACTCCACATTTTAACCAGGTCCCTTCCAACTTGGACATCCTAAGTTCTAAGGCGTCTTCCAGCTCTGACTTTCTACATTATTCTAAGGTCCTTTTCAGCTGTGGCATTCTATGGTTCTTCCAATTGCCGATTTGTGTTAATGATTACCTTACTAAAATGAGTTTCCTAACCTGCAGTTAGCAATTCTCAGGCTACTGAATGCCTAACTCCTCATTATCACAGGGCCAGCAGATTCACCTGGAACATTTCACAGATGTTATCAGAATTTATACCACTTAGATATGAGAGAATGATTACTCGTATTTGGAGACATACATAGGACATGAGGTTATTCTTGTAGATGAAGCCTCTGGGTCTGAAGTTTATTTAATGTGTCCCATTCTCTCTTGGGATGCCTGCATGAATGCAACTGGGAGAACACAGGGCTACATGGAGAGGGGAGGGCCGGGGACAACTCAAGAGAGGCTACTGTATATATCAGAGGTTGCCCTCCTATGGTAGTGGACAGTGTTCCCCTTGGAGTCAGAAGATCCGAGTCTGAATCATGGCCCTGACACTAATTCTATTTTAGGACCCCAGGTTACCCATCGGCCCCCAGAGGGCAGGGATTTCTTCAGGATTTTTGTATTTGCTTTATTTTGTACCACCAATGGCTACCATGGTGGTTGGCACGTGGCTCACTGAGCCAGAGCTAGAAGGCACCTTAGCAGTTATCTCCTCAAACCCCTTAATTTTACAGATGAGGAAGCTGGGGGCTCCCTTCTATACAAGGAAGTCTGTCTCACTATCAAAGTCAGGGATTATGAATAAGTGCAAACCTCTAATTCTAAATCTATGGTTTTATGAGTACTGGCCCTAGAATTAAAAGCATGCCCCCCCCCGCCACCTTCCCCACTTTTTAAAAGTAAGACTTAGTAAATCAAACTTACCATTCCTGAGAGAGAAGGTCAGAAGATCCTAGGAAACAAAAGATTAGAGATTTATATAAAAATCAATGATTAAAATCCTATTATGATTCAAGCTATTATTTGGAGGGGACTTTAGAACACAGACCCATAGCCCCTGAAGGAACTGTAGAGATCACCTAGTCCAATCCTTTCATTTAACAGATGGGGAAACTGAGGCACAGCGAAGGGTTTGTCCAAGTTCGCTGCCTTCTCTTCAGGCAAATGTCGCTTCACACCGTCATTTACGTTGACCTAAAGTCTTTGGGTGCCTGCCTATTTCATAGATAAGGAGAAAGCGCAAAGAGTTTGGATAACTTACTCAGAGGTATTCAATATACTGCCAAAGATCCATGTTCCTCAAGTGTAGATCAGTCAATTACCTTCAGGAGGAGGAGTGAGCAAAGGAAAAAAGTGATAGAGCATAGAATACCAGAACTGGGAGGCCCTTAGAACATAGGATGTCAGATCTGGGAGGGCCTCTAGAACCCAGGATGTCAGAGCTGGGAGGGCCCTTAGAACCCAGAATGTCAGAGCTGGGAAGGGTCTTAGAACACAGAATGTCAGAGCTGGGAAGGACGTTAGAACAAAAGATGTCAGAGCTGGGAGACACTAGAGATACATTTTATAGATGTTCCAGTCTGTTGCACTCCTAGTCCTACAAACCCGTTTCCAGGCTGGTTCTGAAAAAAGATTCCATTTTCCACTTCATTCATCCCTGCCCAAGGGCTCTGGGTACCTGAGCAATCACCAGTGGATCATTCTTCAAGACTGGATCCTTCAACAAGATTTCTGCAAATGTCACCTCCTCCTCTCCTCCCAGGCCATCAGCAAAGGCCACCATGGATGGGAGAACTGTTTCTGGTAACTGCAGCCATTTCACTAGGTCTCCCACGAATTCCTTCCGGAAGGAGCTGAAAGACACAATTATTTCAGACACAAAGACTTCTGCTTTCCTCTCTCCCAGTTCTAGCTCCTGATTATCCAGCATTGGGAAGAACTGGGACAAATGATTGGCAGGCAACTTCAAAATCTCATTTTAGTAAAAACTTGACTAAAGCGGCTAATAAATCACAAACTTAATGATAATCCAACAACAATAATAATAGCTAACATTTATATAGCTCTTTAGGGTTTATAAAGTGCTTTACAAATATGAATCTCATTTGATCCTCACGATATCCCTGAGAGGCAGATGCTATTATGACCTTATTTTATAGATGAGGAAACTGAAGCTGACAGTGGTGAAGTGACTTGCTCAGGGTCACAAAGCTAGGAAGTTGTCTGAGGCTGGATTTGAACTCAGACCTCCCTGATTCCAGGTCCACTGTGCCAACCAGATGCCCTGAGTACCAACTTTATGAGTCATAAGTGTTATGTTCAAGTCCTGGCTCTACCCTGAACTCACTGTGTGACCTTGGGCAAGTCATTTCCCTTCCCTACACCTCAGTTTCTATATCTATACAAATTAGTAACAATTTTCATTTCCCATAGAGCTTTAAGATTTTAGAAAGTGTTTTCCTTACAATATCCCTGTGAGGTAGGTAGTGAAAAGATTCTTGCTCCTACTTCACAGATGAGGAAACTGAGGCAGAAAGGTCCTATAACTTGTACAGTCTTAGAGAATCAGAGAATCTAAGAGCTGTAAAAGACCTCAGAAGTTACATAATCCAATTTACATTCAACCAAGAATCCTCTCTTTAACATCCCTGACATGTGACCATCCAGAATCCACCCACTTACCTCCAGGGAGAGTGAACCCCCCACCTCCTGAGGCAACCCACTCCATTCCTGGACAGCTCTGCCTGCCAGCAAATACCCTGCATAGCACTGAACCCAAATCTGCCTCTGCTTCTCCCATTTACTCCTCCAGGACCAAAAGGTCAAAGGCCTCCCATACCTCACATTTTTGTCTTCTCCAGGCTTGATGCTCCCAGGACCCTCTGACTAATCCTTGAATGCTATGGTCTCCAGGGGTCTGACCATCCTGATTACCTCTCTCCAGGACACAGACCAACGTCCCTAAAAATATGCCACCCAGAACTGTTTCTGGAAACTTCAGCCATTTCACTGCTAGACTTTCCACAAATTCCATCCCAGATGATACCAAACTAATAATGACTACTATCTGGGTCAAAGTTGGGATTGGAACCCAGGTTTATGATGACATGTTGGACCCTGTCCCAAATGTCCAACAAGCAAGTTACATACAATTTTTAGGCAAAAATTTTCCCCCAGAATTTAGCTATCATGCATGAATCAGTAGGGACAGTTCAATAATACAGTGTATAAAATACCAGGCTTAGAGTCAGAAAGACTCATCTTCCTGAGTTCAAATCTGGCCTCAGACAATTCCTAGCTATGGGACCCTGGGCAAGTCACTTTACCCTGTTTGCCTCAGTTTCCTCATCTGAAAAAAAGGAGCTGGAGAAGGAAATGGAAAACTACTCCAGTATCTTTCACAAGAAAACCCCAAATGGGGGTTCTGCAGAGTGAGACATGACTGAAAATGACTGAGCAACGGCATCAGTAAGTAGGCCACAAGGCCGTAAGCACCAGTTCAGTGCTGCCACTGGAACCACCCAGGTATCAGACTGGAAAGCTGAGTTCTATTTGTCATCATATTCAAAGCTCAATGTCATTAATCATGGAATCAAATTAATGTATTACACACATTTGTTCAGTCTTTTCAGTTGTGTCCAACTCTCTGTGACCCCATGGAGCACCCCACACCAATACCATTCATAGGTTTCCTTTACAAAGATACTGGAATGGTTTTCTATTCCCTTCTCCAGTGGATTAAGGCAAAAAGAGGTTAAGTGACCTTCCCAGGGTCACACAGCTAGTGTCTGAGGCTGGATTTGAATTCAGGTGTTCCTGACTCCAGGCCCGTCACTCTATCCACAGAGCAATCTAGTTGCCTCAGTTCACGCATAGGGACTTCCAATTTTTCACTCGTGAAAAACTTAGATACCCCCGGACTGGTGAATTTCTAAGGCTGCTTCCAGTTCTGAAGTCTAAATCCTAAAAGTCAAAGAGAGAATTGGTAACCACTGGGCCTTGTTCCCTGGACAAATCCGGAGAGGCAAAAACCCAGAATGTTGGTACGGATAAAGAAGGGTGGTGAAAAAAGAAGGCTGATATCTGATCCCTTCCTAGATGGTTCATTCCTTACTAAGGAGATACAGTGTCCTTACTAGAATTTTCTACCCAAACAATGGTGCCCTGAAAAATATTCCATCATCAAAGCCCCAAAACTATTCTAAAAAAATATCAGTCGATATGCATCTTGGCAAGAAAAGAGGGTAATTGGATATGAAGACAAACCTGCTGAGAGGGGGGTCTTCATGTGGGAAAGAGAGAACTTAATGAAATAGATCATGTTCCTTATACTGGGAAATCCTTTCTAGTCCCTGGCCCGGGGACATTGTAAAGATGACCCATGAATTGAACAATGAAATCGGACTGGATGATCTCTGACACTCAGTGTTCTAAGGGACTTCCCAGCTTTGACATTCTCTGTTCTAAGCACCCTTCTAGCTCTAACACTCTCTGTTCTAAATTTCCCTCTAGCTCTGACATTCTATGTTCCAAGGTCCTTCCCAGATCTCAAAATCTTGGATTCCATGATTCTAAGTCAAAACAGTCACCTCTGTTCTGGTTCTGGAAACAGCCATGCCAGGGACATCCCACAGAGAGCAGCATAAGCAAAACGACTTGCTTCTTCCAGCTCCTTGCCTGTAGACAGATGTGGCTCTGCTTCTCCGGCTGGCTCGGGGTGCCTCTCAGCCCCTTGGCTTTGCCCCTCTGGGGCTGCCATCCTCGACCCTGCCATAAAAAAGCCCAATATAGCACGTTACCGAGAAGCACAGGAAATCCTTTGTACTGAGATTCCTTGAAACGAACAGCGCCCAGGACGTAGGGTCTGGGTTCCTGTTCTGACTACATGTCCAGAGATATGTGGATAAAAAAGAAACAACACAGGGGAAAGGGATCTGAGTTCTTGGAGGGACGGGAGCCACATATGTTCCTTATACACAGTTTTTTCTATGTATACACGTGTATAAATACATATGCACACATATACACATATATCTATATACATATGTGTGCATATATGTATATATCTTACATATATATCTATATTTGATTCAACAAACATGTATTAAGTGAGAGGCAGCAAGGGGCAGTAGGAAGACCTGGGTTCAAGTCTTGCCCTTAACACATACTAGCTGGGGACTATAGGCAAGGCATTACAGTTTTAAAGCTGTGAGGGACTGTAGAAATTATCTCATTCAACTTTGCTCATTTTGCCAATAAAGAAATTAAAGCCTTCATATACATGACAACTTGCCCCAAATCACATAGATCTAAGTAACAAAACTGAAATTTGAAAATGGATCTACACCGCCTCCCCCAAGAGGTCATTGAACTTAGTGTCCTAAGCAATTCTAAGTCCAGAGATAAAAAAGACCGTAGCTAATTCTTATCTGTGGAGGGAACGTCCCTCCTGAGTTTCCTCAAAATGATGAAATCACAAGTATGGATTTAGAAAAAGTGTAAGGTGGATTTCCTAGCCTGTCCTCATTTTGTTATATATCTTGGCAGTCGTAAGAGAAAACATTTGTTTGCCCTGGAAAATAACAAGACATAGGATAATTATAATCTCTAGAGAGACAAACATTATTTATAATACTTGAACATTTTCAGGCCTGTTTCTATTATGCTGAACCTGTTTTCCAGACCAAAACACTTCCAGATTGTGTGAAAGTGAATTTTTCCATATTGTGTACATTCACCAGTGGCATTTACCACAAAAGAAAAAAACCTCGACAAGGGGAAAAAATTAAAATAAAAAAAAATATAAGGCACCAGGCTTATAAAAATGACCAGAAAATGACAGTCTATTACCTCAAAGAACTTATATTCTATTTACTCTCTCCTGTTACTAGGTCCTATTTCTACAGCCCCTTAAAGTTTACAAAACACTGTCTTCACAACAGTTCTGTGAAGTGGGAGACACAAGTATTAAGGAGGCAGGACTTGTAGTCAGAGGGCTTGGGTTCAAATTCCAGCTCTGCTACTACCCATGTGGCCTTGGGTAAGTCATTTGGCTTCTTTGGGCCTTGGTTTCTTACTAATAATAAGCATTTATGTGACATTGCCAGGTTTGCAAAGTGCTTTACAAATGCTATCTCATTTTATCTGCACAACAAACCTGGGAGGTAGGTGCCATTATTGTCCTCATCTGACAGATGAGAAAACTGAGTGAGAATGGTTAACTAATTTTCCCAGGGTCACATATTTAAGTCAGGGTCTGCAGCTGGATTTGAATTCATGCCCCGCAGTCTATCCACTGGGCTCCTCGCTGTCTGATATCTGGACTGGATGAAGCGGAAGGTGCTTTCAGCTCTAGAACTGTGCTCCCCGTTTGCACAGGAAGAAAGAGACTCAGAACTGTTAAATGACTCATCCAAGGTAACAGAAGCCAGGAGAGAGTGGGGAGATACTACAGGCTGGGCGGGGGGGGGGCATTGTGAGCAAAAGCACTTTCTTGCCCCATTCCCTTCCCCCACCCATGCTGGTACCCTCTGCCCAAATTATCCTGGTTATCTTGTATTCACATATGTGTATGTCTCCCCCATTACCCCCCCCCCAATATCCTTGAGAATAGGGATTGTTTCATTCTTTATATTTGGCCTAGCAGCCAGCACGATGCCCAGCATATAACAGGTGCCGAATGCAGATTTACTGATTGATTGACTGAAACCATTCCCTTCACGAAGGGAGGCAGTGGGGAACAAAGCTGGAAAGGAAAATTGGGGCATGACTGTGGAGGGCCTTCAATGCCAAGTGGAGGGGTCTGCACAGGAGAATGAAAACAGGTCCTTCGACTCCCACAAAGCATCAGTGGAGTCCTAGAAGGTGGCCATGGACGGGTTGTTCTGTGCCTGGTTTGCAGACTACTGACACCGTCTACTCGTGGCGGAGAATCAAGGTGAAGAGAATAAAAACAAAATCTGAGATGAAGATCAAGCAATAATGTCCATTTAGTCAACAAAGGCCCCAAATCATTGAGGGTCAGGTTAGAGATGCAACACTTGGCTAAGGCACAACTATAATATATGACATTATTTTAGGTATTATAATGGGGACATGAGCTATCATATAAGACATGCTAGGTATTATGAATTGAACTACATTATAAGATGGTACAGTGGATAAAGCACCAGGTCCTAAGCTAGGAAGACCTGAGTTCACATCTGGCATCAGACACTTCCTAGCTGTGTGACCCTGGGCAAGTCATTTGACCCTGTTTGCTTCAGTCTCCTCATCTGTCAAAAGAAATGGAGAAGGAAATGGCAAACCTCCACTAATTCTGCCAAGAAAACCCCAAATGGCGTCAGAGGAGTCAAATTTGATTAAATGACTAAACAACAGCAATAAAACTTGCTAGGTATTATAATGAGAATTGAACATGGTAGGGATTATGTGATATGAAATTATGATTGTAAAATGTATGATATGAATTATAAGACCAGGTAAGACTTGCTGGGAGCACGTGAGAGGTACTCAGGTCATGTGAACTTTCTGGAACAAAGTTGTTACTGACCAGATCAGGGAGAGTTAGCTGGAGGTGGCGGTCTTTCAGCTGGGTTTTAAAGGATGGCTAGGAATTCCATAGAAGAAACAGGGGGAGATGTTGGAAGGATATAGAACAAGGTGCTAAGGTGAGAAACCACAGGGTAAACTGGGGGGAGGGAAAGGGCAAATGAGGGCCCAGTTTGGGTGGAGCACAGAAGGCATGGAAGGGATGGGAGTGAACCAGGCTTGTAAAGGAAGGATGCCAGGCTGCATGGAAGGGGCCGGTGGGGCTGGGACAAGCTTGGGGTGGAGGGGGAGACAACAGCCGGTCATCGCTGACTTTTGAATAAGGTTATGACATGCCCAAATTTACACATAAGAAAGATTACTCTGGTAGTGGTAGAGAGAGTTGGAATGAGGATAGAAAGGGGAGGAGGGAAGGCCTGTGAGAAGCCAACAGGCCACACCTGCCATTCTGCCATTTGATAAAAATGAACAATGTGATGGACTTCATTGACAGAACTCAAATGAATCTGCCAACATAGATGGAGCAGACACTCTGTGCGTGCACATACACCCGGGAGGCGCTGGAGTGCCTGACTTTAGGCTCCTGCTTTGTAGTAAGCTTATCTCTGAATTCCTCTGGACTGCAGTGTTTTTATCTGAAAAAAATGAGGCTAGATTAAAGGGTCTCTAAAATCGCTCTCAGCTCTGACATTCTGGCTCCTCCCAGCTCTGACATCCTGTGTTCTAAGGCTCCTCCCAGCTCTGACATCCTGTGTTCTAAGGGCCCCTCCCAGCTCTGACATCCTATGTTCTAAGAGCCCTCCTAGCTCTGACACCCTGTGTTCTAAGGGCCTTCCCAGCTCTAACATCCTGTGTTCTAAGGGCCCGCAGCTCTGACATCCTGTGTTCTAAGGGCCTTCCCAGCTCTAACATCTTGTGTTCTAAGGGCCCTCCCAGCTCTGACATCCTGTGTTCTAAGGGCCCCTCCCAGTTCTGACATCCTGTGTTATAAGGGCCTTCCCAGCTCTGACATTCTGTGTTCTAAGGGCCCTCCCAGCTCTGATATGCTGGGTTCTATGGTCCCTCCCAGCTCTGACATTCTGTGTTCTAAGGACCCTCCCAGCTCTGGCATCCTGTGTTCTAACCCTCCCAGCCCTGACATTCTGTATTCTAAGGACAGTTCCAGCCCTGACATTCTGTATTCTAAGGACCCTTCCACCCATGACATTCTGTATTCTAAGGACCCTTCCAACCCTTCCAACTCTAACACTTTATGGTTCTGTAGGAATAGCATTCACAAGACTGAAGAAGTCCTTTCTAACCTGGGTTCAGAGGATGAGTCCTTCCATGATTGGGCATTCATTCAATGAACCATGTGTTTTACACTCAGGACTGAGATTCTACGGATTGTGATTTACAGTGAGAAAATTAAAAAAAAAATTAAATCCCAAAGGATCTGCATTCTTCTCATTAGCATCTTCAAAGAGCCTCGAATCCCATTTCAGAATCTCATCATTGGGTCTCCAGCTTAACAAACTAAGCCAGAAATTCAAATGCAGCCAGTTATTTCTGGCATCCAACTGTGTTTCCATGGCAATAGCTTAACAGATAAACTCAAAGGTCTTCAGATAACTGAGTTACTGAACTGGAGGGGAAAAATGTATATCTTCACTGAAAATCCTTCCATCCCCATTTTAAACATGGAAGCCTCTGGAGACTGAAGGAAATAGCCTTTTTCTTTTGGAAGGCCTGAAATGGGCTATCTAAACTTTGCACTCCCCTTCATTCCTCCCTCCATCCCCTCAAAAGTCCAGTAGAAATGTTGGACAGGGTTGATCCTTGCTCTGTCCTAAACTGGTGCAGTTACAGGAGAGGGCTGGATCTGAAGGGAAGAATTAAGGGGCAGTTCATCTCACCCCGATTGTCTTCAAATACCCAAAAGGCCACATATGAATGGTTAGAGGTGTTCAGCCAGGGCAGGATCTGGAGCAGAAAGGCCTATTTTAGGTCAGTGAAAGGAAAAGGTTCCCAATCATTAGAGCCATGGCGCATTGGAATGGATTTCCTTGGGAGGTGGTGGGTTTGGGGGTTCTCCCTCACCTCATGTCTTCCAGCAACAGCTACATGACCATTTAGTGGAAACTCTGAAGAGGATGCCAGCACACAGATTCCCCTCCTTCAAGCTGGTGCCCTCCATTTCTCAGATGAATTCATTAAAAAACAGTAATAACCTCTCTACACCGTCTCTTCCTTTCCTCTCATTTCTCAACCCCTTGTAATCTGGGGTGCGAGTTACTGGGGACCTTTTGATTACCAAATCTAGCGGCCCTTTCTAGATCCTCATTCTTCTTGATCTCTCTGCTGATCCCTCTCCCCTGCTAGAAATGCTCTGCTATCTGGGTTTCTGTCTGGGGGGCTCTCTGCCTATTGGACTGACTGCTCCTTCTCGGACCCCTTGGCTGGGAGATGCTCATCTTATCCCCTTAAAGTGAGCGTTCCCGAGGTTCTCTCCTGCACCCCCCCCCTCTCTACCATCTTTTTGTTGGTGATTTCATCAGCTCCCATGGGTTCAGAGTTATCCCTCCACATTCAAGTTGAACTAGCCCGTCTCATGCACAACATTTCATTTCCCCAAGTGTATTCCTCCATGCCCTTGTATAGGCTGTGCGTCGTGCCTGGAATGCACTCTCTCCTTAGCTTTGCCTCTTAGAATCTGTTGC
This sequence comes from Petaurus breviceps papuanus, assembly GCF_028583685.1. Lineage (NCBI taxonomy): Eukaryota > Metazoa > Chordata > Mammalia > Diprotodontia > Petauridae > Petaurus > Petaurus breviceps. The sequence continues at coordinate 14,068,014 of NW_027187400.1, read as the reverse complement.
TTCCTTCCAGGGTCAGGTGAAGGATCACTTTCTACACGAGCCTTTTCTGACTCCCTCCAGCTACTGGTACCTCTGACTCTACCCCAACCCTCCAACAGAGGAAATGACTTTGAATCGACTTATTTGTATTTTCTGTCTCCTTGTTTATCCCTTGGTTGTTTTCCTGATAGGATGTAAGCTCCCTCATGGCAGACTATGTTTTGTTTTTGCCTCTGTATCCCCAGAGTATGGGTAGCTGCAGTGGGTAGAGCATCATGCCTAAAGTCAGGAAAATTCTTCTCCCTGAGTTCAAATCCAGTCTCAGACACTGTGAGACCCTGGGCAAATCACTTCACCCTGTTTGCCCCAGTTTCCTCATCTGTAAAATGAGCTGGAGAAGGAAATGGCAAACCACTCCAGTATCTTTGTCAAGAAAAATCCAAATGGGGTCACAATTGAACAAGAAGTCCCCAGCATAGTATGTAGCACATACTAAATTTAACGTTTATACTCTATTTAATAAATGCCTAATTGGTCAATTGATTGATTCCAGCACAGGTAAGGCCAGATAATCTCTGAGGTTTTTTTTTTCCAACTTTGAGAATTTGGAATTTGCAGTTAGATAACTACTTCATGCATCTATGCCTGGAGCTTCTTATTTCTGTCTTGTGAATTCCCCGGATTCCTTCAAATTTCAGTTAAAAAGGTTCTGCAAGAGCCTTTCCCACTCATCCTTAAGCCCCCAGGTAGCCAGTACATGTCCTCTCTGCATGACGTTTTTTCATGTACTGTATTCCCCATTAGATTGTGAGCTCTCTGAGGGCAGGGGCTGCCTTTTTGCCTTTCTTTGAATTCCCAGCCCTTAGCACAGGACCTGGAACATGGTAAGGTGCTTAACAAATCCTAGCTGACACTACACACTAACATACACAGCTATCCGACACACCTGGAAGTGTGTTAACAGATTAAAACAACCCTGCAATTTAGAACTAGCCCACAGGATAGAAAATAAACTCATATAAATTACTGGCATTTCTATTACAAACAAAACCCAGCAGAAAGAGAAAATTCCATTTAAAGTAACCATAGACAATATGAAATATCTGGGAGTCTACCTGCCGATACAAATCCAGGAACTATATGAACACAATTAGAAAACGTTTTTCACACAAATAAAATCAGCTCTAAATAACTGTAAAAATAACAGTTGCTCATGGGTAGGTGGAGATAATATATTAAAAATGACATTTCTACCTAAATTAATTTATTTATTCAGTGCCATACCAATTAAACTACGAAAAATTATTTTACAGAGCTAGAAAAAATAACAAAATTCATCTGGAAGAACAAAAGTTCCAGAATATGAAGGGAAGTAATGACAAGAAATGCTAGGGAAGGTGACCTAGCTATACCAGATCTTAAATGGTATTATAAAGCAGCAATTATCAAAATTACTTGGTACTTGCTAAGAAATAGAGTGGTAGATCAGTGGAATGGGTTAGGTACACAAGACAGTAGTCAATGACTATAGTAATCTACCTTTGATAAACCCAAAGTTTCCAGCTTCTGAGATAAGAATTCACTATCTGACAAAAACTGCTGGGAAAACTGGAAAATATTATGGCAGAAACTGGGCACAGACCAACATTTTGCACCGTATGCCAAGATAACGTCAAAAATGGGTATGTGATTTAAACATAAAGGGGGACATCATAAGCAAAGTAGGAGAGCAAGGAATAGTTTACCTGTCAGATCTGTGGATAAGGGAAGAATTTATGACCAAACAAGAGGCAGAGAATGCTATGAAAAGCAAATGGATAATTTTGATTACATTAAATTTAAAAGTTTTGGCACAAACAAAGCTGATACAAGCAAGATTAGAAGAGAGGCAAAAAACTGGGAAACAATTTTTATAGTCAGTATCTCTGATAAGAGCCTTACTACTAAAATATGTCGAGAACGGAGTCAAATCTATAACAATACAAGTCATTTCCTTCAATTGACAAATATGAAGAAATTAAAGCTATCTGTAGTCACATGAAAAAAATGCTCTAAATCATTACTGATTAGAGAAAACAACTCTGAGGTACTACCTCACAACTATCAGGTTGACTAACATGACAAAACAGGAAAATGATAAATGTTGAAGATGTAGGAAAATTGGAACACTGATGCATTGTTGGTGAAATTGTGAACTGATTCAACTATTCTGGAGAGCAATGTGGAACTATGCCCAAAGGGCTATAAAACTGTCTGATCCAGCAATACCACTTCTAGTCTGTATCCCAAAGAGATCATTTTTAAAAAAAGGGAAAAGGACCCACATGTACAAAAAGTATTTATAGCAGCTCTTTTTACGGCAGCAAAGAATTGAAAACTGCGGGGGGATGCCCATCAGTTGGGGAATGGTGGATCAAGTTGTGGTATATGAATGTAATAGAAAACTAATGTTCTATAAGAAATGATGAGCAGGCAGATTTCAGAAAAATCTGGAAAGACTTACATGAACTGATGCTGAGTGAAGTGAGCAGAACCAGGAGAACATTATACACAGTAACAGCAACATTATACGATGACTAACTTTGATAGACTTAGCTGTTCTTAACAATATAATGATCTAAGACAATTCCAAAAGACGCACAATGGAAAATGCTATCCACATCCAGAGAAAGAACTATGGAGTCTGAATGCGGATTGAAATATTTTCTATCTTTTTTTCTTTCTCATGGTTTTTCCCTTTTGTTCTGATTCTTCCTTCACAACATGACTAATATAGAAATATGTTTAATAGGATTATACATGTATGGCCTGTGTCAGATTGCATGCCATCTTGGGGGGGAGGAAGGGAAGGGAGGGGGAACAATTTAGAACTCAAAATCTTATAGAAGTGAATGCTGAAAACTAAAAATAAACAAACAAATAAATAAATATATATATTTTAAAAGAACTAGCCCACAGGCCTAGAGACTAAGAGGCAAAGGGCTGGGCAGCAACATGGGTCATGAGTACAAAAATTTGGCCTGGATTAGATAACCATTGAGCTCCCACCAGGTCCAGCATTCAATGATTCTAGCTTCATCTTCTCCCTCATAATTCTCTTCCACTTCTCACCCTTGTTATTTCATACTTTCCAAGACTTCACTTCTCTTTTACCAGGCACAGTACAGGAGGACGTACCGCCTCTATCCCATTCTTAGAGAAGAGTTAGACCATGGGGCTTATGGAAGGGGAAGGCTTATAGAGCGAGAGCTAGAAAAGGCCTCAGAGGCCATTGAGTCCAACCCCTTCATTTTACAGATGGAGAAACTGAGGCTGAGGGAACCTGCCCTACCTAAAATAATGGGCAATAACCATGAGTCAGGATTTGAGCCCAGGTCCTCTGGCTCTAGAAATACTACTACTTTTTGCTATAATTTGTTGTCTCCAACAGAAGAGTTCCCCTGCTACCTCTGGCAAAAATCACTGGGACTAACACAAAGGGATTTCATCTAATTTTATTATCATTTATCATATTCAGCTTTATTAATTATTTTCCTCACTAATAACCCCATGGAAGTTGGGAGTCTAAGTTATTTTTCCATTTTTATAGATAAGGAAACTGAGGGTCAGAGAGATTAGGTGATTTATTAAGGGTAGCTAAGTATCAAAGCCAAGACCAGAATTCTATTTTCTGACTTCTTACTGAATCCAATTTTCTTCCCACCACAGCATACTTCTCCTTTAAAACACCACAGAAAGTCTCCCTCTATCCTCAACACAGCCAAGTCAAATACTGCAGAGCCAATTAAGAAGGATGAGGACAGAGGAAAGGCCACTGGATTCAGTAATTAAGAGACTGTCAGTAACTCCGGAGAGTAGTTTCAGACACGGTGTGGGGTCAGAAGCCAGACTGCAAAGAGCTGAGAACTGAATCAGAGGAGAGGGAAAGGAAACAAATTAGCTGGAGGGCTTTTTCTAGGAGCCTGGCTGTGAAAGGGAGGCTGAATGCCTGTCAAGGTCAAGTGAAGGGTGTTGTTTTATTTTTTTCAGGATTGAGATTTGGGTATGTTTGTAGGAAGCAGAAAATCTGATGGATTGGAATGGAGGTGATGGTGGTGATTGTAGTGGTGGTGGTGGAGACGATGGAAGGGGAAAATTTGAGAAGGGGACAGGAGAGGATAGAATCAAGGGCATAAGAAGGCTTATCCTTTGTGAGGGAAAGGGTTCTCTCTTCAGAGGCTGGAGCAAATGAGAGAGAATCTGGGATGCTGTTGAGGTTTATCAGAATTATACAATGGAGGGAGGAGAGGCAGCTCAGGCCAGAGAGTCTCTATTTTCTCAGCAAAGTTTGAGACAAGACTTTGTTGAGAGTTAGAGTTAGAATGGTATAGGTGGGTGGAACGCACAAAGACTATATAGTGACTTCACATCAATGTGACCCTTTGTCGATTGACACACATGATACAAGAAGAGAGAAAAGTCAGGAGTTCACCCCAGGTGACCTGGGGCTTAGGCCCACCTACCCACTATCAAAAAGCATCCTCAAGTGTCAAAGGAGAGGCCAGTGTGATGGAGTTTGGAGGGCCTGGGGAAGAAGGAAGGAGTTTGGGAAACAGGAGGAAAGAGGGTCCAGAACGAGGTGGATTCAGGACAAAAACATGGTACCAAGGGGAAATCTGAAGGACAGGATGGATTCGAATCTGTTCTGATCCTGGTTGGACCATATGAGAGGAATGAAATCCCTGTGATCCTGAAACGGCCATTTCCTAATCTCAAAGTGACAGTGTGTTTCTGAGCCCACAAAGCCAGGCTGTGATCTGAGCTCCCTGCCTTGCCGTTCCTTCCCCAACTTAAGACTCTCAGGCTTGGGAGAATTTAGAAATATTTCCAGTTGAATGATAGAAGCCTCTAAATAATTCCTTACCAATATTTTTATTCTTAAAGCCTCCCTCTCCACCAAGTTTAGCCAATGACCTTTGCCAACCTGGATGGCCAAATTACCAGTCCAGACTTAGACTTTTGTTTTAATGTAAAGAGGCAGATAGGTAGCATAGTGGACAGCGGACTTTCTCTGAAGTCAGAAAGACCTGGGTTCAAATCCTATCTCAGACCTTATTAGTTATGTGACCCTGGACAAGCCATTTCATTGATGTCTGCCTCAGTTTCCTAATAAAGCAGTCTCCTGTTTGATGAACAGTCAGTGCCAATCCTATTTTTCCTATCTTTTTTTTTCAGAGTGGGAATCCTAATTTACAAAAAAATTAATATACTTTCAGTACTGTGGTACAGTGGAAAGAACATTGATTCTAGAGTCAAAGAACCTGGGTTCAAACTGTGCCTATGGTAATTATTATCTGTATGAACATGGCCAAGTCATTTAACTTTTCTGGGTCTCAGTTTCCTCATCTGTAAAATGATGGGGATGGATCATATGGCCTCTGAGGTCCTTTCTAACTCTAGATCTAGGATTTTATATGTTAAAGGGCATTTCTCAGGATTTCTTGGTTGCCATCTATACTAAAAAAGAAAAGTTAATCTAGTTCTGATACTTAGTATCTGACCTTGGATAAGTCATTCTTCCTCTGTGAGACTCAATTTCCTAATTTACAAAGTGAAGGGGCAGATATGGAACATCTAAGGTCCCTCCCAGCGCTGCCACTTCATGTTCTAAGGCACCTCCTAGCTCTCTAGCTCTGACATTCTGTATTCTAAGGACCCTCCCAGCTCTGACATTCTGGGTACTAGGGGCCCTCCCAGCTCTGACATCCTGTGTTCTAAGGGCCCTCCCAGCTCTGACATCCTGTGTTCGAAGGGCCCTCCCAGCTCTGACATTCTGTGTTCTGAGGACTCTCTCAGCTTTCTCTCCTTCAACTTAAGGGCAACTTTACCAAGCTGTTTCCAGGAAGCTGGTTAGATGCCATTATTTCCTGACCTAGGGTTGCATAACTTTGCTGCTTCTAATCTGGAGATGGTTAAGGGCTGAAGGGGGCAGATAGGTGGCTCAGTGGATAGGTCGCTGGGAGTTAGTAAGGTCTGAGTTCAAATCCAGACTTAATTTAGTTAACCCATTTGCCTTAATGCATAGGAGAAGGAAAGAGCAAACCACTTTGCAAAGAAAACGCCACTGACAGTATGGTGCACGGGGTTACAAAGAGTCAGACAAAAATATTTTGGAGACATCCTGTTTTCCAGAACTAAGGCCCAGCTTGGCATAACAACAGTCCTTTGCGCTCTGGCTGGCATCACCCTCCCTCTGAAATTCACTGAACTTCTGCTCGTGTCCTGACTCGGAGCTCTCGGTTGCCCGGGCAGTCTGGCTCCGGACCCCCGCGTGTTAGAGGCCACCGGACAAAAGCAGCAGAGGGCTGAAGAAGCAGGGGCCGCGTGGGGGGGAGGGGGGGGCTGCGAGCACAGGGGAGGACGCACCAGCGGAGAAGGACGCGTGGGGCGGCGCGGATGCGGCACGCGGAAGTTGGTGCCGGGACTGGGGTGGAGTTTAGGGACAGCTGAAGAGTCCCAAATGTGAGGGGGCGGGAGGACTGGGGGGGAGGGTCTCGGGACACGCTGGCGGGGGACGGAGGGGAAGTGGGGAGGGGAGCGTCCACACACTCTCCCGGGGTCCCGGGAAGAGAGCAAAGCACTCAGTCGTGGTAAAGGGAGGAGAGTTCAAGGACAAGGTAACCTAAGCTCCAGGGGAGCCGAGAGTGGGGGGCACATGCGGACAGGGGCCCGGGAGCTTAGATGGATGCCCCTCCCGCCCCGCGCTCAGCCTTACCCGTGCGGTGGCCCCCGCGGCCGCGTCCCGGGTCCCTTCCCGCCCCCTCCGCCCGGGCAGCCAGCCCTGGTCCCTCCTCCCTAGAGCCAGCCCACCCCGGGGCGGGCGGATGACACCGCCTCCGCCGGCCGCCGGCGTGCACCGGCTTGTCCCGAGCTGCCCCGCCCAGCCACGGAGGCAGGCGAATGCTCCGGGGATGCTCTGGGAAGGAGGACCGGTCCGCTCTTTCGTCCAGGGGCGTGCTTTTATTAAGCACCTGGTGGGTGTCTCCGGACAGACAAAAAGGAAATCTCCGCTGCCCTGCTTGAGCCTGGGGTCTGGGTGGGGAAGGGCCAGACAGGAAGGGACCATCTGGGAGGTCTGTGATAGCAAACAAGGCCTTTAAACTGAGTCCTAAAAAATCTCTGTCCCAGCCTTCAACCTCGCTGGCAGGGCTGGTCCCCGGGGTACTTCTGATTGACTGGAGGACCCCAGTATCAGTCTACTGATTAAGTGCCCCTAACACCCAGCCAGTGATCAATAATAAGAGAGAGCGTTTATGTAACATCTGAAGGTTTGCAAAGCAAGCGACAACTGATTTTATTCTCACAACAATCCTGGGAGGTAGGTGTTATTATCGTCTCCATTTTACACATGATAAAGAAATTGAAACAGGCAGAGATAATAAGGGCACCTGCCCAAGGTTCCAGGTTAGGAAGAGTCAGAGGTAGTCACTGAACTCGAGTCTTCCTAAATCTAGGCCCGTTGTTCGATCCGATCCATGAAGCCATCAGATTAGTGCCCGAATAACACATTACCTGCCGACCATTGCCTTAATATCGACTAACTGGTTATCAATCAACACCAGCTAGCTTTTACAGAGGCCTGTAGCCCTTATAAACACTCTGAAGTTTACTCTCCCAACCTCAGTTCCAATGGCAGACCTGTCTCCGGGTTACCCCTGATGGGTGTGTTTCTAATGCTGGGAGCTGGGAGCCCCATCAGGTGTATTCCATCTGACATCGATGGCCACTTACTATATCCCCAATATCATCCAGTCCATAATGCCCCAATATAAATGACCTGTTTGTAGTTCCTCAGTGGGCCCTAGGTGGTGCAGTGGATAGAGCAGTGGGCCTGGAGTCAGGAAGACCCACATTCAAATCCAGCTTCAGACACTAGCTGTGTGATCGTGGGCAAGTCATTTCATCTTGTTTGCTTCAGTTTCCTCCTCTGTAAAAGGGGCTGGAGAATGAAATGGCAAACCACTTTAGCATCTTTGCCAAGAAAGTCCCAAAGGGGGTAACAGAGTTAGATAACTGAACAACAGACATTTTCTCAATATCATTGATAAACAGTGAACACCAATTAGCTTTTACAAAGGAATGTTTTCTGAAAAGATATAGGTAGAACCAAAGTACAGCCACCTCCTATGCCCTGTTAGCTTTCTTCTTTCTACAGACTTAGTCCCTGAGGAGAGTAGGTTCAAATTTAAAGCAGTGACTAGAAAACATTTCCCCCACTGAGTTCATTTCCAGGTACCTTCTGGTGGGTGTCTGTGCCTTAAGTCTCTCTACCCCAATCTCTCCCTCACTCAGCTAGTAAAGTGATTTTCCTAACTAATAAGTCTGACCATAGCCCTTCCCCTACTCAATAAACTCCAGTACTTTCATATTACTTCCAGGATCAAATATCAGAATCCCCAGTTTGGTATTTAAAGCAGAAAACAACAAATTAACCTGAACCCCTTCTACTTTCCTAATCTTCTCATACTTTATTCTACTCCACATACTTTGAAATCTAGCTTCATGGACCTCCCTGCTCTCTCCATCTCCTAGCTTTTCACTGGCTTCCCTCCAAACCTGAAATGCTCTCCCTTCTCACCTCCTCTTCTCATCATCCCTGACTTCCTTCAAGGCTCATCTCAGGCCTAACTCAAATCCCACCTTCTATAGAAGTCCTTTCCTGCTCCCTGACTCCTGTACCTGGGAGTGCCTTCCCCCTCTGAGTTGCCTGTCTTCTTCACTGCCCCTCTCCCAACCTCTTCACTCCATCCTCCGGTATCACTTTTATTCTAGTCTCTCACAAAGAGATGAGTGTCTTCTCTCCAAGGCTATCCTGGTGGCTACATGGATTCTGGGTTGGATTGTCTCCTGTCTTCTCTAGGGCATAACTCACTACATGGATTCTGGGTTGGACTGTCTCTCCTCTTCTCCAAGGGATAACTCACAATCGTCCTCACTCTCTCTAACTTTCAATCTCTCACTATTTTCTTCCCTTTCTGCCTACAGACTCATCTAAGTGTCTCTTATCTTGAAAACTAAATCTGACCATCCCTGCTAACTATAGCCTTCTGTCTCTTCTCCCCTTCTCAGCCAAACTCCTTGAAAAAAAAACTGTCTACATTTGTGCCCCCACTTCCTTTCCTCTCACTCTCTACTAAACCTTCTGTAATCTGGCTTCTGACTTCATCACTAAAATCAAACTGCTCTTTCCAAAGTTACTAATGATCTCAGAATTGATAAATCAAATGGCATTTTTCTCAATCACCTTTCTTGACCTCTCAGCATCATTTGACAGTTTTTTGTTTTTGTTTTTTTGCTTTTTGGAGGGCAATTGGGGTTAAATGACTTGCCCAAAGTTACATGGCTAGTAATTGTGTCAAGTGTCAGAGGCCGGATTTGAACTCAGGTCCTCCTGACTCCAGGGCCAGTGCTCTATTCACTGTGACACCTAGCTGCCCCATCATTTGACACCATTAACCAACCTTTCCTCCCAGATACTCTACCCTCTTGCTGCCTCCTAAGGACTCTGGGCCTTGCCATTTGGCCTGCTATTGCCCCCTCTTATAGATATTAGAATATAAGTCCTTTAGGGCAGAGTCATTTTTTGTGTCTCCAGTGCTTGGCACATAGTATGGGCTTAGTAAATGTTCATTCATTCATCTATCCATCCTAAGATCCATCCCAGCTTTGACATTCTATGTTCTAAAGCCTCTTCTAGCTCTGAAATTCTATGTTCTCTGGTCCCTCCCAGCTGGGACATTATAGCTCAGAATTTTTTAACTTTTTTGAGTCACAGACCCTTTTAACAGTTGGTGACACTTATGGATTCCTTCTCAGACTAATGTTTTTAAATGCATAAAATAAAATGCATGGAACTACAAAGGAAACCAATTAGGTTACAAATGACTATAAAAATATATTTTTTTAAAAACTTCACTGGTCCCAGGTTAAGAACCCCTATTAAGTTCTAAGACCCTTCACAGGTCTGACATTTTATATTTTAAGGCCCTTTCCATCTCTGTTATGCTATATTTATTTTAAAACCTTTCCCAACCCTGAAATTCTATATTCTAAAGTCCTTTCCAGCACTGACATTCTATATCCTAAGGCCTCACCCAGGTCTGACACTCTATATTCTAAGGTCCCTTCTAACTCTGACACTCTTTGTGTTAAGATGCCTCCCAGGTCTGACATCTTATATTCTAAGGCCTCTCCCAGTTCTGACAGTCTGTGTTCCAAGAACCCTTCTAGCTCTGACATTCTATGTTCTAATGCCCCTCTCAGTTCTGACATTCTATGTTCCAAGGCCCCTTCTAGAGCATTTTATGTTTTAATGCTCCTTCCAGTTCTGACAGTTTGTGTTTCAAGGCCCCTTCTAGCTCTGACATTCTATGTTGTAATGCCCCTCTCAGTTCTGGCATTTTCTATTTTAATGCCCTATCCAGTTCTGACAGTCTGTTTCAAGACCCCTTCTGTAACATTTTATGTTCTAATGTCCCTCTCAGTTCTGACATTCTATGTTCCAAGGCCCCTTCCAGATCTAAAATTCTTCAATTCTATAATCTGGAAAGAGAAAGGCAGAGAAGAAATATAATTAAGATCTGCAGTTTCTAAGTTTATGGAGAAAGTGAACACAGAATTGTCCCCCACTTGCTGAAACACTAGAGTTAGCTTTTTCTACATGAAAGGGGTAAACTTTGGACAAATAAATTTCTTCCTCAAGAACCAGTCAATAAGCACTTATTAAGTGTGCCAGGCACTATGGGAAGTGCTAGGGATGTGGGGAAAAAAAGACAGTTCCTGCCCTTGAGGATTCACAGTCTGATGGGTTCTTCCCATGATGGATTTAAGGAACTCAATCTGGCAGATGATACAGACTAAAACTATAAATGGCTTAGTGGAAAGTTCCCACCACTGACATCCTTCTCCAAAATAAGTAGGTGGTGGCACAGTGGATAGAGCTGGTTCTGGAGTCAGGAAGACCTGAGTTCAAATCCAGTCTCAGATACTTACTAGCTATGTGACCATGGACAAGTCTCTTTACCTCTGTCTGCCTCAGTTTCATCATATAATAATTATAATAATAAATATGAAAACAAAAAATATGAAAATAATAAAATGTAAAATAGTAAATATGAGAAATGATAGAATGGCTGTGAATAGAGTTAGGTGAGCTAGTAGCCCAAATGATTGGAGAACACTGAAGTTCACATGAGAGGACTTGGATTCCAATCCTGCCTCCTTAGAACCCAAGCAATTTTGGGTGAGTCACATGACCTTTCTAGAATTCAGTTTCTTCATCTATAAAATGGGGGAAGGGCTTGGATGAGGTGGCTCTCCAAGGTGTCTTTGCAGCACTGAATTTTGTGATTCCTCGATCTTGCTAAAAACAAAACAAAACAAAACAAAATTGAAGAGTAATCAAGGTCTGGTCATAGACGATTGTATGCATAGAGTGATGTCAGGGATTCTAGGAAGGCTTCTCTGTGATCTCCCAGTCATTTGTTACCTGAGCCTGGAACTTTACAAGGAGAGACTGTTCTCTCTAGTTTAAGGAATTGGTCTCTGATTAAAGACTGAGATGGCTGAGGCCTGCTTAGAGTAGTTAATGACCATCAGCCCCTCCCCTGGACCCTGGGAGAAGATGGGGGTACTTTTCCATCTTTGCTGTAGTAGAGCTGGCCCCGATAGCAGTGGGTGACCCTTGTGGTGATGGTTGCTCCTCCTTGACCCTGGTTCCCTTTTCCTGTATTACAGCCCTCACCCAGGGGTGTTTGGGTGTTCAGGAGGACTAGCGCCTCTGGTTCAAGGGCTTTCTGAGCCCTTTCCAGGGCTGTTCTTCTACCTTTGATACCCATCTAACCCTTTGATATCTATCACCTGTGGCTCCAAGAAGCTGTGGCATGCCCAGTGGCACACCCAGGTGGAACCATCTTGGCAGACTGGCTAAACCAGGTTGAGGGTAACCGAGAGTCCAGCAGGGGGGATGTGTACCCCAAGTATGTGAAGACTTTCCTGGGTGAAATGGGTAGAATGGGTGGATCAGAATGATTTGTTCCACTGGCCATGAAGACAGCTGAAGCAGGTGCTGTGGAGCCCTTAGAGCCTGGTCAGACATTGAAGCTGCCAAGGGCATCCACTGCATCCTGGGCCACCACTAGTCATCCTGACTTCTGTCCTGCCACCAGACTTTGAGGACTCTGGAAGAGAGAGTGAGGCTGACAACTGGGCATCTCTGCCTAGCTTAAATCTGACATATTCACACACAAGTCAAGACATCACCCCATAATGTCATTGGTCCTCTTGGAAAAGAAGAACAAGTAACCTACAGCCCTGTAAAAAGGGGGTGACAATAGCCTCTAGCTGCCAGGGTTCCTGGGAGGATCAAATGAGATAATATTTGTAAAATGCCCGGCACACATAGTAGGTCCCTGTGTGGAGGTGACCCTGAGTTCTTGGAGGCTCTGTGAATGGGGTGGAAGGGCAGGTCGGTCCTATCAAAGTGAAGACCTGGGAGTAGGGGCTTGGTGACAGAATGTGTCTGTTTGGACAGGCTCCCACTGCTAGGGGATGGTAATGACAGACTGCAATAGGGTGTGGTCATTAAGAACAGACAAGGGGCAGGAATGTTGCTAAGGTAAAATCAATAGGGCTTGTTAATTGATTGAATATAAGAGGGGAGAGGGAAGGTAGAGTGAAAGATAATTACAAGATTAATAGCATGGAAGACATATAATCAAAGTGTGCAAAAGTAATGAGAAGCAGAAGAAGCAGGTTTAGGAGGACTTTCTTACGACATGTGTGATTACACTGAAGTCCCAAGGTTTCTGGGGTTCAGTTTCCTCTTCTGCATGTCACAGGGCCAAGGAAGGCAGGGGGATTAGCTAGTGAAGACCAAATCCTAGAAGCATGAGCAGGACACTCTTCCTGGTGCCAGCCCAGTGTTTGGAGAACCTGCTGCCAAGGGGTGGTGATGCTGTGCAGTGGAGGGGCCTGGAGCATATGTAGCTATTCAGGGTCTAGTTCCTATTCTCTTATTGAGTGGTCAGGAGAAGCCTTTTGATTGGCTACTGAGCGGAAGCTATCTGTATGCAGAAAAGGCACTAGCCAGCAAAACCATTTTCTCTATTTCCAGTAAGAAAAGCTGTAAGCCTCTGGGTAGGGAAAGAGAGAGACAGAGAGAAAAAGGAGAAGAGAAAGACAAAGAGGGAGGAGAGAGAAAGAGGAAGGGGGAGAGACAAAGTCAGAAATAAAAAGAGAGACAGAGAGAAGGAGAAAAAAGGCAAAGAGGAGAGAAAGGAAGAGAGGGGAGAGAGTGACAGAGACAGAGGAAAAGAGGGAGAGAAAGAAAGAGAAAGGAAGAGAGAAAAAGAGGGAAAGACAGAGAGAGAGACAGAGAGGGAGAGAAAGGCAAAGAGGAGGGAGAGGAAGGGAGGAGGGAGAATGATAGAGACAGAGGAAAAGAGGGAGAGAAAGAAAGAGGAAGAGAGTGGGGAGAGAGTAAAAGAGGGAGAGAAAGACAGAGAGAGGAGAGAGAGAGAAAAGGGGGAGAGAGAGACAGAGAGAGGAGAGAAAGGGAGAAAGATGGACGGGGGGAGAAAGAGGCAGAGACAAGGAGGCAGCGCCATCAGCTTCTACCAGTCATGCTGGCTGACCTGTAGCCTGTAAACTTATAGCCCTGCAGCTGCTTCTCTCAGTGTCTGCTCTTTCCTGTTTGAGGGTGGAGGAGGATCAGAGAGAGGATCTTTGTGAGAGCCAGCAGAATTTGTCACTAGCTATAGCCATGGTAGCCCTGAGCAATCTGCACAGAGGTGCTAGTCACCTCTTGGAATGGATGCGATTGCCAAAGAAGTAAGCGTGAAGAGAGAAGAATGGAGGGCCTAGGAGGGGAAAGGGGAGGAGGGAGCCAGAATTTATGAAGCCCCTATCATGTGGCAGGCTGTTGTGCTAAAGACTTTACAAATATTAGATAATCACCTTTATGGGTGTGGTGGGAACAGCATCTGTTCTATGTAGGCCAGGCTGATTTCTCTTTCAAGGGGCAAGGAGTTCGTCCTTGGGATTTGATTGGCACAGAGTGTGCCTTCCTGCCTGCCTGAGGTACGAAGCCAATAACCTGGCCTGTGAAGAGTTAGGGCTGCTCAAACTTGACATAGTTCTCCCTGCCACAGGAATTGACATACATCTTTGGGCACTGCTACCTTGGGGACAGATGGGCAGGCAGAGGGGAGCTGTAGACACCTGAATCAGTCCTTATTGATCCTTTTAGTGACTGAGTAAACTCCTCTTTGTCAAATATTTTATGGCCCAGGAATATTTAATTGTCTTCCTGGACCACTGACTGGCCCAGATAGACCTGGTCCAGAACAGTTGGGAGGAATATGTCAGAAAATGAGTTGTTATTAAAGTAGGCAAGCCAGGAACATGTGTTCTCTCTGAAGCTAAGAGAGGACGGAATGTCCAGTGAGAACGATGGTAGTTAAAGCCTCCCAGGCTACAGGGAGGACCCTGGCTCCAGCATCTAGAATATCCTGGGTTGGCCTTTGGGGGAGCAGTTTTAGTGGGGGCAGGAGTCATATGGCAAGAGGCCAAGGAGAGAGTGGGGAGTGAGAGGGTGTCAGGAGGAGATGTACAAAACCTTTTCATGACAGTCTCTGCTTTAAGAGTTCACAGTTGAATGAGGCTACATCATGGCTATAACTAGGTACCAAGAAGCTGGAGATAGGATGAATTGGAAATAATCAACAGAGAAAAGGCACCAGAATTAAGGGGAATCAGGAAAGGCCCCTTGTCGAAGGTGAGCCCTTACCTGGGCCTTATGCCAGGGAGACCAGGAGGTGGGGATGAGGAAGGAAAGCGTTCCAGGCATGGGGGACAGCTGGTGGAAATGCTTGGACTGTAGGAGTGGACAGTGGGAGAAGGGCCAAAGGCAGACTTTGTTTAAGATTGTGGAGATGAGGGATGAGGAGTCTGTGTTGAGGTAGAGATTTATGGGGGTAGGGGATGGGGAATGCCAGAGCAAAGCCCTGGAGGAGGAGGAGGGAGGGAATAGGATCAAAGGTGCTGGGAGTGAGATTAGCCTTAGTGAGGATTTGTTTTGGGTTTTCAGTTGTATCTGACCCTTCATGACCCCTTTTGGTTTTCTTAGCAAAGATACTGGAGTGATTTGCCATTTCCTTCTCTAGCTCATTTTACAGATGAGGAAACTGAAGCAAACAGGGTGAGGTGACTTGCCCAGGGTCACACAGCTAGGAAGTACCTGAGACTGGATTTGAACTTGGGTCTTTTTAAAAAAAAAACTTATTTTATTCTGAACTTAAGAAACATAGGAGAATAGAAAAAAAAGATAATTGCATATGAAACCGCAAATCTATTATATATAACTTGCTATTCCTTTTAAGTATATAATAAAGCTTTTTTTTCTTCCTTCCCCCCCATCCTGCCCTAGAGATGGCTATCATTAGACACAAATGTGTGTGTGTATGTGTGTAAAATCATTATATGCATAGTTCTATTTATCAGTTCTTTCTCTGGATATAGATAGTTCTTGACTTCATGCCCAGTACCCTATCCAGTGAGCCACCAGCTGCCCACTAGGCAGTAGGGATCTCTCTCTGGTGATCAGGGGAAAGAGGAGAGGAATGGTGATGATGGTTTGGGAATGAAGGAGGGGGTTGAAGAAGTCCACACTGCATGGCCTCAATCTTCTCATTAAAGTAGGATATCAATGTTAAGTGTGTTGGGAGGAAGGATCCAGGGAAGAAATGAGAGAGGCAAGAGGAGAGAGTTTATGATGTGCTCTCAGTAAGATGAGGGCTGATTTTAGGACTATCTGATGAGCCATGAAGCAGGGGACTTGTACTTTCTTCCTGGTTCTGCTAGGGACTTCCTGCAAGTGGTATATGCATATGTGTATGTGTATGTATATGTATAGGTATGTACATGTATGGGTATGTGTACATGTGCATGTGTGTATGTATAGGTGCATACATATATGCACGTGCATATGTATGCATGCACAACGCATACAGGTGCATGCATATACACATGCGCATGTGCACATGTGTATATGCACATGGACTGTGCATATGTGTATATGTAGGTGTACGTGTACTGTGTGTGCATGTATGTGTATATATGTGTATGTGTATATATGTATGTGTGTATGTATGTGTGTGTGTATGTAAAGCAATTACATCTTTATGTCTGAGCTGTCTCTTCCCCTCTCCAGTCCATTCTCTGTGTAGCTGCCAAGGTGATTTTTGTCAGTCAGAAGATCTGAACCTTATCATTTCCTGACCCAGTTGCCTCCTGTGACTTCCTATTGCTTCTAGGATCAGATATAAACTGCTCTGTTTGGCTTTTAAAGCCCTTCACAACTGGGCCCCACCCTACCGTTCAAGCATCATTATATGTCATTCTCCTTCTGGTACTCTTTTATTCTGTCATAATGGGAGCTAGTTGCTGTCAGAGGCAGGGCTTGAACCAAGATCTTCCTGACTCTGAGGCCTGCCCTTCACCTGATATGCCACTCAGCTTTTTTTTTTTTAACTGAGAAGATATGGCATTGAACAGGTAGCTAAATATATCATGATTTAAATAGGAGAAAAGTAATGACAAGCAGGGTGATGATGGAAAGATCCCACATGAGGAACCTGCCTCTAAATCTCTTGATACTGAATCAATATCTGTGGAGTACACAGCCCATTTATTAGTAATTCATCACATTTGCTATATCTCCATCTCCTCTTCCAGTTTTCCATTCCTCTTGATGATATCAATTCCTCCTTGGTAATATGATATAGTAGACTTGCACTGAACACCCCCCTCTCCATTGCCCTGTGGGCCATCTACATTTTAACTTTCTATAGATTGGGGTATTCCATGACTTGCCTAGCACATAATAGGCACTTAATAGACAACTTGTGATCATCCAGCATCACCATAAAGATAGTTATGGACCTTGATTTCATAGATTATTTGGGGTCATTAGAGATACTGTGCAATTCCCCAAAGGCAACACAGTCCCTTTTCTTCCACCTGTTTAATTCTGGACTCAGTTCATTGTCAACCAGTCAAACAATCAGCAATTAAGCACTATGTGTGCATTGTACTAGATACCAGGGACACAAAGACACAAAAACAAAATGTCCTTTAGCTTATATTCTATCTGTGTTCATACATAGAGTCTGTCTAAGATGTATGTGCTGATGGACTAACTCTACAGATTGTTCATCCAACTTCCTACCATAGTCTGGACAACAGACTTTTGTCCACTTGGTTTTTCCTGTGTGGATGGTTAGGCTGAATTCTTTGGAGTGGTTATGCTTTTCATTTAGGAAGGTTGGTAATGCTCTCAAGGTAGATACAATCAACAAAATGTCTGCATGGTACAGAAAAGGCCACTGGAGCTGAAGTAAGAGGATGTGGGTTCAGATCAAAGCTTAATGCCTGTATGACCCTGACCACAGTAGTGGTGAAGCTGTGGAGAGAGTGCTGGGCCCAGAGTCAGGAAGAGTTCAAATCTGATGGCCCCAGACACTTCCTAACTGTGTGACCCTGGGCAAATCACCTAACCTTGTTTGCCTTGGTTTCCTCATCTGTAAAATAAGCTGAAGAAGGCAAACCACTTCAGTATTTGTACCAAGAAAACCCCGAATGGGGTCATGAAGAGTTGAACAAAGCTGA
The DNA here is from genome assembly GCF_028583685.1 of Petaurus breviceps papuanus. Lineage (NCBI taxonomy): Eukaryota > Metazoa > Chordata > Mammalia > Diprotodontia > Petauridae > Petaurus > Petaurus breviceps. The sequence goes on along the minus strand of NW_027187400.1, from coordinate 14,050,329 downwards.
AATGAGTGAACAGTAATGACCCTGGGCCAAGTGAGCTCATCTTTCTAAGCCTGGATTTCCTCATCTATAAAATGAGGGGGTGTGATTAGATGCCTTCCATGATTGATGATGAGCAGTCAGAAGATCTCACCAACTCTAGGGCATCCCTCTTTCCTCTGTACTCTGTGGTGGACTTCCTCCAAGCTAGGGCAAGCACCATTGATGAGCACAGGTCTTCCTGTTTTATCTCTCACTTGATATATTAAAAAAAGAAATCAGTCACAAAACAAAGTTATCTCTATTGTTTCTTCTTTTAAAGAATCTTTGATGATTTTGGACATATGCATAAGATAGCCTGGATCCCTGTGTCTTTTCTCACGGGAAGAGAGCCTGTAGGAGCTTGACATTTTGTTCTGCCAAGTGAAAGCTTTTTAAATAGATATCAATCAAAACAGTAAAACCTTGGCTTGTGACTATAAAGATGTGCTAAGCAAAAGACTCAGGGAAAGTCTGTCTATTCTTGCTTTCAGCTAATCTGCTAGTGGATAGAGCACTGGGCCTAGAGTCAGGGAGACCTGAATTCAAATCTTATTAGCTACTTCTTAACTATGTGACCCTGGGCAAGTCACTTAACCTCTGAGGGCCACAGTTTTTTCATCTGTAAAATGGGGATAATTTATAGCACCTTCCTCCTAGGGTCGTTGTGAGAACTAAATGAGATAATATTTGTAAAGCCTTTTGTAAATCTTAAAAGTACTTAGAAGTAAATCTTAAATATTTAGAAAAGATGGGGAAGTAGACATAAATCAGTCGTTATTGATATTTTCTTTATTGTACTTTTTTGTGATAGGGTTATAAATTTTTTTTTGTCAAAAATGAAACTCCTAGCTATTGAGATGCTTCATTTGCCAGAAGGACCCTTAGAATAGAGGATGTCAGAAAGGGATGTTAGAACACAAGGTGTTAGGACTGTGTGGTTCCTTAGAGCATAAACCATTAGAGCAGGGAAGACTCTTAAAACATAGAATATCAGAGCGGAGAGGAAGGTATCTTAAAGATAATCTGTTTCAAGCTCTTCTTTTCACAGATGAAACAATCAACTAGCAAGTCTTTTTAAAAATTAATTAATTTATTTTGTTTCCAACATTCACTTCCATAAAATTTTGAGTTCTAAATTTTCTCCTCCTCCTCACCCCCCCCCCCCGCCCAAGACAGCATGCAATCTGATATAAGCTCTACATATAGATTCATAGGAAACGTATTTTCACATTAGTCATATTGTAAAGAAAAATTAGAACCAATGGAAGAAAGCATGAGAAAGAAGAAATAAAACCAGAGGGAGAAGAGAGAGAGCAAATAGTATGCTTCAATCAGCACTCAGTCTCCATAGTTCTTTTTCTGGATGTGGATAGCATTTTCCATCATAAGTCTTACATCCTCAGCAAGTATTTTTTAAAAATACATTTTTTTTATTATCTCGGGTTTTTATATCATCTACACTTTCCAATGTATCTTTCTCCTTCCCCCTCCCCAAGTGATCCTTGGGAAGACTTAAACGTTTTTTTAAACAAGTGGGACAGAGCCAAGATAGAGGAGTAGAGAAGTCACTCTGCCAAGCTCTCCAAACAACTTTAAAATAATGCCTCAAATCAAATTCTAAAATTGTCCACCCAATAAAAGGTCAGAATAAGACGTTCTTCCAGCCCCAGACAACATAGGAGGTCAGAATGTGGAACACATGTGGATATACCACCATTGGTGGGATTTGGTAATGGCAACAGAAGCAGCAGAAGCTTCAGGAGCTCTCAAGCCAGACATGGTAAGGGAACCTCATAAATGGTTAGACATTACAGGGAACCCCTGTGCTAGCAACTGAATGCAGGACTGAATGTTGTTTGTCAACACCATTGCCTTGTCCCACTTCTGGATCACAGTTCAAGGGCAGAGGGGAACACTTTTGGTCAAGAAGGAGCAGGGGCCCTGATGAGCAGTATAGTTCGTAATCCCAAGGGACCAGGAGCCTTTCCTGGGTAAGGACCATAGCAAAGACCAGCAGAGCAGTGACCACACCTAACCCCAGATCATACCACCTTGTAAATACTGGAAACTTCCAAACCACCAAAACTATCTCTGAAAAAAAGCAATGTGAAAAAGTCTAAAACTTGGAATAGTACCCCTACTACCTCCCCACACCAGGAACATAGCCCAACTTTAACATAAAATTCAAAGTCAAGAAATAGACTGGAAAAAATGAGCAAACAATGACAACAATACACACACACACACACACACACACACACAAACAAAAACTGACCATAAAAATCTACTATGGTGACAGGGAAGATCAAGACACAAACTCAGAAGACAGTGATGTCAAAACAGTTGCAATCAAAACCTCAAAGTACAAAAAAAAAATGTGAATTGGACATAAGCCTTACAAGAAATCCTGGAAGAGCTACAAATTATTTTCACAATCAAAGAAGAGTGGTAGAGGAAAAATTGGATAAAGAAATGAGAGTGAGGGAAAAAAATTTAAAAAGACAATTAACAGCTTGGTGAAAGAGGCACAAAATATATTGAAGAAAATAAGACCTTAAAAAATGGAATTGACCAAATGAGAAAAGAGGTACAATACATCACTCATGAAAATAATTCCTTAAAAATTAGAATTGGACAAGTAGAAAATAATGAGTCTATGAGACATTAAGAAACAATAAAACAAAGTCAAAAGTATATCAAAAAAGTATATAAAAATATCTCATCAGAAGAACAATTGACCCAGAAAATAGATTGAGGGGAGATAATAGAAGTATTTGACTACCTGAAATCCATAATCAATAAAACCCCTAGATATCATATTTCAAGAAATTATCATAGAGCACCGGCCATGGAGTCAGGAGGACCTGAGTTCAAATCCAGCCTCAGACACTTAACACACACACACACACACACACAAAAGAAATTATTAAGGATGATTACTCTGATATCCTAGACCCAGAGGGTAAAATAGAAATTGAAAGAATTCCCCAATCACCATCTGAAATAGATATCAAAATGAAAGCTCCCAGGAATATTATAGCCAAATTCCAGAGCTCCAAATTCAGAGAGAAAATACTCCAAGCAGTCAGAAGGAGACCATTCAAATAGTGTGGAGTCACCATAAGAATCACACATGATTTATCAGCTACTAAATTAAAGAAATAGAGAGCTTGGAACATGATGTTCTAGAAAGTAAAAGAGATAGGAATAATCTGCCAGGAAAACAGAAGGATTTACAAGTGAATTTTACCAAACATTTAAGGAATCCCAATTATAAACTATTTGAAAAAAAATAGGTAAAGAAGCCCTACTAAATTCCTCTTATGACACAAATATGATTTTGATACCTTAAAATAGGGAGTGCAAAAACAGAAAAAGAGGGGTGGAGCCAAGATGGAGGAGTATAAATAAGACTTCCAAGTAGCTCTGGCTTTCGCCTCCTCCAATACATGTAAAAAATGACTCTAAACAAACTTGAGAGCTACAGAACCCACAAAGTGACAGAGAGAAACAAATCTCCCACTGAAGAAAGCCTGGAAGGCCAGCATGAAGGTGCCGTCGCAGTGTAGCCAGCAGCTTTGGGAGAGTGGATCACCAGCAGCCGTAGCAGTTTCCAGACTTCTCAATCCACAAATGCCAAAGACAAAGTAAAAGGTCAGTGTGGAACTTTGTTCAAACAAGGGGAATGCAGTTCGGCTGCTACCTTTAGAGTAAGAAGCTGAGGAAGCATGGTGGCTGCAGCTGCTGCCCTGTGGCTGCTTCCAGAGCTCCTGGCCTGCAGATTGTAGGGGGACCAAGCAACCATTAAGAGGGTAATAGTTCTTGCTTTGACCTGCTTGGATACAGATTGTGGTTTGGGGTGGTGGTCCTGGGATGTGTGACCAGTGAGCTAGAGCGTGTGGGGGCTGTAGAGATGGCACCCCCAATAGCTCCAGCAGCTGCAAAAACCCCAGCAATTTGGACATAGCTCTCTCCATTTTGGAAGGACAGTTCTACCATGGCAAAGAGATCAAAAGTAAAGTAATTGGCTGCCAATATGAGCAAGCAGCGGAAGCACAAAGAAACGATAGAATACTTTTTTTTTTTAAGCAATCGGGGTTAAGTAACTTGCTCAAGGTTACACGGCCAGTTATTTCTGGGTGTGGTGCTGAGTGTCTGAGCCTGGGATTCGATCTCCAGGTCGTCCCAACACTGGAGCCAGTACTCTTACTCGCTGAGCCACCTGGCCGCCCCTAAGCAATTGGGGTTAAGTAACTTGCTCAAGGTTACACGGCCAGGTGTTTATGGGTGGGTGCTAAGTGTCTGAGCCCGGGATTCGATCTCTAGGTCTTCTCAACACTGGAGCCGGTGCTCTTACTTGCTGTGCTACCTGGCCGCCCCTGATAGAATACTTTTTGGGGGACAAAAAGGATCAAGGCATGGAGCAGGAGGAAGACATCAAAGTCAGAACTCCTACATCAAAAGCCTCCAAGAAAAATATGAACTGGTTACAAGCCATGGAGATGCTCAAGAAGGATTTTGAAAATCAAGTAAGAGAAGTGGAGGAAAAATTGGGAAGAGAAATGAGAATGATGCAAGAAAATCATGAAAAGCAAGTCAACAGCATGCTAAAGGAGACCCAAAAAATACTGAAGAAAATAACACCTTTAAAATAGACTAACTCAAATGGCAAAAGAGGCCCAAAAAGCCAATGAGGCCAATAAAGCCAATGAACAATGCTTTAAAAAGCCAAATTGGCCAGATGGAAAAGGAATTTCAAAAACTCACTGAAGACAATTACTCCTTCAAAATTAAATTGGAGCAATTGGAAGCTAATGACTTTATGAGAAATCTATCTACTATAAAACTGATCCAAACAAATGAAAAAACAGAAGGCAATGTGAAATATCTCATTGGAAAAAACACTGACCAGAAAAATAGATCCAGAAGAGATAATTTGAAAATTATTGGTCTACTTGAAAGCCATGATCAAAAAAAGAGCCTAGACACCATCTTTGATGAAATTATCAAGCAAAATTTCCCTGATGTTCTAGAACCAGAGGGCAAAATAGAAATTGAAAGAATTCACTGATTGTCTCTTGAAAAAGATCCCCAAAAGAAAACTCCTAGGAATATTATAGCTAAATTCCAGAGTTCCCAGGTCAAGGAGAAAATACTGCAAGCAGTCAGGAAGAAACAATTTGAGCATTGTAGAAACACAATCAGGATAGCACAAGACCTAGCAGCTTCTACATTAAGGGATAGAAGGGCTTGGAATATGATATTCTGGAGGTCAAAGGAGCTGGAACTAAAACCAAGAATCACTTACCCAGAAAAACTGAGTATAATAGGGGCAGCAAGGTGGTGCAGTGAATAGAGCACCAGCCCTGGAGTCAGGAGGACCTGAGTTCAAATCTGGCCTCAGACACTTGACACACTTACTAGCCATGTGAATTTGGGCAAGTCACTTAACTCCAATTGCCCTCCAAAAAGCAAAACAAACAAACTGAGTATAATGCTACTGGGGAAAATATGGTCATTCAATGAAATAGAGGACTTTCAAACATTCTTTTTTTTTGCTTATTTTGGAAGGACAATTGGAGTTAAATGACTTGCCCAAGGTCACACGGGTAGTAAGTGTTAAGTGTCTGAGGCTGGATTTGAACTCAGATCCTCCTGACTACAGGGCTGGTGCTCTATTCACTGTGCCACCTAGCTGCCCCATTTTCAGACATTCTTGATGAAAAAACTTGAACTGAATAGAAAATTTGGCTTTCAAATATAAGAAGCAAGAGAAGCATGAGAAGGTAAACAGGAAAAAGAAATCATAAGGAACTTATTAAAGTTGAACTATTTACATTCCTACATGGAAAAATGACAATTGTAACTCATAAGACTTTTCTCAGTATGAGGATAGCTGAAGGGAATATATATGTATATATGTGTGTATATATGTATACATACATATATGTATGTATAGGAGGATGTATGTTTATATAAATATATGTGTAGGCATTTGTATATTCATGTATACATAGACAGAGGGCACAGGATGAGTTGAATATGAAGGAATGATATCTAAAAAATAAAATTAAAAGGTGAGAGAGGAATTTATTGGGAGAAGAAAGGGAGAGATAGATTAGGGTAAATTATCTCATATAAAAGAGACAAGAGAAAACTTACAATGGTGGGGAAGAGCAGGAAGGTGAAAGGGAATGGGACAACCTGATTCTCATTGAAATTGGCCTAAGGAAGGAATAACATACACCTTCAATTGGGTATCTTACCCAACAGGAAAATAGGGGGGTAGGGGACATAAGGGGGGAGGATAGAAGGGAGGGCAGACTGGGGGAGAGGGTAGTTAGAAGCAAACATTTTTGAAAAGGGATAGGGTCAAAGGAGAAAATAGAATAAGTGTGTGGGGATAGGATGGAGGGAAATATAGTTAGTCTTCCACAATATAGCTACTATGGAAATGATTTGGGTAACTACACATGTACAATCTATATTGAATTGCTTATCTTCCCAGTGGGGGTGGGCGAGGGGGGAAGAAGGGGAAAAATCTGGAACTCAAAGTTTTAAAAACAAATATTTAAAAATTGTTTAGTTTACATGCAATTGAGAAATAAGATATACAGGTACTAGGGTATAGAAACCCATCTTGCCCTACTAGAACGTTAGGGGCATGAAGGGAGAGGATATATGAGAGAACAGATTGGGGGAATGGGTATTCAGTAGACTTGCTATTTTGGGATGGGGGGTAGGGGAAATAAGGGAAGAGAAAAAAATTTTAACTCAAAATCTTGTGGAAATGAATGTTGAAAACTAAAAATAAATAATTTTTTTAAAAAGATAGAAAAAGAAAACTATTGACCAATTTCTTCAATGAATATCAATGCAAAAAATGTAAATAAAATACTAGCAAAGATATTACAACAATATATTACAAAGATCATATACTATGACAGCATGGGATCTACACTAGGAATGCCGCACTTGTTCAATATTAGGAAAACTATAAGCATAATTGACCATATCAATAACAAAAACAATGAAAATCACATGATTATATCAATAGAGGCAGAAAAAACTTTTGACAAAATATAACACCCATTCCTACTAAAAATATTAGAAAGCATAGGAATAAATACAGCCTTTCTTAAAATGATAAATAGTATCTATCTAAAACCAAGAGCAAATATTATCCAATAGTGGGGATAAAATTGAAGTCTTCCCAAATGAAAATTTTTTTTTTTGCTTTTTGGAGGGCAGTTAGGGTTAAGTGACTTGCCCAAGATCACACGGCTAGTTTTTGTGTTCAATGTCTGAGCTTGGATTTGAACTCAGGTCCTCCTGACTCTAGAGCTGGTGCTCTATTTACTGTGCCACCTAGCCACCCCATTTTGTTTTTTTTGTTTTGTTTTGCTTTTTTGTAGGGCAATTGGGGTTAAGTGACTTTCTCAAGGTCACATGGCTAGTTTGAAGCCTTCCTAAGAAGAACAAGGGGTGAAACCAGGATGTTCATTATCACCACTACTACTCAATATTGTATTAGAAATTCCATCTGTAGCAATAAGACAAGAAAAAGAAATTGTAGAAATAAAAATAGGTAATGAGGGAATAAAACTATCACTCTTTGCAGATGATATGATTGTATGCTGAGAAAACCCTAGAAAATCAACTGAAAACTTACTTAACAGACTTTAGCAAAGTTGCAGGATATAAAATAAGCCCACATAAATCATCAGCATTTCTATATACTACCAACAAAACCCAGCAGGAAGATATAGAAAGAGAAATTAAATTGAAAATAGCTGCATACATTATATAATTGCCAAGACAAATCCAGAACTATATGAACACAGTTACAAAGCACTTTTCACAAAATTAAAGACAAATCTAAGCAATTAGAAACATATTAATTGCATATGTAAAGGCAGAACCACTATGATAAAATGACAATTCTACCTAAGATAATTTATGTATTCAGTGCCATACCACTCAAAGTACCAAAGAATTATTTTGTAGATCTAGAAAAATAGTAACAAAATTCATCTGGAAGAACAAAAGGTCAAGAATATCAAGGGAATCAATGAAAAAAATGTGAAAAATTTGGCTTAGTAGTACCAGATTTCAAACTATATTACAAAGTGGTAATCATGAAAACAATCTGATACTGGCTAAGAAATAGAGAGGTGGATCAGTGGAATACATTAGGTGAACAATACACAGTGACCATAGTAATCTATTGTTTGATAAACTCAAAGATTTTGGTGTAAGAACTCGCCATTTGACAAAAATTGCTGGGAAAACTGGAAATTGTTTTGGTAAAAACTAGGCATAAAGTAACATCTCACACCATATACCAAGATAAGGTCAAAATAGGTACATGATTTAGGCAAAGGGTAATATAACAAGTAAATTAAGGGAACATGGAAAAATGCACTTGTCGGGTCTATGGCTAAGGGAAGAGTTTATGAACAAACAAGATATATAGAGAGAGATAACATGAATAATTTTGATTATATTAAATTAAAAAGGTTTTGCACAAGCAAATCCAATACAGCCAAAATTAGAAGGAAAATAGGAAACTGGAGAAAAATTTGCAGCAAATTTCTCTGATAAAGGTCTATTTTCTGAAATATGTAGGGAACTGAGCTAAATTTATAAAAATACAAACCATTTCCCACTTGATAAATGGTCAAAGGAATTGAAGAGGCAGTTTGTATAAAAAGAAATAAAAACTACCAATAATCACATGAAAAAAATGCTCTGTCACTATTGATTAGAGAAACTCAAATTAAAACAACTCTGAGATACCACTTCACACCTATCAGATTAGCTAACATGACACAAAAGGAAAATTACAAATGCTAGAGGGATGTGGAAAAATTAAGACACTAATGCAGTGGAATTGTGAACTAGTCCAACCATTATGGAAAACAATTTGGAAGTATGCCCAAAAGGCTATAAAGCTGTGCATACATTTTACTTAGCAATAATCACCACTAGGTCTATATCCCAAAGAGATCAAAGAAAAGAGAAAAGAACTATATGTACAAAAATATTTATAGCAGCTCTTTTAGTGGTAGCAAAGAATTGGAAACTGAGGGGATGCCCATCAAATAGGGAATGATTGAACAAATTGTGGTATATGATTTGTGGGAATACTATTGTAAAATAAGAAATGATGAGAAAGATGGTTTCAGAAAAATCTGGGAAGTCTTATATGAACTGATGCAAAGTGAAGTGAGTAGAACCAGGAGAACACTGTACACAGTAACAGCAATATTACAATATGGATTATCAACTGTGAAAGACTTAGCTATTCTGATAAAGACAACGATATAAGACAATTCTGAACGACTCATGATGAAAAACGCTATCTACCTCCAAAGAGAGAACTGATAATGTCTGAATTCAGATTGAAGCAGATTAAAATTTTTTTTTCTTTACATTTCTTATTTGTGTTTTTTCTTTTGCAACATGACTAATATGGAAATATGTTTTGTGTGACCTCACATGTATAATTAGTATCATATTGTTTACCTTCTTAAGAGGTAGGGGAGGGTCTGGAAGAAGTGAAAGAATTTAAAACTCAATTTTAAAAACTGAATGTTAAAATATTTTCCCCATGTAATTGGTATTTATTGAAATATATAAAATGTATCACAAAAATAAATATTTTTTTACAAAAAAAATAAAAAGACAAAGAAGAAAAAATATCATTAGAACTGATTAATACATTGAAAAGTATGATATTATATTCATTGTTCCATACTCATGAACACCTTTTTAAAGGAGCTGGGGAGGAGGCTTCTCATATGTCTTCTCTGGCACCATGATTGTTCTTTATAATTTTGGAACATTCATTTTCTATTATTTCATGCTGGTTGTGCTTTCCACTTATTTTGTTGTCATTTTGCATATTGTTTTCTTGGATCTACTAACAAATTGTGCACTAATACTCTGCATCTGTTCCTGTATCTTTCCTTCATTCTTTATATTCAACATATGTATTATTTTCTTACAATGTCTTAATATTCCATTATATTCATGTTCCACCATTAGTTGATGATTTGTTTCCAGTTTTTTGCTACCACAAAAAGTTTTCTTATAAAATTTTGGTGTATTTGGAGCCTTTCTTTTTGTTAGTGACCTCCTTGGGGTATTTCCCTAGCAGTGAAATCTCTTGAGTCAAACAGTATGGACTTTAAAAATTTATTTGCATATAATTTGCATAATTATTTATTTGCTAAATTCTAAACTGCTTTCCAGAATTGTACTCCAGGTCTACCAACAATGCATTAGTGTCTGTCTTTCTGCAACTCCTCCAACATTGGCTATTCCTGTCATTTTTGTCATCTTTGTCCATTTGCTGGGTATGAGGTGAAACCTCAGAGTTATTTTGATTTGCATTTCTTTGATTATGCCTAGTGCTTTGGAACATTCTTTTATATGTCACCAAGTTCTTATTTAGCACTTTCTCTGTGCCAGGCACAGACTCTGTGCCAAGGTGCTAAGAAGAATTTGAGTTTTAAGGAGGTCACATTGCCAGCTAGTGACAGAGCTAGGAGTTTCAGAACCTAGGTCTCCTGAGTCCCAGTTTGATGCTCTCTCTCCATTACCTCCTAGGGTGTTTGTTTTAAAAGGAAAGGGCAGGCATCTTCTTTCTGGAGAGCTGTTTCCTTCAGGAAGGAGCAAATAGTCTAGTGCCTGTGTCTGAAGAAGTATTTCCTTACCAAGGCTCCCTGCTCTCTGTCTCAGTATGTTTGCCTCCTACTCAGAAAGTAGGGCTTTAGCCTGGGCTCTCAGATCTGGTTTCCCTGGGTCCACCAAACACTTGGCTTTTGTCATCGCGCGGTGCATTTGCATGAGGTCCATTAGAAAATCCTCTGCCTTAAAGGATGAGCATTAATTTTTCACTGCCTCTCCTAGCCCTTGCTTTCTCTCTTTGTTTCTCCATTAGGATTTCAGGGGCTGATGCTACTATGCCCTAGGGAGGCCTTCTGGCTGGGATCATAATTTTGGGTACTTGTTTTCCACTCTCCATGGAAGAAGCTGTGGGTAATTTAAAAACATTAACTTGCTCTCAGTCAGCAGAAAAAGATCAGAGAGGTTCAGTAATTTGCCCAATGACACATAGCAGTGTACGTGGGAAGAAAGATTTATTGGGTAGTTATAATAACAGCTAACATTCAGCCATGCTCAAACTAGGGCAATGACATAGCGCTAGGTTCCTACAGTGGTCAGGAGCCTCACCTGCACTTGGATGACCTGAACCATGACCTGTCTTCCTTGCCTTGCCCCTTGGCCACCATCCTCCAAACCCCAGGTCACCATTTTTGAGGTGCTCCCTCCTGGTCTACCTTCTTCCCAGCCTCTGCAGGATTAGAGCATGGATCATTCCCCTCATCCCAACTACCCTCCTCAAATGAATTGGGAGTTCCACCCACCTGTTAAGATAAAGAGTATTTGTAGAACCAACTGAAGACCAGAGAGTGAAAGCCATTCACTCCTAGAAACACAGCTTATATAAGCAGCCAAGTTAGGGTTCCAACCCAGGTATCTCGACAAGAAGTTCAGTTACCTTGAGTTCCTATAAGAACTGCAAACGGTTTTCCAAGCAACTGGTCACAATGCAATTTTATTACTTCCTGGTGACAGCTGGACTTAGAAGGTAATTTCTTGATTATATTTATGTAGCAGGCCCTGTGGGACACTCTCCCAATTGGGTGCTCACATTCACAGGTTAGGTCCCCAGAGGACAGCTAATTACGATTATTCTTTCAGGGTTCTTCTCAAGTAAACCTAAGGGGTTGGAGTTTCTAGTACTGTTGATGAGCCCCCATCGGTTTGCTTCCCATTGGTAGTTAGCCAGACTTGGTTAGCTTTTACGAAGAGTATTTACTAAGATCATGTATTAAGAGCAGTTAAGTGGTTGTGGTATAGTGGAAAGGGCGCTGGTTCTAGAGATCACACAGTGCAGAGTCAGGAAGATATAAGTTCAAATCCTGCCTCTTTCACTGATTATATATGTGACCTTGGACAAGTCAAGACCTCCCAGCCAAACTGACCTATTTGCAGTTCTCCACGCTTAGTGTCTTTTGTTTCCCACCCTGTGCCTTTCTATGGCTATCCTGCGCATCTGGAATATACTCTTTTCTCCCCTTTATGTCTTAGAATTCTGAACTTCTTCAATACCCAACTCGGGTGCTATATCCCATAGGAAGCCTTTCCTAATCCCTCTAATTGTTAATATTCTAATTCCTCCTCAAATTATTTATATTTACTTATTCCTGTAAATGCTGTTCCTCCTTTCACCTTACAATGTAAGCACCCTGAGAGTGAGGACTGTTTTAAATATTGTCTGGGTATCCCTGGCACCTAGTACAATGACTTTGTAAATAATCAGCATCTGCTTAATAAATACTTGTGGGAAAATGTAAATCTTTCTATAAACATGAACTTACATAATGTAATTCATCTTCAAATAGGGAAATAATTACTTGTGCCCTGGCCCCATCTCTTAGGTTTTTGGACAGTTCCAGTTGTTAACAAATTCTTTCTGCCAGCTTTGGGCTCCTGCTCCCAGGCAGTGTGTGTCTGATGTCCCCTCCCACCCCTCTCCCGTCTCAGTGAGCCTTCCTTTAACAGTTAGCCATAGACACAATTAGATCGTAGCAACATCGTCTGTTCAAATTTCATAGTAAAAATTGAATATTCCTGCAGAAGAATTACAAAATATTCCCCCTTCCCCCAAACCCGGTGCACACTCCCACCAATATGTACAATGCCAATGGGAACAGTAGGCACAAACATGGAGAACAGTGATAGGGAGTCACCCACATTATCTCATACATGTGGCTAAGACAACTCGGGTCTCTAGTACTCCAAGGCCTTGATTTTTTTTTCTCTCCTTGTAGAGTCCTCTTTGTAGCTAACCTCTCAGTTGCCAGCTTTCCTTTGGAACATGTTGGCTCTCTTCTTTGCTGCCAAGGGTACTCGGCCAGAAGCTGTTTCTGGCCTAGAACACAGGCCTATTTGGAGAGGTTGTCTCTGCTTCTTCAATGGTGGGTGTCTCCTCCTGGGTGAGTAGCTCTTCTTTGAGATGCCATGGATGATGAGGAGAATGGGGAGGAAGGGAAGAATCAGTCAATAAACATTCATCAAGTGCCTACTACGTGCCAGGCCCTGTGCTAAACACTAGGGGCACAAAAAGAAATAGAAGAGTACCTGCCTTCAAGAGGTTCACAGTCTAATAGGGGAGACAGCAAGCAGACACGTACAAATGGAATAATAGGAAATAATCAATGGAGGGAAGGCACTGGAATTAAGAGCTTCCTGTAGAAGATGGGTTTTTAGCTGCGACTTGAAGGAAGCTAGGGAATCCGGGAAGCAGCAATGAGGAGGGAGAGCATCCCAGACCTGGGGGGAAACCAGGGAAAAGGTCAGAAACTGAGAGATGGAGGGCTTGGTGGGCGGTATTACTGGATGCAAAAGTACAAGCTGTTCTATAAGTGTAAGGCTGGAAAGGTAGGGGGAGGACCTGAGGTTATAAAGGGCTCTGACCACCAAGCAGGGTTTTCCATCTGATCCTGGAGTTGACAAGGAGCCCCTGGAGTATATTGAGTAAGAGATGACATGGTTGCATTTGTGCTTTGGGGAAATCACTTTAGCGGTTGAATGGAGGATGGACTGGGTTGGGGAGAGACTTGAAGCAGGCAGACCCGTCTGCAAGTCATTGTGGTAGTCCAAACAGGAGGGGATGAGGGCCAGCATTCAGTGGTGGCAGTGTAGAGAGTGGGATAAAGATGAAATTAGTAGGACTGGTGACAGATTGGATATGGGGAGGGGGGTGAAGGAGTTGGGGGTCACACTTGGGTTTCAAGCCTGAGGGACTAGGAAGACAGTGATGCCCCCAACAGTAATGGGGAATGGAGGAAGAAGGAGGGTTGAGTTTAAGATGCTTACTGGACATCCAGTTTGGAATGTCTGAAAGGCATTTAGTTGGAGGTGCCAAATCGGAGGTCAGTAGAGAGATTAGGGCAGGATAGGGTGATCTGAGGATGATAGCTAAATCCATGGAAGCCAATGAGATCACTAAAGGAAGAAGTCTAGAGAGAGAAGAGAAGAGGATCTAGGCCAGATCTCCTGATTGCAGATCCAGCAAAGGGCACTGAGAAGAAGCAGTCAGATATGTAGGAGAAGAGCCAGCAGATAGCGATGTCCCCCAAACCTCCTGCCACCCTCTGGTGCAGGCCCTGAGGTCACGAGCCCCAAAGCTGCTCTCACTCTGGACTCCTTCAGAGTTGGTGAACTCAGCCTTTGAAGGAATCATGGGGTGTGACCATTCATCACTGGATCATTCATTGATCCCTTCTAATCCATTCAAGGAGAAATTAATTCACACTTCTGTGCCCTCCCTTTAACTAACCAATTAAAGTTGATGATTTAAATGATGAGATAGTATGCTAATTGCAAAAATTAGGTCATATCTGTCAACTTTATGAAGATTGAATGGTCCAGTGATGAAGGTCTACTTTTTAAGAATATGGGATAACTGGAAATAGACTACTGTTGAGTGCAGGGTCTTCAGTGACCTGCTTTAAGGAATAGAAAGGTATTTTGTAATTAGTATGTTAATTATTAACATATAATTAGGTGCTTTTCAAGTGCTTGGAAACAATTTATTCCTCTTAGCAGGTTAAGTATTCTGACTTCCTCCGCCCATCTTGTTTTCACAATTAATTCCTTAGCAAGTCATTTCTTGATAATTAATGCACAGCCTAGATGCTATCCGAATGATCCCTAAGTGAAAGTCTGAATTAATCAGCTGTTGTCAGTATTTTGGGAGGATTCTAAAGAAGGGATGAAGTTTCCTATCTGACCTGATGGGAGCAGAGCTGACCTGCACCATCAGTTCCTGGGGCAGGCCACCTCCAAAGTTGTGCTGGCTTTCAAGAGGGGGTGGGGCAAGCCAGAAGCCCAGCCCACTGAATCCCATGGTATCCCTTGGACATGTTAGGCCATGAGCTGCACGCATAAGGCAAGGTTCAGGGGAGTGAGAAAGGCAGACATGCCCTGCCTGCATGAGCAGGGGGCACCTGGGCTGGGTGCCTGGTAGGACGGGATGTTGGGAGGAAAGAAAAGTTTCATCTACTTTACAGTTTTGCCAAAAGCCAAGCAGACTCAGAAAACATGACAAAATAGGGAGGAACCTTAGAACAGGGAATGTTAAAGCTGGAAGGAATTTTAGGAATCTGGTCCAACCCTCACATTTTACAATTGAGGAAACATTCAGAGAAAGTAGTTGACTTATCCAAGACCATGCAACTGAAGCTACAGTTTAAAGTCTAGAACTCAGGCTTCCTGGCTGTTTCTACTACATCATTGATTTTGGTTCAACAAAACTTATTTAATGTATTAAAATGTATTTAAATCCTGGGTACTGGGAATTAGGAAGCAACTAGGTTGTGCCATAGTGTATAGAGCTCTGGGCCTGGAATCAGGGAGACTCATCTTCCTGAGTTCAAATCTGACCTCAGACACGTAGTAGCTGTGTGACCCTGGGCAAGTCACCTAACCCTGTTTGCCTCAGTCTCCTCATTTATAAAATGAGCTGGAGAAGGAAATGACAAACCACTCCAGTATGTTTGCCAAGGAAACCCCGAATGGAGTCACAAAGTCAGACACAACTGGGAGGGAATGAATGAATGAATGATAAAGCATTTAATGAGTGCTTTCTATGTGGCACGAACTGTGTTAAGCATGAGAATAAAAATACACCCGAGCAAGTTTGGGGAAATGAAACAAAGACAAAACCAAAATGAAATAATATCTACTCTTGGGCAGCTTATGTCTACCTGGTGAATACGACAGTGCTTCTCAGTGTCCTGGGCAACTGAGATTATACAAGGCAGAGCAGTTGCTGAGTTGCTTAGGCAGAGGAGGAAATGCCTTCCAGACCTGGGGAGAACAGCCTAGACAAAAGCCTGTAGTCGGGAAATAGAACCTTCTTTTCAGAGAACAGGCAGCAGGTTGTCTTGATCAACACGGAGAGTATGGGAAGAAGAATAATGTGAGTATTGTACTGACCTCAGAGAGGTGCTGCATTCTGAGCAGCTACCGAAAAGCTGGGAGTTCTGGGTCCTGCTCAGTCTTTGATTGAACTTGGATAAAACCAAAGCCCTCTCTGGCTTTTCTTCCTTGTCTCTAAAACAGAGAGTGATTTCTGTCCTGCCTTCCAGGTCTGCCAGGAGCATCTCTTACATCATGGGGCTTTGGACTTGTCTTGGAAAGGGGCTCGATTAACCTTAGGAACAAGGTGATGAGGAAGATGAAACAGAGATGTCCTGACCTATTTCCCTGGTTTCCCTTTCTAGGGTTTTGTGAGAATGGCTCCTGGCATTCACTGAACTGCCCCAAGCTGTTGTTTTACCCCAAAGGAAGAACTAAATGTTTCAGGCCCAGTCTGAAAAAGTCCCCTAGGCTGTTGTAGAAGCAGCTGAATGCAAGCATGGGGTATTTTATGGGGCATGAGCTAGAACTTTTGGGCCGCCTGGCCCCATTGCCTGCCAGTACATGGAGTGGTTGGTCACATTGGACCATTGTAACTGATTCAGAATTGGTGATTAGAGAATTGACAGCTGGAAGAGATCTTCAAGGTCACCTTATCTACCCTCTTCACTTTGCAGAGAGGGAAACTGAGGCCAGAGAGAGGGAGCAAGTAAAAGGAGTAAGTAGCAGAACCAAGATCCTAACTCAGTTCTTTGGAGTTGGAGCAATGGAAAGAACATGGACTCTGGAGCCAGCGGCACCTGTGGGACCTTAGGCAGATCACTTGGCTTCCCTGGGCCTCCATTCTCTAACCTGGAATATAAGGGAATTGGACCAGATAGTTGGTCCCTGAGGTCTCTTCCAGTTCTCCAGTGAGGATCCAAATTCAGGGTTCCAGGGCTAAAGTTTTCCTGTGTACAGCAAAGGATTTGCTCAACAAATTCACAAAGTAAATGAGGTTGGTGGTGCACATGGAGGAAGTTGGCCAGTTTCTGGGAACAAGCTGTTTAGAAGCATTTGAGAAGCTATTATTTATAATCACATGATACCCTGTGTGTGACTGAGGGTATGGTCATCCCATCCTCACTTGGAGCCTTGGAATCTGGGGTCTGGTATGGATAACATACTGTAGGTTACAATTGTGGGAGAAAGGAGGGATTCTTCCTGGGCTGGTCCTCTTAGAGCAACCCAGGAAAGCTGAGCCCTCAAAATTGTCAAGAATAGAATCTCATGTCTATTAAAAGCCTAATGGGACCCTCAGACTAAATATCAGAGCTGGAAAATACCTCAGAACAGAATGGCAGAAATGGAGGGGAGCTTTGAATACAGAGTGCTAGCCTTGAAAGCATAGAACATTGAGTATCAGAACTGGGAAGGACCTTAGAACACAGGATGTTAGAGCTGGGAGGGGTCTTAGAACACAGGAGGTCAGAGCTGGGAGGGCCCTTAGAACACAGGGTGTCAGGGCTGGGAGGGCCCT
>NW_027187400.1:14020884-14032783 GCF_028583685.1 Petaurus breviceps papuanus | reverse complement strand
GCTGGGAGGGCCCTTAGAACACAGGGTGTCAGGGCTGGGAGGGCCCTCAGAACACAGAAGATGAGCAGTGAAGGGGGTCTTAAGAATATAGACTTTCAGAACTAGAAGAAACTTACAAATTAGGGTATTCTAAATGAGAATGGTAACACCAAATACAGACTGCGGAACGAAACATGTTCTAGCTGGGAGAGATCTTAAGGCATAGAACTGGAAGGAACTTTTGAATGCAGAATGTTAGACCCAGAACTCTGAGGTCAAACTTATCTTTTTCATTTTCAGGCCCGGAAGGGGACATAACTTGCTCGATACACTAGTCAATGGTGGAGCTGGGGCTAGATCCCGATGATTCTTGGCCTAGTGACCCCCTAGTATTCAGTATTCTAGTACCTTCCCTTTCCTTTCCAACCTCCCCGTGTCCACTACCCAAAGTACCTAATGCCCTCCTGCTTCCTTGGCCGCCCAGGCCTTGACATTCACAGTGCCCCATACCCAGCCCCCCTCACACCCATGATCCCATAGGCAGAATTGACTGAGCATTCACTGTCCTCTGAGCACTGGACCCTTCCCTCAGCTCACCTTGCTCACTATTTGTGGGATGGCCTCCCCCCATCTTTACACTTGTCCATTCCTCTGGAAAGAGCTGAAATGGACTTAGGAGGTGAGCAAATGGTGTCCCCTTCCTTTGGTAAGGACCTTCGCCCTAGTCCTACTGTAGGGTTTTGTTGTGCTGCTCTCCGATGCACCTGGCAGTAATATTCTTTGCTCATCATCTGTGTTTGTGACTCTGTTCTTTAGTGCACCTGAAGTTCTGTGAGGACAGACACCCTGCCTTTCATGAGCTTTGTAGACTTTCCCAGCGTTTTGTTTAGCAAAGTTCTGTTGATAATACTTTGATTGATGTTTGATGAGTGAATGTGCCTGCCCCTTCTCCCATTGAAACCTTTTTTCAGTCAGTATTTGCCTCAGAGGGGCTTTTGAATTTGACTGGACATAGTGCCTTAACTCCTACAAGGAACAAAACTCTAATGGTGAGGTTTCATACCTCAGGGGCAGGCCATTCCAGAAGATATTTTCCCAGTGCGGAGAATTCTAGAACCTCTTAAATTATATCTCATCCTGACAGCTCCTTCTACCCCTGAGGCCACAGTCCCCAGGTGCCCAGCTAGTCCAGTGGCAGGGACCTCTTTAGGCCTCCAGAGGGTACATTGATCCAGGCCCACTCCCATGGGTGTCAAAGGTGGGGGTTCTCCTCCCCAAAGAAGAGCTCTGTTCTGTGGTTACATGGCTTATTTACACACACTCACTATCTACGCATTGTCTGCCTCCTTATTTTCTTCAAAGAAAAGGCAGATGCAGCCAGTGCCCTCTATCCCTGGAGGAGCACTCCAAGGGACAGGTGGCCTTTATGGCACTGGGACTGGAGGCTGATCAATGTTGATTGGGCTGTGAGGCGGAGCTGGCCATATGTAGTATCTGAGACCCCACCCAAACAAGTCAACAGGAGATGGATTTGGGCCTTGTGGGTTAAGGAGGGAACAAGGTCATTAGATGTTAACTTCTACATACTTTCACAAAAGGATCTCGTTTGACTCTTTCAGTGGCTTCATGTGGATGGCAGGGAAGAGGGACTTATGTCCATTTTATGGATGGAAGTGAGGCCTGGAGAAGTTTAATTACTTGCTTAAAGTCACACAGCCTTGGGACTAGACCCCAAGGCTTGATCACTCTTTGCTACCATACCATACAGCAAGCTCACAGCCTCCAGGCTTGGCATTCCTTCTTTCTTTCCCTCCAGGTCTCAGGATAAGCATGAGGTTCCAAATATGTGGAACTTTACAGAGAAAAAGTGGGTTTAGGACTGGGAGGGCTCTTGGAACACAGAATGTTAGAGCTGAGAGGGCCCTTAGAACATAGAATGCCCAAGCTAGGAGGGCCCTTAAAAGACCATCTAGTTCAACCCCAACATTTTACAGAAGAGAAAAGTCAAAGGGAGAGAGGAGCAGTGATTTGCTCAAAGGTACACAGCTAGCCAGCTCTTGTGACTTCAAGTCTAGCACACTTTCTAGTCCTGATTGGTGTGAATAATAAATCTCCTCTATTGGTTGCATTATTTGGATCTGCACTGCATATTTCCACTGGCCTGGAACCAATGATCATATTTTGCATAATTATAACTTCAAATAGTGTTGACTTTGAATACATGTAACTACTTCAGGGGACTCATTTTTTATGTGCACCATACTGTGTCTCTGGGTCTATTGCAGCCATTCCTGGGCAGTGTGTTCAGGTACCCTAAGGTGCTCTGTGTTTTGGCTTGCTATGTAATCTTAAATAATTAGAAGTGGACCTCAGAGATTGTTTAGTTGACTCCACTCATTTTACAGATAGCAAAACTAAGGCCCGGGGAGGTTTAATATCTGGCCTGAGACCATGTAGTGAATTAGTGGCAGAGTAAGGACTTATACCTAACTGGGTGGATTTCCTCCACCTAAAACCTGTGCCTTTCCATTTGGTTAGAGAAACTGAGGACTAAAAGTTGGGGCAGGATAGGGGTTCTGGAAAGGGCTAGTGGGTAGGATAAGAATGAGGGAGTCGCACAGCCAACTATAAACGACATAGAACTAATATAAGCCTAAAAATCCAAAACAATTGTCTGACTTTACTGGTGATATTGGGTGAGGATCAGTCTTTTCCAGATCATGTCTAAAAAGCACCTTGGTTGGGGCAGCTATGTGGTGCAGTGGATAGAACACTGACCCTGGAGTCAGGGGGACTTGAGTGCAAATACAGCCTCAGATACATACTAGCTGTGTAACCCTTGGCAAATCACTTAATCCCAGTTGCAAGCCTCCCCCCCCCCAAAAAAAGCACATTGGCCCCAAGTTGCTGATAATGGTTTATAACACAGGCTTCACAGAAACAAACCTATTTCAAAAATACATCCTTAGTTCACATGATAGTTAAATATATACATTGACTCAAAGTTGAGTGAAGAGAAAGGGAACAAGCATTTATTAAGGACCTACTATGTACAAGGCATTATCCTAAATGCTTTTACAATTTTATCTCATTTGATCCTCATAAGAATCCTGTGAAGTAGGTGTTACATTTTACAGATAAGGAAACTGAGGCAAACAGCCTTGTCATGGGTCACAGGGCTAGTAAGTATCTGAAACAGATTTGAACTCAGGTCCTCTAGGCTTAATGGTCTATGTACTGTACCATCAACCTGTCTAAATGAGTCCTTAGAGACCATCTATCTGGTGCAGTGAGTCTAATCTCACTTCCCTTCCTTCCCTCCCAAAAATTTTATGGAGTAAACAACTGAGAGAAGGAAATGACCTGCCAAAGCTCAGCCAGTGAGCTAGAACTCAAACCCAGGTCTTGGGACCCACAGTCTAGCATTTTTCCTTCTGTACACATTCTCTTTTCTTCCACATGCCTTTCTTCCCAAGGCATTACCAATAGCAAGCATCCCAACATGAATTTCCCCAGAGCCTTCTAAGCCCATGATTCCAATTCTGGGAGCAGAGGAAAAAATAACAGCAAACACACACATATAGAATATATTTTATATAAATATACATGTTTTCATATACAAAATTATGTACATTATATATATAATTTTTCAAGGATAGTGAGGTGAAGAACATTTTAAAAATAGGAAATACAAAATTCTGAGCATTCAGGTAAAATTGGTTTGTTCGTTTGTTTCTTGAATGAGGCATACCCCTGAGTTCTCCCATGGAAGATGCCCTGCAGAACACCCACAGACCAGAGTGCTTGCCTAGCACAGTGGTGACTCTCCATGGGACATGATTCCACAAATATAAACTGATAGGGTAAAGAATGGTGATCATTAAGGCATAGGGAACTCCAGCTTTATGTCCAGCTACTATAGTATAATCAACTGTTTGTTTGCAGGCCTGGGGCCACCGTTCTATTTCTCTTGAGTCCTGAGTCTTTCTGAGAGGACTCAGTTGTGTTCCAGCTGGAAATCATAGAGGTGGGAAAGCCTTTAGCACACAGAATATCAGAGGTGGAAAGGTCCTTAGAGAATGTCAGAGCTGGGAGGGCCCTTATGATTCCTCTGGTCCAAGTCCCTCATTTTTACAGAAATATAATTATCTTGGGAACAGGCAGGAGATTCATCCAGCTCCAGTAACTGCTTCTCATTTCTTCCCAAGAAGAATCAATTGTCAAGTGCCATATTTTCTCCATCTCCACATTCCTTTGCCTAGGCACTCAGAGACCCTAAATAACATTAAAGGACCCAAAGATGCCCATTAAAGTTGGCTGAGAACCTCCCAACACCTCCTGACCCTTCAAGAGTTGTTCTGAATTGGAGATGATGACAGGAAAAGGGCCTCAAACTTTCTAGATGGCCCCATTATCTAATATGCCTAGCAGGTCAACTGTGCTGAAGGTCTAAGGAAAATGTTTTGACCATGTAAGGTTTTTTGTTTTGTTTTGTTTTGGCGGGAAGGAGAGTGAGACTTGATTTTTTTTTTTTTGCAGGGGGAGGATATTTGCTAAAAGACTGTAACAAAGGTCTTTTCTTAAATAAATAGACACATAAGATACTTTTGATCATCTATTACTCAGAGAAATCAATAAACTTATGAAAAAGTCATTGACCAACAGACTTGTGAAACAGAGGGGTCTAAGGCCTAGAAGGACCTTCATCTGACCCTGGCCTTCACCCAAGATGTGATACATTAAACAAAAACTTTACAGATAAACAGAAGTTGGAAAGGGGTGGAGGCTGGTTGATAAGGACCCAAGGACCGTTGTATTTATGACTTTTCTTATCTTTATGACAAAGCTTAAATGGGGATCCAAATGCCCGGAAGCACTTGAATCAGTTCTTCCCTGGATAGGAATCACCGAATCATAGATTTATAGGATGTTAGAACTATAAGAGACCCTAGAATGCAAAACTCCAGAACTCTTATAATGTAAAGTGCAAGAGCTGGGAGGGACCTTAGAACCCAGAATGTCAGAGCTTGGGAGGGCCTTAGAACATAGAATGTTAGACCTGGGAAGGGTCTTAGAACATGGAGCATCAGAGACAGGAGCCTTAAAACACAGAATGTTATAGTTGGAAGGAGCCTTAGAATAAGGAACATCAAAAGAAAGTTTGGGTCAGAATTGGCAGATGACCAACCCTTTCTTTTTACAGAGGTAGAGGGAGAAACCCACCTAGTAATCACTGTTTCAGTTCAAGGTGAAAAATAAACACAGCCATCCCCCAGGGTCCTCTTCCTCTTCATCTATTGGCTCCCATCTCCACTTTAGAATGGTCTTATCTAAAGCCTAGATGTAGGACTGGAGGACTCCGTATTGGTAAACAAATGTTAGAGCTGCTGGGTCCATCTCAATGGACAATGCTGGAGGGAGACCAACAGCTATTCTGTTGTATCAGAGAGGACCCCCACCGCTCGTTGTTCCTTGTGAAATACAGAAGTCTCTGGCTGGAAGGAATCTTCTTCACATGAGAGTCCTTTCATTGGCCCTTTCTCTAGCTAGGGAGAATGTCCCAGCAGGACCAGTCAGGCAATGGAAGCCACATGGCTGTGTTTCTGCTGCCCGGGCAGGAGGGTTTTGGCCGGGCCACAGCAGTCTCTGCTGCCTGGTAGACAACAGAATGCGGAGGAGAGCAGCACTGCCAGGCACATGATGAAGACCAGTACCCACCGGATCATGCCAGGGTAGACAAAAGGGAGGATGAGGAAGATGAGAAGCACCAGCAGCCCCAGCAGGACACCCAGTCTCCGGGCAGCCACCTGATTGGCATTGGCCGAGACCTCACTGTCCTCGTCCATCACACTGGGCACTCCTCCTTCTGTGGGCTGAGCCAGCTGCTGGGGAGAGAGTTGTACCTCAGGACTGAACATCACCAGCCTCCCCAGGATCTCCACCTGGTCCCGAAGGTTGCAGATCAGCCCCCCTGGGACAGACGTAGCCACGCGGCACAGCGGGCAGATGATCACCCATGAGTCCTGCCCAATGGTCAGGAGGAGCTTCAGGCACACAGCACAGAAGGTGTGCTGGCAGGTTAGCGCTTTGGGTGGCCGGTCCCAGCTGTATCGGTGGCAGCACACCAGGCACTCCAAGTCTTTGTCAGCAGAGGTGGGGAATTCTCCCAGGGGTTCAGGCTGGGGCATTACTGCCTGCCTTGGGGCCTGGGCACAGGCTACTGGGGATGCCTCCAAGTCTGGCAAACCTGTTCCTTCTCCCTCGGGAAGCTTGCCCTGGGTCTCCTCCATTCCCGACATTGCACTGACAGCAACTCAGTTTGGTGGGGCTTGGATAAAGCTGGGCAGGGCTTTTTATCTGCTGCTTTTCCCTCATCACGTGCCTGAGCCTTAGATGACATCTACCTTTTGGTTCCAACCCCTGCTGTGCTGTTACTGGTACCAACTCATGGTAGTGTTGTTGGTTTTTTTTTTTTTAATTCATCATTAATCAGTAACCCAGAGGCCAGGAGACTTTGTCATGCTCCACAGGTCCCAGGCCCCTGTCTGACAGGGAATCATATCTCACAGGCAGGGGGAGGGAGTGTGTGTGCAATTCCCCTTCCTGAGGGCGTCAGGGCGGATTAGGTCTCATCTGAAGAATTTGGGTGCTGGAGTCCTGAGACCTGAGGTCATCAGGTTGGGCATCTGTGATAGGGATAGAGCTCTTAGAAGTTATCCTAGTTATTCCAGTTTTGACCAGCAGGGCTGGGGACTGGGTCCTTTTCTGAGTCTCAGTTTTCTCTTGTGTAAAATGAGAGAACTAGGCTAAATGACCCCTACAGTCCCTCTTAGCTCCACTTCTCTGATCCTTTCAGTGTTCTGAAAAGAATAATAGTAAATGTTATTGATATAGTATTTTTAATGCTGTCAAAATTCTTGACATACATTATTTCATTTGAGCCTTACAACAACTCTGCGAGGTAGGTTCTACAGATATTGTTATGACCATTTTCCAAATGAGGAAACTGAGGCTGAGAGAAGATGTCATGAATCCTGTATGTAAATGAGGGCAGGGGCAGCTAGGTAGTGCCATAGTGGATAGAACTCCTGGACTCAGGAATACTCCTCTTCCCGAGTTAAAATCCTGCCCCAGACACTTATTAGCTGTGTGACCCTGGCCAAGTCACTTCACCCTGTTTGCCTTATCTCAAACCTTATCTGTTTGCCTCATCTGTAAAATAAGCTGGAGAAGGAAATTGCAAGACATTGCAGTATCTTTGCCAAGAAAACCCCCAATGGGATCACAATATTGCATACAACTGAACAAAATTTAAAGGGAGGATTTGAACCCAGGGCTTCCTGATAATAATAGCACCTATTTCCTGGGGCTGTTGTAAGGCTAAAATGAGATACTATTTATAAAATATTGTGCAAAATTTCAAGCATTTTATAAAAGATGGCTATTCCCCTCCCCCCATAGTATTTTGTTTTTTTCCAATTACATATTAGGACAATTCTAACATTCATTTTTTTTATATAAAAGTTTGAGTTCCAAAATTTTCCCTCTCCTCCCCCTTCCCTAAAATGATAAGCAATTTGATACATCATATCTGTGCAATCATGTAAATGATAGCGATTATTATCCCACCCCACGCCCAATCTTCCCTTCTTTCTAACTTTCGTATTACCATGGAGGGTATCAACATCTTCCCAGTCACTTAGGTTCATTCTAGACTCCTCACTCTTATCCCAGATTTATTGGCAAGTCATGTCGATATTATCTCTGTAAGATCTCTTATTATGACCTTCTCTCCTTTGTCTCTGCTTCCACCCTGGTGGTGAATCCTCATCGCCTCACACTTGGACCGTTGTAATAGCTGCTGGGGAAGGACGGGGAAGGGTCTGCCTGCCTCAAGTCTCTCCCCACTCCAAAGTTTACTCTACTCAGAGGTCAAGATGATCTTCCTAAATCACAAGTTTCACCCACATTACTCCTTCATTCAGTAAACTCCAGGGGCTCCCTGTCACCTCCAGGATCAGATAGAAAACCCTCTGCTTGGAATTAAGGAGCCTTCATAACCTGACTCCACCCTACTTTCCCAGTCTTCTTATGCCTTACACAACTCCAGGAACTCTTGGATCCAATGACACCAACCTCCTGTCTGTTCCATGAACAAGACATTCTGTTGCTCTGTTCCAGACATTTTCTCTGACTGTCTGGGATGCTCTTTCTCCTCATCTCTGCCTCTGGGCTTCCTTCAAGTCCCAACTAAAATCCCATCTTCTATAGGGTGCCTATCCCAATCCCCCTTAATTCTAGCATCTCCCCCCTTTTTATTATTTCTAATTTATCCTGTATATAGCTTGTTTGTACCTAGTGGTTTGCACACTGCCTCCCTTTAAGCTCCCTGAGGGCAAGGATGTTTTTTTTTTTTTTAACCTTTCTTTGCATCTTCAGCATGCAGCCAGTGCTTGGCCCACAGTAGATAAGTGCTATAGATTGACTAACTGCCTGGAAGTCCAGCACTGTATGTATTCCAGATCACGCCAGTACGCTGGTATCGAAGGGAGCAGAGAAGTCAGAAGGGACTCTTTGGTGGAGGTTTGTATCATCCACTTACTTCCCTCAGCATCCACAGGCAGAGAGGTCACCCCGACTGTAGAGGAGATGGACAGGCCTGCCAGAATCAAAACTGAAAAAGTTAAAAATTGACCACAACACAATGTTTCCACAGGGAGCCACCAGCCTCCTTGATAAAACACCAGCTGAGCCATCCTAGAGATAGGACCCCATGAGCCTCAGTGTATAGGGGAAAAAAGCACTGGAGTCTGTAGTCAAAGACCAGAATCCCAGGGGTGTGATCTGGGGCCAGCTCCCTTCACTTTACTGAGCTTCAATCTTCCCCTCTGTACAATATACTTCCTTCCTCTGGGTAGATCCTCCTCTGAAGGTCCATTGGCCCTTGTTTGGGTCTTATCACCTTCACTTGGGGGTAGAACTGGAGGTGGGGTGGAATGGAGTAGGGTGGGTGGGTGGGAGGGACCAAAGTGAGAAGATCTAGATTTATTGACACACTAAAGCAATTCTACTTCAGAGGACTGGCATGAAGGGAATGCTGTGTGAATCTTAAAGTGCTATAAAATGGGAGTGTCACTTTATCTGGAACCTCATAGTTGAATTCTAAACTCACTTTCCCATCAGGAAATATGGTCAGGTGTGGTTTGTGGCCCAGTGGATTGAGTGCTGGACCTAATGTCAGGAAGACTCTTCTTTGTGAGTTCAAATCCAGCCTCAGATATTTACTTGCTGTGTGACGCTGGACAAGTCACTTAACCCTGTTTGCCTCGGTTTCCTCATCTGTAAAATGAGGTGGAGAAGGAAATGCCAAACTGCTGCAGGATTTTTGCCAAGAAAATCCCAAATGGGGTCATGGAAAGTTGATCACAACTGAAAAATTACTGAGGGAGGCTTTTGTCTACTAGCCTGGGATAGAATCAGATTAACCCATTTTTTCCTTTGGTCAAATATGTCATAAATTCCAAAAAAAGCTATTTAAAAGCAGAACTTCAGGACCATGCTGTCTTTCAGTTGGGGAAAGTTAGTATTTCTAATCTGCCTGCCTGATAAATGTGTAACTTCTATTCTTGATCCCTGAATCCAGGTTTGTGAGCCCCTGGCCTGTGACAATTTGCTCAAGATTAGCTGAAGCCAAAAAGTGGTGAAGCACTTGTCTGTTCTCCCCATTGAAAGTCCAGTGCTCTCTGTAGTCTGTTCTCCTTTCTCTCTATTATAAGATCAGAGGGTTTAGAAAGGGCAACTGGGGGCGCCATAGTGCATAAAGCACCAGGCTTGGAATCAGGAAGACTCATGTTTATGAGTTCAAATCTGGCCTCAGATACTTACTAGCTATGTGACCCTGGGCAAGTCGCTTCACCCAGTTTGCCTCAGTTTCCTCATCTGTCAAATGAGCTGGAGAAGGAAATAGTAAGCCATTCCAGTATCTCTGCCAAGAAAATCCCAAATGGGGTCACAGAGAGTGAGACATGACTGACCAACAAAAAGAGTTTAGAACTAGGAGAGACCTCAGATCATATCTGGTCCAGTCTCTGTATTTCACATATTAGAAAGTGGAGGCCTGTGCATTTTGCCTAAGGACCAGAACCCAGATCTTCTGACTCTTACTTAGTTTAGTATTCTTCCCAGAACTTCTGATGAGACGTGAGGGATTCATTCAACAGGAACAGAACCTGGAGTCAGGAAGCCTTGAGTTCAAATATCGCCTTAGGCACTGTGATGTTGTAATGCCTTTTGACAATACTTCCTAGCTGTGTGACCCTGGGCAAGTCACTTGACTTCTTTTTGCCTCAGTTCCCTCAAATATAAAATGGGGCTGATAAAAAATATACCTGCTTCCCAAGGTTGTTGCGAGCTTCAAATGAGATAACAATTATAAAGCACTTAGCATGATGCCTGGAACATAGTAAATTCTGTAAAAATGTTATTATTATTATTCAACAAATATTGATTAAGAAGTATGTTAGAGAGGGGAGATTACCAAAGTGAACTTCCTAAAGTACAAGTTTGACCATGTCACCATACTCCCTCATTCAATAAACTCCTACCACCTCCAGGTTCAAGTAGAAGACCCTCTGTTGGGAATTAAAAAGCCTTCATAACCTGATTCCCTCCTAGTCTTCCAGTCTCCTTACACATTATACAACACAAACCGTGTTTGGAACACAGAGGGTGTAGGTTATGGCTCTTACTATTATTGTTTGGGTGACCTTAGGGAAATCGCTACCTCTCTTTGGTCCCAGTTTTCTCATCTGGAAAATGGGGGCCAGGAAAAGGAAGGAAAACTAGATGATCTTTGAGGTCCCCTCTGAAATGATAAAACCAATAGTCAATCATTTATTCAGCACCTACTGTGTACAAGACATTAAGCCAAGTGCCAGGCATACAAAGAAAAAGAAAAAGACAGTTCTTGCCCCCAAAGTGTTTACAGTCTAATGGGGGAGGCAACATGCAAACCACTATGTACAAATTAGGGGTGTGTGTGTGTATGAGTGACAGATCTAAGGGAAGTCACTAGTCACTAGCATTAAGGTGGATTGGGAGAGATAGCAGGATTTTGTCTGGGACTTGATGGAAGCCCAGTAAGCCAGGAGGCAGAGTTGAGGAAGGAAGAGGCCTCTAGGTATGGGGGACAGCCAGTGAAAATGCATGGAGTTTGGAGACAGAGTGTCTTCTGTGACGAATACAGAGGAGGCCAAATTTGCCGGTTTGCAGAGAATAGGGGTCAGGAGGGAAGCAAGAAAGCACTCTGTCACACATGGAATGGGGGATAGTTTCAGCTGTACAGTGAACACTTGGGCTCTGTGCTCTCCTCCCCATCCCATCCTCCCAACTGCTTACCTAGGGTAGTGATGGATGATTGGAAAAGGGGAACTAGAGGAAGGCAGGAAGAGGGAAGGGAGAGAGCTTGTGAGAGAGGGAGGAAGGGAGGTGTCAGGAGGATAGAAGGAGGTGGAAGAGGAAAGTGGTCAGAGAAGATAGAGTTATAGTAAGTATGATAATATGATAGAATCTGAAAGAATTGAAAATATAGGATGCAGTTTGATCTCCCAATCAAGCCTGGGGCATTCTGCATGCAGTTGCTTATGCAAAAGGAGGGTCACATATGAGGTCAGATTTGAACTCAGGTCCATCCTGACTCCAGGGCCAGTGCTCTACCCACTGCCCCACCTAGCTGCCCCAAAAGGAGACTCATAATTGAAAGAGGAAGTGTTGGAACCCTCTGTGAGGATAGGGATTTGTTCCAGATGCTTTTTAAGGCTGACCTTCAGAAGGACAAAGAAATGGTTACAGTTTTCCTGGCTGGCACCAGGTATGAAAGAGAGAGAGAGAGAGAGAGAGAGAGAGAGAGAGAGAGAGAGAG
>NW_027187400.1:13888803-14020784 GCF_028583685.1 Petaurus breviceps papuanus | reverse complement strand
AGAGAGAGAGACAGAGAGAGAGACAGAGAGAGAGAGACAGAGAGAGAGACAGAGAGACAGAGAGAGACAGAGAGACAGAGAGAGAGAGAGGGAGAGGGAGAGGGAGAGAGAGAGACAGAGAGAGAGATGATGGCCTCTCTGTTGCGCAGTTGCTTGAGCGCTAGACTTCAAGTCAGGAAGAACTGAGTTCAAATCCTACCGTAAGTATTAGCTATGTGAGTTGGGCAGGCTGGTTATTCTTTGTCTGCCCCAGTTTCCTCATCTGTAAAATGGAGATAACAATAGCACCTACCTCCCTGGGTTGTTGTGAGGATAAAATAAGAAAATATTTGTAAAACACTTTGCAAACCTTAAAGTACTGTATAAATGCCAGCTACTATTAATTCTTATCTAAGACTTTAGAAGCTGCAGGCATAGAAGAAAAGCATGCAAACCCAGGTCTTTTAGTTCTAAATCCAATTGCCTTCCCACTATGTCGCCCTATGTCTCTGGGGCTGTTTCCTCATTTGTAGTCTGTGGGTAATAACACTTCTACTCCCACTGGTGGTTGTGAAGAAAGCCCTCTGGAAATCTCAAAATGTCAGAGAGATGGGATGATGACGGCCTCTGCCTTTGTCCCTCTGAGCCCAGAGAAAGCCAGGGTGAAGCCAGTGCACATTCATCAGGAATTTACAAGAACAGGAGATGACTCAGCGCAGGAGGTGAGCCAGATTCAAGACGAAAGCAAGTCATATGTGGGCAAAGTCTGGCCAACCAATGGTAGAAAAGACTGAATCGGAGCCCGGTGATGGTGGCTGACCTGATAGGGTTTTATTAGACTGTTGATGGCAAGAAGTAAAAGGAAATGTTTCTGGAAGAGAGAAAGGGGGGGGTGCAGGAAACAAGGCTGAAAATGAACTTCCATCCACAGTGCGTTGCTCACAGTCCCTCTAGGAGGTGGGAAAGGAAAGGAACATTGCTTGCATTTTCAGATGGATTATTGTTGTGGCTGTTGTTCAGTCTTCATTTTCAGAGAAGACCAATGACATCATCATAGGGTGACTCATGGGTGTGTTGGATTTAAGTGAGGCAGAGTTGCACAAAGTCATTAACCTAATTTTCTCTTGTCCAAGGTCATTGAAGTTCTGTGGTAGGACAAAAGTCAGGTGGCTGGCCCAGAATGGAGTGACCTTGGTGCCTTTGGTGGCTGACCAAGCTCTAAGCCTTCACAGTGCCTGCTTCAGTCCCTTTATGGCTGTTGGAAAAAAATGTTCTCATCTGCTCATTCTACCCGGGGAGGTCTTCACATGCTTGGGGTAGACATCCCCCTAACTCATGATGGGTTTGAGGCATGTCAATTACCCTCAACCTGGGTTAGCCCGTCGGCTGAGATGGTTTTACTGGGTGTGGGCCCTGCCCATGTTGTAGCTTCTTGGAGCCTCAGGTGAGAGGTGGGGAAAGTGGACACCAAAGTGGGTAAAGAGCCCTGAGAACAGCTTGGTGACCCTCCCATCAGAAAGGTGTATGGGTGTTCAGGGAGGACGAGTACCTCTGATGGGAAGGCTTTCACATGGTTAAACCAAGGCTCTGGGAGACTGTTCTGCAGTGTGGGGACTCAAATACAGGTCTATTAATCTCAAGGCTCGAATCTTTTCCACTCTATGATAGGATTTCATCACAAGATGATGTTCAGTCTGTGCTGAGCCATTCTCCTTGTATCTATACATCTCTGTCTGTCTCCCTTTTTGCCTCTCTCTGTTTCTGCATCCCTCCCTCTCCTCTTTGTCTTTTTCTCCTTCCTTCTCTAACCTTCTCCTCTTTCCCCTCTCTCTCCTCCCTCATTCTCTCCCCTTTTCCTTTTCTTCTGGTCTCTTTCACCCTCCTCTGACTATGGGTCTGTTTCCGACTCCCTGTCTCCTACTTCTTCCTTCCCTCTCTTCTCTGTCTCTGTCTCTCTGTCTCCCCCAGCCCAGTCCATTGCAGTCTCTCTCCCAAGCCCGTTGATTTATGCCCCACTCTCTCTCCATCTTTTCATCTTCTCTGTCTGTACCTCTCTTCCCTTCACCCTAATCTTTCTTTTTTCCACTCCTGCCTTCCTTCCCCCCCCCTCTCTCTTCACCTCACTCTGTCACACGTGACTAAGGACACACGTTTGTGAAGTAGCTGGCAGACCAGGGACCAGGAAACAATATCTCTTGGTGCAAAGCTCACAGTGCCCTGTGGGAATCAAACCCATAGCCTTGGAAGCACCGCCTTCTAGTTGACCAGATTAGCAGAATGATCATAAATGAAAACCTCTGAAGATTATAGCTTTTGGTAATTCAGCCCAAGCTTCCTTCAGCTGCCAGGAGCCTTAAAAAAAAATAACTCCTTACATGAGTAAAACCCTTTTGTAAGGGCATCAAGCTCTTTTAAAAAATTTACTATCCTTTGGGAGGGTTAAGATGATCAGTAATTTACACTTTATTGTCTGTCTGTCTGTCTCTCTGTCTAGTTCTGTTTGATTCTCCATCTACCCATCTTCCATCAGTTTGGTGAGGTCAAGGAACACTGGATGGGAGGTCAGGCGACCTGAGTTTGAATCCTGTTTCTGATACTGTGTTACCTTGTTCCAGTTAATTCACCAATCTGGGTCTCAGTTTTCTCATCCGGAGACTGAGAATTGGACTAGATAATCCAACAATTTAACAACTATTATGCATTAATCCCCCAGGATGTGGGAGGCACTTGGCACTGGGGTTACACACCCACACCCACACCCACACCCACACCCCCCCCCCCCCCCCACACACACACGAGGCTCTGTTCTCAAAGAGCTTTATTCTCCTGGGGATCACGGCATGTAAACAGATGCATAAAAATAACTCAAGGAGGTCGAGGAGATAACAGGGAAGGTTTTAGTGGCATCTGGCACCTGCTGAGCCTTGAAGGGTGCTAAAGAGGTGGTGCCATAGTGCATAGAGTGCTGAGCATGGAATCAGGAAGACCTGAGTTCAAATCCAGTCTCAGACACTTACTAGTTGTGTGACCCTGGGCAAGTCACTTAATCCTGTTTGCCTAAGTTTCATCACCTGTAAAATGAGCTGTAGAAGGAAATGGCAAACCTCTTTAGTGTCTTTGTCAAGGAAACCCTAAAATGGGATTGCAAAGAGTTGAACATAACTACATATTCCAGACCCTATGAAAGGTGCTTAATTGACTGTTTTATTTCCCATTTCTATCTGGACTGTTTATTAATTCAACAGCAATTTAGTAAGTATTTACCATGTGTCATAGACCCGGGGTATATGTGGGGGTTGTCTTAAGCATTGCCACTGAGGCTTCTTGACGCTGTTCCCCAAGAACCCAATGCCATTTAGTACAACACACAAATTCCTCCTCTCCTCTTTTTCTAAATTGCTCTAAGGGGGGAGTGTGGGAGTGTTTGGGAGGACTGGCACCTCTGGTGTGAGGCCTTGGCCAGTCCCTTTCAGGGCTGCTCAGCCACCTGGCACCCAGCTCTCACCTGTGGCTCCAAGAAGCTGTAGCAGGCAGAGGCCACACCCCAGCAAACCTTCACAGCCAATGGGCTAAGAGGGTAACTGATGACTTTGAGGTGAGTTGGGGGGTGTCCACCCCAAGCATGTGAAAACTTCCCTTGGCAGAATGGGAGGATTAGAACAGTTTGCTCCAGTGGACAGGAAGGCGGCTGAAGCAGGTGCTGTGGAGTACCTTGAGCTTGGTCAGGCATCGAAGATACCGAGGTCCCCCACTCCCCCACTGCATCCTTTGCCCTCTTCAGTTCTCTTGACTTTTGTCCTGCACTGGACTTTGATGATTCTGGGAGAGACAGTGAGGCTGATGACTTTGTACAACTCTACCTCACTTAAATCCAATCCACCCATGAGGAAAATGGAAGACAAACAACTCTCAAGGGAATGGATTAGGGCATTTCGCTGTCAAATTGAGGACTTACCACATGTCAAGATTATAGGCTGTCAATCAACAAACATTCATTAAGCCCCTACTATGTGCCTTGCACTGTGCTAAGTGCTGGGGAAATAAAGAAAGGGAAAAGACAATCCCTGCTCTCCGAGAGCTCAAAGTCTGATGGTGAAGACAACATGCAAACCATTATGTGTAAACAAGATAAATTGGAGATAATGAAGACAGGGAAGCCCGCTGTGCTGGTTTGACCAAATTAAATAAGTCCTCTCAATCAAAATGATGAAATTACAAGGTGTTGGTCATTGTTTTTTTTTTTTTAATAATATTTAATTTTCCCCAATTACATGCAAAGACAATTTTTAACATTTGGGTTTTTTTAAATTTTGGGTTGCAAACTCTATCCTTCCCTTCCTCCCATCTGCCCTCCCTGAGATGTAAGCAATCTGATACAGGTTATACATGTGCAATCATGGAAAACATTTCCATATTAGTCATTTTGTACGAGAAAACTTGAACAAAAACAAAAAAAAAGAAAGTGAAAAATAGTATGCTTTAGTCTCTATTCAGATGACATCAGTTCTTTCTCTGGAGGTGGACAGCACTTTTCATCAGAAGTCCTTTGAAGTTGTCTTGTATCATTGTGTTGCTGAGAAGAGCTAAACCATTCACAATGGTTCATCATATAATATTGCTCTTATTGTGTACAATGTTCTCTTGGTTCTGTTTGCTTCACTTTGCAACAGTTCATGTAAGTCTTCCCAGGTTTTTTTGAAATCATCCTACTTGTCACTTCTTATAGCACAATAATATTCTATTACAATCATGTTCCACAACTTGTTTAGCCATTCCCCACTTGATGGGCATCCTCTCAATTTCCAATTCTTAGCCATCACAAAAAGAGCTTCTGTATATTTTTTTGTGCAAATAGGTTCTTTTCCCTTTTTGAGGGGACCTTTTTGGGATATAGGCCTAGAAGTGGTATTGCTGGGTCAAAAGGTATACACAATTTTATGGCCTTTTGGGCATAGTTCCAAATATTCTCCAAAATGGTTGGATCAGTTCACAACTCCACCAACAATGCATTAGGGTTCCAATTTTCCCACATCTCCTCCAACCTTTATCATTTTCCATTCCTGTTATATTAGACAATCTGGTGGTTGTGAGGTGATACCTCAAGGTTCTTTTGATTTGCACTTCTCTAGCCAATTGTGATTTAGAGCATTTTTTTTAAATGTAACTATAGACAGCTTTGATTTCTTTGTCTGAAAACTTTGGCTATTGTTTGAAGGTAACTATGGGATGCAAGAAACTACTAGAGAGTGTCTGATTGAAGATCAACAGTTTTTCCTTGCAGTCTCTGAAAGAAAAAGATTCCTCCACTGTGGCTCTCAGCTCTTGAGGACTTATCATTCAGCTGTATCTGACTCTTCATGACCGAATTTGGGGTTTTCTTGGCAGAGATATTAGAGTAGTTTACCATTTCCTTCTCCAGCTCATTTTACAGATGAGGAAACTGGGGCAAACAGGGTTAAGTGACTTGCCTAGGGTCAAGAGTCTGAGGACAGATTCGCACTCAGGGAGATGAGTTTTCCTTCATGCCCTACTCTATCCACCACTCTACCTTGTTGGCTCAGCCTTTTTCCTTTGCTCTTTCTTCTAAAGTGAAACAAGTGGGAGAAGAGAGAAAATAGAAGGATAATTTCTCTTCTGTCCCCTTTTCCCCTCCCCCTCTACTAGAGGCAGCAATGGCAATTTATGGTAGAAGCACATGGCAGTAGGAACATGGACGTATATTTGACCTGAATGTAGAGCTCAACAATACTGCTCCCAACTCCCAACTTCCAGTATAGAAAAAGAAAAAATTTAAATCTACTGTAGAACATGATCATGGAGTCTGCCCTTTGAGAAGGAAGATTTTCTGAGCAGCACCGACCTTTGAGAGTTGTCTTGTGGGCAATTCCAAGCTCTAGAGTTGCTGAGAGCTTAGACTATGGGTGGGGAACCTGCAGCCTTGAGCCCACACATGGCCTTCTAGGTCTTTAGCTGTGGCCTTTTGACTGAGTTCAAGTTTTACAGGACAAATCCTTTTATTAAGGGTATTTGTTTTGTGAAGTTTGGATTTAGTCAAAGGGCCACACTTGAGGACCTAGAGGGTCACATGTGACTTTGAGACTTTGGGATCCCCACCCCTAAACCTATTACCTGGCATATACTAAACAATTAATAAAGATTGTTGATTGATGTAAAAGCAAGCACCCTAGCATACCCAGGATGGCCTGCTAGCACAGGTTCTTTGATCTGCTTTTCTAGGAAAGATTGCTCAAAAAGGAGTTAACAATCCTACTTTTAATTACATTCACTAGCTAAGGGGAAAAGTCGACACCCTGAAAGTCAGAGATAATATAAGCAGAGAAATTATCATAAAGACCAACAGACAGGGCTCCAGCTGTCTGAACATAGCAATATTGCTATACACTTTACATACATCACTGAATGGAGGGAGCACAGACAACATCTGAGTAGTGGGGGGGGGCTCTTAACAATGGCCACTCGGGGTCTCATCCAAGGAATTACAAGGTCCTTATCATAAGTGAATACCCAAAGCAAAATACCAACTCAGAGTATATATACCCTTCTCAGAGCCAGAAGGCATCATAACCCTCATGACTCATTGCTTAATTAGGTTAGTGCCAAAAAGTGTAAAAGCTTTCCTACAAGTACGCCTCCCCTAAACAAACTTCTCTTTAAACAAGTTCCTCCCCAATGGGCTCTGTGTGATTCAGGATGTATTACAGCCGGGCACATAGGCCTATTAATGGGTGAGGAAGATCTTATATCCCATTAACATTATAATGACTAATGACTGAAAAAGACAGAGAGAGACTTTAGAAGATAAAGTGTCAGAGCCAGAAGAAATCTTAGAATAAATTGTCAGAAATGGAAGGAGCCTTAGAATATAGTATGTCAGAATAAGAAGGGAACTTGGAGATCATCTAAACCAACTCTTGAATTTTACAGAGAAGGAAAAGAGAAGCCCAGAGAGAAGTGGCTTGCTAAATGATAGAGCTGTAACTCTTAGCCAGGTCTCCTGACTCCACTTCCAACCAAATTGTTTCTACTACACCATCCTACCTCCAGTATTTGCCAGGCAACAGAAAAAATTTGCCCCTGCTTCAAAAAGATTCTCCAAAGACCTCTGGATTCAGTCAAAGGGCTGCACTTGAGGACCTAGAGGGTCACATGTGGCCTTGAGGTTGCAACTTCCCCACCCCTGGGAGACTGGGAAAAAGAAAGAAAGGAAAAGTAAAAACAGATCTCTTCCAACTGGTGGATCAGTGGAGGGACCACTTGGTTTGGAATCAGGAAGATCTGAATTCAAATCCACCTTAGCTACTTACTTGGTGTATGACCATTTAACTTCTGTCTCAGTTTTCTTACCTGTAAAATGGGGATAAAAATGGCATCTACCTCTCAGGAGTTGTGAGAATCAAAGGAGATAATATTTGTAAAGTGCTTAGCACAGCCCAGGCATTTAATAGACACCTAATAAAAACAGTTTTGCCATCAATCCTTATAAAAATTGGTCCCATCTCCATGGTTAAAATCGATGGTGCTTAAGTTAATACTGATCTAAGAGATAATGAGGGACATATATGTTTGATATTGGTCTCTGAAAAAGTGCAGGCCTTGGAACACAAACAGGAAGGGGTAATGATAATAATAAAACTCATAATAACAACAATAATGGACATTTTCATAGCATTTCGAGATTTACACAGGGCATTTTTCACAACAACCCTGTTAAGTATTCTTATCTTTACCTTACAGATTAGGAAACTGATTTTCCTGGGCTCACAGAGCTAGTCCCTATAAGCGAGTAAGATCCCAGGAGTCCAAACCAGATCTCCTGATTCTGAGTCAGAGGGAGAGAAGAATTCTCAGTAAATATGTTATTGCATAGCATAAATTCTGTTCAAATGCTATTGACTAGACATATTTCTAGGTGTGTCCAGACTATTGTGTTGAAATTCACGTCACTCCACTGTTTCTAGGGAAACCCTTAACTTTTTTCAAGTGTCCTTCAATCTTGGGTTCAGCTCCCTTGGAGGACAACTCCCCACTGATTCTCTATGTTCCACTGCAAAACCTCACGTCTCTCTTCCTGGGGACTCATCAGGTCTCTATGGAATTCCCCCTAGACACATGGAGGAAGTAGCTCTATCATGTAAAGTCCCAGGGCTGGGGTTTGGGGTGGGGGTCTGACTCTGACTCACTCTCTCTGATTCTGGGTCTGAAGTTTACCCAACGAAGCGGGGACAATAAAACCTTTTTCTTCCTCATATCCCAACAGATGAGACTGTTGAGAGGATTAATTAGTGCTGTAAAGTCCCTTGGGTTTACATATAAGTTCCCTACCATATAAAGGTAGTTGATATTTACGATTTTAGAGGACTGAAGTTTTGCTTTGGAAAACAACCTTTTATGAGATGAAGATTTTCACAAAGTTTCATTTCTATGCTTATGGGGTAGCTCATGGCACAGTGAAAAGTGTCCTGAATTTCTAGTCACAGGGTCTGGGATTGATACCTAGCTTCATTATAGACCTTGGAGAAGTCCTTTTCCCTCTCTGGGCCTGTTTTCTCACCTGTAAAATGGGGGAGTTGGACTAGATTATTTCTGAAGTTCCTTCTATGACACAAAATCTATGATTCTGTGATCTTTCCTGGTGGCTAAATCCTGTGACCTAGTTTGGGAGTGAGCCAATGGAAAGTAACCAGCATTTAAAGAGTAGTGAATACTCAGGCTACACAAATTAGTTTCAAAAATTGAGAAACAAAACATGCTACCAAAATCCTTTTATGAGACAAATACAGACCAACTGATAAATAACAAAATAGTTAAACCAGGGAAGATAAGCAAAGGAAGAAAATTCTAGGGCAAAACCATGAATGAATTTTGATGCAAATATTTTCAATCAAATAATGATTAACCATGACCAAGTTGGATAAGATAATATTTGTAAAGTGCTTTGCAAACCTTAAAGCACTAAATAAATGTTAGCTATTCTTATCATTATTGGATTTATATGGGGAATGCAAGGATGGCCCAACATTAGGTCAGTCAACAACAGCTTGAGTTGATCACAACAGTCAGGGATGGCTAGAGTAGAAAGAACCCTGAGCTTGGCATCAGAACACCTGGGTTTGAGTGCTGGCTCTGCCACTCACTCCTCAGCCATGAGGCCTTGGGCAAGAAACTTCCTCTCTATAAAAAGATTGTAATACTTGTGTTACCTATTTTGTGTGGGGGGGGGAGTGGAAAGAAAGTACTACATAAATATGACTGAATTATTATTACTTTATGGGGTGAGACAATTGTCATGAACTGCCACTGGCCTCTGATTGAGCAGGGGGGACAGAGAAATTGCAAAGTAGAAGAAACATGGTTGGGACAAACACTGAGAGAAGAGCCTGAAGACAGAGTCTCTAGGGAGTTTAGAATTGGGGTGAGGGGGCTTCTGGTGGAGGAAATGTGGCATAGGAGAAAGAGGATTGGTCTGGACATCAGTGCAGCCAGCTCTGCCCCTAGCTCACTGGGTCATCATGAGTCAATCATTTTCTGATGGGCCTTTATCCTGTCCGTATCTTTTTGGTAGATAGTTTATTTGCATGTTCTCTCCCCTATTAGGTTGGAAGCTCCTTGAGTTCAGGGGCTACACTCTGGCCTTTTTTTGTGTCCCTACCACTTAGCACGGTGCCTGGCACACAGTAGGGGATTAATAAATACTTGTTGACTGTACTTGTAAAGTTAGGAGGCTGAACTAACTGATCTCTAAAATCACTTCCACCTCTGTCTATGACCCGTGATAGATTATGAGGAGAGTGCATCTTGGACAATGTTAGATATAGGTGAAGTGGATAGAATACTGGCATTGTAACCTATTTGAATAATGAAACAGTGAGCATGTTAGGGTTTGCAAAGCTCCTTATATACTTTATCTCCTTTGTTCCTTACAACAACACTGGGAAGGAGGTGCTATTATAAATACCCCATTTTAGAGATGAGGAAACTGAGGCACAGAAAGGGCTTACCCTGTGTCATACAACTAGTATCTGAGGCAGCACTCTATGCATCATACCACCCAGTTTGTAGGATCACAGGAAAGGGATCTCAACATGAATGAATGAATGAATGAATGAATGAATGAATGAAGAGAAAGCCTTTATTAAGTGTTTGATCTATGACAAGCACTGGGTTAAGTAGTGGGGATACAAGGACAAGCAAAAGGGACAGTCCCTGTCCTCAAGGAGCTTACATTCTGATAGAAGACAATGTATTACAAAGGTAATAGGACACAAGGTTTAGAATTGACTGGGAAGTTACTTGAGTGTTGGGTTCCTAGTAAGATAAGGGAACAGTTCAGAACACATGGGTAGAGTTGGGGGCACCAGAAACTAGAGGAGGAAGAGGAGGAAGCTAGAACCATGAAGGTGGTATAGTTTAGAAATGATCTTGGAGACTGCCAATGCTCCCTCATTTTACTAATGAAGAAATTTAGTATGCACAACATCATTGTGCAGTAAGAAATGAGTAATGATGGAGGTACTATGGGGCAGTGGAAAGAGAATTAAATGTCTGAGGATCTGGGTTCAAATCCTAATTTTGCCATGTGTGAGTAGATGAAGGAACTGGGGAGTTTGGTCATTTGGTGTTTCATCAATGTATCTGTTGAAGTCCCTTAGAATGAGTGAAGGAGACAAAGGAGCAGGGAGAGAGAGAGTCAGACTATGATCCAGGCACTGAACTTGCTGAGAAGGGGAGCCCAGTATTCTGGGGGTTAGGAGATAGCGGCTCCCAGAATCTGGTCTGGGTGATACATTTGGAGCGCACCTCAAGGAG
This sequence comes from Petaurus breviceps papuanus, assembly GCF_028583685.1. Taxonomy (NCBI): domain Eukaryota; kingdom Metazoa; phylum Chordata; class Mammalia; order Diprotodontia; family Petauridae; genus Petaurus; species Petaurus breviceps. The sequence goes on along the minus strand of NW_027187400.1, from coordinate 14,009,978 downwards.
GAGAGGTTACTGAGTGATGGCGGTGGAGGGAGAGGTGCTAACCAATGAGCATAAGGACCACCCCCCACCATGAGTAGGGACTTAGAGGTATATTCTCCTAAGATATCTCCCAACTCCACACATTTTCTCTGGCTGCTTTTCCTCCTCATCTCTATCTCCTCTCTTCCCTGGCTTCCTTCAAGTCTCAGCTAAAACCCAGTCTTCTACAGGAAGCCTTTCCCAATCTCTCTTAATTCTAATGCCTTCCCTTTGTTGATTACCTCCAATTTGTCCTGTATGTTGTTGTTATACAGCTGTTTGCATGTTTCCTCTTGTGTACAAAAATCAACTTGATAGATGTAAGAGTGAAGAGGTATGGATAGAAAGCAGAGGTTCTGAAAAAGATCTCATGGTTTTAGTGGGTCACAAGCTCAATATGAATCTGCAGTGAGGTATGGCAGCTGACAAAAGTAATGGATCTTGGGTTGCATTAAGAGGGGCATAGCTTCCATCCTTTGCTCACACTCGGGCCTCATTTGGAGATTGTGCTTATTTTCAGACACTTATTTAAGAAGGACAAGCTGAAGAATGTCCAGAGGAAGGCAGCCAGGAGGGGAAGGTCATATCAGAATTAACTAAAAGATTTAGACATGTTTACCCTGGAAAAGAGAAGACTCTAGGAGTATTCAAGTATCTGAAAGACCTGATGGTCCTCCACATGGAGGAAGGATTGCATTTATTTCTGTTTGGCATCGAAAGGCAGAACCAGAGGCAGTGTGGGGAGTTGCAGAGAGGGTGATTTATATCTGATGTCATGAAAAACCTATCAAGGAGAGCCATCCTAAAGGAGAAGTTATATTGAGAACTAATGAGTTCCCAAACTTTGGAGGTCTTCAAGTAGAGACAGGATCAGGTCTGTGATAATAGAGATTCTTTTCATGTATGGGTTGGACTAGATGACCACAAATGTCTGTTCCTACTTAGAGATTCTATGAAAGACAAACTCCTCTGATTTGCATGAAAAACTCTTCATAATCTGGCTCCATTCTATCTTTCTAGGCCTATGACACATAACATGCATTGACTCTATGGCAGAGTCAAAATGGTTTTCTTATTGCTCCGCACATACCACGTTATATTTTCCATGTCTGCATAGTCTGCTTTCTCCTTAACCCCTCCCCTCTTTAGCTGGAATTCACTGCTTTCTCTCCTCTGCTTCATACATCCTCTAGTTGCCTTTAAATCTAGAGTCTTTCTTTCTTTTTTTAAATAAAGTTATTATTTATTTATTCTTAGCATTCACTTAATATTTTTTATTGAGTTCTGAATTCTTTCCCTTCCTCCAATGTCTCCCCCACCTGTTGAGAAGGCAATTAATATATGACATCAATTATACTTGTAAAATCATGTAAAACATATTTCCATATTAGCCATACTATAAAAAGCAAGAAAATAAAGTGAAAAAATTATGCTTTTTATATATAATATGATATGATATGATATAATATAATATAATATAATATAATATAATATAATATAATATAGTCTTCAAGAATTCATCAGTTCTCTCTCTGGAGATTTTTTCATCATGAGTCCTTTGGAATTGTCTTGATCAGAGTAGCTAAATCTTTCACAGTTAATCATTGTTACAATATGACTGTGACTGTGAACAATGTTCTTCTGGATCTGCTCACTTCACTTTGCATCAGTTCATATAAGTCTTCCCAGTTTTTTCTGAAAGCACCTTAATCATTATTTCTTATAACACAATGGTATTCCATCACAATTATTATATACTGCAACTTGTTCAGTCATTCTCCAATGGATGGGCATCCCCTCAATGTCCAATTCTTTGTCAGCACAAAAAGAGCTGCTATAAATATTACATATTTATAGGTCCTTTTCTTCTTTTTAAAAAATCTCTTTGTGATACAGACTTAGTAGTGATATTGTGGGGTCAAAGAGTAGGCATAGAACACAGAATGAGAGACCTGGGAAGGGCTTTAGAACATAGAATGTCAGAGCTGGGAGGGCCCTTAGAACACAGGATGTCAGAGCTTGGAGGGTACTTAGAACACAGGATGTCAAAGCTTGGAGGGCCCTTAGAACAGAAGATGCTAAAGCTGGGAGAACCCTTAGGACACAGAATGTCAGAGCTGGGAGGGACCTTCAAGGGAATATTGTCCAACTCCCTCATTTTATAGATGAAGAAACAGAGAGAGAGAGAGAGAAAGAGAGAGAGAGACAGACAGACAGACAGACAGACAGACAGACAGAAAGTGACTGTCTCAAGGTCATCCATCTGGTTAACAACAGTCCTAGGGTCTGCTGATACCCAGATCAGTTTCCTTACTAAGGCACCAGGAACATCATCGAACAATCTGTGTTTGCCCATCCTATCTCCCTTTGATTATAAATTATTTCAAGGGCAGTATTTGGTTTCAGAGCATATGGTACAGATCACCTTTTCTCTAATCTTTTTAGCTCATATTTGAAATAACCCAATCTGTTGCATCAGTTAGGTCCTGCCCACATTCACAATTCCATAGTGATACCCAATCTGATAAGTTAGTCTCATTGGCTTGAGAAATGCTGCATTGGGTGGTACTTTAAAGTCCTTAAAATGATTATTTCTCACAAACCAAATTTCCTTCATGGTCTTAGTTCATGCTGATTGGACAGCTGCCATTTAGTGTCTATAAACTCTTGTATCTGCTGGACAAATATCACAAGTGACGTGGACTCACAAGGGTCAAAGCCAAGGTCAGCCACAGTGGGATGAAGTCTGACTTTACAATTCAGCTGCCAGCTCCTGTGTTGGCTGGAGCATGCCTGGAATGAATGCTGGCCTCTTGTACCTGAAAAGTAAGAGTCTGTGTCTCAGCTATGCTTTCCCAGTTCCATCTTTGCATATTAAAATGTTGGATAATTTTTTTAAAAAGTCCTCTTAGCAGAAAATATTCTGAAATTAGTCACTAATATTCTAAGAAAGTTCATGAAATACTGGAACTAGGAGGGACTTTAGAACATAAAATATCAGAGCTAGAAAGCACCTTCAACCCCAGAATATCAGAGATGGGAGGTGCCTTAGAAGAAAAGGTGTCAGAGTTGGAAGGGACTTTAGGAAGAACTTATGGAATATCAAAATTAGGAGTGTCTTTAGAATATCAGAGTTGAAAGGGCCCTTAGAACAGAGAATGTCAGAATTGGAAGTGCCCTTAGAGCTGAAAATGTCAGAACTGGAAGGGCCCTTAGAACCCAGAATGTCAGAATTGGAAGAGAACTTAGAACCCAGAATGTAAGAATAGGAAGGGACCTTAAAGCTGAAAATGTCAGAACTGGGAAGGGCCCTTAGAACACAGAATTTCAGAACTGGAAGAGACCCTAGAACCCAGAATGTCAGAAGTAGAAGGGACCTTAGAACCCAAATATAAGGAGTGGGAAAATACTTAAATTGGATTACCAGTCTACCTTTCCAATTTTGTACACGAGAAACAGGACCAGAGAAGCTTGATGATCCCCTTTTATTCAGTGCAGCTAAAAAAATATTCCAAACTTTGCACCCCCTATGACTCAACCATTGGGTTATCTCTAGCTTTCTTTGTTCTGTTCCAACACCCTTGACTAAGGTCACAGAATAAGCTGGAGTTAGAACAGATACAGATACTAACATTTATTTAGTGCATAGTAGATTAGTATATATAGCATAACATCAGGCACTTTATAGTTACTATCCTGTTTGATCCTCATGGGAGATGAGTGCTGCTATTATCCCCTTTTTACAGATGAGGAAACTGAGGCAGGCAGAGGTGAGGTGACTTACCTAGCATGACACAACTAGTAAGTGATTGAGGCAGGATTTGATTTCAGGTCTTCCTGAATCCAGGCCTTGAGCTCTGCGCACTGGGGTGGCCACCCAGAATAGAATTTGATTGGCCCTCAGGCTTGGGCTGTTTTCACTTAATCATAACCGTGTCCCTTTCCTGAACAAATCTGTGTCACTGGTTCTTTTTGAAGTTACTTTCACCAGTTCTAGCTTGGGGAATGGGGACATCTGTCCATTCTGGGCCAAAAAATCTTTCAGGTGATAGGGCTGCCTGAACCTACCTTCTTCAGATTAGTTAACATGACAATGTTTTTGTTTTGGGGAGCATCCCAGGTGACTCCTAGATGGAACATGGGCACATTCAATGTCTTAGAGATGGTATACTCAGAATGATGACAGCCATTTGAGAGTGTCTTTGAGGATGTCCTTATGGGGAAAAGTCAGGAGATGTGGACTAGGTAACAGTACTGAAAGGCAGATTTGGACTTGGTTAAATGACCAGACCCAAAGAATAGCCATTAATTAATCAATCGGTCACTCAGAGGACTAGAAGTCCACTCTGGTGGAATGTCAGAGGTCCTTATTTTTGCCTGTCTTTGGTTCAATACTTCAGTCCATGGTTTGGATGGAGTAAGAGGTACCATGCTTGTTAAATGTGCGGATAATGTGAAATTGGGTGGGAGAGCTAATATGTTTAATGACAGGATGATAACCTAAAGATATGACCACAGCTAGCATTTACATAGAACTTCAAGGTTTGCAAAGTGCTTTATAAATATCTCATATTGTTCTCATTACAATCCTGGGAAGTAGGCACTATTTTTATGCCCATTTTGCAGAGGAGGAATCTGAGACAGAGAGATTAAGTGACTTGCCCAGAGTCACACAGCCAGGAATTGCCTTTTGCAAAAAGTATAGTGGCTAGATTGTGTTAGACTGGAGTCAGGAAGATATGAGTTCCAATCCTAGCTCAGACACTTATTAGAACTTTGGGCAAGTTTTTTAGTCTTTCTCAGTTTCTGTTTCTTCATCTGTAAAATGGGGATAATAACAGCACCCACTACCTCACAGGGTTGTGAGAATCAAATGAGAGAATACCATACAAAAGCATGGGAAACAGGGGCAGTGGGACAGGGATGGGTGAAGCCCAGAAGCAGGGTAGAAGGGGAATAAGGAAGGCCAGCTTGGGTTCCTCTACAAAACGGAGGCCGTGGCAAGAATGCACCAATGGGAGAGGGGGGCAGACCTTAGAGAAGGCTGTTCCAGGTGGGAATGGCTGCAAGGCTTTGAGGGACCAGGAACATGAGAGTTATCTTTAAACCACTGAAGGGTTACTTGTCAAGCATAAGAGAAATTAGGTATGTTCTGCTTGGATTCAGGGGGAAGAGCTAGGAGCAGCAGGTAGGAATAATTGGGAGGCAGATTTTGGCTGAATGGAAGGAAATGCTTCCTACGATCAGTGGGAAGGGATTTCTTGGAAGGCTGGATGGCCCCTTGTTGGGATGATATAGAGGGGATTCTTGTTCAGGTACAGGTCAGAGCAGATGTCCAATGAGGTCCTTCTAACTTGGGAGGTTCCAATAACACTGATGGTAGATGACATTCACAGGGTTTCAAAGCATGCAAAGGTCTTTATAGATACAGTTCCTTTAAATCCTCATAGCGATCCTGAAATAAAGGCACTATAGGTATTATTGGTCCATTTCAGTGTTGAGGAAACAGAGGCTCAGAAAGGTGATCTTTTGATATGGTCCCCCAGTTAGTAAGTGTCAGGTTTTTCCTTAATCCATGTCCAGTTCTCTTTTCACTATGTCACTGGTCTCTGGGAACAATCTTTGGGCTTTGTTACCAAACAAATCATAAGCCACACCTTAAATATGCTCCTTCCTGTATCTGTGGGGCAGCTGGAAAGCACATGATTAATAGTTCAGTTTGACTGGAGCTTATGGTAAATAAGGGGGAACAGTGAGGCATGAGATTGGAAAGAGAAAGTTAAAGCCTAATCATGAGGACTTGAATGCTAGGTCAAGGATTTTGAATTTTAATGAACACTAATATCATGCCCTTCTTCATCTTCTCTACTCCAGGAAAATCATCGTTGATTCTTTCCAATGGTCCTGCTATAGGATGTTCTTTAGTCCCTGATACTGTCATAGGAGTATAATGCTGATAACTTGAAAAGAAAGCAAGAGAAAGTCAATGGGGAAATTAGAAAACAAACCAAGTGCAAGCCTGGCGTGGAGGTATGATAGGAAGATAAAGAATTTTAATGTTGGTAATTTCTCCAAGCCAAATATAGATCAACTAATACTTTATTCATTTGCTTTAGTTATCATTTCATTGTTCAAAAAGTAGAGCAAAAAAAAAGAAGGGAAATTCTATTCTGGGTCTGACTGATCAACTGGGAGGAATTGGTTATTGGGTCAAAATGATGGGAACCTTGGGGGAAGAGATGACCTGCTCCATCTTAGAATGTGTGGTTAGGAAAGCTGGGGCTACATTTGGGGAGAGCAAATTTCAAAAGGCTCAGAGAAAGGATAAGTAGAGAGTCCTGTGGATTGAAATTCTAGAGTGGAAGTCGGCTCAGGAGGGATGCGATGCTTTGAAGAATGAACATCTGAAGACAAAGAGAAACAACTCTGATGAGAAGGAAAAGGGGGAGTTCTAAACCGAGATCTCATCAACCACCGAGGATGGGAAGAGTATGTGTGCAGAAAAGAAAGGGTAGGATACGAATATTTATTTTAAAAATGTCATCTGTCCGTAAGATGTATCAGGAGAGCTAAAGATCCAAATGAACTGGGACTGGTAAGGAAAACTCTAGTTAACAAAGTGGTTGTTTTGGTTTTGTCTTTTAGTCATATTGATGAACAGAAGAGGACCAAAGATGAGAGAAATATTGTTGCTTCAGGGATTGGGATGCTGATGATCATTGATTATGGAGAGAAGGCAGAGCTGTTCAAGACTTCTATTTTGTTTTTGTCTACAAGGGGAATGGTCTTTGGACTGGAAAGGACAGAACAAAAATAGCCTGGACTAGCCTGGTCTTTGGACTAGAAAGGAGAGATGCTACCTTAGATAGGTAAGGAGAGAATAAGAAATATCCCAATGCCCTTGATGAATTAAAATCTTCTGTCTCAGATGAACAACATCCTCAGGTATGGGAAGAACTGGTAGATATGAATGCTGAGCCATGGTCAGTGATCTTCAGGGATGAATGTAGAAAAGTAAAGCAGAAGACTGAGTACTGAGCTTTGGAGCAACACTCATGGAGAGGTAGCAGAGGAAGGAGCCAGAGTAGGAGGAGCCAGATAGGATGGCATCAGACCTGTGTGGTGTAATGTCATGGAAGTCAAGGGAGGAGAAAGTCTCGAGAAGAGTTGTCAACAGAAGTTTGCTGCAGAGGAGTCAAGCATGAGAACTTTCAAAAAGGCACTTGATTGGTTATGAAGGAAATCTTTAAAGGACATTTCAATAGAGTGGGGATGACAGAAGTCAAAATATAAGGAAGGAAGTTATTTGATATTAGTGGATTTAGACAGGAAGCTCCATGAGGACAGAGACCATGTCTCATTAGAATTTTCAAGAGTGGAAATAAATTGATTTAACTGAAACAGCATATCATGATACAAACACCTTGCCCTTGTAGTTGGGAACCTGGATTCTAGTCTGGGCTTTGCTGTTTCCTTTCTCTGTGACCTTGGACAAGTTATCTGCCCTTTCTGGATTTCAGTTTCCTTATCTATAGAACAGGGGAGGAAAGCAATGGAGTAGTAGAAAATATAATGCAGCTGTGTTCAGAAAATCTGGGGTATTATCCCAGCTCCTAGACTGATTAGCTTTGTGGCCATGGGCAATATGGTTTTCTTCTTTTATAAAATAAGTTTTTTTTCCAGTGCAACCAATATGGTGAATTATCAGGGGAAATATATATATATGTATATATATAATATATGGATATATATATATATGTATATATATAATATATGTAAATATATAAAATATACAATATAGAGTGAATTCCCTTCCATAAAACCCTTCAAAGAGATCTAGGAAATGCCCCAGACTGAATCTTGATAGATAAATCCAAGGAAGAGTCACAATGAGTCATTTTTCCAGTCCAGGTTGGTAGAGGGAGATGAACAGAGAGGTTTATGGACAGTGGGGGATAGTGTCTGGTCAGGAGCCCAGGGCCATGTGGAACATTCCAGGACTCAAGGACTGAAAAAGAAATGAAGCAGTGTTCTGGGGCAAGAAGTGCTTGGGTTGCAAGAGGTCCCAGAAATTCTTCAACCTGGTGCAGGTTGTGGGAAGAGATTCCAATGGATAGTTTGGTTGCTGACTATCCAGTTCTGGTAATTCTAGAACAGCTACGGGGTGCCATAGTGCACAGAGCACTAGGCCTGGAGTCAGGAAGACTCATCTCTCTTAGTTCAAATCTTCCCTCAGACACTTACCAGCTTTGTGACCCTGGGCAAGTCACTTAACCCTGTTTACCTCAGTTTCCCATCTGTAAAATGAGCTGGAGAAGGAAATGGCAAACCCCTCCAGTATCTTTGCCAAGAAAATCCCAGATGGGGTCATGAAGAGTAGGACACATCTGAATAGCAACAACATCACTTAATTCTGGGTCACAGATTCAGGGTGGATTTAGGAGGGGACCTACCCTTAGGGGTGGCAAGTTGTAGTAAGAGTGGTCCAGGCCCTAGGCTGTGCACTAAAGGGGTAACAAGTCCAGACACAAGCAGCAACTGTGTATTGGACCATAGAGGCTGAGGGGAAAGGGATCTCAATTCTAGTTTCTAGGTTAGTCTGATGCCTGCAGTATAGTAACCAGGGCAGGAATCCCAAGCCAAAGGGGAGCCTATGGTTCTGTCACTCTGAACCAGCAGTTTCTCAGCAGTCTGACAGGTGTTAAGTTCAGCAGCACTCCAAAGGAGGCAAGCCCACAGGAATGTTGCTCAAACCCAAATCTAGGTCAGGAACTTGCAGAGTTCAGACTGGGGGGGCAGTGATCAGATTTCCCCTGAATCAGATTACTTTGGGACCACTGAAAGCTTGCAGATCCGAGCAGTCTCTGAGATCCTTGAATAACACAACATTCAATAGACCCATGAAATACGGTCCAGACCTTCCTTCTAGAAGTATACAGAGCCCAATCTGAAGTCAGGAAATAGGCTAGAAGAATCAACAAACAAAAAAAGAATCTCACCATGGCATGCTAATATGATGATAATATTGCTCAAGACATAAACCCAGAATGGCTCCAAAATATCTATAAGTTAAGACTTGGAGAAAAACACAGAAAGGGCACACATTCAACGAGAATCTCTGAAAGAGTCAGTCAGTTAATAAACATTCATTAAGCACCAACTGTATATGAGGCACCATGCTACTGAGGACACAAAGAAAGACAAAAAGTCATCTCTACTCTCAAGGAGCTCGCGGTCTAACTGGGCAAGACGACATAGAAACAATTAGATACAAACAAGATCTATCATGGGTAATTGGAGATAATCAATAGAGGGAAACAGGGAAGTTTGGAAAGAAGGAACTTTTTTGGGGGGAAAGATAATGAATTCCGTTTTGGACAAGTTCAATTTAAGATGTTTACAAGACATTCAGTTTGAGATATCTTTTATGCAATTGGAGATGTGAGACCAGAGGTCAGCAGAGAGGTTAGGGCTGGTGTAAGAGCAAGCACCCCAAGCATCCTCAGGATGGCTGCCAACACAGGTTCTTGGATCAGCTTTGATAAAGGAAAGCAACTCAACCATTACATCCATACCAAATCAACATCTGGGTTTTTCAAAGCTGGGGGGCTCTCAACAACGGCTTCCCAGAGTCTCATCCGATCAAATCACAGAACACTTCTCAAAGTGAGCTCCAAAACGAAGCCTCAAATCAGGGCGTATATAGCCTTCTCCTGGCTCAGAGAATGTAACAACCTTCTGGACCCACTGGCCAATCAAGAAGTATCTACTGAAAAACAAGCCTCCCCCCCCAGGCTCCAGGTGTACTTTAGCCTAGGGTCAGGGAAGATCTTTAAATTTGCATTTCCATTACAGCTGGATAAATAAATTTGAGATTCACTAGACTAGAGATGATACTTGAATCTATATGAGCTCTATGAGACAGCCATGGTTATGGGCTGACCTGGATAAAGATCCAGCAAAGGAAACTGATAAGGATTGGTCAGATAAGTAGACACAACAGAGAGTAGTGTTTTAAAACCTAGACAGAAAAGAGCACCAAGGAGAAGATGATTAATAGTGTTAAAGGCTGGAGAGGCATCAAGACGGATGAGGATTGAGAAAAGGTCATCGGCTCTGGCAATTCAGATATCGTTGGTAACCATCCTGGAAAGAGCTGTTTTAGTTGGAAGATGAAGTCAGAAGGCTGACTATAGAGAATTAAGAAAAGAAGGAGAAGAAAGGAAGTGGAGGCTGCACAATGGGTGTGAAGACAGAAAAGAGAGGAGAAATATCGGATGTTAGAGACAGAAGAATCAAGTGAAGGTTTTTTTTGAGGATGAAGCTGGCATGGGCATGTTCGTAGGTAGTAGAGAAATAGCCAGTGGACAGGGAGGGATTGAAGGTAAATGAGAGAGTGGGCAGGATAGAAGGGACAGTCTCCTGGAGGAGATAGGATGCAATGAGATTGCTTGTGCAGGTAGAGGGGTTAGACTTGGCAAGGAGAAGTACCACCTACATGGGAGATGGGGTGCAGGAGGACAAAGTGGTGGAAGGTATCTGGGAGAGGTGAGATAAGGAAGAGGGGAGAAGAGAGAGCTCATGGTGAATGACCTAAATTTTTTCAGTAAAATATAAGCCAAGGTTATCAACTTAGACTATAGGGGAGGGGGAATCGTGGGAGATTTGAGGAGGGATAAAAAAACTTGGAAAAGTTGGTATGCTGATGGGGAAAGCAAGTTATTAGGGAGATATGAAAGGATTGCCTAGTAGCAGTGAGGACCCAGTTAAGGTTATGAAACATAAATTTGTAGTTCACCCAGATGGCTGAGTAACTTTCTCCACCTTTGTTCAATAGTATATATACAGGAATGAAGGCAGCAGATGTTGGTAGTGACCCAAGGCTTGAAGGTTGGCAGGGGACAATTAATGATATGATAAAGGGGCAAAGGGACTCAAGGGAAGAGCACAGTAAAAATTTGAACTGATTCATCATGGGGTTAAGATAGGGAAAGGAGAAGAGTGTGGTCAGTACAGAGGTAATAGCTTGGGAGCCAAGGGATCTTAAAACTGAGGGGTCAGGGATTGGAGGTCTCAGTGTGGACAGAGAGCAGAGTTTGGTGTTGGACGGCAGAGAAAGAGGTAGCAATTCCATCGTTAAAGCAAGAGTTTAAAAGTTCTTTTTAATGAAATACAAGTGATAGAGAAAAAAATTGGAAAACAAAAAAAAGTTAAAGAAGAGATAATTGGAAAGAGAAATAACAGCTTAGCACAAGAGATACAAAATCTTGTCTGCACAACAAAGTCCTAAAATTAGGATGTATCAAGTAGAAGCTAATGACTTCCTGAGACAAGAGATATTAAAACAAAGTCAAAGGACTAAAAAATATAAAAGAAAATTTAAGGATTCTCATAGTGAAAAAAAAACCTGGTGTAATGGGAATGTAAATTTAAAGATCTTCCCTGCCCCTAGGCTAAAGTGCACCTGCAGCCTGGGGTAGGAGGCTTGTTTTTCAGGAGATACTTCTTGATTGGCCAGTGAGTCAATAACAGTTGTTACATTCTCTGAGCCAGGAGAAGGCTATGTAAGCCCTGGTGTGTAGCTTTGTTTTGGGACTCACTTTGAGAAGTGTTCTGTGATTTGATTTGGATTCTGGGAAGCCGTTGTCCAGAGCCCCCCGGCTTTGAAACCAGATGTTGATTGGGTATGGATGTAATGGTTGGACAGTTTGAAATCTGTCTTCTCGATCTGTTTCTGTCTTCATAATAATTCTGTCTGTATATTCTGAAGTTCCGGGTGCTGACCTCTTTCCCCTGAACTAGGTAAACGATACATGTTTGACTGATTAAAGTAAGCTTGTTAACCCATTTTGAGTTGCTTTCCTTTATCAAAGCAGATCCAAGAACCTGTGCTGGCAACCACCCTGAGGATGCTTGGGGTGCTTGCTGCTACACCTGGAAAACAGGTCAAGGAGAAGAAATTTAAAGATCATTAGACTACCTGAAAGCCAGAACCAAAAAAAAAAGGCCTAGGTATCATATTTTAAGAAATCTTAAAAGAAAAGTTCCCTAATCTCTTAAAACCAGAAGGCAAAGTGAAAATAGTATCCATTGATCACTTCCTGAAAGAAACTCCCATACAAAGACTTTCAGGAAGATTATAACCAATATCCAGAATTTGCAGATCAAAGAAAAAATATCATAAGCATCCAGAAAGAAAGAATTCAAGTACTAAGGAGCCACATTCAAGATCACACATGATTTAATAGGCACCCTAAAAAGGAGTGGAGGAATTGGAATACAATATTCCAGAAGGCAAAGGATATAGGCTTACAGCCAAGAATAACTTACCCAGAAAAACTGAGTATAATCCTTCAGTAGGAAAAAATAGACTTTTAATGAAAAGACCAGAGCTATGTTGAAACTTTAAAGTACAAACACAAGCTTCAAGAGAAATATAAAAAGGTAAACATGAATGAGCAATCATAATGAACTAAACAAGGGTAAACTGCTTATATTCTAATATAGAGATACGTATGTCCCCTTTAGGGATCACAATCCATCAGGGATTATATACTGTCTAATTAGATAGAAGGCCTGGGAATGGTTCTGATATATGTTGATGATCTTGAAGGAAGAATAGAAAGGGAGGGGAAGAAGATTACTGGAAACATTAGGGAAAACGATCGCTTAGAAACAGGGTGTACCAGAAGTCTATAAAACGAGGAAAGGGTGGGGTAATCAACTGGCACTTGAACCTCACTGTCATCTTGACTGGTTAAAGGAGGGAATACACACACACACACACACACACACACACACACACACACACACACCCCACAAGTACAGAAATACATTTCATACAATAGAGAAATAGGAAGGAAAGGGGGATAATGGAGGAGGGAGAATTAGAGGGAGAGTAGATTAAGGTAGAGATTTGTCTCAAACAAAGCAGAACCTGACTAAAGATGTATCAAAATGTCTATAGCTCTTTTTGCAGTGGCAAAGAATTAGAAACTGAAGGGGTGCTCATCAATTGGGGAGCAGCTGAAAAGTTGTGGTATGCAAATGTGATGGAATATGACGGTGTGGTAAGAAATGATGAAAGGGACAGTTTCAGAGAAACCTGGGAAGACTTACATGAACCAATGCAGAGTGAAGTGAGCAGAGCCAGAAGAACAATTTAGATGAAGACAACAATAGCATAAAGTCAAACAACTTGAAAAGACTTAGGAACTCTGATCGGCCTAACGACCCACTACGATTTCAGAGGACTAATGATGAAACATGCTACAAGGCAGGGTACAAAATGAGATAAAATTTTTTTGGACATGGTCAATGTGGAAATTTGTTTTGACTATACACATTTCTAATGTTTGGGTTTTTTTCCTCAATGAGTGGGAGGGTAGAAGAAAGAAAAAGTAGATTTTTCTGAAAAAAAAATTAATTAAAAAATGAGTCCCTTCATCTGTAAAAGGCAGTTGATGATATTTTTTACTGTGTCTCCCATAAGATTATTGTAAGAAAAACATTTTGATAACCTTAACAATATTCAAAGGATCTGAGATTTTTTCCTTTACCCAGTATGGGAGCTCCCTCCACTTATTCAGATCACCATACACATCTAAACTTGATTGGTCTCCCTACCCTATGAGCCTGAGCTACATGCAATGATGCCCTGAGAACTACTACCCAGCTAGTGTCAATGACTGGATTTAAATCCAGATCTTCCTGGGTCCTACCTTAGCACCCTGTATACTATACCAATTGTCTCCAAACTTTTTTGATTGTACACCTGTCAGTAAAAATATTTTGATCACACCCTCTCAATATGTGTATATTTACTTATTTATAAATCACATAATAATAATTGCTAGCATCTTAAGGTTCTCAAAGTGATATATATATATATACATATATATATATATATATAAAATCTCCTTTGATCTTCATAGCAACCCTGTAAGGTAAGAGCCATTATTATTCCCATTTTGTAGATATGAAAACTTAGCTTGAGAGAAGCTGAATCACTTGCCTACTAGGAAATATCTAAGGCAGGATTTGAACTCAGGTCTTCCTGACTCCAAGTTCAATGTTCCATTCACTCTGTTGCCTACCTTACAAGTTCATTATTAAACATATGCATTATTAAAATGGACATAAAAATAGAAATAAAAAAGGTTGTGATAAGGATGAAAAAAGTTTGATCCTGGAGGTAATTGGGAACCACTGGAGGTTGCTGAGCAGGGTGGTAGTGATAGTGGTGCCTTAGCACAGTTGTATGTATGGAGGATTGATTGGAGTAGGAAGAGAGTTGAGCCAAGGAGACCAATTAAGGTGCTATTGTCATAGTCCAGTTGAGAAAGGAGGAGGGCCTGAACTTGGGGGGTGGTTGTGTGAGTGGAGAGAAGGGGAAGGATGAGAGAGCTGTAGGGGACATAGAAAGTGACATGTTTTGGCAACTGATTGCATATAGGAGTTGGAGAAAGTTAGATGTCAAGGAAGACACCAAGGTTGTAAGAACCTGGGTGCCTGGAAGAATGGCAGTGCCTTCAACAGTTGGAAGACAGGTGGGATTTGGAAGAAAGTGAATGTAATGAGATCTTCCATGAAGCAGATCTCAACCAATTCTCCCTCGTTCGTCCTGTCTGACTCCCTCTGTACCACCAAAAGTGAAAAGAGGGGAGTCAGGGCTCTTGTTCATGGTCATTGTCCCAGAGTGTAGAAACCCAGGATGCTTGCTGCAAACCACAAAGTGATCTGGGATAAGGGTTACATAGGGGCAGAATTTTTTCCCATTGCTCCTGCCGAGCAGTTGCTATGAATCCCTGAGAGTCCCAAGGGTCCAAGCCTACCTAAGAAGGGGAATGGTCTGAATTTGCTTAGCAGAGTGGAAGAGTATTGGGGGACAAGGATAGATGTGGTTGTTTTGGAGACAAGCCCCATTTCTGGCTATCATACAAAGGTAGGATGTGATTCATCTTCATCCCCTCCTGACTGGTTGATCAGACAGCCCTTGGAATCAGTCCACTGCTACTCTGGTTTAAGGTCATAGCTCCCCAAGAAGCAAGGCAGAGATGAGAGGGAGAGCATGGGAAACAACTGCATTACCCCACATTTCCTTGTTATCCTTAAGAAACACTATATAATAGGAGCTGTTATTATGAGAAGATTCCCATTTTGGACATTCTCCCTTTCTGATATCCATCCTTCTATACTTCCTAGAAAGCAGCTAGGATCCAATGGCAGCCTGCTGACTGGAGACCCAATCATCCAAGTTGGCATTTTGCTGCCATCTGGTGTACAGTGAAGGATCAGCATCTCATTTGAGTTAATTTTTTCTATTGGGTGTAGCCCTGGAAATAAGTGCAGATGGTGCAATTAGGGGGCCTTTGGTTTATGCTGAATGACAATAAAAACATAAATTATGGAGTAGTTGAGATCTTTAGCACTAGGAAAATAAACAAAGATAATCACCATGGAGCTATAAGGTAAACTTAGAAAGGAAAGTATTAGAAAGGTCACTTAGTGTCTAGACTGGCTGTGGGAACTTTTTTTTTTTTTCCTAACAGGGTCTACTAACTCATAGCTGTCTTCTTCCTTCTTCCCCCCTGCCTGTCCCTCCACCCCCTCCAATTCTAGAATGTGAGAGCTGGGAGGGCCCTTAGAACCCAGAATGTCAGGGCTGGGAGGGACCTTAGAACACAGAATGTCACAGCTGGGAGGGCCCTTAGAACACAGGATGTCAGAGCTGGGAGGGCCCTTAGAACACAAGATGTCAGAGCTGGGAGGGCCCTTAGAACACAGAATGTCAGAGATGGGAGGGCCCTTAGAACACAGGATGGCAGAGCTGGGAGGGCTGTTAGAACACAGGATGTTAGAACTGGGAGGGCCCTTAGAACACAGGATGTCAGAGCTGGGAGGGCCCTTAGAACACAGAATGTCAGAGATGGGAGGGCCCTTAGAACACAGGATGTGAGACCTGGGAGGGGCCTTACATGTAGAATTTTAGCTCTGGAGGGCACCCTGCTTAGTCTTACATAGTTGTTTCCATGTGGTCTCCCTCATTAGATTGTGAGATCCTTGACAGAAGGGGCTGTCTTTTGCTTCTTCTGTATTCTTGACACAACACAGTGCCTGTAATTAATAAATGTTTACTGACAGACTGACTAACTGGCTTTAGGATAGAGAACTTTGGAGTTGGGAGAAACCTTGGAATTTGGAGGCAAAGGACTTAGTTTTTAATGCAGGCTCTGCTACTTCCTATTTGGGTGACTAGGCAAGATTACTTAACATTTCTGTGCCTTAGTTTAATTATCTGTGAAATCAAATTTAGAAGAGATGATTTCTAAGGTCCCTTCCAGCTTTAAATCTGTAACTCTATGGACATAGCATATTAGATCTGGAAAGGATTTTCAGGTTCATTTAGTCCTCTATGTCATATAATGAATGAGAAAATTGAGGCCCTGAGAAGTGAAGACATTTGTTTAAAGTAATGCAAGGTTACATAAATGTATATGTAGAACATTCCCTAAGGCAGCTATCCCAACTCGAATTCTCACAGATGAGTCAGGTACCTTAACAAGGCAACATCTCCTCCCACAGCTCTAGAGGTATACCCCCTGAGGGGTTAGGGTGTCTTTCTCTAATGCTACTGACTTAAGCCCCCCTTCCAATGTGTTCCCTCCAAAGTCAGTCCCCAGCACTTAGTGCCCAAGTCTCATTTAAGCAATTAGCATCAGTTATCTTTGCAAAGGGAAATTTACAGAGAAGATATATTAAGAACAGAAGGTACAAAGCTTTCCCCCCAACACCAGGAGAAACACTCTCCCCAGTACCATCTTGGTCTCTGAAGAGAGTAGGCTCAAACTTACACCAGCTTCTATAAAACATTTGGCCCACTGAATTAACTTTTGAATGTGTGTAACAGATGGTTCCTCTTACCAGATCCACCATCTTGGCTTTGGGGTCAATCCATTGAAGGCTGGTTTCTGGTCACTCCTCTTCAAGGCTGTGTGGACAGACCACAAATTCAGTGTATAACAACAATATTAGTAAACACCCCTTTTAAAAATCTAATTGGCTGACTAATTGATGTCATTGAAAATAATGGAGGGGGGCCTTAGGAGCTATACCACTGGGAGGACATCCCCCTACCGCCATTAATACAGGATTATTGTATCAAATAGTATCTCAGTAGATAGATTTCATAATTGACAATGTATGGTCATCAGTTCAAATAATGGCCTTCTATTTCAAAACCATAACTGAATTTTTAACTTGGGTCAACAAGCACTGCAAACCACATTTGGGATAAGTCACAAGGGGTGTGGAGTTGGGGAGTGGACACCATTTAGAGGGGAGAAACAGAGATACTAGTTCACTAGTTCCTGAGATGGATACACCCAGGGGTACCTTGAGTCTGCGTTCTACTCCTGAGGAAGTCATCCGGAAGCTTCCTGTTTTAACAGTTCTTTCTCTGAAGGAAATTTGCCAGCCTTGGACTGAATCTTACCCTGTGGCAAAGCTCCTACTATCATACTTTCCTTACACCACCTCTATGACTTCTTGAAGAGATGCTAACCCAAAGTAACAAAACATTACCTGTATTTAGTGAAAATTTGGTTCTCTCTCCTTGAACATTCCATAGTGTGGAAGATTCTGTACCATCATCATCGACATTCATATTTAAAAAATTACTCTATGAGGTATATAACACTGAGTAAGGGAGAGATCCTAAGTGTGATTTCTGTTGCTCTAGGCAGTATAGGACTGAGCCATCAGGTTTTATTCTATGGAGTGGGTCAAACCAAAGTCAGCCTCAGAAGGAACTGGAGAAAATTTGTTTAAGACTAGAAAGACAGTTTTTAAAAAAAATGATCTCAGCATTTCAAATTGAATGTTCATACCTAGGTTTTATTTCCTTTGTAATTTAATTAAATTCTAAACTTTTAAAATATATTTTCTATATTATTGTATTCTTAAAGTACTTGCTATTTGAGATTTATATATACCATTTTCTCCTATTTTTAATTTGGGGTCTAAAAGGGTTTTTTATATCATAGTCTCACATCAAATCTGGAAGTATTTGAATTAAATTTGAAATGCTAAAAAGAAAGGAAAGAAGGAAGGAAGGAAGGAAGGAAGGAAGGAAGGAAGGAAGGAAGGAAGGAAGAAAAAAGAAAGAGGACCCCTTCATCAATCTTTAGAACCCTAAGGGATATAGTAGCCATGCTCTGGGAACCTGCCTTGTCAGTGTAAATCAGAGTCAGGATAAAGACCACCCCAGTGTCTATGTGTGCTACATACATCTTTTGTGAACTTTTCCCTAACTACTCAGAAAAGGGGCCATTTTCACCTTCCTTTCTTTCTCATGTGACTTCCATAGTAAGCTTGCTCCTAGTACTCATGGAATCATAGAATGTCAGATCTGGAGGGGACCTTAGAACATAGTATGTTAGATCTGGAAAGGATCCTATAATAGAATATAAAGGATTGGGTTCAGGAGAAAAGGAAATTCAACTAGCATGAAACTTTTCTGCATTCACCAAAAACCACAGGAGGCAATAGAATAATGTGTTCCAATGAACAAAGGAGCTCAAGATTCAACCCAAGATGACATTCCCTGCAAATGTGAGCCTAACTATTAATGAAAAAATATGTAAGTTCAACAAAAAAGAACCATTCAATGCATCTACAAAGAAAACCAGAACTTCATAAATTACTTGCCTTGCAAATATCCTGGACAACAGACAAACAAGAAAGATAAACAGATACAACTAAGGCACAGGTAAATTACTCCAGAAAATAACAAAGAAAAAAACTAAAAAGAGGAAGATGCCTATGGGGTTAACAACAAAACAATAACAAAACAGCAATGGAGAGATCATTAAGAGAATTCTTCCTAAAAGTTCAAAAGGAAATAAGAATGAAAACAGAAATCAAATAGCAGAAGTTATGGTAGAGGGAACAAGTCTCAAACATTATGGACTAAACCTCACAACATCCTGAGTACAAGTAAATCATTTGTGGGGAGGGGGGGAGAGGCAGGGGTGTGTGGGATTAAATTATAGAATGAGAGGGTATATTAAAGGGAAGAGAGAAGGAGGAACATATAGGGACATATGTGATGTATCTAATTGAGTCAAAGTCTAACAAGGGAAAATAACTTCTACATTCTTTCAGGAAGAAGAAAGACCACAGGGGCAGAGCCAAGATGTAGAGTAAAAGCAGGAACTTGCTTCAGTTCTTCCCCCCCAAATCCTCCAAGTACCCATAAAAATGACCCTAAACAAATTTTAGAGCTAGAGAATCCACAAAATGACAGAGTGAAACACATCTCCAGGTGAAGACAGCCTGGTAGGCCAACAGGAAGGGTCTATTATACTGGCTGGGAGTGGAGTGCAGTCTAGCATGGGCCACACCAGCACAGATTGGCAGAGCAGGCCTCAGGAGACTGAATCGCTGGCAGCAGTGGCGTTTTCCAGACTTCTCAACACACAAACACCAAAGACAAAGTAAAAGGTCAGTGAGGAAACTCTGTTGGACCTGGGTGAGAGAGTGCCGTCCAGTCCAGGGGTGGTGAAGGTGGTGGCCCAGCAGCAGTGGTTGCTTCTGGAGCTCCAGGCCCACAGACGGTGGGGGAATCAAGTGGCTGATCAGAGGGTAACTGCTTGGATCTGGGTCGCAGTCTTGGGGGGTGGTCCTGGGGTGAGGAGGAGCACTGGCGTGGCAGAGCTTGTCATGGCTGTGGAGAGGAAGTCCTCTTCACAATTCGGAGGCAGGAAAGAGTGCTTGTGGTCACTCACAGACAAGACCACAGACCAGGAAAGGAGTAAACACCTCTCTTTTGATCATATCACCTTAGAAGAATTGAAAATTTACAAGTACCTAGAAGTAGTTCTGACAACAGCTGTACAAAGCCCCAGAAATTTAAGACAGAGCACTCTCCACTCTGGAAGCAGAGTCCTACCTTGGCAAAAGTCAAGTAATTGGCTGGAAAATGAGCAAACAGAGGGGAAAAAATCAGACTATAGAATCTTTCTTCGGTGACAAAGAAAAATAAAACATACAACCAGAAATAGACAACAAAGTCAAAACTCCTGCATCAAAAACCTCTAAGAAAAATATGAATTGGTCACGGGCCATGAAGGAGCTCAAAAAGGTTTTTGAAAATCAAGTAAGAGAATTAGAGAAAAAATTGGGAAAAGAAATGAGAGTAACATAAGAAAATCGTGAAAAACAAGCTAACAGCTTGCTAAAGGAGACCCCCAAAAATACTGAAGAAAATAACACCTTAAAAAATGGACTAATCCCTGGGATAGTGAGGGGAGTTGGACATTTGAGCCTAGGAAGATAGAGGGAACCTCTGCTGACCAGGAATGCCAGACCCAGCAGTGCTGTGAAGAGCAGTGGGGGTAAGAAGGAATCAGAACATGCCCAGTGAGTGCAGAAGCAGTGGGGTAGAAAGTCTCTGGCTGTGGGCACTTACAGGAGGTTGGAGGTTTGGCTTTGGTTTCAGGCTGGAGGGAAGAATTGAAGATCTGGGGCAAAAGGCACCATTTCCCATGCCCCAGGGCTAGATGTGACTACAAATAATAGTCTATCACCACACACACACACACACACACACACACACACACACACATACACAGGCAAAGGAGAAAGAAATCAACCATATAAAACTATTATGGGAATAGAGATGACTAGGGTTCATCTTCTTTTTTGGGGGGGGCTTTTTGGAGGGGGGAAGGCAGGGCAATTGGGGTTAAGTTACTTGCCCAAGGTCACCCGGGTAGTAAGTGTTAAGTGTCTGAGGCTGGATTTGAACTCAGTTCTTCTTGACTCCAGGGCCAGTGCTCTATTCACTGTGCTACCTACCCTCCCCTTATCAGTTTTTTTTCTTTTTTGGTGTTTATCTTCAGAAGAGGATACTGAAGTAAAGAAACCCCCAAAGAGTAACACCAAATGGTCACCTGCCCAAAAAGAATTTATAGATCTTTAAAAAGCCTTTAAAAATCAAATGACAGAGATGGAAGAAAAACTAAAAAAGAAAATGAGAATAATCCAAGAAAAACAAGAAGGGTATGAAAGGAAAGTCAACCAAATAGAAAAGGAGATCCAGAATCTTAAGGAAGAAAATGATGCCTTGAAAATTAGAATTGGGCAAAGTGAAGCCAGTGAAATTATAAGAGATCAAGAAATGATTGAACAAAATATGAACAATGAAAAAATAGAAGAGAAAGTGAAACATCTTACAAGAAAAACAACAGATTTGAGGAATAGATTAAGAAGATAAAATATAAAAATAATTGGACTAACTGAAAGTTATGATCAAAAAAGGAATCTTGATACAATGACACAAGAAATAATTAAAGAAGATTATTCTAAAACATCAGAAAAAGGTGGAAGGGGGGAGTAGATATAGAAAAAAAAATCTATCCATCACCACTTAAAAGAGAACCTGTGAGGAAAACTCATAGGAATATCAGAGTCAAATTTCAAAACCCAAGGAAAGGAAAAAAATATTAGCAATTTCAAGATTAAAACAATTTAAATATTATGGTGCCACAATTAGAATTATACAAGATGTAGCAGCAGAGACATTAAAGGACCGCAGGTCTTGGAACACAACATATTGATGAGCAAAAGAACTGGGGCTCTGACCAAAAATATACCCTGAAAAGTTAAGTATTATCTTGAACCAAAAAAAAGGATATTTAATAAACTCCCAGACTTTAAAGACTTTGTTAAAAAAAATCCAAACTTAATAGACAATTCAACATACAAGAACCAATAGAAATATAAGGTACATAACAAAGACTGATTATAAGGGATCCATAAAGACAGACTGCTTACGTTTTATGCATGTAAAGTGTATGTCTAAGATTCTTATTAATAATTGGGTAGTTCATAAGAAAGATTGGGGTGAACCTGAGTATGATATGAATTTAAAAAGTAAAACTATTTAGAAACAGCTTAAAAGAGTAATTATTTTATACTAATGAGGTGCAAGAGGAAGAACTGATACACAGGAATTAGATGGGAGAGGAGGGCTGATAGTTATGCTAACCTACTTTCACTGGAAATGGGTTTAAGACAGAACAATACATATATATTTAAAAGAGTATAAAAATCTTCTAAATTCAGAAGAAATAAAACAGTAGGGGCATAGGGAGGGGGGAGAGAACAAGGGAAGGATCTTTAGAGGGGAAGGTGAAGGAAAAGGTAAATAGAGGCACAGAAGAGTGTTTAGATTTTGGGAATGGGAGGATAGGGGTTAAATCCTTGGAGGGGGGGTAGGCAAGTCATAGGAGGGCAAGGTAGTGGTTAAAAGTAAAGTAGATGAGGCAGGAGGGATAGGAAAAAAGAGATATGCACATACATAAAAACAAAGATCAGGAGTAGAATAAGTTTGGGAAAGTATATGTCTCTATATGTATGTATATGTATATATGTATGTATATATCTATAGCTATGGAGAAACACATCTAAACTTTATTGTGACCTTCTGGCGGGGGGGGTAGAGGAGCTGGGGAAGGGGGAAAAAGAAAAAAGTTAAAAAAAACATGCAGAGAACAAAAGAAAACTCACAAGGAAGCAAAGAAAAGATGAACAATTCTCAACATGAGTATTATTTATCATATAGACTTTCTTGAAATGAAAATTTATTGTTACATATTTTGAATCCTCTCTTATGTTCTGCTATGTACACGACATGCTTTTTTTCCTTTCTAACTTTGTATTCAAGTTCCAGTGTTTACATTTATGATGTATTTGATTCTTTTCTCTATTTTGTAAAAAAAAAAACTGTAAAAAATAGACTAACCCCAATGACAAAAGAGGTTCAAAAAGTCAATGAGGAGAAGAATGCCTTAAAAAACAGAATAGGCCAAATGGAAAAGGAAGTCCAAAAGTTCACTGAAGAAAATAATTCCCTCAAAATTAGAATGGAGCATATAGAAGGTAATGATTTTATGAGAAACCAAGATATTATAAAACAGATCCAAAAGCATGAAAAAATAGAAGACAATGTGAAATATCTCATTGGAAAAACCACTGACCTGGAAAGCAGATCTGGGAGGGACAATTTAAAAATTATTGGACTACTTGAAAGCCACAATCAAAAAGAGAGTCTAGACATCATCTTTCAAGAAATTATCCTGGAAAACTTCCCTGATATTTTAGAACCAGACAGTAAAATAGAAATTGATAGACTCCACCTATCTCCTCTTGAAAAAGATCCCAAGGTGATGGAGCCAAGATGGCAGAGTAGAAGCACAAACTTGGTGTGAGCTCTCACTCCAATCACTTCTGATACATGTAAAAAATGACTAACCAAATTTGTGACTCTGTCACAAAGTGACAGAGAGAAACAAATCTCCCACTGAAGGTAGCCCGGCAGGCTGGCAGGAAGGGTCTATCACACTGAGCTGGGAGCTGATCCCAGCCCTGCATGAGCCACACTGTTCTGGCCTCAGGGTGGCCCTGAGAAGCGGCAGCCAGAAGCAGACTTCAGGAGAGTGAATCACCAGCAGCTGTAGTGGTTTCCAGACTTCTCAACCCATAAATGCCAAAGAAAAAGTAAAAGGTCAGTGTGGAACTCTGTTGAAACAGGGAGCACAGAAGAGCATGGTCCAGCCCCTGCCCCTGGGGTGAGAAGTGGTGGAGGTGTGGTGGCTGCAGCTGCTGCCACATAGCTACCACCAGAGCGCCTAGCCTGCAAATCGTAGGAGGACCAAGCAACCATTCAGAGGTTAATTGGTCTTGCTTTAACCTGCTTGGATCTGGATCCCGGTCTTGGGTGGTGGTCCTGGGGTGTGTGACCAGTGTGCCAGAGCTTGTAGGGGCTCTAGGGAAGGTACCCTCTTAATAGCTCTGGAAGCTGCAAAACCCCCAGCAATTTGAGACAAAGCTCTCTTCATTCTGGAAGCAAAGTTCTACCATGGAAAAGAGCTCAAAAGTCAAGTAATTGATTGGCAAGATGAGCAAGCAGAGGAAATGTAATTAGACCATAGATTCCTTTTTTGGGGACAAAAGTGATCGAAGCACGGAATGGGAGGAAGATGATGAAGTCAGAACTCCTGCATCAAAAGCTTCCAAGAAAAATATGAACTGGTTACAGGCCATGGAGGAAGCTCAAGAAGGATTTTGAAAATCAAGTAAGAGAAGTGGAGGAAAAATTGGGAAGAGAAATGAGAATGATGCAAGAAAATTATGAAAAGCAAGTCAACAGCCTGCTGAAGGAAACCCCCAAGAATACTGAAGAAAATAACACCTTAAAAATAGACTAGATCAAATGGCAAAAGAGGCCCAAAAAGCCAATAAGGAGAAGAATGCTTTTAAAAAGCCAAATTGGCCAGATGGAAAAAAAATTTCAAAAATCACTGAAGAGAATAACTCCTTCAAAATTAGATTGGAGCAATTGGAAGCTAATGACTTTATGAGAAATCAAGATACTATAAAACAGATCCAAACAAATGAAAAAATAGAAGGCAATGTGAAATATCTCATTGGAAAAACTGACCAGGAAAATAGGATCCAGGAGAGATAATTTAAAAAATATTGGTCTACCTGAGAGCCATGATAAAAAAAGAGCCTAGACACCATCTCTGAAGAAATTATAAAGCAAAATTTCCCTGACATTCTAGGACCAGAGAGCAAAATAGAAATGGAAAGAATTCACTGATTGCCTCTTGAAAAAGATCCCAAAAAGAAAACTCCTAGGAATATTATAGCCAAATTCCAGAGTTCCCAGGTCAAGGAGACTGCAAGTAGTCAGGAAGAAACAATGTGAGTATTGTGGAAACACAATCAGGATAACACAAGACCAGCAGCTTCTATATTAAGGGATCAAAGGGCATGGAATTTGATATTCTGGAGGTCAAAGGAGCTAGGACTAAAACCAAGAATCACCTACCCAGCAAAACTGAGTATAATGCTTCAGGGGAAAATATGGTCATTCAATGCAATAAAAGATTTTCAAGCATTCTTGGTAAAAAAAAAAAAACAGAGCTGAACAGAAAATTTGACTTGAAGATACAAGAAGCATGACAAGGTAAACAGAAAAAAGAAATCGTAAGGAACTTATTAAGGTTGAACTATTTACATTCCTACATGGAAAAACAATGATTATAACTCATAAGACTTTTCTCAGTATGAGGATAGCTGAAGGCAATATATATGTATGTATAGGAGGATGTATGTGTATATAAATATATATGTGAGTGTGGGCATTTGTATGTTCATGTATACATTGACAGAGGGCACAGGATGAGTGGAATATGAAGAGATGATATTTAAAAAATAAAATTAAGGGGTGAGAGTGGAATTTATTGGGAGAAGAAGAAAGGAAGAGATAGATTAGGATTAATTATCTCATATAAAAGAGGCAAGAGAAAACTGTTACAATGGAGGGGAAGAGCAGGAAGGTGAAAGTGAATGGGGCAATCTGATTCTCATCAAATTTGGCCTAAGGAGGGAACAACATACACACTCAATTGGGTATCTGTAATGGAAATGCAAATTTAAAGATCTTCCCTGCCCCTAGGCTAAAGTGCACCTGGAGCCTGGGGTGGGAGGCTTGTTTTTCAGTTGATACTTTTTGATTGGCCAGTGGGTCAATAAGGTTGTTACATTGTCTGAGCCAGGAGAAGGCAATATAAGCCCTGATGTGTAGCTTTGTTTTTGGGGCTCACTTTGAGAAGTGTTGTGTGATTTGATCTGGATTCTGGGAAGCCGTTGTCCAGAGGCCCTCGGCTTTGAAAAACCCAGATGTTGAAACCCAGATGTTGATTTAGTATGGATGTAATGGTTGGACAGTTTGGAAAGCTGTCTACTTAATCTGTTTCTGTCTTGATAATTCTGTCTGTATATTCTGAAGTTCGGGGTGCTGACCTTTTTCCCCTAAACTAGGTAAACGATACATATTTGACTGATTAAAGTAAGCTTGTTAACCCATTTTGAGTTGCTTTCCTTTATCAAAGCAGATCCAAGAACTTGTGTTGGCAGCAAACTCTGAGGACACTTGGTGTTTTTGCTGCTACAGTATCTTACCCTACAGGAAAATAGGCAGGTAGAGGATAAGAGGGGGGAGGATAGAAGGCAGGGCAGATTGGGGGAGAGGGTAGTTAGAAGCAAACATTTTTGAAAAGGGATAGGGTCAAAGGAGAAAACAGAATAAGTGGGGAAAAGGATAGTATGGAAGGAAATATAGGTAGTCTTTCACAATATAACTACTATGGAAATGATTTGGGTAACTACACATACACAATCTATATTGAAATGCTTGTCTTCCCAGTGGGGGTGGGTGAGGAGGGAAGAAGGGAAAAAAACTTTGGAACTCAAAGTTTTAAAAACAAATGTTTAAAAATTGTTTTTTTACAATAAGATATATAGGTACTGGGGTATAGAAACCCATCTTACCCTACTAGAAAATTAGGGGGATGAAGGGGGAGGATATAAGAGAGAACAGATTGGGGAAAGGGGTATTCCATAGGCTTGCTATTTTGGGTTGGGGGTAGGAGAAAGACGGGGAGAGAAAATTTTTAACTTAAAATCTTGTGGAAATGAATGTTGAAAACTAAAAATTAATAAATTAAAAATTAATTAAAAACAAACAAACAAAAAACCCCAAACACACACACACACACACACACACACACACACACACACACACACACACACACACATATATATATATATTTGAGGGGCTGGAAAAAAACTGGCTATGTATCAGGTAAATCCAAAAAATCAGGAGTTTGTATCATACAAAGCAAAAACAAACATTCACAACTTTAAAAAAATTAGACAAGTAAATTACATTATGCTGAAAGGAATCATGCAAAAAATCAATATAAATATTAAAATGGTGGATGTTTCAAATGTCTTAGCATCTAAATTCATAAAGGAAAAATTAGCTGAATTATAAACAGATGTAGCAAAACAATAGTGGCAAAAGATTTTTAATATCCCTCTCTTAGTTTTGGATAAATATAACAGAGAGATAAACAAAAAGGAAAATATAGTAATGAACAAATTGCTGGACAAACTAGAACTAAAAGACTTATGGCATATTTTAAATGGAACTGCTAAAAAATATGAATTTCACAGCAGCACACAGAACTTTTGGAAAAACTGACCATATATCAGGGCACAGAAATATGCAAATAAATGCAAAAAGGCATACATCCATTTGCAAAATAAAAATAATATTCATCTCAGGGGGCACAAACAAAAGGCACAGACATAAAAGGAAGACTTAACAATGTATCCTTAATAATAAGTGGGTCAAAGAACAAATCATAATAACACTTTACCATTTTTGTTGTAATTATAAAAAAAATGATAATGATTGATTTGGGCAAGTCACAGCCTCTGAGTCTCAATTGTAAATTGGGAATGAAAGAAAATGTTGCAATTTATGAAAATCAAATGAGAGAAAGTTATTACCCATAAGATGCTATATAAATGTCAGTTATTATTACCATGTGTAAGACTGAGTTAGTTTTGGGGGTTACAAAGATAGATAAGTACAACCTAGATCATACTCTCAAAGATTTAATTTTTAATCCGGAGGCAAGGTGAAAACATACACACAGATTACTATGGTACAAAGGAAGACTGAGTTAAGAGCAAAGTAGGGTCTAGGATAAGTCCTATGAGAAATATGAGGTGGAAGGGATTGTTTTGACCTGGTAGGTGTGTGGTTGAGGGGAAGGACAGAGGGAAAAAATGAGAATTCATAGAGATGGTTTCACTTGAGTTGGGTCTTGAAAGAAGATTGTGTGGAAATGAGGTTGGGGTGTGTGTGTGCCCATTTCAAACACGAGAAATTGCATGAGCAAAACCAGAGACAAGGGAAATAAAAGGAAAAGAAAAGGGTGCAAAGGATCCAATTTATATGGAACACAGTGCATGAAGGAGAGTACTATGAGATCCTATGAACATAGCTTTATTGCTAGAAGGTACCTTAGGTCACCTCATCCGAACCCCTTATTTTACAGATGAGGAAACTCAGGCCCAGAGAGGTGAAGTACCCCCAAGGTCACACAGGTAAATAGCAGTGGGATGGCACAATAGATAGAGTACTAGGCTCTGGCCATTCCTTTGTCATCCTTCACTCTCACCACATGACCAGACTGTTTTCTCTTCCTATCATGCAATTATTTGATGACATCCTTTGACCTAGTCCTTTTTTGGAGTTGTTGGTCATACAGGTTATCCAAAGTTTAATAATCAAAATTGTACTAAGACTTTTGGGACACTTTGTATGTTATGGTCTTCTCACATCTTCTCACCATACACTTTCCATTGCCTTCTGTGTACTCATTAACTCTTTAGAAACATGCCAAGTCTCTTTACCATACAGTAACACTAGTAAAAATGTTTCTATTGTAAAGACAATCCTTTGCTTTCATGGGAAGCTCAGAGTCAATGGAAGAACTTCATTATTTTCCTAAAGCAATATAACCTGCAGTCCTCATTCTCAACTCTGGGTTTTGTATCGTTTGTCCCAGATACACATATTTGTGGTAGAGGCAAAAATTCAGCTAACTGGAAACATTTTGATAATGAAATAGCAAGTTACATTATAGTGTCTGTCAATAGGCAGGCATAGGGAGGCAAAGCTGGGGAAACAGCTGACCTTTTCTTGGGAATTTCCTTAGGTTTTCCTCTTTGAGATACCTGTGGAGCTAATTATTCTCATTATTTCCCTTCTCTGCCATATCCCAATCCTTCCTTTGCTCCATGCTTGCTTCAGCCTCTGGAATCCAGAAACTTAGAAGTCTTAGAATTTCATTCTGAGAGACTTTATTCCTTTCATACAAATTTCTTATGAAACCAGAATTCCAAAGCCTCTTGTTAGGGTACTGTCTCCTCACTGATGGGGATCGATGTCCTGCATTCTTGTGGGGGAGAGAGTGAGGTTAGTGACAGTTCTGCTTTCTTTACTGTTGAGGTTCTGTAGACTCTTTGGCTTTTTGGCTTCCAGATTTGAAAAAGAAGATGGATGATGCTGACCTGACTTTTGAGGGGAGATTGAGACTCCAGGAAGAAGTTGACATGAGAGGAGCTGGCAGTCCCCATTATGCCCCCTTTCCTCATCTTGCTATACTACTAGTCCAGGGCCATCTCCAGTTGTCCTGATCTATATCTAGCCATTGAATACAGATGGCTCTGGAGGAGAAAGTGAGGCTGGCAACTTTGCTCAGCTCTGCCTCACTTAAATCCAATTCACTTGCATGTCATGACATCACCTTCTTGATATCATGGTCCTCTTAGAGAATGCAGGACAAACAGCATACTACTAGCCACTTTGGGGAATTTCCTCTTTGGGTGAGGGCTGGGATTCTCTTGGTTGAGTAGAGTTATCTGATTCCCTGTGGGAGTGCTACTCCACTCTCTGTTGTTTGTTATAGATTCTCATGTGTTTTTCCCTGATTTATGTTTTGCTGTTTGCTATCGACTTGGATAAATGACTTTTTTTTTTTTTTTGCTATTTCCTGTGTATATTCATTATGTAACTGGAATTTGGTAGGAAGGTCAAGCTTTAGTTATAAAACTTAGGGCCCTCCTTTCCTCATTAGGAAACAAGGATAAGAAGTTTAGTTTGAGCCTGAAAACCATATCTGAACTAATAGTATGTAAGGGAGCAGAGAGATATAATTCTAGCCTGTTAACCTTCCTTTGTGAAGGGAGCAGAGTGGCCAGACTTCAGGCCCCAAGTTCCTGCTTCTTCTCTTGGCAGGAATGAAAGTGTCACCTGGAGAAGGACGGGGGGGAGAGGAGACTAAAGATGTCCATTCTGCCTTCATTTGAGCCACACCACACAAAAATACCCCCATGCTACACTTTGGGGGCCTGATCTTTCACACAAGGCCTTGATCGACTCACATTTGCCGTAGAGGACCAGTTTACCCTCAGCTTTAATTGTGTAATTAAATCAAAAAGTGTTCTCACTACATCAAAGCACTAGAGTCAAACAGGATGGGGTGTTTTTGACACCATTAGAAGTATTCTTGTTTGATCCTCTCTACAACCCCACAAAGTAGGTGCTATTTTTAAGCCCAATTTATAGATGACTGGAAAACAGTCATGAAAACTGGAGTGAGATGCCATAAGCAGCTTGATGCAGGATTATAAAGCTGTTAGGTATTTGAGGCAGGCTTTGAACTCAGGTCCACACTGAATCTAAGTCCCCTCCCCCCTATCCACTACACAAAGCTGCCATTAGCTCCAAAGATCAGCAGCAGTAGCAAAAAGGCCCAGCAGAGTGACCATAGCAGTATTCACTATTTCCTATTTATTTTGTTTATAATGTACAACTTTGTTTGCTTGTTGCCTCTTCCTTTAGATTGTGAGCCCCTTGGGAGCAGGGAAGGAAGGAAGGAAGGAAGGAAGGAAGGAAGGAAGGAAGGAAGGAAGGAAAAAGATAAATGCTTTACCTAATCTAATCTAATCTAGGCATTCACAGCCATGCTGTGCCCTGAACATGGATGTATGTATGCTCTGCCCATATCAACTTCCCTCGCAATAAATAGAGTTCTGGACTTGGAGTTGTAGCAGCAAGCACCCCAAGCGTCCTCAGGGTTTGCTGCCAATACAGGTTCTTAGATCTGCTTTGTTAAAGGAAAGCAGCTCAAAATGGGTTAACAAGCTTACTTCAATCAGTCAGACATATATCGTTCACCTTGTTCAGGGGAAAAGGTTGGCACCCCGAACTTCAAAGTACACAGACAGAATTATCAAGATAGAAACAGATCCAGTAGACAGATTTCAAACTGTCCAACCATTACATCCATACCCAGTCAACATCTGGGTTTCAACATCTGGATTTTTTCAAAGCCGGGGGGCTCAGGACAACGGCTTCCCAGAATCCATATCAAATCACAGAACACTTCTCAAAGTGAGCCCCAAAACAAAGCTACACATCAGGGCTTATATAGCCTTCTCTTGGCTCAGAGAATGTAACAACCTTATTGACTCACTGGCCAATCAAGAAGTAGCTACTGAAAAACAAGCCTCCCACCCCAGGCTCCAGGTGCACTTTAGCCTAGGGGCAGGGAAGATCTTCCAAATTTGCATTCCCATTACAGGAGTCAGAAAGACATGGGTTTGATCTCACTTTCATCTTTCATTAGCTGTAGGATCCTGGGCAAGTCATTTATCCCCCAGTCTCAGTTTTCTTAAATGTAAAATAAAGTTAATAAATAGCTGTTACAATTATTTTACAGGGTTGTGGTGAGGATGAAATGAAATAATGTATGTCAAGCATTTTGTAAACCTTCATGCTTAGTTACTCTTACTCTCGTTTTCTACATAGGTACCCCATGCTACATATATACCCTCTGAATGAGGATATTCCCTGAATGGATCTCTTCTCCCATTGGTGGTATGGTACTTGTGAAAGAGTAGAGTCTCCTGTGTGCATAAGGGGAAAATCTTTCGGCATTTATCTTGCTATGTTGTTTAATTAAATAGCTTTTGCTTTGAGCTAATGTGTCCTCTGAGATGGCAAAACAAATGCATCAGTGGTAGATCATGAGTCATGATTTTGATGCTGACCTGATACCCAAAATACACCTCAATTTTTGAGTAGAATTGGGGGGCCTGTAGCAGCAAGCACCCCAGCATACCCAGGGTGGCTGCCAACACAAGTTCTTAGATCTGCTTTTCTAAAGGAAAGCAACTCAAAATGGGTTAACAATCTTACTTTAATCAATCAAACATATATAATTTACCTAGTTCAGGGGAAAAAGTCAGCACCCTGAACTTCAGAGAATACAAACAAGTTACAAGCAGAAGTTACAAGCAGACAGAGAAACAGATCAGCAGACCCGCTTCCAACTATCTGACCATTACATCCATACCTAGTCAGTTACCAGAGAGGGAAGCACCAACATCTGGGTTTTCAAAGCCGGGGGGCTCAATGGCTACCCAGAGTCTCGTCTGGTCAAATCATACAACTCTTCTCAAAGTGAACCCCAAAGCAAAACCTCACATCAGGGTATATATAGCCTTCTCTTGGATCAGAGAATATCACAGACCTCTAGACCCATTGCCCAATCAAAAAGCAACCAGATGTGGGCATTCCTGAAAAACAAGCCTCCTGCCACAGGCTCCATGTGACCACATTCAGCCTATTAGGGGGCAGAGTATATTTTCAAATCAAGGAAGGTTCTCAAAGTCACTTAAGCTTATCAAAGGGCCTAGGGGCAGGGAAGGTCTTAGATTCCCATTCCCAGAACAGGGCCACATACAAGGTGCTACAGAAATAATTTTTTTTGACCATCTTCTGTGCCTCAAGCCTTTCCTAACTCCAATTTTTCCTTCATATAGCATCCTGGGGCAGTGTATAGAGTGTCTTGCCTGGAGTCAGGATTGAGTTCAAATCTGAACCCAGACACTTTATTGTTTGACCCTGGGCAAGTCACTTTACCCTATTTGCCTCAGTATCCTCATCTGTAAAATGAACTGGAGAAGGAAATGGTATCTTTGCCCAGAAAACCTCAAATAGAGTCATGAAGAGTCAGATAGGAAAACAGCAGCCACAGTGATTTTCCTAAAGTGAAAGCTTAAACATGTCACCTCTCCCCCTCCCCACTCAATAAACTTTAGTGGTTCCTTATTACTTCATATATGAACTTCTGTTTGGTCTTTTCTTATCTTTATAGACTTGTACATATTATTCCCCTCTACTTACTCTACTGTCCCCTTTCTACATCTCCTGTTTTCCTGCCTTTGTACTGTCTGTCCCCCTTGCCTGAAATGCTCTCCCTCCTCACTTCTGTCTTAGAGTCCCTGAATTCCTTCAAAATTTAGGTCAAAGGCCACTTTATCCTAGATGCTATTTGGTCATTCCAGTAGCTAGTTTACCTCTTATCTACTCTGTATGCAACTAGTATAGATTAGGGCTTCAGTTGAGACCTTCTTCTGCTTGTTTTGTTATCTGTAAAATGGGAATAATAATAGTACCCAGCTCCCAGGATCACACAGCTTATGAGTGTCAGTGGTGAGATCAAACACAGGTCTTTCTGACTCCAAGTCTTTAATGCTATTCATCGCCTGGGATACTTATGTGGCTAGGGCATACCCACATTCAGGGCAACACATGCCTCTGAATAATTTGATTTGGTTAAAGCATTTGATTGTTGTGAGAATAAAATGAAATATTTGTAAAGACAGAAAAATATCATCCCTAGTGTTTAGTACAATGTCTGATAGTACTTAAGAAATATTTGTTGATTGATGAGCTCAAACATAATAATGTATGCAAAACCTCAAAGTTCTACATAAATATGAACTATGAAAAGAGAGTCTGGGGTTCACTGCCTTTGTGACCTTGGACAAATCACCTCCTTGGGTCTCAGTAAATTAATGACTTTAAAGAAGAGGAATTCTCATCTGCTTTGTTGCTTCCTATGGACCACTGGATACTTTTTTTTCCATTTGATTTGCCTCTGGCACCCAAGTGTGTTGTCTGCTCCTATTAGAATGTGAACTCTTTGAGGGCAGAGGCTATGCTATTTGTATCTCCAGTGTTTAGCACAGTGCCTTACGCCTAGTGAGCGTTTAATCCGTCCATCCGTCCTTCCGTCTGTCCCATCTATAAAGAATGCAAGGGTTGGAATTGATAGCCTTTAAAAGTCCTCCCAGCTATAAAACTCCGTCCACGCCTTCTGCCTCCCTCGGAGTACCACCTTCTTCGCTAGGGGGCGGAATAAACAGTACTAGAACCTGTGGGGCCGCTCTAGCTCGCCCCAGCTCTCTGTCCCCTTTCTCAGGGCTCAGTGCGCTGGGCCACGTGACAGGGACTCCTGGAAGCCGCTGCCAGGCAGAGGCTCGAGGGACGCGGCGCAAGCGCAGAAGCTGCTCCGCCGTTGCCCCGGCGCCGCTGCCGCTGCCGCTGCCACCACCGCCTGCATCGCCTCGTCAGCTGCGCCCGGGGCGTCGTCTCCCCCTCCCGGCTCCTGGGCTGGGGGCCGGGTCATGTCCCGAAAGCAGGCGGTGAAGAGCCGGCCGGGCAGCGGCCGGAAGGCCGAGGCGGAGCGGAAGCGGGACGAGCGCGCGGCTCGGAGAGCCCTGGCTAAGGAGCGGCGGAACCGGACGGAGCCCGGCGCCGGCGGCGAGGAGGAGTTCGTCAGCTTCGCCAACCAGCTGCAGGCCCTGGGGCTCAAGCTGCGCGAGGTGCCGGGCGACGGGTGAGGAGGACGGATGGGGGAGGAGGCGCGCACCGGGGGAGAGAGGATGGGGGAGGGGGAGGCAGCGCGCGCCGGGGCCGACCGGTGGGAGGAGGAGGGACCAGGGGAGGGGGGGAGGATGCGCGTACTTGGAGGCCCGGGGGAGGTGGGGGTGCGGACGTGCGAGCCGGAGACCTGACCAGGTGAAGAGGCGAGGAGGCAGCTCTCAGTCTGCAGGCATTTAATGAGCACCTGCAGCTGCGGTCTCTGAACCTTCTCCGCCTCAGTTTCCTCATCTGTTAAATGGGGCACCTTCCTCCCTGTGTGTGTGTCCCCGTCCTTCTGCTTTCTAGATCCCTTAGGGGTAAAAGGAAGAGCTGGCTTTAAGGACTGGTTGGTTTGTGTTTTTGTGCTCGCCGTGCCTAGCCAGGGCTTTGTTGTTTTTTTTTTTTTTTTTCTGAAACTTGTGATTTCATTGCTGTAGGAAAATCCCTTTCCTGATCTAGCTTCACACTCGGGGTGCTCCTTAGCACCATAGATTCAGAGCTTGAAGGGACCTTTGGGTCACCTAAGTCAACCCCTGCATTTTACAGATAGGAAAACTGAGACCCAGAGAGGTTAAGTAGCTTGCATAAGATTATATTCGTAAATGTAGTACATGTCAGAGGTGGATTCGCTTGCAGTTTCACCGACTCAGAATCCAGTGCTTTGCCCTATGATGGGCTTTCTCTCTTAGCTTAGAATTGCTTGGAACACTGAAACATTGGGTGATTTTCCTAGTCACACTAGTATATATACCACAGCTGGGGATTTGAACCCAGGTCTTCCTGACTCCAAGGCCTGTTCTCTGAACCTTTGCTTATTAAGTTGGATTGATTGGGTGAGGTGAGCCACAGGAAACGAACAGAATGAGTGAGGGTGGACTAGGGAGTTGAGTTGGGAACAATGGGGCAGTAGTAAGAATGAGGGCAGATGGAAGAAAGGACTCTGGATAATGGAATGGATGGATCTAGAGAAGTAGGATTGTCCTACCTCTGGAGGAAAGACAGGGTAACATCCCTGGGGGGGAGAAGGAGTCTTAGGTGCTCATGATTCCTCAGGGTTATACCCATGGCTTTCCTCCTTGTGTGTGTCATCATGACTGTTTATAGGTAGGAAAGCTGAGGTCTAGAGGAGTGACATTACTGCAACTGTGCTTGGAGTTATTAAGTATCAGAGCCAGAAACTGTCTTTTAGGTCTGTCTTTTGCTTTCTGGTCCAGAGCTTGATCTTGTCTATTAGGGAGAGAGAGCATAGGGGAAGAATATGTGGAGAATATGTTAAAGAATTGAGAATGGGGAGGGGAGCGACCTAGGGGATTGGGTGCAGTGGGAGAAAAGGTGGGAGAAGAAGAAATGTGGGCACCAGGGCTCATTTGTTGGGAGGGGGGTTACAGGGATCTGTGTAATGGGGGGGGGACAGGAAGCAGGGCAAGCCTCTGAAAGGCAGAAAGAGACACAGAGGACTGGTTTAGAAACATAGCATGTCCCTTGAGAAGGAAAAATGGGATAGGAAAATGTCTTGACAGAGCCTTTCTCCTCTTCTCTATGGTGCTGAAGTTATAGGAGTGCAAGAAGGATGGGATGGAAGAGAAGAAAATTCAGTGGAAATAGGGCTCATACTCCTTGTCTCAAAGGTGAAGAAAGGTCCTTGCAGTTCATACAGCCACCTGGCCTCCAAGGCTTTCAGTGGTGTAAGCCCAAATTACCTTTCCAGCCATCTAGACTGGGCTGTTCCCCAAGAAAGACCCCCCCACCCCTTCCTTCCTTCCTCATATTCCATTCTCTCCTCCTTCTTTGTCTCTTGATATCCTACTTTATCCTCTGAGCCTCAGCCTAAACACCATCTCTTCAATGAGGTCTTTTCCTGCTTTGCTCTCCCAACCTTCTACCCCTTATTAAGTGCCTAATGTGTAAGACACTGTAATATTCTGGGGATACAAAGACAGAGACAAAAATAAAACACCTCTTGCCTTCAAGAAACTTAAGATTCTGTTGAGTTATAGGGCTTGTGGTCATCTTCTGGGCTCTGCCTTAGAGTTGCCTTAGAGTCAGTGACAGGTTTCATCACCATATGAGTAAAGGTATTCTCTTGGGCAAGTAACAGGTGTTAGCATAAATTGTTTTGTCTTTTATCATGTGGCCAGGATTTAATAGCTTATTTATTTCTACTTTTGAGCACCCCTCTGGCTATCACTTGAGGGAAAAAAACTCAGAAAAACCCACTGCTTCTTTGGGTATTGTTATTCATAAAATTATGCAACCTGAGCTGACATCTGCATGAAAGCTATGACTTCCAATGGGCATAGATGGTGATGGGATAGTAAGGGGGAGCAGCCAGAGCTGACTGCATATCCCAGCTGGGTCTGACAATTGTGTTTTGTGTGTTATCATCCCTTGGACACTTTGAGCCATTGCTGAGTTGACATAACAGCATTAAAATTTAATTAGAGATACATACTTAGAATATTTAGAATAAATATTTTGAAGATTTATTTTGAAATTATTTAGAAAGCCTTAAAAAATTATGAAAGTCTTAAAAAAGTGCGAAAAAATTTACCTGCACATTTTCCTTTACATTTTCAGCTACTTATTTTGCCTACCTCTAGTTCTGACTCTGCTAAGTAGTTTGGAATTTTATGATGCTTGGGCATGGGGTTAGCTAGTGTCTTTACCAAAAAAATCGGTGAAGATGTGCTTTCTCTCCCTCTTACCTTTGTCTTCCTCTCCTTCCCCCCCCACCCCTCCCCCCCGCCAATGGAGAAAGGAAGAAAAACAAAAACCTGTTATAAAAATGGATGGTGAAGCAAAATAGATTCTCATATTGGCCATGTCCAAAAATAAGATATCTCAGTCTTCACTCTTGAAGCCATCCCTTGTTTGTCAGGTGGTGATGGGTAGCGTATTTCATCAGCCCTCTGGAATCATGACTTGCTGTTGGGGTGATCAGTCTTTCATAGTTGTTTCTTTACAGTGACAGTATAGAAAAGTAAGCAGTTTGGCTTACTGTTAGGCTTCAGAAGGGCATAATTCCACTCACTGCCAGTACTCCCTACTTCTGAGGTTGTGTTCCTGTCTTGTTTAGATCTTGTTAGATCTATTGGGCCTTTTTGTCAGTGATAAGATTGGAAAATAGATTAGTTTTTCAGAGATCTGAAAGTTCAGATGGAATATTCTTGATTTGGAAACTGTGGTGACCAAGGTGAGTGGTTTTCCTTTGACAAGAGTAAGTGTTATTGATCCCCAAGTGATTGCTGAGGAGTCAGGGGAAAAAAAGACGTTCCATTTCATAATAGTGTTGTTTGTTCAATGAATGTTCGTTTGCATAGCTTTCTCCACTATCTCCTTAGGATTCAGACTTGATGCAAGAGCTTTTTTCTCTCAAACTGCTTGCTGGACATACTCCTTCCAAGAAGTGCCTAAAGAGCACTTCTCTTTTGTACACTATCTAAAATGAGTAATGAGATAGCTGTGTCACAGAACCTTTACTGAAACTTGGGTCCAGAAAAATGGCACTGGATATGGATTGTCATGTGGACTATCTGTTTCTAAGGTGATATGAGGAAATCCTAGATCTTGGGTCTGGAAGGGACTTGAAGAAGTCATCTAATCTAGGTCCCTCCCTCTGCTTTTATAGGGTAAAGTATGATCCTTATTTTACAGATAAGGCAACCAAGGCACTGAGGGACGAAGTGTTTTTTCCAGGATTGTATAGCTAGTAAGTGGGACAAGAACAGAGGTCTTGTGCTCCTAGTTTAGAGCTTTTCCTGCTATGCCATATTCTTCCTTAAGAATGCCTACTATGCCACTGTTCTTTTAAAGACTGAGGAACTCTGAACAACAATTACAATGGCTAACTGCAATGTCAAAGTACTCTTGATGAAACATGCTCCATCTTCCACATAGAGAGCTGATTTAAGAGTTTTGCTGATTGACACATTTTCTCGTTTCTTTTTTTTGAAATTTTATTTTGAACATGGCTAGTGTGGAAATTTGTTTTGCTTGACTATACATATTTGTAATGGTTTTTGTTTTTCTTCCCAATGGATAGGGAAGGTGCAGAGATTATTGCTATTATAGTGGAAAGATCACTGGCTTTGGAGCCACTAGATCAAATTCTCCTTTCCAATATGTGCCTACAGGCAAGTACGTTCCTTCTATGAGCAAGGAACTTTACTTTCTTCCTCCATAGTATAAATGCAAAGAATATTTGTACTTTGTATCTCAAAGGGTTGTAAACCTTAGAGCATTAAATAAGTGTGAGGGAATCTGTGAAGGCAGTATAGGCACTTCTCTTCGTATATATTTTATCCTGGGTGGGTAAAGCTCCGAGTCTGTCCATAAATCCAGTTGTGAGGATTTGTGACAATATAGTGTAATGCAAAGAGCAGTGGGTTTGTAGTAAAAAAGATAATGCTCTGAAATTGGGGTTATGATACTTATCACCTGGGTGACCTTGGGCAGATGATTCAATTTCCTTGAGCTCAGTTTCCTCTTATATAAAATGGATGTGATAATACTTGTGCTGTCTACTTCTTTCATAGTGCTTCTGTGAGGAAAGCAGTTTGTAAACCTATTAGGCACCATGTGTTGGGGGCTTTCCTCAGAATTCATTTGATAAAAATCAATTTGTTATTTTTTTGTTCCTTTATTAAAATGAAAATATTGTTAACCAAAACTTCTTTTTATGCAGCAATTGTCTATTCCGAGCTCTTGGTGATCAGTTAGAGGGACATTCACGAAATCATCTGAAACACAGACAGGAGACTGTTGACTATATGATAAGACAGCGGGATGACTTTGAACCTTTTGTGGAGGATGATATTCCCTTTGAGAAACATGGTAGGTCAGTGGGATATTATATCCTCTTGGAGAAATGCATTAGGTAATTACACTTATTAGCAGCCTTCACTGTATTGTCACAAAGTGATTCTTAAAAGCAATTTTAAAAATGAATGTAAATTAAGTAATATCAAGGTAATCCTGAGATGGGCCCATTGTTGTGATTTATAACTTTATTTCTTATAATCTAAAGTCAAAAGGAAAAATGCAGGTTTTTTTTTTTTTAATAAGCAATTGGGGTTAAGTAGCTTGCTCAAGGTTACACAGCCAGTTATTTCTGGGTGTGGTGCTAAGTATCTGAGCCCGGATTTGATCCCCAGGTCATCCCGACACTGGGGCTGGTGCTCTTACTTGCTGAGCCACCTGGCCGCCCCCAAAATGCAGGTCTTATAGCTTTGTTTTCACTTAAAGTCTGTTCCAACTGGAAAGTAATGCTTTAAATGAACAGTTAGTATGTTCAGTCAACTTCAGTAGTCCCTTATAAGATCTGTTTAGAGCTGGAAGAGATCTTATCGATCGTTTATCCCAACAGCCTGCTCTGTAACTGAGCCTCTGAGAGGTGGTGACTTACCCAAGGTTACACTGTAAACCTGTAACAGTGCTGGGATTCAACTCAGTTCCTTTACGGCTTAATGCCGTGTTATTTGAGCTCCCTTTATTCTGAGGAGATTGTTGTAGTTTTGTTGGAATGTTTTGATTTTTTGCGAGTTAGACTTAGAAAATGTTTCTACACAGATCCAGTAATGTTTAGCCAAATTATATGCGTTTTTACAAAATGAGTTTGTAGTTTTGCAAACATGAATTGCATTCTGGATGTTTTTAGTCAAAGTAATTTGTTGAGTTTGGTGTTGTGACCCTAAGGAGAATAGAAGTTTTCAATTATTTCATTTCCTCAAAAACTTATATGTAGATTAGGAAATCCTTTTTAGAAAAAAATGCTACTGAATATGCTAATGAACATGCCTGGTAGTCCTTTATATTATGATTTTAAAACTTTGCGGTGAGTTTAGAAAAAAGTAAAATGAGTTAGAATTTTAAAGATGACTTGTTAATTCCACTTTTCTGTGGATACCAAATAGATCAGTGGCTTTTCAACTCTAATCTCAGTCTTGCCCCCTGCTAGGGAGGCTGTAACTCTTGAATCTGGATTCCCTGGTTCTTTTTTTAGAGGTCACAACCTTTTTATAACTACACAGAATCTCCATCTTTTCTGTAAGAATCTCAGGCAAGGCATCCCAGGTTGGTGTAGGTATTTCTTGCCAGAAATGTACTATAGCTACTTATGATGAGCCCTGTATACTCCTGCTTGTCTTTGTGTGCAGCAGAATGATTGCTGAAGCTTTGTTTGCACTTTGAGCATTCTCTCCTGAAGCCTTCGTTTTTCTCCCATTTTTACTTTAGTTGCCAGTTTGGCAAAACCTGGTACTTTTGCTGGAAATGATGCAATTGTAGCCTTTGCAAGAAATCATCAAATGAATGTTGTTATTCATCAGCTGAATGCCCCTTTGTGGCAGGTAAGTCACCTAGTAGAATTCATAGCAAAGTCATTTATAAATAAATTAACTGGTGCTTCTTTAAGTGGAGGATAGGGACTGGATCTGTGATTCCATTGGTGTAAGTAACTCTTTAGATGAGAAAATTCCTTCAACTTGTGCAGTAGGTCAGCACTTTCCTTGTAACTTTTAATCTCAGAATTGTCTAAAGCAATGAATAGTCAAATGACTTGTCCTGGGGTCTTAAGTAATGTGGCCAGAAGTATAATTGGTGGCTTATGATGGAAAAACTTGAAGTAATTAATGTGAGTGCCATTGAGGGGTAATGTAGTTATGCACAGGAATGGATTGTAATATCATAAAATTACACATTGATACATCGAAGTTTATCGGAAGTCAATCACCCAGCAGGCATTTATTAAATGCTTACCTTGGGTTAAGCATACCTTGAGACCTATCAAGTCCAGGAATGTTTGAGTAGCATAATTAGTTCTTTGGGAACAAAGAGAGCCAAACCACATGTATTACAGGAGTATTTTTAAAATGCCATTTTGAAATTTACTTGAGAATTTTAAGAATGATTTTTAGAAATTCGAATTTTAAGGTGAAACATTCCTTTATTACACGTCTGCATTGTAGTACGTAGAAATAATAACAACAGGTAGCATTTATATAGTGCTTACTGTGTGCCAGACACCGTGGAGAGCACTTTATCATTATTCTCTTATTTGGTCCTCACAACCACCGTGGGAGATAGGTGCTGCTGTTTTCCCATTTTACAGGAACCATAACTTCCCCAGGGTCACACATCTGGCAGGTGTCCGAGTAGACTCTAGGCCAGTGTTCTTTCTGTTGCACCACCCTGCTGTACCATGTACACTGTAACAGTGTATAAAATTCCAGTTCTGTTTCATTTTTTATGGTGAGTAGGAAAAAGGGAAGACTGTGCACACTAAAAAAGATAACATTTTTAGAAAAATGAATTCCGTTGATAAGAATATTCCTTCACATTTGGGTCAGACAGTCCGATCTCTCCTGGCCCTTGGCTCCTTCTCTGCTCTTCTTTAGGACTTGCAGAATCCTTCTCCTTACAGCTCCCTTGGAGGCAGGTGGTGCCAGGATTATCTTTGTTTTAAAGGCTCTTCTGTGTAATGCAGTCTTAGAGAATGGGGATTTGGAGACATTTTGGTATCTGGGACCTTTTCTTTCTTTTATTGACTTCCTTGGAATATATGCCTAGCAGTGGGATCTCTGGGTTAGAGGGTGTGGATGGCGTAATCAGCAATGAAAGCTGGCCTGGTTTTTGCTTCTAAAGGCCATACACGATGTGAAGTTCTTGTGGCCTTCCTGAGGTAATTCCTACAGACATATTGGACCTTCTTCCCTAGTAGAAAAGCAGTGTCACTGTAAGGCTTTTGGGTACGGAGCAGGGTTTCAGTGTTTGTTGCTGGCACATGTCTCTTCCTGCTTTGCTTTCAGATTCGTGGTACAGACAAAGCCAATGTCCGGGAGCTGCACATTGCGTATCGCTATGGCGAGCACTATGACAGCGTTCGGAGAATCAATGATAATTCAGAAGCACCTGCCCATCTTCAGACAGACGTGAGCATGGTCTTTCTCCCAAATTCCTTAGCCTTGTAACAGTAGCCCTTGAGAGAAAGCAGAGGGTACCCTTGGAGTTCAATAGCTAATATGGATGTTTTCATGGAGGGCTAGCTTTAGGGAACTACAGGGTTGGTTTGTTTCTTGTTCAGCTCAGGTAGATGAAACAGGTAATATTTTCTCACCAGAGTACTTTCTGCTTCTTTAGAAGCAGTTATTACTTAAGCTGGTCTCCTTTCACTTAAGTTTTCACTCTACCACTTTTTCTTTTGCTTTCACCTTTGGTTTTTATATGAAGTAGCATTTTCCTTGCCTTATTCTCGGTATAGACTAGAGGCAGAGATAACTCAGTGCCTCCTTTTCTTCATTACAAACTAAGGCATGATGGCACTTAGGGGAATTAGGTACATGAAGGGTCTTAGAGACCCAAGAATGGATTGTTCTTTGTGGTTATAGAAATTGAACTTGGTATTAACTGAGTGTGATAGGAACATTATTATGGAATTAGGTATGTGAGGTCAGATAGGATTGATCAACTGGCATGAAAATGATATTAGATCATGATCTACTGATTTTTAGTCAAAACCCAGGGAACCAGATGAAAGATATGTGCTGGTGGTTTTATCCTATCATCTGTGTCTTCAAACAACATCTAAAAATTAGACAAGCCTTCTCTTGATGCAATAGTTCAGCAGGGGCTAAGGCAGTACAGGGAGGGTGGGGGGTGGATTCTTTTATTCTTACCTCTGGCACTTCACTGGGAGATATTTGCCTCTAATATTAAATGACTATTATCAATATTATGGTTTCTGGGACCATAAAGAATAGCTGTGGATGTTGTCTGTTTGGCGTAGACTGGGCTGACACTTCTCCATATCTAAAACATTTCAGCAAATGGGGGCACCTGGGTAGATAGTGTACTGGCTCTGGAGTCAGGAGGATCTGAGTTCAGTCCAGCCTCATATGCTTACTAACTGTGTGACACTGAGCAGTCACTTAATTCCCACTGCCTCCCCCCGCCCCCTTCCCCAGTTGTCTTAGATGTCTTTTTATATTGAAGCCTTCTGTCTGTACACAACAGTTGCTTCTGGAAGAAAACACCTCGTCCTTCATTGTAACAAAGGAAAACATTTAAACAGAAACACTTAATGTGGTGATTGCCCTTACATATCTTTTTTCGGGGGGGGGCAGGGGTTGTCTCAGTCTGCTTTCCTGAATGAAATGTTGACCCACTTATTGATATTATATTTAAACAGTCTTGAACTATCTTAATATGTCTTTCATCATTTTTCTTTCATGAATTTTATTTTCTTTGAGATCAGTCTATCTGCCTCCACTGAAGACAACAGTAAGTCCAATCCATGATTCTTGTCTCCAAATTAAAAAAAAATTTTTTTAGTTTCAGATGCTTAATAAAGATGAATCAAATAAGAGAGAGAAGATTAAGCCAAAGGAGGATGACTTTGAAGACGACTTAAAAGATGAAGTAGAAGATGCTGTACAGAAAGTTTGTAATGCAACTGGATGTTCAGTTAGTATCTACATAGTAGAAAAAGACTTTTTAAACAGTATTAGAGGACATAGCTCTTGTTGACTATGGTTTGCAATGTTCGTACTACTGAGAAGACCTACCACTCTGTGATAAAAGTCTGCCTGCTGTGCCAAAAGAGTTTCACGAGAATTCTGATTGTTGCCTGATGATACTATACTTACTGGGTTACATTGGCTGATTATATATGATGAGATTGTTTTTTCGACTTTGATGAACACTGATTATTTCCCTTTCATTTTGTAGATTTGCCTGATATTGTTCTCATTATTAAAATAGCATATATGGGTTTTTTTAATTAGTGCTGAGTATTAGTAAAAAAAAATCTTAAAAAAGGAATTTTTTACTAAATTAGAAGTAGGAAGCTTAAACTAGTATTTAACTCTGCCCCAGAGTTATTTCAAAGGCTTTATTGATCACTCTAGGTACATATTTTTTTTTTTTTGAGAGGAGAAGCCAGGGCAGTTGGGGTTAAGTGACTTGCCTAAGGTCACACAGCTAGTAAATGTCACGTATCTGAGGCCATATCTGAGCTCAGGTCCTCCTTATTCCAGGGTGGGTGGAATTAACTACACCACCTAGCTGCCCTCAGGGTGTATTCTAAGGGAATGCTCTGTATTGTTGAAATGAAGGAATTCCCTATAATGAGTAAAGTATATAGAAATCTTTAACTAGGGCAGTTGTAATAGTTTATTACGTTGCTACAATGAAGTTGGATAGGCACATGTAAATAGGATATTGACATATCTTTCTGTTTTTTGGGTAGGATGTTAATTTAATAGTCCAGAATTTGGAAGCTGAGAATTACAATATTGAATCTGCAATACTTGCGATGGTGCAGATGAACCAGGGGAAAAGAAACTGTAAGTAGATAACATACTGTTTACCTGCAAAATGAATGAGCATTAATGGAGAGTGAGGTCTAAATTCCTCTGTTCTCAAACCATACACATCATAGTTTTTGTTAGCATTTGCTCCTCTAGGTAGAGTTCTTTTGCTTTATAGTTGTGAGAACCATTCCAATTAAAATAGAGTGGAAGGACAGAGTACCTTATTATA
Source organism: Petaurus breviceps papuanus (assembly GCF_028583685.1). Taxonomy (NCBI): domain Eukaryota; kingdom Metazoa; phylum Chordata; class Mammalia; order Diprotodontia; family Petauridae; genus Petaurus; species Petaurus breviceps. Next base: position 13,965,217 of record NW_027187400.1, on the reverse strand, counting down.
CTGTTTGGAATCCTTAGCTAGAATCTACCATATTATCTAAATCACCAACATCTATCAGATGATAGCTTTTAAAATCTCTATCAACTTGAAGTGTAGATTTTTATTGGTGCAGCAGAGATGAAAGGTTTAATATTACCTCATGATTTATCTTCAGCCATGTAGTTTTCCAGGTACTTGTGTTTGTCAGATTTTTGCTTGGTTTTATATACTCCATATATATATATATATATATATATATATATGTACACAATATATTATTATATTATCATATCTACCCCCAAAGGGTATAATTATTATATCTTAGATTTTGTGACTCTGGCAATATTCTTTCTTTAGGGAGTTAAATGAAAATGAGGACATGTTCTCAAAAACTTATGTTGAAAGCTGAAGCACCTTACTTAATTTGTATGAAGGCTGATCATGGGAAAGAGCATCAGGTTTTTTTTTGTGTGTGTTTGTGTCCACTTATCTAAAATCTTTCAGCCTGTTTGGGTTCTTTATTTCCTGGTGTTATCAATTGATACTTGTGGCTTGTTAGCAGAATACCTCAAGACAACTGGCTTCCTAAATGATAATGTGCTAGGGACTCAATTAGCCTTGGGGTCATTTAATGTAGCAGCTGTGTTCTTTGAACATCTTGGGTTCTCAATTTATTTCAGCACAATACCTTTCATTGGATGAGGCGGAGGAGAAACCGGAGATCTATGGCAGAGCTCAGAAACAGCGTGGTTCCATATGGGAGGAGGGCGGCAGTGGAAACAGAATCTTTGGAAGTCAAGGCTTAAGTGAAAGTGGAAATGAAAATAATAAAACACAAACCAGTTCTGTTGGAGAAAATAAAACAAGTAAAAGCCAGCCCCTGAAGGTATATATGAGGGGAGTGGAAAGGGTGATATAGGATGCTGTTTATTAAAGTTAGACTTAGAGTTGAAAGGAGCTCCATCTGCCATATTAACAACTTTTTATTGAACAAGTCCTTCTTCTACAGCAGAGGTGTCAAACTTGGGCTATACCAGATTAAAATTTAATTGGGAAATGTTTAAACAAAATAAAAATGCAATACAACATAATATTAATTTGTAGTTTTCTAAGTCAGTATGTGGCCACACAGATCCTATTCTATTTGAGTCTGACACCATTGCTCTATGGCATCCCTGCCAATTGGTCATTAATTACCACTAGAATGTTTCTCATGAAGGAGAATGCACAAAGACAGTCCATTCCACTTTTGGATAGTTCTGATCATGAGGAAGTTTCTCCTTATGCTAATCCAAAATCTTCCTGTAACTCCTGTCCTTTAGTTCTAATTATACCCTATTTGGCTATGTAGAATAATAAAGTGTGACAGCACAGTAGGTATTTGAAAAGAGTTATGTTATTTCCCCAATCTTTTTTTTCTGGACTAAATATAAAATTTGATGCAATTACTGGGATTCATTTTAAATACTTAGATTTACTTAAAAAAAATCTTGTGGTCCAAAGTAGCACAAGACTAAGGTCACAAATAGAGACTTTCCTTGTCCATTTAGATTAGTGGAAAGGAACTTGTCATATAGTATGTTATATTTTGAATGGTGAATGAGTGAAAATGAATGAAAAATTAAATGCTTATTGTGTCCAATTTACTGGATTTTGTGGTAGGCTAACCTGTTTGGCCTGGACTCTGATAATATACTTTAATATACTTCTTTGAGAGAAAGTGAGAGAGAGAGAGAGAGAGAGACAGTGTGTGTGTGTGTGTGTGTGTGTGTGTGTGTGTGTGTGTGTGTGTGTATGTGTATGTATGTGTGTGTGCGCGCACATGCACATGAATGCACATGTATGTGTGCTTGGCATGCTATTTGTGTTCACTAAAAATACAAATGGAGCTATTTGGCACTGAGTTCCAAACAATACTATAAAATCTGTATTATTTATATTTTGATTAAAAATATTGACTAGGCAGGGATCAAATACAAACTCCTTTAGCCCTTAACAACCTAGCTCCAAACTGCCTTTCTAGCCTTATTCATCATGTTACTCTTGTGTTCTAGCATTCTTTCTATACCTCACACTCCTTCAACTCCACTCCTTACTCCTTTACCTCCACTTCCCAGTTTAACTCAGGTGTTAACTTTCTACATAGATCTTGCTGACACCACCCTCCCCTTCCCCTCCCTTTCCACCCACTGGTTGTTAGTGCCATGTTACTTAGTTTTTACATATCCATTTCTTATCAGACTTATTCTCTTCTGATAGAAGATAAACTCCTTGAGGGTCTGGATGGTTTTATTTTTGTTTTTGTATCTTCCCTGCCTAGTAGAGTAACTGTGACTCAGTACACACTTAATGCTCAACAGATTGCTCTCCAAAAAGCTTGCAATATTTCATAGTTCGTCAACATCTTAATAGAATGCTCATTTCCACAACAGTATCACCAGCATTGAGTTTTATGGTTTTAGCAGTTTTTAAAAAATTGAGTGTGAGATTCCCTTAAAATTATTTTAATTTGCATTTTTCTGGTTGCTAGATAATTTGGAAAGTAACATAGTCTTTGAATATTGGCTTATGAAGGGAAAACTAGAGAATGGATAATGAAACAGTTATTTTGTTTTCTTACATCTCATCTGGTAGATAGGCTTAACATTGGTAATCAGAAGTTTTTTGTCTTACTGTTGAAAGATTTCTGAATTTCTACAGAAAAGCTAAAGTATGTGTGCACACACACATGTGTATGTGTGGGTGGGTGCATGTTCATGCAGTTTTTCCTTTCTCCTAGGCAGCAGCAGTCTGAGTCAGATGTGCTTGCCCTGATATGGACAGTCTTCTCTTTCAGGTAACAAATAAACAAAAGCGAGAGCAGCAGCGCCTGGAGAAGAAGAAGCGCCAGGAGGAACGACACCGTCAGAAAGTGCCAGAGAACAAGAGTAACAACACGGATAACAATCGCAGCGAGGCAGATGCTAGTGCACAGGTCACCTTGGTGAAGACCTTTGCTGCCCTCAACATCTGACTGGGCTTGGTGTCTTTTAAAACAATGAGCTGATGGAAAATGGATTGCTGAATAGGAAATAGACTAAGCTTTCTGATAAGGCCATCATTTACAAAAATGAAAGAAAAAAGCTTACAAAACATATACAAAAATATTAGTTTGTCCCTAGCTCTTTTTAATTTAGCATTTCATTAGTGATGTGTTCTTTTTTGTTGTTTTGACCACATGTGCAGTAAAAATCACCTTCTGTAAAACTCAAGAACTTAGTAATGGTTAATTAGGTCAGTGGAACATTTTAAGTGTGGCTCAGCTCTCCCTGACTGAGTTCAGTGGTTATGAACTCTTTCCTTAATATTTGGGGTGAGTTTTGCTGCATTGTTCACAAATTAATCCAAGTTAGTAGTTTCAAATTTAGAATGACAAGCCTTTTTTCTTTCCCTGGTTTATATGCAGACATTAATATACAGGGTAGTTTGCAAATGATCTCCAACTCAGGAACAAGTTTAGATTTCTTTAATTTTCTTCTGATCCTAATTGCATAGACAAAAATTCAGGAACTGTTTTTCCAAAGCTGTATAATACAGGGGCAGATGGGGCCTACAGTCAGGGTGAAAATCAAATAATTTAGATTTCTCCCCGTTCTGGATTTTGAGTTTCAACCTGGACCAGGTGCTTTTCATGTCTAGTTGTACTCAAGCCATATGCTAGCTAATGCTTCTGACTGTTAAAGAGAGAAGAAAGAAAAGGCAGAATTGTTTATTTCTTGTTACCCATTTCTTTGAAATGGAAAAGATTGCCTTATTGTTTACAAAACATTTCTGGAACGTTGGACATGACTGGAATAGGGTTTTATTCTCTTTCATAGTAATGAAGGGGAGGTCAAGGAATTCCTCACCTAATGTCTGAGAAGAACCTGCCTTCAAAGAGATTCTTTATGTGTAGGACTGTTTTTATAAAGGGAGAACCATGTATGTTAGGAAGAATGATTTTTTTTTCCCCAAGTTGACATTTTAAACATCTCAGATTTCTTCCCTTCTATTTTAGATTTGGAAAGCTGCTATCAAAGATGTCAAGGGAACTTAACTGTGTTGATCCATGGATTAAAATTTCTTTAGTGTCATGGAAATCAAATTCCTTGTAATAATGAACTTATTTCTCATTTTTGATAGTACAGAAATCTCACTGCATTTGTCATTGTGGATCACGGGTCAGAACAGATATCTCAGCTAAGGTCCTTAAACTATTAAGTCTGATTCTGAAATTGCATAGTAAGGCTTGAGCAATTTGAGTATTCTTAAGATTCTTAGCTTATGTGAAGGAAAACTTTTCTGTCTGGGAATATCTGTGTATATGGTGTCTAATCTTCAAATTTTGACCGGTTTGTGTGAAAACAGTGCTTGTTACAAGCTAATTTCCCATTAAAAAAAATTTAATTGTAAAGATTCCCAGAAGGAAGACCTATAAAAGCAATATTTGAATTGTGTAGATATTGTTATCTGGGCTGGCCCTGGATTTGTGGAATTATCTTTTTAGTAGCAGCAATTATGCTATCTTTGGTTTGAATGATGTGTTTTGATTTTTTTTTTGGTCTCCATTTTGATGACTTTTTGATTGGAACATTAACATTTTCCTGGGATTGTTCCCAGGACATTGTGGTTTGGGATTTTCCCAAGAGTACAGATTGTAATATTTATCATGTTTCTTGAACAGCTAGGTGGAGACAGACCATGCATACTGGTCAGTTGTTTTTTTTTTTTCCTTCTGCATATTGTAGAATCCCTTGAGTTGAGATACTCTCCATTATTTAAACAAAAGATTCCTTTTGTCTTTGAGAGCTACCTGTAAGTGTTCCTGAACACGTTTATAACAGTTTGTTGGTGTTCATCTCTGGGCACACTCCTGATTGGGACCAAACTTTTTCTGAATGAGCTGTCTTTCTGTTCTGTTGGGTTGGTGCTCCTACGTGACAGCTGACGGAGGATAGTGGGCCCCATCAGAAAGAGCAGGCAGAGTGACGTGAACGGGAAATTCAGCAGAGTTTTTAATCAGAGGTAACTGAAGGGATCCGTTGTAGGCAGCGTTGGAGGAAACTACCTCTGCTTCCTTGGTCACTGTGAGTGGTCAAGAGGAGCTTCTCTATCTCTAGGAATTGGGAGGCACTTTAAAGATTCAAGGACGCTTTGTCATATCTCCTTGTTTCTGGGATTAGATAATTTGTAATTCATAAAATTTCTGGTATTACATTGGCTCTATTCATCAACTAGCTGCTTCAGGGATGTTTTATTATTTTCTCTCACTCTTAATTCAGTAAATTGGTACTGTTTAAGTGCTAATTTTTAGAAGTTGGGGATGTGGATTTTTATCTTAGTAGGCATCTTTTAGGGTTAAGATTTGATTTAAGAATTTACTGCCTCAGTTTCCATACAGCATGACAAATGGAATCCATGTATGTACCTTGATAGGAAAACTCTTAACTGCTAGTTGAGGACATCTAGAGTTTCTTGATAGGGTCTTGACATTAGTATTTGGAAAGCTCTATATTTTTAATATCTTATAAGACCACTGTTTTGGTGGCTGTTAGCCTAGCCAGGTTTACCCATTTGAATCATGACCAGGGATTGAATCTTTCCTTAACTTTCATGTCATTGGGAGATATTTAGTGTTAAATGGAGGTATCCCTGAGTGCTCTTATTGCAGAGAAAAGAAGGGAGCGCTCAGAAGCTAGCTGTGTGGTAGTTTAATAGCACTATATTTATAAAAGTTTTAAAAGAATTTTTTTTATTAGGGTGGGAGGGGAAAAAAAGCTCATTGGTGGCAGCTGAACCAGAGAGACTTGTATGGGTCAGAGCAATTCTATTTAGTGCTCCTAGAAGCTAGCAGAGTGGCATTGTGGGGTTAGATTTTCTGTGGGTGTGTGTATGAACACACTACTCTTCTGACAAACTGAATCTGTACTTTCAGGTATGATATCTGGGTGAGGAAGTTGTGGCAAAAAGAAAACTCTTAACTGCTAGTTGAGGACATCTAGAGTTTCTTCCATAAGCACAGAGAACATTTGCATAGCTCTCTTGGCATCAAGCGTTTACACTGTGTGACCTCTCTTGGAGCAGCTAGACCTGGGCTCAGGAGAAGCCGGAATGTAGGTAATTTCCAATGCTCTGCTAATGCTACTCTAAGGAAGCCTTTGCCTGTGAAAGTACAATTGAAGAGGGGAAAACCTATTATGAATGCATTAGATGGGCTGTGTTGCTATCTTGGGCATTCAGCAAGCCCCCTTTGTAAATATGCCCTGACATCCCCTTTCAACTAATATGATAGATCTTGATTCCATTGCTGCAGTTTTTCTAGTTTAGGGGAACCTCGCTAGGCCTTGCCTGGGTTTTATTGGGTCAACAATAGTGATCTCAGTTCACCATTCTTGAAATGCTAAATTCTAATGAAACTTTTTATTATTTTCAAAGCAGGAAGTAAAGAAATACTAATGTGTATTCTGGGGCAGAAGTAACCTCAGATAGGCATACTTGCCAACTAGATCCTTATAGAGACAAATAGTGTGGTTCATTGCATATACAGTCTTAGTTCTTCCCCATCTTTTGGAGCAGAAGTACAGGAATGCACATTTTGGCCTCAGGGTACTATTCATTTCAAAGCTTTTAACTATAGAAACTATACAATTTGCCTGTATGTTGTTGGTCTTAGTTATTTCCTAGTGTTAGTCATCTGAGACTTAATAGAAGGTATCATTTAAAATCAGAGAGCTTCATATGGTTATGCTGACATGGATGGCATCATTGATTAATAGATATCACTTTTTACAGAGAGATGTCTTCTTACAAAGTTGAAAGTGAATTTTTTAATTGACTGCTCTAATAAGTTTTGTCCCCAAGTTGTAACATTTCCATAATACTGTAACAAAGTACTTTTCCTACTACAGCCCTGTGAGGTTGGTAGTATAAGTGTTATCCCCATTTTACAAATATGGAATCTGAGGCTTAGAAAAGGGAAGGGGCTTGCTCATGGTCACATAACAAATAATTGTCAGAGTCAGGATTTGAACCCAGGTCTGTTGACTCCCAAACCAGCACTCTTTCTATAACACCATGCTGCCTAACACTGAAAATGATCAGAATCCCTTTAAAATTATTTGTTTAAATGAAAGATGATGATTTGCTGAGAACGTAATAATATGGAAAATAACTCACAAAGTTCAAATACTGTTCTCTATCTCAAAATGTGTATCTTGAGGATAGAGCCATATGAGAGATGTATTATGCCTTGTCTTTCCTGGATGTTTCCGTTTAGATATTTAGTAGTGTGGGTACCAGTTTTTGAAACTTATTTCCACAAGCATAAATTTCTATACAGTAAATTTCTTTTAAGCCAGATACACCAGTGATGCAGAGCCTTTTCTTCTTCCCTCTCCCCTTCTTCCTATGTCCCCATTACCTGACTCTCACCAGGGTTGTTAGAAGTGCAAGGTAATTTACCACTTAATGGTGATTCTGTGGTCCCCATGAAGTGGATTGGCAGGTGTAATGCCAGTTCTTATTAGGGAATATCTGAAAGATTACTTGTACTATTTCCTTACAATGATTTGAACTTGGACATGGAGACCAAATTACTGTTTGTTCCTCTGGCTGCTCCCTTTGTTAGAGCTTCTGACATGGAAGTGTTTGGGTGTGAGCCTTATGTTGTTCTGCCCTTCTCCTTTTTTCCGTGGATTAAAGGGCATCTGGTTTCCCTGGCTATCAATCTGGTATATTCAATAGCCATGCATTCACATAAAAGAAAGGATAGAGGTGAATTGTCATCTCAAGCCTGCCTGCCTTTGGGTCTGCAGCTGTGGTGCTGGTATACTAGCATGCCTTTTACGAAGGTTGTGAATGTGTGCTGATGTACGAGGGGCCTTCTCTTTTTTCAGATTGCACTACACTTGTTCTAGCTTCAGTTTGGAGATATTTAAGACCTCCATGGGGTCATGATCCATAGACTTAGCAAGTCTTGCCTTATCTATGGAAATTGATGATGAGAAATGTGTTCTAGAGTCTAATGTCTGTAGTTTACACCCCAAAGTGTTTTTTTATTTTAAAAATTCTGTCGATATAAGCCTTTTTTATTTTTGATTTACCAAAGTACTGTACTTGGCTATTTGCAGTGTTTTCAAACCAAATGTTTCTGTTTGTGTTCTTAATTTTAAATTCTTGGTGCAATAGAAGCTGCAAAGATGTGCCACTTTATCTATGAAAATGGAGTTTTGTATTCTGATGAAATCTAGATTAAAAACCAACTTTAAAGTTGTTTTATCAATGTGTGACCACATTTTGTGAGTGAGTGAGACTGAGAATGACTGGTGTATGACTGTTGGCACTCTTGGCTTTCTTTTCTTTTTTAAAAATACAATTTAATCACCTACACTTCTCAATATGTAAATAAAAAGAACAAAAACAAAAGCAGTGAAGCAAAACCAACCAGTGTACACAAAAAGCATGTGATTGTATATGTAGCATTTTGTATCCCTCCATCTCTATAAAGAATAGGGTCAAAAATTTGGCTGTATTTTCACCAAGCAAAGTCATTTGTGAAAGATGGGTGCATATGTCAAACTACTTTTGGGGCCCAACTCTACATCCATTTGGGGAATGAACTTGAAACAACTTTTAATCTGGACTAAAATAAGTGGTTGTGGTATTCAAATGACCTCTCTTCTCCCATTGAATAATCCTTAAGTTACTCAGAGTAGCGTTGCCAGTAAGTATCCAGATGTCCTTATATGGTCAAGAACACAGTTTATTACGTATGTATCACCTCTACATCTGAGATAGTTCTTACTTTGGGTGAGTAATTTATGATGCTGCCAAAGATTAGTGTTCAAATGGAAAAAAGATGGAGTGCTTATATCTCTTTCTAAGGTGCTAATGGTTACCTTGGAAAAAAACAGGTGAAAATAAGAGGGTGAAGTTGTCATTTCACAGAGCAATACCAATCAGCACCCTTAGCCTTTCTTTCACTCCTTATGTAGTCAGTTCCATGGTAAAGTCTTATACAAATGAAAAAATTTTTGGCATTTTGGGGAATCTGTGGTTACTTTGATGTAGTGTTTTCTTCCACTTATGCATATCATGACTTCTTCAGTGTCTTTTAATCCTGTGCGGTTCTAGTCTGTATTACCCTTAAATCATCCATAAAGGGTTTATTGATTATCCCAGAGATCTTCCTCTTGTTCTCTTAAAATTTTGTGGAATTAGTGTACTGTTTTGGCTGTCCATCTGTTTCATTCTTTTTATTGTGAACATTCTTAAACCTTCTTTTCTGCTCATGTATGACATTTATAATATCTTTTTATACCTCTTCTCATAGTCATTAGTAACATGCTAGTTGCTTAATAACTATCATTAATCTTTCCATTGCATTTTGGGTTACCATTTTAATTCTTCTGAGATCATGGTGTTCCATGATTTGTAGCTGTATGATATCATTGAAAGCCACTGGAAAAAAGTACTATTGGTGCCACAGAGAAGGGCTTTTCACACCAGCAAGTAGTTTGGGATCATTGAAAGCACAGCAGATACTATCGAATCCTGTCTCCTCCCTGATTCTGGATCCAGCTCACTGTGCATCTGTAACATCTATATAAGATATTTACACTGAAGGACTCTTTTTTTATGTGTTGCCTGTCAAGCTACATGTCATAGCTTGGATAATTTGTTTTTTTATTCAGTTTTTTGGTGTTGATTAAATTGACCTCTTTAACATTGCTGTTGACTTTTAAGCACTGATCAGGCTTGAATTAATTAAAATATAGTGTAATCTGAAAATAGTATTTGGTTTAATATCTCTGTTGGTTGGGAATAATTTTATTTGAATTTTATGCAGATCCATGATACTGATGGACATCTAGGTTGAGCATATTTCCTGGTTAGTACCTTTTGTAGCTTTAACTCTTTCAAGAATGTTGCCTTGCAGAAGGCCCACAAGGAGTTAGGAGTCTTTACAGATGGTGAGATACTGGAGATGCCCCTGTTTGCAGATAATAATAATTCTGATTTCATCAAATCCCAAAACATTACAGGGCCATTTAGTGAAACCCATAATTTTCCACAGACATTGCTAGAAAGGATCACAACTCTAGAGCTGGGAGAGACCTCAGAGACCATTTCATTCACAGCCTTCATTTTACATATGAGGAAACTGAGTCCCAGGGTGGTTAAGGTCATGTGGCATTTGAAGCCAGGTATTTCCACTCCAGAGCCAGTACTTTTCCACTGTGCCCTACTACTTCACTGAGAGCTCAGTTTACCACCACTCAGGAAAAGTTAAATGGATGAAAAATTCCCATTGATCAGACTATGACATGGAGTTGGATGGCCAGTCCATTGAGTTAGTACATCAGTTCCTATATCTTTGGAATAGAGGCTGCAGATGGACAGTGAGTCAGGCCTAGAATTGAATAGAAGGGAAAATGCTGATAGTTTGCCTTGGGATAAGAGCATTAGAAGTCTCTTAATTGTTTCTTGTAGCTTGAGATGATACAAAACCTCATCTTTTTCAACACAAATGTTCTCCTGGTGATGCTTTATAGCTAATAACAATGGTACTACTGTCTTTAAGGAATCAGAGAGTTGGAAGGGTCACCAAAAGGGCAATGGAAAGACACGGTGTAAGCACACATTACAGTAAACACATGTTGGTTGGTGATTTAAAGATGTGGCATAAGGGAGGAGATATCTATCATTGCATGGTATTGGTAACAACAAAGGAAGTGGACCAATCATGTAGCAAAGGCAAAGAATAATGGGTGGCTAGAGGATTACTGTAGTGCCCATAAGATCTAAAAAGATCAAAAGGGAGGTTGTTAGCATGTTGGGTGAACCTCTGTGGAGAGGCATGAGCAAGAATCACACAGGAAGAGGAGGCGTGAATGGGTTGTCATCTGTCTCTCATGCTTAGAATGTTCTCCTGATTCAGTCCCTAGCCTTTTTCAAGTTCAAGTGCTGCTTTCTGCCAAACACTTTCCCTTCTAAGGTTACATCCACTTTTGTCTACTCTTTATGTGTTCTATGTATACCTATCATATCCATGTTTTTCCTTCATTAGAATGTCAGCTCTTTGAGAGACTATTTTTGCCATTTTTTTTGTAGGTACGGCACTTGACACAGTGCCACACATGGTAAATGCTTAATAAAAGCTTGTTGATTGGTAGTAACAGTGATAAGGAATACCCATGCTGGTGAGATCACAGATCCATTAATTATTTAAGAATATGTATAACCTTTACCATTCTTATTCCAGTGAGGTATGTCTTGTTCATCATTGCATCTTCCACAACATTGGGGCAAGAAGCATCTTTTAGTTTACAGCATCAATGAAAATAAGTCTCCTGACTTCACCTTGGAGACCCCAGTTAATGGGGAACTATGTCCCATAGCAGCCCAGTCTATATTTATTTATTTTTTTAAAAGCAGTTGGGGTTAAGTAACTTGCCCAAGGTTATATGGCCAGTTTTTTTTGTGTGGGTGTTAAGTATTTGAGGCTGGAACCAATCCTGGATCCTTCTGACTCTGGGCCCAGTCAATATTTAGACAGCTCTCATTGCTTGAACACTTTTAATTACCCCTTAGCTAAGTTGAAATCTCTTCTACAATTTCCCTCACACCTAGTTGCTTTTTTTGAGTATTTTGACGTCAAGCAAAGCAAAGTAGTCCTTCCACATTCAGCCATTAAAATTCTTATTTGGCCATCTTCTTCTCACTGTTTTACTTTGTCCATATTTCTAGGTTCTTTCAGTTGATCCTTCTCAGGCTCCTCACCCTCGGGGTCACCCTGCTTTGGCTATATTCCAGCTTTTCAGTGCCTTTCCTAAAATATTTTGAGATAACCTCCTTTGTCCTAGATACTGCCTGTAGTAGTGGAACCTGAGAGTGTTATCCATTTTGGACTGTCATATCCCAGAGTTCATAGCACCAAGGAAATAAACATGGAAGGGAACTTGGAGATCATTTAATTCATTCTCTCCATTTGACAGATAAAGAAAGTTAAAGGGGGGGAGGAGACAGAGAGAGAGAACGAAGGAAAATTGGGGAGGAAATGTAGAAAAAAGTTCATCAGAACCTTTACTGATAGAAAAAATGTCTGAGATCCTGTGCTTGTGAAACTGATTTTTCACTCCCAAGCATAGAACTATGTATTCGTCTCTATTAAATGTCATTCTTTTAGCCTATTAATATCTTTCAAGATTTTAATTCATCCAAACAAGTCCTGTCTTTAGTTTGATTCACCAAGCATATGTCAAGTACGTACTTTGGGCAAGACACTGTGCTAGTGTCTGGGTGGGCAGGGTGGAGGATGGTTTCAAAGCCAGTAAGAAAAATCCCTATCCTTAAGGAGCTTGCATTCTGCTGTGGCTAAACATTATAGGATCATAGATTTAGAGGGGAAGGAACCTTAGAGGTTCTCTTGTCCAATTCCCATATCTTTTGGAGAAGAAATTGAAGACAGGAGAGGTTAAGTAATTTGTCCAAGGTCACACAACTATTGAGTGGTAGGGCTTGAATTTGAATCCAGGTCTGATTCTCAATCTATTGCTCATCTCAGTGTCACGCTGCCTCTCATGTAGACAAATAAGAAAATACAAAATAAAGGAAATGCAAAGTAAAAAAAAAATTTGGTGGGGGGTGCGAAGCCCGAAAATGTCCTCAGGACTTTTCCTGATGTAAAAGTCTCGTGTTGGAATTGACACTTAGTCTGTACTCTGAATGGAGCTAGTGGTTTCAAGAGTCAGAGGTGAGACAGGAGGTCAGGCTATGCAGAGGCTCAGAGGAAGGAAATGGAGAGTTTGGGGGAACAGTGGAAGGGGTAGGGTTTAGGGCTTTCAAGACCCAGAGGAGGAGGTTGCATGTCATACTTAGAGACAGTGGAGTGATTTGTGTTTAAAAGTGTTAAATAGTACAGGATCGGGACCATTCCTGGCATGGCACTCTGCTAGAGATTTACACAATAATTAATAGGTGCCTGATTAATGATTTTTCATCTGGATTTAATGTGAAAAGTTAAAAAAAATACAAGCCATCTGTAGTAGGTGTCATTAAGGAACTCAAAGGAATCAGAAGAATGAATGAAGGTTAGGTGCTTTGTATATTACCATTCATGCTTGTCAATAGAAATAGAAGACACATTCTTTTTTTTTTTTTACTGAGGAAAGACCAACTTTATTTTCGAGGCTACCACCCTTTTAAAGCTCAAAATGTACTGGTATTTCCAAGGGCAATTATGATTCATCATTGAATAAGAAGAAAGGCAACAATGTAAGTGAACCATTGGATTAAGCTGAGGATATTATGAAATAAAGCAATTGATTCAAATGAAATTAATGATTTTACTAAACAATGATGGTAATTAACATTGATACATTGAAAAAACCTATACCCTTGGTCATTGTCATTATTTTGGCTTGAAGTTTTCTCACTTCTGTTAGACTACTACTTTGCTCTAGCCCAATAACAGGATGCCTGAAAACTGACTAATGCTAGCAGCCACCATGGCAGGGAAATAAGGACATCACTTGCCTCAGTCCAAGTGGCACCTAATGAATTAGGGTCAGCATGACCCTAGGGTCAGCTTTAGGGAACCTTCCAACTTGAGCCCAAATGTCCGGTTCCCAAGCTCCCACCAAGCAATGGATATCTACTTTAAACAGGATGATGACCTGCCCCTGCTCCCCCTGTCCCTGCCCCTAGAAGACACATTATTTACTCTGCAAGATAAGTGGGCACGATTCAGTTGCTTTACTAAGACTTTAATATAATGGAAACAACCCAAAATTTGACTCTTGTCTCTGACCCTTGAATTCTTTGCCCCATTAATCTGCCACAGTTTATCCCTTTCTGAACATTAACCCTAAGTCTCTCTCCCTGTCTGTGTTCATACTTGCTCAACTGTTGCTGAATGCTCTTAGAGGGAATCACACAGCTTACATAAACTGGGTCCACTATAGATTTATTATTCATACTTAACTGGGCTTTTACTACTTTACAACAGTCCTTTTATTCTTCCTTGATTGAGTCTTACTGTACTTCCTCCTCATCAAAAACTACTGTTTCGCAGATATTCTAGGGGTAGGTTAAGCTAATAAGGGTTTAGATAGAGGTGTTTGCAAAAGGAAAAATACTTGGAATTGAATACCTTTAATGCAACTGGTGTTTGAATGCAAAAAAAAATCTTTGTATCAAATATCTCTAAGGGCTTTATCCAAGATATATAGGCACCTAACAAAGGATATGAACAAATTATCAAAAAAAAATGGAAAAATTTCAAAAGAATTGAAAAATTAACAGGCATATGAAGTAATGTTCCAGATAGTTATTAATAAGACACAAATTGGGGCGGCCAGGTGGCACAGTGAGTAAGAGTGCCGGCCCCAGAGTCGGGAGACCTGGTATCAGTTCCGGCCTCAGATACTTAACACCCACACAAAATAATTGGCCATGTAACCTTGAGCAAATTACTTAACCCCAATTGTTTAGGGGCGGCCAGGTGGCACAGTGAGTAAGAGTGCCGGCACCAGCATCAGGAGACCTGGTATCAGTTCCGGCCTCAGATACTTGGCACCCACACAAAAATAACTGGCCGTGTAATCTTGAGCAAGTTACTTAACCCTGATTGCTTTAAAAAAAAAAAAAAGACACACAAATCAAAACAATTCTAGACCTTTACTTTGTCTCCAGCAAAGTGACTTAGATAGAAATAGTATATTAATGCACAAATAGTGAATCTGTGAATTCATTCAATCATACCGGAAAGCAATTTGGAATATGTGAAGGAAATGACAAAAACATTCTTTGACCCAGAAAAGCTATTATAAGCATATACTCTAAGAAGGTCAGTGACAAAGAGAAGGGCCCCATTTACCCCAAAATATTTATAGCAGTACTTTTTACATTGAAAAAGAATGGAAAACGAAACTGTATCCATCAATTGGGGAATGGCTAATGAAATGGTGATAAATTAATGTAATAGCCTATTATTATGCTGTAAAGCAAAATATGAGTGCAGAGAAGCATAAGAAGACTTAAACATGAACTAATGAAAAGTGAAATAAGCAAAACCAGAAGAACAGTCTTCACAGTGACTGCTGCTATGCTTACATGGGAAAGAACAACTGAGATAGGAGAAGCACCACCCCAACCCCAGTCTTTGTGGAGGGGGTACTGTTGATACGGAACACTGCATACAGTGTTAGTTTTTTGATATGTTGCCTAGTTCTATTGAACTATTTTTTCCCCCCTTCCCTTTGTTTTTCCTTTCTTTTAAGGGATGGCTCCTAGAGAGGGAGAAGGGAGGAATACAAAAGCAAAAGATCAATAAACATTTATTTTAAAAGTAAAAAGGCTGGGGTGGCCAGGTGGCGCAGTGAGTAAGAGCGCCAGCCCCGGTGTCGGGAGACCTGGGATCAGTTCTGGCCTCAGATACTCGGCACCCACACAAAATAACTGGCCGTGTAACCTTGAGCAAGTTACTTAACCCCGATTGATTAAAAAAAAAAAAAGGAAAAAGGCTCCCCCATTCCCCACCTCAGATTATCTTAGCATCATTCCCTATCCTCTCCTTTACTTTTGGAGGATGAGTTGGCTCTTCTTGCCAACCTATCTTTTTGTTTCTTCAATCCCATTCCCTCCTATCTCTTTTAGGGACTTGGCACTTAGATTGTCCCTCTTTCTCCGTTCTAATTTTCAGCACCTCTTTATCTTTTGGCTCCTTGCCTCCTATCTACAAACATGCTCAGAAGTCCCTTATCTTTAAAAAGCCATCTCTTCAAGCCATCATCCTAGTTCTCTCTTTCTATTCATAGCCATACTCCTAGAAAATACTATTTACCGCTTCATATTTCTGCCTCTCACTTTCTACTTGTTTCTCAAACCCTTGCAGTCCAGTTTCTGTCCCCAATATCTGACTAAAAATTCTCTCTTCAGGGTCACCAGTAGTTTTTTATAACTAACTCTAATTGTCTTTTCAAATTTCTTATCTCTGACCTTTCTGCAGTATTTTACACTGTTGATCCCTCCTTGATACTGTTTTCATGACAATGATCTTTATGGTTCTCTTTCTGCCTGTTGGACTGATCCTTTTTGGTATTCTTTGAAGGTTCACCATCCATGTCTTGCCTCCAGGGCATCAGTGTACTCAGGGCTCTGTCCTGGGCCATCTTCTCTGTTTTTATATATTCTTTGTGATCTAATCATCTTCTGTGGATTCAACTATCACCTCTGTGTAGATGACTCCCAAAGTTTCATATTTAACCCCCTTCTTTCTTCTGAATTCCACTCCTATCTCTCTTATCTATCTGCTAAAAAATGTCCAGCTTAAGGCCAGGCCTCATCTTTGCCCCTAAACTCTCTCTACTTCCCTAACTTCCCTATTACTTTTGAGTCTGCCACCAATATTTGTAGTCGCTTAGACTTGAAGCTTTATGATTACTTTTGAATCTCTCTCAATCATTCCCCTCCTCTCCCAAATCCAATTAGTTGACAAGTCTTCTTGATTCCATCTTTCAGAATTTCATATTTGTCCCTTTCTCCCCATTCACCACAACCATGCTCTTTTATCCCTTCTCACCTAGACTATTTCTATAGCCTCCTAATTGGTCTCCCAGCATTCCGGTCTTTACCCTTTCCAATCCGTTCTTCATAGCTGCCAAATTGATATTCTTAAAGAACAGATCTGACCATGTCACTCCACTCTTCAGAAGAAGATTCAGTGGTTCCTCAAAGGACAAACACAAATATATTTTAAAGCCTGTCACAACCTAGCTACAGCTTACCTTTCTAGACTCAGTACACACTACTTCTCTCATGTACTCTCTGCTACAGTGTCAAATTCCCTCCCTCCTCCCCCATGACATTCCATCTCCCATAGACCATCCTTGATGGTTGGGGTGCTCTCCCTTCTCCCTTCTGCCTTTTAAAACTTGTTTGATGCTCAGTTTTGTTTGATGCTCAGTTCAAGTGACACTTCTTCAAGTCTTTTTCTGATTCTCAGAGTTGGAAGTCCTTCCTAAGTTGTACATTTATTTGGTATACATCCTATCTTTACTTCTTTGTGAACATGTATCTATCTAGGAGAATATAAACTGTTTGAGGGCAAGTACTCTCCCATTTTTATATAACCATGTCCCTTTAGTGCATCTAATGAATTCCTTTAAATCACACTGCCTATTTCCATTGGACTAAAAACAATGACCCTATTTTACATAATTATAACTTTATTGTGATTTCACTTCAGGGGGTTCCTTATTCACACAAGTTGGTACCTAGTTATATTTACATCTCTAGTGCTTAGAACCTGACCCATAAGTAGACACTTGTTTATTGATTCGCTGGTTCTCAAATCCACTACCCTGTCATGGCTGGGGATTTTGTGTGTAGCTGCCCCTATAGTCCTGCTGCTTCCTGCTCTGGTTAGCCTGCATCTGGAGTATTGCGGCCAGTTCTGGCTGCCATGTTTTAGGAAAGACATTGGCAAACTGGAGCATGTTGAGAAGAAGATGATTAGGGTGAGGGAATTGTAATTTATAGTTTTTGAGGATCAGTTGAAGGCATTTGAATGAGAATGTTTAGTCTGGAGATGAGAAAATTCTGGAGATCAGACAATTCAAGGAGTGTGGTGGTAGGCAAAGCAGAATCATAGGATTTAGAACTAATAGGGACCTCATCCAATTCCTTCATTGAGAAATAGAAACCTGTGGAAATTGAGGTCTAGAGAGATCAGTCAGCCATTATTCACTGTGCTGGGCAGAGTGGATACAGAGAGAACATGAAATAATTCTTGCTTTCAAGGAACTTAAAAAGAAGGATTGCCCAAGGTCACACAGCAAATGGCAGAGGTGGGCTTTGGATTTCAATATTCTGATTATCAAATCGAATGTTCTTTTCACCAGCAGAGGATTTTGGATTGATCTGAGGCAGCTAGGTGGTACAGTGGGTAGAGTGCTGGCCTCAGTCACTTACCCCTGTTTGTCTCAGTTTCCCTCATCTATAAAATGAACTGAGGGGTGGCTAGGTGGCACAGTGGATAAAGCACCGGCCCTGGAGCAGGAGGACCTGAGTTCAAATCCGGCCTCAGACACTTGACACAAAACTAGCTGTGTGACCTTGGGCAAATCACTTAACCCCAATTGCCCTCCAAAAAAAAAAAGAAAGAAAAAAATGAACTGGAGAAGGAAATGGCAAACTGCTCCAATATCTTTGCCAATAAAACTTCAAATGGGGTCATGAAGAGTCAGACATGACTGAAAAACAACTGAACAAGGAAAAGCTTCCTGGCAATTAGTGCTGTCTAAAAGTGAATTCAGTTGTTTCAGGATCCAGTGGATTGATTTTCAATTACTGTAGGTCTTCAGGTAGAGCCTGGATAACCCGGGCTCTTTGTTATAATTAATTTTTAATAATTTAATAACTATTTATTAATAATTTCTGTCAGAGAAATTACTGTTTGGGTATAGGTTATACAAGATGACCTCTCAGGTCTCTTGTAATGCTGAGTTTCTGTGAAAACTCAAAAGTGGAAATTTTGTTGTGGGCTATGACCACATCAGTCATTAAGTCTTTTTAGCCTTAATTATGTATGGGGAGAGAACTCCAGTTGTACTAGTTGGAATGGAAGTTTGATAGTGGATACAAGTTTTTGAGGACCACCAGAGATTAATAGAGTGGCATTATGGTATGGGTAGGCCTTTGCTGGGACATATGGTTGTTTTGAGATTCCCTCCCTGGGTTGGGAATTAGACTGTCCTGTCAAGTGGAAGCAGTCCTGGTGGCTCATTAGCCTCATTAGTGCCTTGGGTCCTTGGCCTCAGGCCCTTCTGTTTTGTAAGCTTGGTTAGAGCCGGGATTGTTTCATTTTTTGGTCTTACAGGATATTTGCAGTGGCTAGCACAGTGCCTGCCCCTTGATAGGTGCTTATTAAATGCTTGCTAACAAATTGAGCTGACCTTCCGACTATTGTAGTCACAAAAGGAGCACGACTGTGGTATGTTTGATGCCCTTTCTGTTCCCCCTGCCATCTGCCAGGCACTGGCAGAATGGAATCAGAGCTACACACATTGCAGGAAGAAAATCTTCCTGCCTGCTTGGAAAAATTCTGACAGCCTACGGGAGAAAAGCTTAGTTACCTGTAACTATGCTTTTGAAAAAATAGTATTTTATTTTCCCTCCAATTACATGTGAAACCATTTTTTTAACTTTTTAAAAAAAGTTTTGAGTTCTGAATTCTGTCTCTCCCTTCTTTACTCTCCTTCCCTCTCACTTAGACAGTAAACAATTCGATATGGTTTACACATATGCAGTCATGCAAAACATTTCCATATTGGTCATTTTGTACAAGAAGACTCAAAAGAGAAAGAAAGGAAGAAAATAGCATGCTTTAGTCTACTTTGAGATAGTATCAGTTCTTTCCCTGGAGGTGGATAGCATGCTTTATCATGAGTTCTTTGGGATTGTTTTGGATTATCGTATTACTGAGAGCCTCTAAGTAATTCACAGTTGTTCATCATACAATATTGCTGTTACTCTGTATAACATCCTCTTGGTTCTTCTCACTTCACTTTGTATTAGTTCATGTAAGTCCAGTTTTTTCTGAAATCATCTTGCTTGTCATTTCTTATAGCACAGTACTATTCCTTTACAACCATATACCACAGCTTGTTTAACCATTCCCCAATTGATGGGCATCCCTTTGATTTCCAATTCTTAGCCACCACAAAAAGATGTGCTTATAATATTTTTGTACACTTGGGTCCTTTTCCCTTTTTAATGATCTCTTTGGAAGCCTAGCAGTGGTATTGCTGGATCAAAAGGTATGCACAGTTTTATAGCCCTTCGGGTATGTAACTATGACTCTTTTAAGTCAGTTTTCAACTACAGGGTTTATTTAGAATACATAGCTTCTAGATGTATTAGCTTGAGAAGAAAGTGAAATGAACTTGATCTCTTCAAATGCTGTTTGGTTTGTGCCTTCTGCTTCTAGAAAGTCTCAGGGGATTTATCAGGTGAATCTCAAAGATTAAGTGCACTTGGGCTGCCTTAATTTCTTTTTAAAATAAATTTTTATTGGTATCTTTTGCATACCATGCATTTCCCCTGTATTCCTCCCTGGCTTTTGCTGGGTTCTCCTTCCCAGCTCCGGCCTTGTCTTACCTTATACCTGGTCTTCGGACATCTCCGGCTTTTTGTCTCCAAGAAGAACTTACCCCCACAGAACACCCAAGGACACGGAGGTTGCCAAGGGAGGCTGCTCTTTATTCAGTTACATCTTAACAGTGTGGCCATCAGAACATAGCAGAATGGAACTGTGGGACAGAGAGAGCGGGACAGAGATAGATAGAGAGAGAGAGAGAGAGAGAGAGAGAGAGAGAGAGAGAGAGAGAGAGAGAGAGAGAGAGAGAGAGAGAGGGAGAGAGAGAGAAAGAGAGAAAGAGAGGGAGGAAGAGAGAGAGAGGGAGCCTCCCCTTGCTTTTTCCCTAATAATCCTTATCATTCTTCTTACTGTCACATGCCATATGGGAGCCAATTGTGCACTCTCCCAAGTGCAGGGCAAAGGATTATGTGTTAAGAGGAGTCCGTGTTGATAAGGCACGTTCAATGCCACGTCGGCCTTTCCCAACCTGGCAAAGTCGGCTCCCATGGCCCTGTGCTCAATTCCATGTCAGCCCTTTCGGCCCGGCAGAGTTGGCCTCCACATCTCCAAGCTCCTGCCCCTCAGAGGTCACATGCACCCCCTCCGCCATCTTGTGACTGCCACAGTGTCTCTCACACTTGTGGCTCTATCAGGCTTTAATCTCTTTTCAATCAGTTTTTGAGTTTTGGCAGTGTCGGCATTTTGATCTTGAAAGACATGACAGTAAACACCTCTTAAGGAAAGAATTCTGCATACTACTTCTCTAGCCAATTTTACTTCTCTCAGTTGCTGGGAGGACCTATTCAGGGACACTGCAGGTTAATAATTTTCCAACGCTTGCCTGTTGAAGATAAATTAATTCAATTTGAGCCATGGACCTATTTCTGGGAAGAAGCATGGTATAGTGGAAAAAATACTGGGTTTAGAATTAGGCAATCTGGGTTTGAAGTCCAGCTCTGCTACTTATTAGTTGCATGACCAAAGAAAAGGCCTTTGTCTCTCAGAGCCTCAGTTCCTGATCTGTGAAATGATAATAATAAATATACTACAGTAATAAACTACTCAAGATGGTTGTGAAGAAAGTACTCTATAAATTTTGAAGTGCTATATAACTGTGCCTATTATTATTCATATAAATTAATCTGTATCTCCTATAAGAAACAATACAACTTGCTGTAAATAATCATGATAGTTGAATATCAATAAATCTTAACCTCCTACTCTCTCCTTCCTCTCCCAATCCTTTTCCTCATAACACACAAAGCTGAAGGATACTTTTTTTTTTCTTTTTGGAGGGCAGTTGGGGTTAAGTGACTTGCCCAAGGTCACATGGCCAGTTTTTGTGTTAAGTGTCTGAGGCCAGATTTGAAATCAGGTCCTCCTGACTCCAGGGCTGGTGCTCTATTCACTGCGCCACCTAGCTGCATCCCTGAAGGATACCTTTGACTGGCATTGTCACAAAAGAGTATAAAGGAATAGAAAAATGGCATCAGTAAAATCAGAACCAAATTCTCTGATTAACATGAAGAGAATCGGAAACGTCAACACAATTTTCACTCCAATTTTCAAGGTACTTGTCGAATGCTCCCTGCTATGTAACTTATAGAATCCCTATGCCTTGCTCCTCCTTCTGCCTTGAACCCTTACTCGCTGTCCAACTCTTGTCCTGGGGCTCTGGAATCCTAACTGGGGAGAGCAGCCTTCGGCAAGCTGCTCTGCAGCCATGTGTCCCTCCCCAGCTCTCTGCTTGCACCTTTAGCTATGACTACAGTAATCATATCAGCACTACAATTCCTGGAAGGGATTTGTTCGTTAATTTACCCATTATTTGACTCATCATCCTTGTTACTTCACAGGACAAACCATCTTTCCTTGGCCAGACTTCTTCTTGTACTACTGTTTTCTCTTATTAGAAAGCAAACTACCTGAGGCCAGTGCCTGTCTTGCTTTTGCGTTTGTATCCCCAGTATGAAGCCATGTCTAGCATGTTACCAGTACTTAATAGATGCTTTTCCATTTATTCATTCCTTTACAGGATTATAGAATTTTAGGACTGGAAGGGCACAGGATCATTTAGTCCAGGGGTGGCGAACCTGCAGCCTCAAGTTCACATATGGCTTTCTAGGTCCTTGGATGCAACCTTTTGACTGAGACCAAGTTTTATAGAACAAATCCTTTTATTAAGAGGATTTGTTCTGTGAAGTTTGATTTTAGTTTGGATTGGACCAATTCATATCTAACAAGGATGTTATTGCTGTGCTAGCACTGAAAGTAAATTAATGCACAGTCCCTTCCCTCCAGGTGCTTAACATCTGGTTTGTGAGAAGATGCTGGAAATAGGAGGAAACAAGGTGTGATAAAAAGAACACTGGAGCTCAAGGCAAAAACCCACTATGTGACCTTGGCCAAGTCCCTCAATTTCTCTAGCACTCACTTTACTTATATCTAAAATAAAGTTAGACTAAGTGAACTCTAATGTCCCTTACTGCTCTTATGTTATTTGATTCTCAGTAGACAGTATAGGCAGTCCCCAACTAATAAATGGATTGTGCTCAAGATGTTTATATGTAAGCCAGTTACTTGGAACTTGGGCTACATTTTCCCATTGAAACAATGGTGGTACATGTGACAGTTCAGTTGCCCTTTCTCTAATTCCCTCTCCCCCTTTTCCCCTTTTCCTCCTATTTTCTTGTTGAGTGAACTGTATTTCTGTATCCAGCTCTGTGTATGTGTATGTGTATTTTCCTTCTTTTGACCAGTTCACGTAAATGAGGTTCATGTTAGCCACTCTCTGTACTCCTCCCTCCTTACTTCCATCAATATCTGTTTGTATATCCTTATCATGAGTCCTCAAGATATTTTATAAACTTATTTAACCTGAAATATAGTTAAAATGCTGTACATTTGCAATAGAAAATACTTGTTCAAATTCTAGTAGGTAAAGCAGAAAATCTAGAGTTGAATAAAAATGGAATCATGGGATTTAGAGTTGGAAGAGACGTTGGAGGTTTCCAAATCGGATCTCATCATTTGTTAGATTAATAAGTGGAGGCTCAGACAGGTTAACTGGCTTGTTTATAGTTACACTAAAAATAGTAGAGTGAGGCTTTGAATACAGGGTCTCTGAAGCTAAACCCAGTGTTCTTTTCACTATATCAGATAGTTTTCTTGAATGATGCTTGAGAAAAAGCAGATTTAATTTGAAGAGATTGAAGTGGTAGATGAAAACTTGTGGAGAATCTAATAGGGAATTCTGGAAACTTTCAGGGGCTTTAGAAGAGAATGGCACTATTTCTTTATTATGTCTAATTTTACTTAAATATTTGTGGCTTTTCTTTTCCCCTAATATGTATGTATGGTAAGCATTAAAATTGTGGCTTTTACCAACAGTTTAGATGATTTTTTTAGTTCTTACACAGAACAAAGGAAGTGAGAGAAAAAAGATCAAGATCCATTTTTCTTCAGGGAAATGGACAGATATTAGAAGAGACGAAAAAAGGATGTGTGAGAATTAGTGTAGGATAGAACTAACAGCTGCAAGCAGGAAAAGACAAAAAAAGGGAAAACAGTGTGTGTATTGCCTCCCTGCGGGGAAGAGAGGTGGCGGGAGGGAAGAGAGATTGGGATTAGTTCTCAGTGATGGACACTAGGTGGTTCCATTGGCTCACTATACTCTGGTTGCTGGCTGAGGTCGTTTTAGGGTGGTTGGGAGGTGGAGACAATGTGCAGACCTTGTCCTAACTTGGGACTGATTGTATACACATGAAGTGTCAGGACGTGAAGATCTAGTGATTTTCCTTGCAGAATTATTGAGGGCTTGAAAGGCTGAGTTTGGGTTTGATTCAGTTAGCCACAAAGAAACCCTTGTGAGCTCTTGAGCAAGGTAGTGACATAATGAAAGTGTAATTTTAGGCTGATAAAACAGAGAGGAATCACAAATATATCTGCATGGCATTTCTGCTCTGCTCCTTCTCTTCTCTCTCCAAGAAGTGGTCATTGCTTCTAGATGTAAGCATACATGAACTGCCTGGCTTGGTTATACAAGAAGCCTTTGTAGAACCCTAGAGGGAGCCTCAGGATTAATTTTCTCAACAGCCACATCTGCTCTTTGCTTTCTGCATTCAATATCTGGTAGAAAGGGACCTTTGGGATCATTTCAGCCAATTCTTTTATTTTACTGATGTTGAAATTGAGAGCTAGAGAAGTAATTGGTTCAAGGTTGCAGAGATAACTGGTGTCAGAACCAACATGGTCTCTTAGTTGGGGACATGGCTGAAGACTTGAATCAATTAGAAGAACAAAGTTTAATTTCTGAGCCTTTTATTCGATCACCACTTGTTTATGGGAAGGACACTTAACCTTTTTTTTGTCATAAATCCTTTTAGTAGTCTGGTGAAGCCTATGGACCTCTTTTCAAAATAATATTTTAAAATAATTGAAGGAAATGCTAAATTTCAGTTAGAAGTTAGTGAAAATAAAGATGTAATTTTTCCTCCCTCTAAGTTCATGGACCCCCATAGTCTAGGCATAGATCTCAAGGAGTACGTGGACTCCAGGTTAAGAATCTCAGCTTTAGGGGTTGTGACATGCTGATGAGATCTTCTTTGGGAAGGAGTGGTTCCCGTTGGGTAGTAGAGGGTACACTGGTTGGGTAAAGCTTGACCTTCAAGGAGTACTGTTGTGAGTCCTTTGCACTGTTTGTTCTGCTTGACAGCTACCTTCCCTGAGAGTGAATGAAGAATGCCTAGATCTGATGGAATGTGATCAGGTAAAAAAGGTGTGGAGTGATGTCCCTTAGCAAGGAACTATCTTAAAGCAAGGACAGAGGATTAACTTGTAGGAAAAGGCCAGTAGGATTTTTGTCAGTAGTTCTTCCTAGAGTCTTTCTCCCCTCACATCTCTGACAAGAGGCTGGAATCCCACTGTCTTGTCTCAATGACAGAAACTAGATGAACCTGAAGAGACCGTAGAGACCACATCTCTCTTCTCTTCTGCTCTTACTAACTCCTCCCTGTCCCTCACCCAGGTGTGGGTGAGCTCCTTCACTCTCTGTCGTCTGGTATGTATTCTCCTATGTATACCTTGTTGAATGTCTGGCTGTTGACTTGGATAAGTGGCTTTCTTTGCTACCTGCTGTGTATGTTCATTGTGGAACTGGCATTTAGTGGGAAACAGGTCAAAGCCTAGTATGTAGAGCTTGGGGATCTCCTTTTTTCTATTAAGGAATAACGACCAGAAGTTTAGCTTTAATTTTAAACTTACTTTCCTTAGCCTAATAATATTTAAGAGAGCAGATAGATATTCCAGTACCTCCTCTCTCTGAGGAGAGCAGAGGGGCCCACTTCTGGCCCCAATCTCCTGCTTTCCTTGTTGACAGTAATTAAAGTCTACTTTGGAGAAGATTGTAGGGAGGAGTCCATCCTGCCTCCATGTAAGCCATACATGGCACCCCACATGTTACATTTTGCTTATTTGTTTCCATATCATTTTTCCCTCATTAGATTGTAAGCCCTACAAGGACAGAAACTCTTATTTTTCATCTTTGTATAATACATAGAAATAGCTAGATGGTTCAGGGGATATAGCACTGAACCTGGAGGCAGGAAGAACTGAGTTCAAATCTTAGTTGCTGTGTAACCCTGGGCAAATCACCCTGAGCCTCAGTTTTGTATTACAGCCTCAACTGTAATATGGATATAATAATAGTATCTTCCTTCCAGGGTTCTTGTGAGGTTAAAATGAGACAATATTTGTAAAGTACTTTGCAAACATTAAAGTTCTATACAAATGCTAGTTGTTATAATTATCATTATTGTTACTAACATCATTATTATTACTTTGCACATGGTAAACAATAAAGGTTTGTTAAATTCCTCATAACCTCCTTTGTGAGGTGGGTAGTCCAGATATCCAGACATAAAGAGACTGATATTGATGACAGAGAATTCACCAACCAACTTGCATTAAAAAAAAAAAGAAAAAATTTGGAAGCAAGAAAAGGTAATAGAGAATGAATTCAAATACATGCTCTCTTCCTTCAGGAAGAATGTCAGAAAATGAGGGTGTTAACATTGAAGGAGTTGTGGGCAGGCACACAGACTGTTGGTGGGGCTGTGAATTGGTCTAGCCATTTTGAAATGCAGTTTGGAATTACACTATGAAAATGACTGGCATGCCCATACCCTTTGACCCATAGACCCTACTTAAACATCTATTTTAAGGGGGTCCAAGATAGAAGGAAAAGTCCTATATACATATAATAATATCTTAGAGTGTTTACAACAATTTGTTTTGTAATAGCAAAAAACTATAAACGAAGTAGATGTCACTTGATTGGGAATGGTTAAAACAAACTATTGTATGTGAATGTAATGGAATATATTAGTTTGTCATAAGAAAATGAATATGAAGAATTCAGAGAAACATGGGAAAATTTCTTTGAACTGATTGATGCAAAGTGAAGTAAACAGAACCAAGAAAACAATATACATAATGACTGCAACCATGTAAATGTAAAGAACAAAAACCTCTTAACTGAACACTATAATTCAGCCCCAAGGAAGAGAGGAGAAAATGTACTTCTGTTTCTTCTTCTTGGAGGTGGGAAATCTTCAGTGTATTACCAGACTCAGTTGATGTGTTGATTAGTTTTGCTGAAACTGCTTTTTTCATTTTTTTGTTTCTAGGGCTGGCTTTTGGAGTAGGGGAGAGAGATATTTGGAAGTAAAGGTGATTTAAAACAAAAGATATAAATAAATAAAATCTTTTAAAATGAACAACATGTACATACACATACAGTTAAAACAGTGATTGGAAAACCAAACCTCAAAATGAATTTAGGTGAGCAAGGAAAGCCAAGGACAAAAGGTTTAAACATTTTTAAAAGTTATATCGGGGGAAGGGAAGATCAAAGAAAGCATAGAACTGCTGTGTGTGGATAGGATCTCAATAAATGACAATGGGGGGAGGGGTAGATATGCCAAGTTCTTATTTTGTCTCTGTTCTCCCTGCAAAGGATATGAGAAGGAAATAACATCCCTGTAAGACAGATAAACATAGCACACAGGAGGGCTGCTAGCACAGGTTCACTCTTGATCTGGTCAGACAGGAAAGACACTAAGAAGGGTTAATAATTTTACTTTATTCTAGTCTAGTTTTCTCAGAAGAGGATTGCTGATAATAGGAGGACAAACTCCTGCAGCAATCCCTACTCACCTTTCTCACAGAAACTGGCAAGAAGTGGGGACAACCACCCTTCATGTCAATGGGGTCAGTCGAGACAGGCACAACTTTTGCATCCCTCTAAGTCTCTTCAAGCCTCAGGGGGGGAGGGCCAGTTGAGGCACACGCAGCATTTGTGCATTCAACCCTAAGGTTCCCCATTCACTGACCAATAACCACCTGTTTTATAGGGGCAACAGACAAAGAAGGCATATTGCTAACAATAACCTCACAAGTTTACATCACTTCATCCTTGTATCTCACTGCAAAGTTGCAGTGAATGTTTATATTATCATTATATGATGCTGCACAATTGTGGTGGAGATGTTTTGAACCATAATTGTGGGAACTCATATCTCATACCTGGGAACAAGAGATTGTTATGGTTATAGATCCTGGGAAACTGAACTTTAAGAAATGATAACAAAAATCTACTTTACATACACTAAAATCCTCCTTACTTAAAATCAGAAAAATGATTAATAGGGAATTGATATCATAGGTGAATATAGAAAAACAAGATAGCAGATACTTGCCTCGATAAATACAAGTCACCCAGTTCAGATCTATATGAGTATATCTATCTATCTATCTATCTATCCCTGTATCTATATCTATCTATGTGTCTTTTGAATATGATTGCTGAACCAATGTCAGTGATATTTAAAAGATGATAGAGAACCGGAGAGACAGCAC
The DNA here is from genome assembly GCF_028583685.1 of Petaurus breviceps papuanus. Classification (NCBI taxonomy): domain Eukaryota; kingdom Metazoa; phylum Chordata; class Mammalia; order Diprotodontia; family Petauridae; genus Petaurus; species Petaurus breviceps. The sequence goes on along the minus strand of NW_027187400.1, from coordinate 13,937,163 downwards.
AGGACTGGAGAAAGGCAAATGTTCTAATTTTCAGAAAAGGGAAAAGAGCAGATTGCAAGTTACAGACTGCAAACTGGACTGTGATTTCTGGTAAGGTTTTAGAACAGATTAGTAAAGAGTTGATTAGTGAACATCTAGTAAAGGAAGACAATAATTACAAAGAATCAAGATGGCCTCACTGAGGTACTGATTTGCATTGGTAGAAGAAATTCATCGTTGGGAACTCCCTATACTGATGAAATCACAGGTCTGGTTAAAAACATCAAAAACCCTAAACTAGTAGGTCAGGGTAAGGATATAGATAAAGTTTATTTAGATTTTAGCAAAGCATTTGACAAAAGTTTTACTTGCTCTTATAGACAAGATGGAGAAATATGTACTAGATGATAGTACAATTAGATGAATTCAGAGTTGTTTGAATAGCTGGACCCAAAGGATAATCAATAAAGTTTTCATGTCAACTTGTAAGCAGTTCTTCACTGGAATGCCACACATATAAAACTTCATCTTGTAATATTTAATATTTTTATCAGTGAATGGGATAGATGGCATGTTTTTCTAATTTGCGGATGACACATGGAATGACAGAACAAGTATCTAAAAAGATCTTGATAGGCTAGAACATTGGGCCATATTTAATAGATGAACTTTAATAGTGGTAAATGTGGTCTTACACTTCGATTTTAAAAATCTACAGGTACAAGATGTTAGAGGCATGGTTTGATAGCAGTTTATATGAAAAAGATCTAGGGGTTTTGTAATGTAAAACTTAATATGAGTCGATATAATACTCAAATACTGAAATGTATTTAGGATCTTGTTAATCTGAACATTTTCTCCCAAAATGCAGATTGTAACCTGTCCATGCCTTCCCATTCATATTATTTTCTTGAAGTTTTCTTTTTTGTGTGTGTGTGTGAGGCAGTCAGGGTTAAATGACTTGTCCAGGCTCACACAGCTAGTAAGTGTCAACGGTCTGAGGCTGGATTTGAACTCAGGTCCTCCTGACTCCAGGGTCAGTGCTTTATCCACTATGCCACCTAGTTGCCTCCTTGAGGCTTTCTTAATACTTGTGGAGCACTTAAGCTTTCCACCTTTACAATTAGCACTAAACATCATCCCATCTTCTCTTCTTTATACAAATTTCTGTGATGACATCTTTTACTACTGTTTTTCAAAGTTTCTCATTGATTATATAGTAGCTTGCTCAAATAACCATACTCATTTCCTGTTTGTCATGAACAGTCATGTTCTTTGTCTTGTAGCTATTCAACAATAGTGGTAGAGCATTGATATTAAAAAGATTGGCATTTGTTTCTGGGAGAAGTTTGAGGTCATCAATTCTTTTTTAAAAAAAATACTAATTTTTAGTTTACAACATTCAATTCTACAATCTTTAGTTTCAAATTTTCTCCCCCTTCTCTCCTCCCCCCATAGTGGCGTGCAATCCAATATAGGTTACAAATACCTTCACATTAAACATTAGTCAAGTTGTAAAAAAGAATTATAACCAATGGAGTGAATGAGAAAGAAGGAATGAAACAAAAAAGAACGCAAAAGAGAGAGCAAGTAGTATTTTTCTTCAATCTGCATTCAAACTCTGTAGTTCTTTGTCTGAATGTGGATATCCCTTTCCAGCATGAGTCTTGCATGTCCAGCATGAGTCCAGCATGAGTTGTCTTCTAACCTTGCATTGCTGAGAGGAGCCCAGTCTATCAAAGTTAGTCATCACAGATATGATGTGTCTGTAATTGTGTACAAAGTTCTCTTGGTTCTGCTCTCCTCACTCAGCATCAGTTTATATAAGTCTCTCCAGGTTATTACGAAGTCCATCTGCTCCTCATTTCTTATAGTAAATAGTATTCCATTACATTCATATGCCACAACTTGTTTAGCCATTCCCCAATTGATGGCCGTCCCCTTGATTTCCAATGCTTTGCCACCACAAAAAGAGCTGCTACAAATATTTTTGTACATACGTGTCCTTTTCCCACTTGTATGATCTCTTTGGGATACAGCCCTAGAAGTGGTATTTCTGGGTCAAAGGGTATGTACTTATTTTTTAATAGCCCTTTGGGCACAGTTAAAAATTGCTCTCCAGAATGGTTGGATTAGTTTACAACTCCACCAACGATGCATTAGTATTCCAATTTTTCCACATCCTCGCCAGCATTTATCATTTTCCTGTTTTGTCATGTTAACCAATCTCACAGGTGAGATGTGGTACCTCAGAATTGCTTTGATTTGCATTTCTCTAATCAATAATGATTTAAAGCATTTTTTCATATGCTTAGACATATCTTTAATTTCTTCCTCTGAAAACTGCCTCTTCATATCTGTAATGCCAAGCAAAGGCAACTTCCAAGGTTCAAAATACCAGCATAGCAGCCCTAGATTTTATTCAGTGACAAATTAAGAACAGAGAAAATCAAAATACAGCATAATTCAAAATACAGCATTCACCTAGTGTAATTCAATATTTTCCCAGTACTGCTCCACCCTTGGGCAGTACATTCATTTAGTCAATCACAAAGTCCCTCTTCCAAGTACTCCTTCATCCCTGGAAAGTACATTCATTTAGTCATTCACAAAGTCCCTCTCCTCAAATACAGATTAGTTTTCCAATCATAAACAAAGTACATTCATTTGGTCAGTCAGAGAGCACAAAAAAGTAAAAAAGTTTCCCACCCCTGGATCACAACTGAATTACAATTATCATCAGTTAAAGCCAAGCACCTTCTCAAAATGGGCAGTAGAGAGCACAAAGGCCATCTACCCCTGAGTTACAACAAGTTAAAGTTACAACCGCATTTAATACCCAAAGAGAGGTCTTTTCTTCATCTTGACCCAAGGCAAAGTCTCAGCAATCTCTGTTCCTGGGGAGATAAAGCCACGATATACATTGCCTGTGTCCTCATCAATTCACTCTCTGCCTGCAGAACCCTCAGGACCCCTGAAAATATCAGCAAGACCCTCTTCCAGGATTTCTGTAAACGTACAACAAGAAAATCCTTCTTCAGGGCTTCTGAATAAACATCAAGCTTCCAGTACCTCTGCAACAACAGCACTGTCCTTCACCAGTGGATGCAATTCACTCTCTGTCTGCAGAACAGTCTTGGGACCCCTGAACCAACAACAAGGTTCCAGGACCTCTGCAACAACAGCACTGTCCTTCACCAGCGGACGAATCTGGCAAAACAACATCAAAACAGACAGACAAAGTACCAGCATTACAGCCATATCTCCTCAGTCCTTGGCAGCTCCAGGTGGCAGCTCTCAAAAGTCCTGGGCAGCTCTAACTGGCCCTCAGCAATCTTCTTTCTCTGCCTCCATGATGCTGCTTCCAAAAATTCTTCTGCCTCTCTTCCTCTGCTTGTGCCTCTCCAAATCCAAGGCACCAACTCCTCCCAGTTCAGCCCTCTCTTTTCACGTCAACAAGTCTGTCCCACAAGTGGGATTCACAAGCTCTGGGTTTTAACACTCAACCTTAAAACCAAGCCAGTACAGGGGGATCTTTAAATTCCATTACTATTACATTATCCTTTGACCATTTATCAATTGGGGAATGACTTGTATCCTTATAAATTTGACTCAGTTCTCTATATATTTTAGAAATGAAGCCTTTATCAGAGACACTTGTTGTAAAAATTCTTTCCCAATTTTCCATCTCCCTCCTAATCTTGGTTACATTGGCTTTATTTGTATAAAAACTTTCCAGTTTAATGTAATCAAAGTTATCCAATTTGCATTTTGTAATACTCTCTGTCTCTTGTTTGGTCATGAATTCTTCCCTTCTCCATAAATCTGACAGGTAAACTATTCCTTGCTCTCCCAGATTGCTTACAGTAATCAAAGTTATCCAATTTGCATTTTGTAATACTCTCTGTCTCTTGTTTGGTCATAAATTCTTCCCTTCTCCATAAATCTGACAGGTAAACTATTCCTTGCTCTCCCAGATTGCTTACAGTATCAACCTTTATATCTAGATTGTACACCCATTTACACTTTATTTTGGCATAGCGATGTAAGATACTAGTCTATACCCAATTTCTGCCATTCTCTTTTCCAGTTTTCCCGGCAGTTTTTGTCAAATAGTGAGTTCTTATCCCAGAAGCTGGAGTCTTTGGGTTTATCAAACAGTAGATTACTATAGTCATTGATTGTTGAGTTTTGTATACCTAATCTATTCCTCTATTCCTCAGCCAGTACAAAGTAGTTTTGATGACTGCTGCTTTATAATACATTTTAAAATCTGGTATGGCTAGGTCACCTTCCCTAGAATTTCTTGTCATTATTTTCCTTAATATTCTGGATCTTTTGTTCTTCCAGATGAATTTTGTTACTATTTTTTTCTAGCTCTATAAAATAATTTTTTGGTAGATTGATTGTTATGGCATTTGTGATAGTAATGGAATATAAAGATTCCCCTGTATTGGCTTGGTTTTCAAATTGATTGTGTTAAAACCCAGAGTTTGTTAATCCCACCTGTGGGATGGACTTGTTGATGTGAAAAGAAAGTCCTGAACTGGGAGGAGCTGGTGACGTAGATTTGGAGAGACAAGAGAGAGGCAGAAGAACTTTTTGGAAGCAGCACCCTCGTGGAGGCAGAGAGAGAGAGACTGAGAGGATTGCTGGGGGCCACTTTGAATCACCCTGGACTTTTGAGACCTGTCCCTGGAGCTGCCAAGGACTGAGGAGACATGGCTGTTTTGCTGGTACTTTGTCTGTCTGTTTTGATGTTGTTTTGCCAGATTTGTCCACTGGTGAAAGACAGTCCTGTTGAAGAAGTCCTGGAACCTGGCTGTTGGCTAAGAACTCCTGAGACTGTCCTGCAGACAGAGAGTGAATACTGTCCACTGGTGAAGGACAGTGCTGTTGTTGCAGGGGTCTGGGAACCTTTCTGTTGGTTCAGAGCTACTCAGACTGTCCTGCAGACAGAGAGTGAATACTGTCCACTGGTGAAGGGCAGTGCTGTTGTTGGTTCAGAAGCCCTGAAGAAGGATTTTCTTGTTGTATGTTTACAGAAATCCTGGGAGAGGGTTTTGCTAATGTTTTCAGGGGTTCTAGGACTGTTCTGCAGACAGAAGATGAATTAATGAAGAAACTGGCAATGTATATTGTGGCCTTGCTAAGCCTTGTCTCCCCAGGAACTAAGATTGCTGAGAACTTGCCTCATGTCAAGATGAAGAAAAGACCTCCATTTGGGTATTAAATGCTGTGCTTAAACTTGATGTAACTCTGGGGTAGATTCAATTGTGATCCAGGGGTGGGGAACCTTTGACCTTTTTGTGTTCTATGGTTGAACAAATGAATATACTTTACTTAGATTGGAAACTAATCTCCATTTGAGAAGAGGGGTTTTGTGGTGGACTAAATGAAGGTATAGCCTAGGGGTGGAGTAGTATTTAGAACAAGGACTTTGTAATTGATTGAATGAATGTAAGGTCCTGGGGTGGGGTAGTGCTTGGAGATTATTTAATCACACTTAGTAAATGCTGTATTTTGAATGATGTCATGTATTGATCTTCTCTGTTCTTGGTTTGTCACTGAATAAAATGGAGAGCCCCTATGCTGGTATTCTGAACCTTGGGAAGTTACCTTTCCTTGACATTACATTACAGCATTAAATAGGTAAATTAATTTAGGTAAAATTGTTATTTTTATTGTGTTAGCTTGATGAAGCCACGAGCAACTGATGTTTTCCAATTATTTTATTGTGCCTATGATTTTTATCAGTATTAGGAGTACCCACTGAGGAATGTTCTTTACTAATGCAGATGGGCACCTTCTCTATACCTTATAGGCTGAGAGAACTGCTTTGGGCAGTGAGAGGTCCCTGGCAGCTATGACAAAACAGAGGTAGGGCTGGAACCCAGATTTTCCTGATTTCACTCTCTTTTTAAAGTTTTAATGATAGGTTTTGTTTTTACATTGCAGATATTTATGGATTACTTCCAATCTGTGAGAGGTCTCTTGTAACAAAATAAAACAATTAAGCAAAAACTAAAAATACAGTGATATCATCTGAAAGTTAAGTAATGAGATAAAATTCTACTCCCTTTACCTTTGACTTGTTTTGTTCATTATACAATTTTTATGTTCTGTGTTTTTTCTCATCTTTATTATTTATCTTCCCTTTCTATTTTAGACTTTTATTTTTTTACTCATGGCCTTCATACCAGTTTAGTCCTTCTTTAGTTTCTACTCCTCATGAAATTAAAGCTTCTAATATACCTATTTTGGGTTCCTTCTAAACAGTTTCCATGTTATTGTCCTGTGGATGTGTAATGGGAATGCAAATTTGGAAGATCTTCCCTGCCCCTAGACTAAAGTGCACCTGGAACCTGGAGTGGGAGGCTTGTTTTTCAGCAGATACTTTTTGATTGGCCAGTGGGTCAATAAGGTTGTTACATTCTCTGAGCCAGGAGAAGGCTATATAAGCCCTGATGTGAGGCTTTGTTTTGGGGGCTCACTTTGAGAAGTGTTCTGTGATTTGATCTGTATTCTGGGAAGCCGTTGTCCAGGGCCCCCCCGGCTTTGAAAAACCCAGATGTGGAAACCCAGATGTTGACTGGGTATGGATGTAATGATTGGACAGTTTGGAAATCTGTCTACTTGATCTGTTTCTGTCTTGATAATTCTGCCTGTATACTTTGAAGTTCGGGGTGCTGACCTTTTCTCCTGAACAAGGTAAACGATATATGTCTGACTGATTAAAGTAAGCTTGTTAACCCATTTTGAGTTGCTTTCCTTTAACAAAGCAGATCCAAGAACCTGTATGGGCAGCCACCCTGAGCACACTTGGGGTGCTCGCTGCTACAGGATGTTGTCCCTTGGACTCTTTTTTTTTTCTGTTGTGCCTCACTCTTAGGAAAAAAGCAAACAATTCCTGCAGGTGATAGAGAAAATATTGTACTATGATAGGAATTTTCCTGTGTACCTAACTGTGTGGTTTATTATTAACCCTTACCTTCCTCATGGTCATTTTTTCCCCATTTGTCTTGAAATTTCCTTTCTGGGTCCATACCCTTCCATTCTTTTGGGTACCAGTTAACCTTAGTTGCTCCAGTTTCCCTTTTCCTGAGTACCTTCTCTGAGCACCAAATCCTTGTAGACCATAACATTCCCATCTCCTTGGTAGAATATCTCTCTTCTCCCTGGAAGTATTCTTCAATGGTACCCCCTCCCACCTCTGAATTAAGATTTTCCTCTTTCTTTCCCCCTTTCAATCCTTCCCTTTCCATCTTGTCCAACCTCCTCTAGGTTCTCTGTTTCCTAAGAGATTATAGGAGTGAATTTTTCCTTCATTGGTAGCTTTTAACTTGGTTAGGATACATCAGTTATTCCCCTCTTATCCTTTATGTACCTTTCCATTTGGCAATTTAAATCTGCAAAGAGCATTCATTCACTTGTAGGTGAGGTTTAGTCCTTGATGTTTCAAGCTTGTTTCTCAACCTTCTGCTTTCACCCTTGTCACCTCATGTGTTATTTAGAAAGACATTCCTTGATGGTCTCTCTATTGTTATTTGGTTGCAGTTTTTCTTGGTTGCTGTATTTGTTTACCCTTCTTATATTTCTGTTGTCTGGGTTGTTTGAGAAGAAAACAATTTCTTCAGGGCTGGTTTTCTTTCTTTCTTTTTTTTTTTTTTTTTAAAGCAATCGGGGTTAAGTAACTTGCTTAAGGTTACACGGCCAGTTATTTCTGGGTGTGGTGCTGAGTATCTGAGCCCGGATTTGATCCAGATCATCCCGACACTGGAGCCGGTGCTCTTACTCGCTGAGCCACCTGGCCCCCCCTAAACAATTGGGGGTAAGTAACTTGATCAAGGTTACCTGGCCAGGTGTTTCTGGGTGGGTGCTAAGTGTCTGAGCCCGGCATTCGATCTCCAGGTCATCCCGACACTGGAGCTGGTGCTCTTATTCACTGTGCTACCTGGCTGCCCCCTGGTTTTCTTTCTAGGAATGTTTTGAATGCCTCATTTTTATTGAATGTCTTTTTTCCCCCCTTAACGCTGAGGCTTACATTTGCAAGGTAAGTCACTTTGGGCTTTATTTTAAACTCCTTTACCTTTAGGAACACATTCCACTATTTTCTGATCTTGTATTTTTCAGATTTGTTTTTGAAGGCTTTTCTCCTTGTCACTTACAGAATTTGTTGTTTTTCAATGGAAATGTTAAATTTAATCATGGTTTTGGAGTTTGCAGGTTAGTATTTTTTTCCTCTGTAGATGATTTGTATACTCATTTGTTTTCTGTGTTCAGAAGTTCTGAGTAGTCTTCTTGTATTATTTTTTGTATTATGGTGTTCAGATTTTTTTTGACTTGTCATGTTCTTTTGGGAGACTTATAATCCTTATATTGTCTCTACACATCTAGTCTGCAAGGATATTTTGTATAGGGATAATACTTTCTTTTAATGTTAACTGCTTTTTGCTTCTCTTTTTCCACATTGTCCTTCATTTTTGTGTATTTTGTGTATTTGTATTTTCACTCAGTTTTTTTGCTTTTGTTGCCTTAGTGAGACTTTTGAATATGGATATAAGTGTTTGTGTTCTCCCAGTTACTTCTGCTGTGTGGGTCACAAATTCTGCTTTTATAATTCTTATTCCTTTTTTGAAAGCCTATAGGACCATCCTGCTATGGCGCTATTCTCTCTTTGGGAATCCACCTGGTCTTCCACCTTGTTGTTGTTGTGCTTTGTCATTTCTTTCTTCAACTCATTTTCCAGATTAGGAAACTGAGGCAAGTAGGGTTAAGTGACTTGCCCAGGGTCACAGTGCTGCCAAGTGTCTGAGGCTGAATTTGAATTTAGGAAGATGAGTATTCTGACTCCAGGCGTGGTGCTCTATCTACTACACCACCTACTTGTTCTGTGTGTTACCTTATCAGGTGTTGATTCATTTTCCTTTTTCTTCCAACATTTGTTTGTAGATGTTTGAGCTTTTTACCTGATCCTGAGCCCATATTCCTTGGTGGTTTATCTGCTTATATTCAAGGTCAGATTTTCTTTCTTTTTTTATGTTTAATTTTAGTTTACAACATTCAGTTCCACAAGTTTTTAAGTTTTTAAATTTTCTCCCCTCCCCAAGACAGTGTGCAGTCTGATATAGGTTCTACATATACATTCCTATTAAACATATTTTCACATTAGTCATGTTGTAAAGAAAAATTAGAACCAATGGGAGGAACCTTGATGAAGAAGCAAAACAAAACAAAACAAAACAAAAAACAGAGCAAACGGTCTGCTTCAGTCTGCATTCAGTCTCCATAGTTCTTTCTCTGGATGTGCACAGCATTTTCCATCATGAGCTTTTTGGAATTGTCTTAGATCCTTGCATTGCTGAGAAGAGCCCAGTCTATCAAAGTTAGTCATCACACAATATAGCTGTTACTGTGCACAATGTTCTCCTGATTCTGCTCACTTCACCCAGCATCAATTCATATAAGTTTTTCCAGGTTTTTCTGAAGTCTGCCTGCTCATCATTTCTCATAGCACAATAGTATTCCATTACATTCATACACCACAACTTGTTCAGCCATTCCTCAGTTGATGGGTAGCCCCTCAATTTCCAATTCTTGGCCACCACAAAAAGAACTGCTATAAATATTTTTGTACATGTGGGTTGAATTTTCTTACTCCTAAGATTTTTGGTAATTTCAGTATTTTTTTTCCTTATGCACTCCTTTTGCTTGCTTATTCCCCTCAGAGTGTACTTTTCCCAGGGATTGGTTCTCAAAACTATCTTGGCCTACTCTCATGCTAGGTAACTCACAGTTCACTGATCTCAATTCCTGCCCCAGGTAACTTCTGGAGGGACAGAGCTGGCCCTAATGCATGCTGGGCTCTTCCCTTCAGACTTAGTGGAGTGCCATGCATGAGTTTTGCCCTGGGTCTTCTGTTCCTCAGTTCCTTGACTGAGGTCTGTCATGGTATTGGGTTCTTTGATGCTGTTGTCTTAGTTGGAGCAGATTTCTTTTGATGTTCAGAGACTGGATGGAGGGGAGTGAGAGTGTAGAACTGTCAGCTTGTGCAGCTCTGCTGTCAGAACATGGTAGACAGTGGGGGAGAGGGTGCTGAGTGGGCTTATTAGGGGGTTGTGATTAGCTTTCTCTGCTGTAGGTTTGTTGACTTGTTAGCTCTTTGGATTTCTTGGTGTGCTAGGCAGTGGAGGCAGCTGAAATTGCTTTATCTCTTGTTCATAAATCCTATTTTGGAGAGGTTTGAGAGGTCTTGAAGATCAGAAAAAAATTCTAGTCCCATTTCCCCTATCTTGACACTTGACATCTGTAGCATGATCCCCATTAAAAAACAATTTTTTTTAGTGAACAAAAATCTGTTTTTTCTCCCTCCTATACCCTAGCCAGTTGAAAAATAAAATAAAAAGTAATACCTTGTAATAAATATGTAATAATTCATAGTCAAGAAAAACACTTTCCCTCATGTAAAAATATATGTCTCATTTTGCCCCCTAAATCTCTCACCCCTCTATTAGGAGATAGATAGTATGTTTCATCATCAATCTTTTGAAATATTAGGTAGTTATTGTATTTATTATAGTTCTTGCAGCTTTCAGAGTTGTCTTTACAATATTGTTAATTATTTTTCTGGTTCTGCTCATTTCATTATTCAGCAATTTATAAAAAATCTTCAAAAATGTTTGTTTTATAATATTGATGTTATAGTATAAATTGTTCTTCTGTTTCTGCTCATCATTTCATATATTTCTTTCCGTGTCTTGTAGAAATTATCTGTTTCTTCATTTCTTATAGCATATCAACAGTCATATACCACAACTTATTAAGCCATTCCCCAATTGATGGGCATCTCTGTAGTTTCATTATTTTTTTTGCCACCACAAAAAGAGTTGCTATAAATACTTTTGTATCTATGGGATATTTTCCTCTTCCTTTGATCTCTTTTCATATAGACCTAGCAGTTATATAACTGGGTCAAAGGGCATTCACAGTTTAGTAACTTTTTGTATAGTTCTAAATTGTTTTCTAGAATAGTTGAATACATTTTCAGAATGGGTCTATCAGTGTGCCTGTTTTCTTACAACCCTTCCAACATTTATAATTTTCCTTTTTTGTCATTTTTGCCATTATGAAGGGCATGAGGTGGAATATCAGGATTGCTTTAATTTGCTTTACTCTAATTAGTAATGATTTGGAGATTTTTTTTATATGGTTATAAATAACCTGGGTTTTTTTTTTCCTGTTTAAGCATTTACTTTATATCCTTAGATCACTTGTCAACTGGAGAATGGCTTTTCTTTTTATAAATTTGAATTTATTCCTTATTTATCTTATATAGCTTTCTAGTCATTAGGTCACATAACCTCTAGGAAAAATAAACAAAAATGAAAAGAAAAATGACATATGTTAGGAGAAACATTTATTTTACGTAGGCTAGAATGATTTTCCTTATAAAAAGGCTGTCCTTGGAATTTGGTTGGTCCAGAGGTTTTTAGGCATACAAAGGGCAATCTGTGGGGAGTTGCTATTCCTGAAGTTCCTAAAATTTGGGTGGCACAGTGGGTGTACTATTGAGTTTAAGAGTTAGAAAGAGCTGAGTTCAAATTCTGCTTTCAGATACTTCAGATACAGTGTGCCTCAGGACAAGTAATTTAACCTCTCCGAGCCTCAGTTTCCTCATTTGCAAAATGGGGATAATAATAGCTCCTACCTCACAGGGTTATTGTGAGGATTTAATGAGGTAACATGTAAAGTGTTTTGCAAACCTTAAAGTGTCATATAAAATGTTGACTGTTGTTTTATGTGACACAGTTCCTACTGTCCTGCAATACATCTTTCTGACCCAGCATTGCTTCCTTGGAGAATGTAGAGGCAAAGGGTTGCAGTCTTTGTTTTTAGTGACTTGTATCCCTTTAGACCTATTTTAAGTAAAGTATTTTTATTGAATCATATGGTCTGTGAACATTTTATTATGTTCTAATCTGGCTGAGTCACAGACAGTCCTGAGTGAGAGAGCTGACCCAGAAAACCTTTGAAAAAACTCAAGCCTGAACAAGTATCTTTAAAAAATATAGTGTAACAGTATGTTTAAGTATATTTTAAGCATAATGAAAAATGTACAACAGAAATGACATCTATACTGTTATAATATTTTTTTTTACAAAATTTTAACCTATATAAATCAAGTTGCTATAGCATGGAGACCAAAAAAGCCTAAAAAACTCCTAGTTCACCTCTAGGGGATGGTGTGTACACATGCGTGTGTGTATGCATGTGTGTGTATGCGCATGTGTGCATGTGTGTATGTGTATATGAAATTTATTGCCAAACAACACTGATTTAGAATATTAACTCGTCTGTGCATGTGTGTATGCACATGTGTGCGTGTGTGTATGTGTATGTGAAATTTATTACCAGACAACATTGATTTAGAATATTAACTCATCTGTAAAATCTTACAAAGAAGAATGATTGATGGTATGTTTGCCTTGACAGAGAGCATTGGAGGAGGGTAGAACCAGTTTAAAGGAAGTTTGGCCAGAGTTCTATCTAACAGTCATCCTGAGGGCATTTAAGGGTGAAGACAGAAGGACGAGAACAAACAGAAGAACAGTGGACAATATGTACAAAGATTTTTAAAACAAATTGTTTTAACTATGAAGGGCAGTAGAGGATTTTTAGTTGTACTTATGGAAGAAGTATGAATGGCACCAGAGAGAACCGAAATAAGAAAAGCTGACCAAGGAGGATGCCAAGGGATTGATTCACAAGATATCTGAAAGAGGGGAAGATACTAAAGGCATGGAAAAATTCTGATACATTATTAATAATGAAAAATTGTGATCAAGAGAATATCAGCTGGTGCCACCCCATTTGCCTACTCTGCTGATTCTAGAATCACTCTGAGAGTCATCTCCATACCCATCAAGGGCATCCTTGGTGAAGGCATCAGTGGGGAACAGGCAGGCCTTTGTAAGCAATCACAAAGCTAAAGCTGGAGGGTGCCTCAGAGACCATCAGGACCAGTCCTCTCATTTTTAACATGAGGAAACAGGCCAAGGAAATCAGGTGACTCGTTCAGGTCAGACTGGTCATAAGCCTCAATGATAGGATTTGAACCTAGGCCTGTGACTCCTGAGCCCGTCTTCTGTTACTGTACTTGTACTAGAACAGTGGGAGGGGACATCTTGAAAGCTCATGTGATCTTGCCCTGCATTAAAAGAGAACTTTCACATGTAGCCAGGAGCACAAAGCAAATAAATTGTGGAGTCTCTGCCCTGGTGGACGACATCTGGAATACTGCATTCAGTTTTGGACACCACATTTTAGGAAGAGTATTGATTGATAAACTGTAGAGTGTTAAGGAGGGCAGCCAGGGTGGTGAAAAGCCTAGAATTAGGCCCACATAAGGATCAGTTGGGAATGTTTAGCCTAGAAAAGAGGAATTTTCGGAGGATCAGGCTTGCTTTTGAAAGGCTGTTCTGTGGAGGAGGAATGAGCCTCATGCTACTGAGTGCTGGAGGGCAGAACCATGAGCCCTACGGGGAAGCTACCCAGAGGTAAAATTAATCTTGATATAAGGAAGAACTTGTTAGCTTTTAAACCTATCCACAAGTGGAATAGGCTGCCTCAGAAGGGGATGGGCTCCCCTTCCTTTGAGGTCTTCAAGCAGAGTCTTATGACTCACCAGGTACCTTGTATTGAGTTTAACCTGAACTGGTTAGCCTTGGAGGTCCTTTATGACTTGAAAATCCTGGAATTCTGGTTCTGGAATTCCCATGTGACTAACAAGGAACCAGTTTAGGGAAGTAAAGGGACTTGTCCACAGTCATGTAGCTACTAAGGTGTGGTCAGAACTGGAACCCAGGCCTTGTGACTCTAAGTTCAAGTCTTATATATCTTGTGATTTGGATAGTTGAGTAAAGGAAGGAGTCGCCTCCTGCCATCTGTGCACCGCCCTGACAGTTCTGGCAAAGCCTCAAAACAAGAGGGGATGGGAGTGGAAGTGATGCCTGGTTTGTCTCTGGGAAGTCTTCAGGTTGCGTTGGTAGAACTCAGCCTACTGATGGACCTGCCGAGTAGGACCCTCGAAGAGACAAGGGACGGTGGGCGCCGTTTTAGGGGTCTCCCGGGTCCCCAGCACTTTCTTTGGGGGATGGGGCCCCAGTGATCACAGTTTTACTTTGAGGCCCCAAACGCGTATTCTGACTAAGCGAGCATGACAATTTTTGTTGTTGTCCTCCTTTCCCCCAAAGAAAAGTCAGCTAGAATTCAGCCTGGGAGCACGTTCTCTGGCTTTTGTTTTAGCCCAGTCTATGATAGGGTGAATGAGGGTAGGATAGGGTGCGCAGTCAATAGCCTGCAGGTATCTTTGCAAATCTAATTCCCTTCAAACTTCTTTTGTCAGAACTGTCCGACTTTCTAGGTAGATGGAGTGTGTGTGTGTATGTGTGTGTGTGTGAAAATATACGTAGGCCAGTCCAGACACAGTTTAGAACTAGAACCTTTGTCTTGCCATTCATATCAGGAAACAAGGAGCACATGGTGCTGGTCCTGAATTCACTGCCCAGGGACAGCCAAGTCAGTGCAGCAAGAGAAAACTCAGATGGTAATGGGAGCACCTGGTCTTGATCCACAAGAGTGATGACTTCAGTCCTTGGTTAGCCCTGAGAAGAAACACACATCCCACACATTCTTCTCATCATTTTAATGAAGAGAGAGGAAAGGGTGTCTATTTATTACATCCATCTGGGATTGAATCTAGCATTAGATAGTGGAGGAGACTTTGGACTAGGTACCAGGAGATGTAGAATTGTTGGAGGCAACATAGTTCAGTGAGAAGAGGATTGTATTTGGAGTTAGAAGCTTTGGGTTTGAATCCTTCCCATGCCACTTAACTACCTGTGACCCTAGAAAAGTCACTGCCCCTTTGGAGCCTTCCTTTCTTCAGTTATAAGGTGAGGGGACTGCTCTGTGTGTTCTCTCAAGGGTCCATTCCAGCTCCAGATGTGGTATCTTACCATGAACTTTGTGCCTTTGGACAAGTACTTCACATCTTGGGCCTCAGTTTCTTTATCTGTTACTCTATTTCTTAGCTTGGCTTAGCAGTATGGCTCCATCCTCTCTTTGTGGCCGTATTTAATCCTTCCCTTTATGTAGTGTGGTGTAGAAAGAGTACTGGACTTGAAGTCAGTAAGAACCATGTCTGAATCCCCTTCTGACTTGTATTGGTTGGAGACCACCTCTCTGAGCCTCTCTTTCTTCATCTAGAAGATGATAATATCATAGATTCACCAGGTTATCGTGAAGTTCTGATGTAATAACATGTCAAGTTCTTGCAAAGCTTAAAATACTAAATATAAATTAGCTATTATCCATTCCATGCTGTAACCAAACGAGTACTTAGTATTGCCCAGTTCTCCTTTTCCCTCTTCCCCCGCCCCCCTTCTTCCATCTGGACTGTTGACATCTTTCTTTCCTTTAAGGCAGGTCAGCAGGCCGTAGGCTTTTACTGTGGGCTTTCTGTGTATCAGGCTCTGTGCTGAGTGATGGGGATGCAGAGGCAAGGCCAAAGACAACCCTGCCCTTGGGACAGGAGATAGGTGCACGGGGTAGGGAGAATGAAGGGGCTGCCTGGAGGGGAGTGAAGCATGGTGGCCAGGTGGGCAGAGCTCCACATGGAGGCAGCCAGGGACTGAGGCAAGGTACAGGGATGAAGGCACTGGAGACTTGGCCAAGCCAGAAAAGGAGAAGTTTGGAGAGTGGGGCTCAGTTGAGGTGGCATTTCCTCCATGTAACCTCCTTGAGAAAGACAGAAGAGAGTCCTCCTGCAGTCTCGTGGTTTCTCACTTGGATCCCTCTGTATTGACTGTGTTTGAACTTGGGCTAAACTTATTTGCATACCTCTCACCCTGCTTACTAGAATGTATGATCCAGGGGAGGGGGAGGGGTCAAGGCAAGGATTGGACATATTTCTTTTTTTATCTTCAGCTTCTTGCCCAAGAGTTTGCTCTTTGTGGTGTCCATGATTTACTTGGCACTGATACTCTGTTCACTGATGGCCAGAAATAAAAAAAATTAAAACAACAACCATATGCTAAGTATGGACCTGGTGATGTGTCTGACGCTCAAGGATCAGCCTAAGTTTTGGGTGAGGCTTCACATGGTGTTGGCTATAGAGCAGTGAATTTTTGGGCCATAGTAACTCTTGAAGACCATCTCCTAAGGCATATTGGGGCTGTGCTATATGTCAGTAGAGGAATGCTCCTATTGGCGAAATACAGATCCTTGATGTATTGGATGTAAGGCATGAGGAGCTCCTGTCCCCTCTAAGCCCTTTAAAATAAAGGGTGTATGTCTGCTAATCCCTGTTTTATAGGAAAAGGAGCTGGGGCTTAAAGAGGTTGAAAGATTCACCTCGAGTGACACAGCAGGGAAATGTTAGAATTTGGACTTGAGCCAGAGGAATCCTGGCAAATACTGAACAACTGACTCTTTGAAACTCACTATACACAAGTTTAATTTGCATTTTAACATTTTCCTCTGTCACATCTAGATAAGCAACAAAACACTAAACCGAGCCCTGGTTTGTATCTTTTGGGGGTTTCTGAGGTTTAAGTGCTCACACTGAATATTTCACAGTAAGCTCTTGTGAGCTGGCCTGAGCTAGCTCCAGCACGGCTTCCACTTGAACCCAGGACCTTCTGACATAAACTTGAGAATACTGTCTATTCTCCTGGAGCATCAATGCTTGTTAGCCCACGTCACTCTTATCTGCGTTGTGAGGAATAGATCCTGAGATATCTGTTGAATTGGCTCTGTAAAATGAGGCTGGTTTTGATAATTGCTCAGGCCCATTTAGCTCTATGATTCTGTAGGGGCAGAGATTTTAGATTGCATGGAGTGGGAAACACATCTTTGGGCAGAGGGACTTTCCCACACTCCCTCTTCTTATTTAACTAGCCAGTTCTTCCATGCTCTAGACTACCAGTCTCTACCTCTCTATAAGATTCCTCCCATCTCTTACATTCTCTGTTCTAAGACCACTTCCAGCCTGTCATTTGAGGGCATCTTGTTTAGTGCTGAACTTGGGAGTCAGGACTCTCCAAGTTCAACTGTAGATACTAGCTTTGTGGCCCTGAGCAAGTAACGTAACCTCTGTCTGCCTCAGTTTCCTTATCTGTAGAGTGAGAATAAAAGTACCTTACAGGGTCATTGTGAGAGTAAAATGAGATAATATTTATAAAGCATTTTATAATCCTCAAAAATGCTATATACACAATAACTTATTTCTAAAATTGAGCTCTGAATTTAGATTATGGAAAAGTTGGGTTAGAATTCACCCTAAGTCACTTATTAGCTGTGCAACCCTGGGCAAGTCACTAAGCCTCTCAGCTTCCATTTCCTCATCTATAAAATGAAGCAAGTCACACCTACTCAGAATTGTGAGGATCAGTGATATAATACAAATGTTTTGCAAACCTAAAGCATTATGTAAATGTTAGTTATTATCATTGTTATTAATTTTAACGAAGTCCCTTCCATCTCTGACTTTCAATGCTCCGTCTTTTCTGATTCACACGGAATTAGAGGCAACCAGGGGGTATAGTGGATGCAACACCAGGCCTGGAGAAAGGAAGATCAGAATTCAGATATGGCCTCAGACGTTCACTAGTTATTTGCTGCAGTTCCTTCATCTATAAAATGGGGATAAAAATAGCACCAGCCCCCTAGATTTGTTAGAGGTAATAATTGTAAAGTACTCAGCACAATCCCTGGCATATTGTAAGCATGATTTAAATGTTCGCTACTATTATTATTAAACATTCTGGTAGTCTGGGGTAAAAGGAACTGATTAGTTTGGGATGATGATGATTTGACTAGTACCTTAAAGAAACTTGGGAGTGTTACCAAAAGGAAGACATAGGCCAGAACAACTGACATTTGTTAATAAAGCCATGGTCCAAAAGCTTCCTCAAAGGGAAGCTAATACAGGGAAAGGAAGACTCCAGAGATAGCCAAATAGATATTTATTAAGTATTTGAGAGGAAATTCTGGTTATGGGTTCCTTGAATGTCCAGAAGGCTAGATGGAGGATTTCGTGGGAAGACAGGGGAGGTTGGGAAGGCGGAGGTGGCTTGCTCTCCGCTGGAGGCTGCCCCAGGGTATCAGCATGGTGGAGTGGGGCCCGTGCACAGCTTGTTGGGGTAGTGAGCATACTTGGGGTTGTAGGTGCTGAGGTTGTCTCTGAAGCACAGCGTGGCATTCTTGTCACACTCACAAGTCAGCCTTTGGCAGGAAGTTCTGCCCCCTGAAAGGGGAAGGGAAAGGGTGGGGGCAACAGAAGGGAGAGAAGACCTAACGCCCTTCCGAAGCAATTATAAGAGGCATCTGCCTGCTGTTGTAGAAGGCTTTCATCTGCTACTTTTATCTCATGGCATCCCCATGTGACCCTACCTTTCTCCCCATCTTCTACCTACCGCAGACGATGCTGTTCTCTGTGATAGTGAAGTTGTACTTTTCCATTTTGGGATCACAGCCTAGCTTATTCATCCTTCCATAGCAGCAGTCATGGGCATGGCAGCACCTGGTGGGGAGAGCACCAACCTAGGGGAAGTATGTAGGGACTAGGGGGAGAGGAGTCTGGGTCTAGGGATCTTCTCAGGGGCCTCTGCCTTAGAGAAACTCCCAGTTCCTGAAGGGTCCTTTAGGGAAGACAGTGGCTGATTATAGGAGTTGAAGGGATTCTGGTAAGAAGGGGGGAATCTAGTTTCTTCTTCCCAGACCTCCTCATGCCTGTGTCCTTACCAATCTGTCTCATCCACAGGCCATTTGGAGCCACCGATGCCACAGTAACAGCCGTAGTCATTGTAGTCCAGTGCCGACTTCCCCGTCAGCCTCTCAATCATGAACCCAAACTGTAGTAGGTTCCCACTGGCCCGGGGCACCGCTAGGGATGGAAAACTGAGGACAGCTGAACCTGCCACAGGTCCCTAGCCAGCTGCCCTGCTTGAGAAGCCCCAGCCCTCAGCCTGGCCCTACTTATTCTTATAAGCAGGGCCATGCATTTGAATTTTGTTGGGCATAGTCCAGATATCTCCTTAATAACATTCCAATCACTCCCACATTTCACTAATCTCTCCAAATATGACCCCAACCATTTTTTTCCAAATATCATCCCTGACCATCTCGCCCTAGATACCACGCCCATCTCCCAAATATCCCAGTTTTTTCATGATCATTTCCTTAATTGTTTTCCCCAAATCTTCCCTGAAAAGCCATTCAGTATCAGTTGCCACCCCAACATGTCCCTGGAAGCACCTCATCTAATACCATCCCCAAATCCATCATTTCCCCAAACCTTTTCTACTGTTTACCCTACCACCTTCCATCTTTTCCTCAAACTGCTTTTTGTGTACTTCCCCAAATGCAATGGGTGCTAATGATTAGTGTGATTTTTTTTTTAGGGCAGATGGTGGGGAGAAGGTGGAGGTCCATGAAGGAAAAAGTGATGTTAGAAGTAGGTGTAGCATTCCGTGTTAGGACCCACCCATAGGAAAGGAGACTACTTTGCCTTCCCAGATTAATCTGACTTTCACCAATGGCAGAGGAGAGCAGATCCACTGGTGCAGGATCCTGGTCTTGGGCTACTTCCTACCCTCTGTGATTTAGTCCAAGCCTATGAGGGGTTGCCTCAGACTTCAGGAAGGAAAGATGTTTTGGGAGGCCTTTCAGCTTTCGCTGATGGGGTAATGTGTGTGGAGGTTCCCCTCACCTCTCTTTTTTACATCCTGGATCATAGATTCAAAAGAAGTTAGAATTGGAGGGACCCTTAGAGATCATTTAGTTAGAGAGCATAAGTTAGTGATCTTAGGCAAAGAATGTTTAGCCTTGAAGAGGGACCATAGACTCAGACTGTCAGAACTAGAACATCATCTAGTCCAAATCTCTCATTTTATAGATGAGAAGTGGCCCTGAGGAAGTAGCATGTGTTGCTAAAAATTACCCAGCCAGCTAATTGGGGATCTAACATTAGAATCCAGGTCTCCTGACAGTATAAGACTTTCTATGGAACACTAAGCTAGCTCCTTCCCACTCACTCCCTGGGGCAGTGGCTGAACCCACATGGCCGGACTTCCCTTTGGTTGAGGGAACTGCTTGGTTTTACACGGGAATCGAAAACCACCATCCCAAGGGATTTGTGGAAGAGAGAATTACTTACCTAGGAGGCAAAGGAAGAGCAAGATGGGTGGAGGCTTCATCCCAGTGTCAAGAGTGAAGATGAGGGGAAGGGGAACCAAACAGGAGAAGAAGGAAAGTCGTAGTCTCAAATCTGGAGCCTTTCCTCTGCTGTCTCAGGCTCCTCTCTTATTAGTTAAGTACCCAGGTCCAGTCCACTCCCTGTCATTAATCCCCAGATCCTGAGTGATGCAATGATCCTTCCAGTTCTCACACCCGGGAGTCAGGCCTGTTATCAGAGGGGAGTCGGGGGCGTGGCCAGGGGCCCTGTGGCTCTTTGTTTTCCATCTGCAACTTTTCTCCTTTTTACAGAACATTTTCATATTGTACCACGTTACCCCTTCTCCAGGGTACTGGAAATTCTCTCTACTCTATTTCCATTGATTAATCATAAGCTCTCCAACGTACTGATTGGGAATTGTATGAAAAGGTTGTGTGACTTGGCCTAGGTTCACCTGATCAACTGGATCAGCCCAATGTTGGTCTCACTAGAATTCCAACTTCCCTAACAGATGTGAGGCTGAAGGCTCTGAGCTTAGCCTGATGGGTTTCTTTGTTGTTATCTTCTGAACACGTTCTTTAGTCTAACAATAATGCAATCCAAAGGCCCCAAGGTGTTACACAGGGGATGATCTCCAAATGCCCATATGGTTTAGCCTCCTGAGAAATGCTATCCATCCCCTTGTGTTTGTTAGAAAATTTGCCAGGGCCAGAAGCGGTAGTATCTGTTTTGCTGCTCTTTGCATTGTGAGGATGACCAGTAGTAGTGATTGTAGTCAGGCTGAGGGTCCCATCCACTCTTGCTCTGCTTGGGCCTCTTTCTACCTCACCTGACTTCCAGACCAAGGCCCTATTCCATTCAACTCACTCTAATTTACAGGGAATCTGGAATCAAAGTACAAACATACTGGAATCCACTAGGATGAAGCTTCCACGCAGCAATCTGGAATCGAAGTACAAACAAGCCCATTGAACTTCCATAGTGTCTCTTCCATGTAGAGCCCGGAGAGATGATTAGTGTTGGGATGGCTTGCTTTTCACCATCTACATTCTCCTACTTTGACCTTTTTGGGATTCAGGAGGACAGGGGGAATAGACAACCTGTGGGAAAGGTTGAGGCCAACTAGGTCTGTGCATAAAGGCATTTTCAAGGACAGGCAATTGGATCAGACTTGTCAGAGCAGATGAATTCCCTAAATTCTATTCAACCTAGTGGACTCTTGTCATCTCTAATTAGATTTGGGCCTTGGAAGGAGCTGCTGAAGACTATTTTGCTCAGCTCGGTAGTACATACAGGCCATATGGAAGCTATTTAGGGTTAATGATTTGAATTCAATACCATATCCTCAGCAAAGCATTGACACATAGTCTGGAGCCCTCCCACATCTTACTAATAATGCCTCCTGGCCTTGGATCCCCTTTTATCTCAGTCACTCCATTTTATAGTTAAGGAGAACAGGGGCAGAGAGCGACTGAGCCACTTTCCAGAGATCACACAGCCAGGGATTCTGAGTCAGAGCCTGGAGCTGGTCTCTAGCGATTGCTCACCATTTGCTTTTTTATTTTAATGAGGGCACCTCACCCTGTACCCGGCTACAAACAAGGGATAGCAATGGCCCAAACTGTGAATCATACAGGAAATAGCTTCTTAACAATTTGCTCGCCTTCCATTGGAGGTTTCCCATCCTGTCCTGCTGTGTAGTTAAAGCTTCACTGAGTCCTCAGGCCAGAGCTAAGATGGTGGAATCACAATGTTGGGTGGATGGGGCAGTGGGTTTATCTCTACTTTTAGGGCATATTAAAATTTGTCATCAAATATGAAGGCCTATGAGCATTCCAGGGGTACAGGGGAATAGAGGGGCCAGAGCTAGCTATGGCAAATCAAGGGAGACTTCTCAGATGTTTGGAGTTGGATTTTGGAGGAGAAGAGCGAGCTGACAAAGTAAAAAGCAGAGAAACTTACTGTCAGTGCAGTGCATCACACCAAGGGCCAAGTTACTAGCTTGGCTTGGATAAGAGTCAGCTGGGAGAGGAGACAGGGCACTCTATGCCCCAATGAGCTGCTGTCGTCACTCGACAGATTGTAAGATAGGCCAGGGGTACCTGGGTTGAAATCTTTTTTTTTTTCCTTTTGGAGAGCAATTGGGGTTAAGTAACTTGCCCAAGGTTACATGGCTAGTTTTGTGTGTGTGTGTGTGTGTGTGTGTTAAGGGTCTGAGGCCGGAACTGAACTTGGTTCCTCCTGACTCTGGGGCCGGCGCTCTACTCACTGTGCCACCTAGCTGCCCCCTGGGTTGAAATCTTGACTCTGCAATTTACTATCTGTGTGATGCTGGGCAATTTTTCTGGGCTCTACTTTCCTCTTCTGTAAAATGAGAGAGGGTTGGATTAGATGACCTTTTAAGGTTCTTTTAAATCCATGATCACATGATCATTTTCTGACTTGTAAAAATTGGGCTAGATAATCTTCAACTTGCTTTCCAGCTCTATGTTCTATGACAAACTTTTCCTAAGACTCCATCATGATGAGGAGTAGCACCTGGAAAATAGGGACTCAGGAGAAGCTAAGATGATAATGCCAAGGACAGAGAGGGAGGATGGGCAGGGAAGAACATTATTGGGATGTGAGAGATGGAAATGGTTGAGGGAAGTGGTAGCTATGGCAGGGTTCCCTGCCTCTTTTTATTTCTAGGCCTTGTCAAAATCATTCCATTGAATTGGCAAATCCCTCAGCCAGGAAGAGTCCTCACAGAGGTCATTCAGTCTGTCTTCAAACTATTTCCCACCCAGATGTCTGGTGGATGGAGAGTCTTAACCCCTTTTTGGGAAGGCAATCTAGGAGGTTAGTAGATTTTTTAAAAAATATTTTCCTTTTCTTAACCACCTCAGCTAATAACTGGGTAATAACCTTAGCCTTCAGCACACACCCTTGGTTATTACCTGCCAATAACCATCCCTGGATGGAAGCACTAACCCTGAGGTTGGAAAAGTAGATAGGGATATAGCATTTTATATCTATTGCCTGACTTTGTTGAACCCTAGAATTCTATCTTCCCCTACTTAGCCAGAACCCCTGGGAGAGGGGTTGCCTGAGGTCCTTATTGTAATCCCTTACATCAGGAAGACAGTATTGCAAAACTGCAGCTAGAAGGGATGTCAGAGGTCATTTAGTCTAATCACCTTAATTTACAGGTGAAGAAACTGAGGCCTAGGAAGGAAGCTGACTTGCCTAAGGTCACAGAGGTAAGTAAGCAACAAGAGGTGGATTTTAAACCTAGTTTTCCACCCTCCTTATTTTTCCATTTCTTAGTGTTAGGGGCTGAGTAGCAGCTGTTTTGGGCATGACATCACTTAGGCAAGAGTGAGAGGTAAAGACTCCAGGAGTAAGACATAGGACATAGAAGTAACACGTGATCAGTTTTTTGTGAGATGGGTCAGCTGGGAAGCAAAAGGATACTGGTGAGTTGATAGAATAAGAGAATGTCAGAACTGGAGGGGCCCTCAGAAGTCATCTTGTCCACTTTCTAACTGAAGCAGGAAGTAGTATGCTAATGTTCCTAAATATTAAACTTAAGTTTGGACAAAATACTTTTTTATTATGCATGGTAAATGCTGGAACAGACAAAATATAAACTCCCCCACCTTAAAATCAAGTAATTGTGCTAAGAATGAACAAGAATAATAAACACAGAGAAATACAATTCCATAGACTATCAGAAATTCTTTGTGTCTCAGGAGTCTCAGGTTGTCATCTGTCCTAAATCATAACTTCTCCCACTTTTTCTCTTGGGTGCCCACTTTCCCTGGGGGAAGAAAATCCAAACTTGAGTGGTCCGTTGGCTGCTTATATATTCCAGCTGATCTCTCCTTCTGAATAAATTTACTTATCTGGGGAATACCCTGGACCTCAGACTCTCATATGCATTGTGGGGTAGAGGGATGAATATTTGACTAGGAGACATAAAACTTAGGTTCTAGTTCTAACGGAAAAGAACTAATGCTGTGACCTTAGACAAATTGTGTTACCTTTCAGAGCTTCTGTTTCCCCATCTGTGTTGTACCACCCCCCAATTCCCATCACATTGGTAGTGAGAGTACTCACAGAGTAGTTGACTACTCTCCTTAGGATTTTAGGAGCAACTCTGAGACTTGGAATTTCTGCTATTGTTACTCATGAGCCCCCACTAGCGTGCTTCTCGTTGATTATCAGTCAGATTTAGTAAGCTTTTAGAAGGGTATCTAATAAGCAGGTATAACAAGAACAATTGTTACAAAAACACTCCTCTCCCTCACTCTCCCCCCATCCCCACTTTTACCTCAGGATAGTGGCACATTTTCCTTTTTCGCAAGCAAGATCCCTAGGAAGAAGGGCTCAAACTTAAAATGATTGTAAGAAACATATATAAAGAATGCATATGGTGAAGGGTTCATAACTCCTGTTTACTGGGAGTTCTTTTTTTTCCTTTTGTAGAGGCCTTGTGAAATTCTCCTTAGGTGTAACTCTCTACTGGGTTGTGAGGTCCTGAAGCTGCCTTTCCTCAGTGGGTCTAGTTTGTCTTCATTATATTTCTGCCATTGCTGATGTTGCCGTTAACTATTGCTTCTCCAGTGATGTTGCTACTGACTTGAATGGATACTGCTATTGATACCAAAGGGATCTACAGATCTTCTGATTTTCAGAAGTTCACAAAGTCATGACTGTACGTTGCCTTTTTCCAGGTGACCTTCTATTTGCCCATAGGATGTCTCTCCACTCCCAGCTAGAGGCATTGTTTCCTACTAGCCTGATCTCTTTGGTCAGTGGAGAGGGGGAGGAGAAAGAAGGTGACACATACCCCTTCATCATCTTTCCCCATCAGGGTGATTCTCAGGGTCCTGAAATCCTTAACTCCCAAGTTCAGAATTTTCCTCCACTTGACTGCTTCTGAACTAGCTTGCTGTATGTTGTAAGAGTAGTGAATTGGTATTCTCAGCCAGTCACAAGATTCTTTCCTATGATGTCCCCAGTGTCTTTTGATGCTTTCAAATTGAGTAAGGACTTACTCAGATTAAGGACACTCAGTTTATACTTTTGACTAATTCAAACAAGGTGTCTACATCTAATATAAATAAAATATTACATACAAATAAAAATAATAATGAAATTAATGTAATCTGTGTGATGGAACAGCTGGGCTAGATGGAATGATGATTTTATATCCTGGTAACATGAATCTTTGAGTTAGCTATTTATCCCTCTTTCCATTGCACCTGCTTCAAATTCTTTAGCCTACACTTATTGCAGGCAAAGTCGACATGCCTAGGCAAAATATGGCACATGTCCACTTGCTCCTGGCAGTGCCATCTTGGCATCAAAATAGAAGTTAGGAACGAGTAAGTGAGGCAAGATCAGAACTAGATTCTTCCATGGGAATTCCAGGAAAACAATTGAGGAATCATATGGACAGTACCCATATACTGACAGTACATGTACAAAGAAATACCTTCTTGGGGGCATTTGGGGCACTCTGATAATCTGTGTATGTGTGTGTGTTTGTGTATATGGATGAAGGAAGGATTGACTACACCAGATATGGTGGTGCTGGGGGAATAGAATATGTACATAATTATGATAAAAGATAAAACATAACAGAGACAGTGTACTATAAGAAATGTAAAAGGGAAAACTTATTTTTAGCTGAAAGAGTTACTGAGAACAGATTCCCAAACCAGGAGCACGATTTTCCTCTCCCAGCTCAGACTCAGAGTGGTGGTCATAAACATTCTCCTCACCAAGATATTGTTTGTGTGCCATAACTGGTAGACCAGCTGCTCCCTTTCAGGACATAATATCTTGGTTGCTGGGTTGATTCACTTTTGGACTGAGTCATGAATGTCTCTCCTCAGGAGGTCTCTGTTCATGAGGCTTGACTGCTGTAGCTATAGACAGACTTTGTTCTGGACTCTAGTTGCTGGAGACCTGATGGCTTTTCTGCCTTTGCAAAGCTCACAAGGTTGTTATCTGGTCCCTTCTGTATCCAATACTCATTCACCTAAGATCAGAAAATAATAAACCCAACAGAATCAGCAACAGAGGCATCATGTGTTCACAGGCTACATGTCAGCTAGGTGAGAGAGAGGGGCTGAGCTATCTCCTCTACCCAGATGTCCACAGTAGTTCTTACCACTAGAAAAAGAGAGATTTCATTTGTTATAACCTTTTGTATGCACACTCAATTCCAGCTCAGTAGCCAGTTAAAAGCTTTTTCGTCACTTAATAAATTGACAATTCAGTATATGTTCTCACTTTATGTAGGTGGACCATTTGGCAGATCTCTATGTAGAGTCGTTTTTATGTAATTTGACATGGGGAGATGAGGGAGTGAGGGAGGAAAGCAGAAAAGGATCCACATTTCTATGAAGGGAGGCCAGCACAAAGTTAAAGGAAGAAGAACACACAGGGGACAGATGTGTGGGGCCTGGACACACACAGAAAGGAGAAGACCGGTGACACGTGGGGCCAGGGACGGAACATACTCTACCTGAGCATGAATGGATCAAAGACAGACCCACTAAGATGGGTTGACAGAGCAGGGCAAAGGTCTCCTCAGTGCTGGAGGTCTCAAGCTAAATCCCCAATCTGGCAGAGGTTGTGGTCATCTCTTTACCAATTCATTCTGCTTTCACTTGGAGGGTCTTTTTGGGAGGGGAATAGGGGCTTTGGGAGGCTGTGGAACATCAAGCTGAGCTTCAAGAGCACAACCAGAGAGTGCAGTATTGTAAAGTTAAGAGGAATGTGAATTTCAGCATTCTTTAAAGTTGAATTTGCACGATACAGTTTTACATAAAGTGAGAACTGTCTGTGTCTGATATGGTAGGGGGCTCTTCCACTGTGAATTTCCAGAAGCAAGTTCAACAAAACCTACATATGGATTGGCTGCAGGCAGATATTACATATGCTCTAAGTACTTACCCCTTATTGGCCAGTCCATTCATTCCATAAAAATAAGTTCAAAGTAATTTCAGATTGAGGTGGAGAACAGTAACAGCCTAGGGAATCAGGAAAGGTCTCTCATGGAATGTGGCACTTAAGCTGAACCTCAAAGGGAGCTAGAGGTTCAGAGAGGCAAGTGATGAGGGAAAACCTTCCAGGTATGGGGGCAGCCTATATAAAGATAGGAATGTCATACATTCTGGGGCAGCTAGGTGGTGCCATAGTTTGTAGAGGGCTCAGTCTGAAGTCAGGAAGATTCAGGAAGAGTTAAAATTTACCCTCAGATACTTATTAGCTGTGTGACCCTGGGCAAGTCACTTAACCCTATTTGCCTCAGTTCCCTCATCTGTAAAAATGGTCTGGAGAAGGAAATGGCCAACCACTCCAGTATTTTTGCCAAGAAAATCCTGAAAGGGGTCATGAAGTCAGACAAATGAAATGACTCAATAGCAGCAAAAACACTTAGAGTGAACAGCAAGTAGCCACTCTGGTCAGAAAGTGAAATTCGTTATGGAGAGTATTGTGAAATCAGCTCAGAAAGAGAGGCTAGAACCATATTTTGAGGAGCTTTAAATGCTATAAGAGTTTATATTTTATCCTAAACTTTTAGCTCAAGGCTGGCAGGCAGGAGATCCCTTTGTATCCCACTGGGGAGCTCCTTAGCTGTGAAAGATAAACTCTAGATTTACTGTGATTGGGTCTGATTGAGGTAATAACATGGACCATGTTAAGGACCATTTTGAACACAAATAGATTCAAGACAAAGAAAACAAATATGCTCTTGTATTGTTTTGGTTTCCACAGTGAAATGAAGGAAATAATCGATTTTCTTGCAGTAGAAATCTTCAGGCAGAAGTTATGACCCCCTGTGGAGAATGTCATAGAAGGAATTCTACTCAGAATCTGGATTAGATGACCTGTAAATTATCTTTCACCTCTAATTCTTTGATTCTTTCTCTTGCTATTATGTCATAGCCTTCTAGAAAGGACTCTTAAAACAAGTAAGAGGTGGGAGCTACTAAGGGGAAGAGAATACTTTTTTTTTTTTTAGGCAATCTGGGTTAAATAACTTTCCCAGGGTCACACAGCTAGAAAGTCTCTGTTCTGGATTTGAACTCAGGTCCTCCTGACTCCAGGTCTGGTGTTGTATCCACTGTGCCACCTAGCTGTCTGGAGAAGACTGCTCAGTAATCGTTAGGCTGTTCTAAAGTCGGCTCCAAAGCAGAAATGAACTGATCTAGGTATCTACCCTTTAACTGTTGACGCGATTAATTCTAAGGATCATTTCCTACTCACAGAAAGCTGGCAGGTAGGTATAATCTACTACCCAGTGGTATATAGGGAAACCAATAAATAATTTCTCTTGGTTAAGAGGAACACAAGACAATTTGGGTAGCTGATCCAGAGGAAATATCTAATCAGAGATCTCTATTTCCTAAAGCTCTGACTTTGAGGACTGTGGGGCTTGTATCCATTAGAACCACCAGACAGGACTTAGTACAGGAGGAAGCTTCGGATAAATGGTTACAAATAAGAATTCTGGGGAGGCCTCACCTCTGGCCAGCAGCATTCACTGTGAATGCAATTTCTTTTTGTACTTTGGAGACAAGCATGAGGTTTAGTTCAGCCACAGGCGTACCCCCAGATGTTCCTTAATCTCCTAGTCAGAGGGCAGAGACACAGATTTATGCACCCTAGACTGGACACATCATTTCTCACCTCTGTTCATTTCCATGACCTTCTGCTCATTCCTGGAGTGGATTCCCTCTCATCTCCAGCTCTCAGAATTCTTTCAGCTCGTGTCATCTCTTTACTGATGCCCTTAGTTATTAGTGATTGAATTCCCCTTACTTTTCATTGTACTACTATCTTATCTGTGTACATGTTGTACCTCTTGAGTACAGGGAATTTTTTTTGTTAAATTCAGTTTGTTGAATTGAAAAGAATAAATACCAGGACATGGTGCTAACCCCAGGTGTTCCTCTTGGTAAGGAGAGTACATGGGTCACAAACTTACACCTGGGCCTAGAATTCATCCCAGTAATTATGGTAATTAGTTTTCTAGCCAATGAGGGGAAAGGGTGAAAACGCCCACTAATAATAAAGGAGGTGCCTCTAAATCCTGGTCTTTCCTGTCCCACCTGGCACCACCCTGGGTTAGGTCAGGGGAACTGGCTCTGCTCTGTGGCAGGGTCTGCCTCAAGATGGATGATGGGAGGAGCTGGAGCAGAGGTACAGAGACAGAAGATTAGGAAGTCGTTGTTGGGTAGAGCTGAAACAGCGTTCAGATCCTGGATCATCCATTATTACCTCTCTTTCCCTAGGCAAGTCAATTCACCTTTTTAGGTATCAATTTCCTCATTTATGATATGAAGGAATTGTATTAATTGACTTCCGTGGTCTCTTCCAGATCCAAATCAATGAGGTTATGACTTGTCTTTATCCAGGGCTAGTATTAAGTCCATCATAAATCAGCCAACATCCTAAGGACTTACCTATTAAGTCTGAGGCAGCAAACAAATCTACCTTGCTTGGACTAAATAAAAACCAAGTCCAAGTGCCAAGCACTTTGAGCTCAATGTCACTTTATGTAGAAATGAAACCTTTCCTGATCTCCCAGCCGCCAGTGTTTCCCCCATGGCCTCCCCCCATTACTTTGTATGTTGTTTCCTTCAGTTATACTGTGTTCCTTTGGGGGAAGAGACTGTTTAATTCTTGTTTTTGTATTTTCAGTACCGAATCTAGTGCCCGGCTCAATAAACATTTGTTGATTGCTTGGTTGATTGATCAAGAAGATCCCAAGTGAGGATTACTGATTTCCTTGGCCACTGGGCATTGTCACCTCCTTGACTGACCTTGTTGCTTTCCTGAATTAAAAGCATGGCACTATCTATGGCTCTCCACTCAAGTGGGAGCCATCACTGCTCCTTCTGGGAATGTCAGACAAGAAAGGTTCCCTCTACCCCAGATAGGATAGAAGAGCCTTGAGATGAGAGGGTGGTGTAATAGCCTACTCAGGGGCTTATTCCTGCCCCCACAGTTCTCTGAGCATACACATGAATGAAAAAAAATGCATGCACTAGAGGTAGACTAGAAAAAAGGAAGGCCAGGGTAAAAAAAAAAAATCAAACCAAATAAAATGCATTATAACCTTGACTTTGTTGTCAGGAGATCCAGGTTCACATCTTAGCTCTGCTACTTTTGTTGTTCAGTTATATCTGACTTTTAAGACCCCATTTGGGGTTTTCTTGACAAAGATACTAGAGAGGTTTGATGTTTACTTTTCCAGCTCATTTTTAAAAATAGTATTTAATTTTTTCCAACTAGATGTAAAGGAAGTTTTCAACATTCACTTTTATAAGATTTTGAATTCCAAACTTTTTCTTCTTTCCCTTCCTCCCCTTTCCCCAAGATGGCAGATAATCTGGTATAGTTTATATGTGTACAATAATATTCAACATATTTCCACATTAGTCATGTTGTGCAAGAAGAATCAGAACAAAAGGGAAAAACCAAGAGAAAGAAAATAGTAAAAAAAGTAAAAAAAAAAAGGGTCTGCATTCAGACTCCATAGTTTTTTCTCTGAATGTGGATAACATTTTCTATCATGAGTCTTTTGGAATTGTCTTGGATCATTTTATTGCTCAGAAGAGCCAAGTCTATTAAAGTTGATCACACAATGTTGCTGTTACTGTGTGCAATGTTTTCCTGGTTCTGCTCACTTCATTCAGCATCAGTTCATGTAAGTCAGTCCAGGTTTTTCTTAAATATGCCTGCTCATTATTTTTTATAGCACAACAGTATTCCATTACATTCATATACCACAGCTTGTTGAGCCATTCCCCAACTGATGGGCATCTCCTCAATCTCTAAGTCTTTGCCACCACAAAAAGAGCTGCCACAAATACTTTTGTGCATGTGGGTCCCTTCCCCCTTTCTATGATCTCCTTGGGACACAGACCCAATAGCTCTTCAGTTCATTTTACACATGAGGAAACTGAGGCAAACAGGTTTAAGTGACTTATCCAGAATCACACAGCTAATAGTTGTCTGAGGCTAGATTTGAACTCAGAAAGATGAGTTTTCTGGGAAGACCTGGGTTCAAATTTGGCCTAAGACACTGCCTGTAAAGTGGGCTGGGAAGCCACTCTGGTATCTCTGCCAAGAAAAAATACCCAAATGGGGTCACAAAGAGTTGGACATAACCGAAACAATTGAACAACAGCTTCTTGTCTCCAGGCGTGGCACTCCATCCACTGTACCACCTACCTGCCCTTACTGCTCTAGCTGCTACTTACTGTTGGGCTATATTTAGGATCTCAGGCTCATGTTGAGATAGGATCCAATATTATCCTCCAGTGTAGCAAACAGAAGCAATAGGTGAGCAGCACAATTTCATGTTTTGAGGGAAACATTCTTAAGACCATTCTAAGGAAGTTAGGTTTATATTTTGGCTAAGATCTTTGCAAAAGATTTAGAAGTTTGATTTTAAGGTGGAGTCTTACTAAGACAAAGGGGGATGAAGTGTGGAGGAAAGAATGAGGGAATCCTGGGAGCAGCTTAGTATTTTATAAGTTGTTTCAAGAGCAAAGTAAGTTTGGTTTGGAGGCCCTGAAACTCTTGAAGAGTTGCATCCCGAGTGTTAAATAAAATTATGCCAAAAACTTACATCATGAAGGGCTCAAATCGCAGGGCACCCCTAGATGTTATAATAGAGAAGGAGTGGGAGGAAGGCTGTTAATAAATGCCAAGTGTAGCATAAGCAGCGACCACACCTCAGTGAAATCGTTTTGGCAGAGGCCAAGTCAGATTGAGGGTAACTGACAGGCCACAAACCTGTTGGTGAATTAGGGGGATGTCTGCCCCAAGCAGGTGAAGAGTTCCCTGTGTGGAATGGGTGGATGAGAGCAATTCGTCATAATGGCCATGGAAGTTACTGAAACAGGCACTGTGGAGTGGTTGGAGCTTGATCAGACATTGAAGAAGCCGAGGTCATCACTGCATCCTGGGCCATTGCCAGTCGCTTTTTTGTACTGTCACTGGACTTCAGTGACTGGAAGAGAGAGTGAGGCTGACAACTTGGTGCAACTCTGCCTCACTTAAATCCAATTCACTTGCAAATCAAGACATCACCTGTGATATCATTGGTCCCCTTGAAAATGAAGAATGAACAATATTCCAGCTACTATCAAGTTCTGGAGATGAAAAGGCAAAAATTAAACCCTCCTCTTTCAAAGAGCTTTTTTTAATCAGGGGAGATAACATGAACATCTTTAAGTATATCCTAAATACATACATTAATAAGCCATTTAATCCTTCTATCTTTGAAAATCTTCACCTGTAAAATGAAAGGATTGGATGATCTCCAGTGTGCTTTCTAGATCTAAATCCTGTGATTCTCTGGATCACCACTATTCAGGAAAGAGAGTTCTCTGACTGACTGTCAAAAGTATTGCAGTCTACTTGGCAGGACTATCCTTGTAGTAGAGATGGATATATCAGCTGTCATGGCCTGATTGCCCTGCCCTTTAAGATCTTTTCATTGTTACTAATCTTTGAAAGATCAGGGAGAACTGGAGAGGTAATGATGTTTGGAGGAAAGCAAATGTCTTTGGTTTTTGGAAGAGGAAACAAAATAGGAGCCATTAAGCCTAGGCAAAAACTGTCGGCTAGTGAATTTGGCTTTTATTGCTTGCAAAACTCTAGGATGTATTATCGAAGAGATGGTTAGTGAACAAATAGAAAAGGAAGCAACGATCATAAGGAGCCAGCATAGCTTCATCAAGATTGAACTACAGCCAGACAAACCTTATTTGATAGGTATCTCTCTATCTCTCTATGTACATATATAGAGATCTATGTATATATGTATGCAAATAGATAAATAGATACAGATCTCTAGGGGAGTGCTGTAGATATAGTTTTCCTGGATTTGAGCAAAGCATTTAATAAAATCTCTCATGTTCTTCTCGTGGAAAATATAGAAAGATGTGAGCTAGACAACTGTATAATTAGGTCAGTCCAAAACTAGTTGAATGACTGGATCCAAAGCATAGTCATTAATGGTTATATTTCATTTTGGAAGAATATCTCCCCAAATGGTCTTATTTAGTAAGAGGCATTTCCAAAATACCTCTTGGATGCTGGGCATTGAGGGGTTCTGGGGATGTAAAGAAAAACAAAATGAAACAACCTGCTATCAAGGAACTTGCATTCAATTGGGGGAACATGTATGTATGTATATGTATAAGTCAATACAAACTATATTTTAAACTGATTTGAGATAATTGAGGGTGGAGGCACTAGCACATGAAGAAACAGGAAATCCTGTAGGAGGTGGCACATGAGCTGGACTTTGAAGGGAATTAGGGATTCTAAGAGGCAGAAATGAGGAACAAGGGCATTTGGAGAATGGTGATGGTGGGGACAGTCATGGAAAAGGCATGGAGATTAAATGGTTGTATAAGAGGAAGGTAGAGTTCATGAAAAGGGGAAATGTGTAATAAGCCTAGAAAAGTGGTGTGGAGCCACGTTATGGAGGCTTTTAAATGCCAGAGAAGTTTGTACGTTGTCCTAGAGATAATAGGGAGCCTCTGGAGATTTGGAGAGAGGAGTGACAAGATTAGGGCAATTAGGTGGCACCATAGTGCACAGAGCACTGGGCTTGGAATCAGGAAGACTCATTTTCATGAGTTCTATCAGGCCTCAGATATTTGCCAGCTGTTTGACCCTGAACAAGTCACTCAACCCAGTTTGCCTCAGTTCTTCATCTGTGAAATGAGCTGGAGAATGAAATGGCAAATGGCTCAAGTGGTTTTTTTATTTTAATTTTTTAAATTAAATTTTATGTTTATTTTTGGTTTACATCATTCATTTCCACAAGATCTTAAGTTACAAATTTTCTCCCTGTCTTTCCCCTACCCACCACCCCAAAACAGTGATGCCACTGTATACCCCCTCCCTCAATCTGCTCTCTCCTCCCCACCCCCCCTACATATTTCCAGTAGGGCAAGATGGATTTCTATACCCCAGTGCCTGTGTATCTTATTTCCCAGTTGCATGTAATATATATATATATATATATACATATATATGTATATATATATATACTTTATGTATATATATACAATATATATACTTTTTTAAACATTTGATTTTAAAACTTTGAATTCCAGATTCTTTCCCTTCCTCCCTCGTCACCCACCCTTACTTGAAAGATAGGCAGTTCAATATAGGTTGTACATTTGTAGCTATGCAAAACATTTCCATAATGGATATATTGTGAAAGACTGACTATATTTCCCTCCATCCTATCCCACCCCCACTTGTTCTATTCTCTACTTTGACCCTGTCCTTTTTCAAAAGTGTGTGCTTCCAACTTCCCTCCCCCCCAACCTGCCCTCCCCTCCATCATCCCCCCTCTCATCCCCTTCCCCCCTACTCTCCTGTAGGGTGAGATACCCTACTTAGTGTGTATGTCATTCCCTCCCTAAGACAAATTCAATGAGAGTAAGGTTGACCCATTCCCTTTTGCCTTCCTGTTATTCCCCTCCATTGTAACAGTTTTCCCTTACGTCTTCTATATGAGACAATTTACCCCATTCTGTCTCTTCCCATCTCTTCTCATTATATTCCTCTCTCACCTTTTAATTCCACCTTATAAGTATCATCCCTTCCTATTCAATTGGTCCTGTGCCCTCTGTCTCACTCACATATGTATTTATATGCCTATATACCCTCCTATGTAGACATATATATACATTTATATTCCCTTCAACTATTCTCATACTGAGAAAAGTTTCATAAGTTACAGTTATCGTTTTTCCATGTAGACATGTAAATAGTTCAACTTTGATAAGTTCCTTATGATTTCTTTTCCCTGTTTACCTTCTCATGCTTCTCTTGCTTCTTGTATCTAAATATCAAATTTTCTACTCAACTCTGGTTTTTTCATCAAGAATGCTTGAAAGTCCTCTGTTTCATTGAATGACCATATTTTCCCTTGGAACATTATACTCAATTTTGCTGGGTAGGTGACTCGGTTTTAATCCCAGCTCCTTTGACCTCTGGAATATCATATTCCAAGCCCTTTGATCCCTCAGTGTAGAAGCTGCCAGGTCCTGTGTTATCCTGATTGTGTTTCCACAATATTCAAATTGTTTCTTCTTGGCTGCTTGTGATATTTTCTCCTTGATCTGGGAACTTTGGAACCTGGCTATAACATTATTGGGAGTTTTTTGGGGGGGATATTTTTCAAGAGGTGATTGATTAGTGTATTCTTTCAACCTCTATTTTGCCCTCTGGTTCTAAAACATCAGGGCAATTTTCCTTGAGAATTTCTTGAAGGATGATTTCTAGGTTTTTTTTTTGATCATGGCTTTCAGGTAGTCTAATAATTTTAAAATTATCTCTCCTGGATCTATTTTTCAGGTCAGTGGTTTTTCCAATGAGATATTTCACATTGCCTTCTATTTTTTTCATTTGTTTGGACCTATTTAATAGTATCTTGATTTCTCATAAAGTCACTAGCTTCCATTTGCTCCAAATGCACCTAATTCTGAAGGAATTATTCTTTTCAGTGAGCTTTTGAGATTCTTTTTCCATCAGGTAAATTTGTTTTTGTAAGGCATTCTTCTCCTCATTGCCTTTTTGAGCCTCTTTTGCCATTTGAGTTAGTCTATTTTTTAAGGTGTTATTTTCTTCAGTCAGGTTGTTGACTCTCTTTTCATGATTTTCTTGCATTATTCTCATTTCTCTTCCCAATTTTTTCTCCACTTCTCTTATTTGGTTTTCAAAATCTTTCTTAAGGTCTTCTATGGCATGTAAGCAGTTCTCATTTTTCTTGGAAACTTTTAGTGCAGGAATTCTGACTTCGTTGTCTTCCTGCCATTCCATGCTTTGATCCTTTTTGTCCCCCAAAAAGGAGTCCAGAGTTGGATTGCTGTGCTTGCTTTGCTTCCCTTGCTTGCTCATGTTGCCACTCAGTTACTTGACTTTTGAGCTTTTTGCCACAGTAGAACTCTGCTTCCAGAGAGGAGAGCTTTGTCCCAAATTGCTGGGGTTTTCTCAGCTGCTAGAGCTATTCGTTGGCTGCCCTCTCTGAAGCCTCCACATGCTCTGGCTTACTGGTCACCCACTCCATGTCCTCCATCCTAGGCAGCAATCCAGATTCAAGCAGGTTAAAGCAAGAGTTATTACCCCTCAGAATGGTTGCTTGGTCTCCCTACAATCTGCAGGCCAGGAGCTCTGAAGCAGCCACACAGCGGTGATGCCTTACCTCAGCTACTTCTTCCTCTGTGGGGCAGAGGCCAGATTGCACTCCTGGACTCCCTGTTCCCAAAGTCTACACTGACCTCTCACTTTGTCTTTGGCATTTATGGGTTGATAATTCTGGAAACTGACACAGCTGTTGGTGATCTATTCTCCTGACATCTCTCTAGCTGGGGCTGGTCAGGCCACCCTGAGGCTAAAACTGTGGGCCCATTCAGGGCTGTGCTCTCCTCCCAGTGCCATGCAATGAACCCTTCCTGTCCACCTGTTGGGTTGTCTTCAGCAGGAGATTTGTTTCTCTCTGTCACTTTGTGAGTTCTGTAGCCCTAAAGTTTGATTAGAGTAATTTTTTATAGGTATTTGAGGTGGTTTTGGGGGGGAGTGCAGGGAGTTTTCCTGCTTCTGTGCCACCATCTTGGCTCTTCCCCCAGCTCAAGTGTTTTTGCCAAAGAAGCCCGGGATGGGGTCCTAAAGAGTTGGGCACAGCTGAAATGACTTAACAGGCACCACCACCACAACAGTAGAGAGAGACTCAAGGCAGGGAGATAAATTAAGGGGTAATGTTTCAGTAATCCAGGTGAGAGTTGATGGGGGCCTGGACCTGGGTGATGTCTGGGAGTGGAGAGACCATGACATAAGCTAAAGATGTGGAGATAGAAACAGCAAGAGTTACTAGAAGGCTGGATATATGGGATGAATGTGAGTGAGGGAGGAGTCAAGGATGTCACTGAGGTTGTGAACTTGAGTGGCTGGAAGTGTGGTAGGGCCACTGATAGTAGGAAGGTTTGGAAAAAGGGTGGGTTTTGGGGAAAAGATAGTGGATTCCATCTTGGGCCTGGTGAATTTAAGTTGCCTGTGGGACCTCCAGTTTGGAACGCCCAATAGGTAGTTTGAGATGTAGGTGTGGAGCTTGGAAGATAATAGTACTGGATAATTAGATCTGGCAGGCATCTGCATTGAAATGATAACTGAACTGGTTAGGAGCTAATGAAGTCATCAAATGAGAGAGTGTAAAGAGAAGAGAGAAGAGAACTCAGGGCAGCGTTTTGAGGGACACCCATAAAGGGCATGAGATATATGATGAAAAAGCAAAAGAGATGGGAGTGGTCAAATAGGTAGAAGGAGAACCAAGAGAGAGCAGAGTCATGAAAACCCAGTGAAAAGATATAAGGAGAGAGTGGTCAGTGGTATCCAATGTTGATAGAATAGAGGAGCCAAGACAGTTGAGCATTAAGGAGGAAAAACTCCTGTGAGATCTAGTACTTAAGAGGTCATTGATAACTTTGGAGAGAACTGGTTCCTTTGAGTTCAGAATGATATATTGAGATCAGAAGATATATTGTCTTGGTTGTAGAAGAAAGTGGGAGCAGAGGAAGTGGAGATGCTGATTATAGAGGGTGTTTTCAAGTAGTTTGGCTCAGAAAGGGAGGAGAAATATTGAATGATAGTTAAGATGATAGAAGGTAGTGAGGGCCTATTAAGGTTAGGGGAGATTTGGGAATGTTTGTAGATGACAGAGAAGGAGCTGATAGGTAGAGACTGAAGATTAGAGAGAGGGGATGATAGTGTGGGAAATATTCTGGAGGAGTGAGGAGGAGATGGGATCAAGGATCCACATATAAGGGTTGGCTTGGGGTGGACAAAGGCCACTGTAGCAGCAAGCACCCCAAGCGTCCTCAGGGTTTGCCGCCACCACAGGTTCTTGGATCTGCTTTGTTAAAGGAAAGCAACTCAAAATGGGTTAACAAGCTTACTTTAATCAGTCAGACATATATCGTTTATCTTGTTCAGGGGAAAAAGGTCAGCACCCCAAACTTCAAAGCATACAGGCAGAATTATCAAGACAGAGACAGATCAAGTAGACAGATTTCCAAACTGTCCAACCATTACATCCATACCCAGTCAACATCTGGGTTTCAACATCTGGGTTTTTTCAAAGCCGGGGGACTCTCAACAACGGCTTCCCAGAATTCAGATCAAATCACAGAACACTTCTCAAAGTGAGTCCCAAAACAAAGCTACACATCAGGGCTTATATAGCCTTCTCCTGGCTCAGAGAATGTAACAACCTTATTGACTCACTGGCCAATCAAGAAGTATCTACTGAAAAACAAGCCTCCCACCCCAGGCTTCAGGTGCACTTTAGCCTAGGGGCAGGGAAGATCTTCCAAATTTGCATTCCCATTACAGCCACCTCCTTGTTTTATATTGCTAGAATGAAGGAGGAAAGTGCAGGATGGTGACAGCAGGGTGTGGGAGCTGGGGATAGGGAAAAAGGGAACTTAAGACAAATGACTTAGATTTACTTGGTAAAATAGGAAGTTAGATCTTCATCAAAGAAAAGATGAAGGAAAAGGGTGCTGTGGGAGGCTTGAGAAGAGGATGAAAGGTTTGGAACAGCCAATGTGGTGAGATAGAGACTAAGTTAGGGAGTACTCGAAGGATTACCCTGAAGTCGAAGTAAGTAAGTAAGTCGAACATGGTTGTGTTACCTCTTCTAGCTCTGTTTAACAACATGTAAGTAGGAGCAAATGTTGCAGATACTGGAAGTAACTCACCAGTGATGGGTTGGGCTTTGATAAGTGGTGAATGGCTTGAGAGGCGAAGGGAGCATAAAGGAGTCAAGGCTGGGAAGGAAGGAGAGCATAGCCAGAGAAGAAGTGATATAGCTAGAGAAAATACTAAATAGGGGAGCGACTGGAAGTCAAATTGAACATGAAGCATGGGTATGGGATGAAAGGAGCGTAAGAGGGAGAGGGCAAAAATTAAAACTGGTTAAGTAGTGGGTAGATCTCGAGTTAGTGGGAGTAGGGCTAAGATGGCTGGGAATAAGGAGATAGATAGCAAAAACTGGGGAGGGATGTTTGTTCTTCAGCAGCTGAGGATGCATAATCACTGGGATGGGAACTGGTACAGCATTTGTCGTTAGAAGGAACTCTACTGATCAAGGCAGGTGATTTGAAGTTTCAGGGTCTTGGCACGGCTCTTGATTGTCTGAGCTACCAGCCTGTTGGCGTCATGTCCCTGGCAGTGTCCAGTGGGGCTTGTGGTCTCATGTTGAAGTTATAAGAAAATTACAAGGAATAGTAAGGTAAAATTTCCCTCCAGTTAGTTAGTTCCCTCCCTACTCAAGAGTATAATGTATGACTTCCCAAGATAGTGAGTTCCCCCTAGTTAGAGAGCTTCAGACAAAAGTGGGATGGCCAGAGGGATTCTTGTTCAAGTATAGGTTGAGTTACAATGCCTCTGAGGGCCCTCCAGCCCTGGAAGTTTGTGGTTATGTGCAACTTAATATGTTCTTTTCATCTTCAAGGTAGATATTCCTACTAGAATGTGACCAACATAAGAATTCTGGGCTTGTCAGAACTTATGTTTCCCACTATAAATCAATACTTTGGGTTTATCAGTGAAGCAGAGTGCCTTCTGACACGAGACTAGGATCAGTATAAAAAGATGCGCTTGGGGACAGCTACACCAACCCCATTGTGTCATCTCCTTGGATATAGTAAGGTGTAGGTAGAGATTTCTTGATACTGGCCAAAGCTGACATTTCCTTCAGTGACTTTCTTTCCAAGCCTCTACCTCAATCAGAATGGATTCTGATAGGGAGTAAGAAATACTTCTCCCCCCCCCCCCCCCAATACTTTAGTGACCATGGAAGCTTTCTGTTCCCTTTTTGGGTAAGCCTGTGCATATTTGGTGAAATGATTAGTCACAAGTAGTGTTGACCAGCTTATGTTCTTGCTGTCTCCTCCCAGAGATGCCTCCCAGTCAGTGCCAACAAGTTTCAAATGCTTGCTAGTACTTATATTCTTCCTGTATGTAGCATGTTGGTAGTTTTTTCTTGCTACTTTTTTCTGGTGTTAGCCAGTCACTTTGTGACTCTGGACAAGTCACTTAACCTCTGTCTGCCTCATTTTCCTCATCTTTAAAATAAAGATAATAACAGCTCTCATCTCCCAGGATTGTTGTGAGGATCATATGAGACATTTGTAAAGCCCTTAGCACAATGCCTGGTACTAGTGTCTTCTTATCTAAAGTTAATCTTGTATCTGCTATGTATGTGTAGAAAGTGCTGGGAACGTGGGGTGGGGGGCATAGGTAGC
The DNA here is from genome assembly GCF_028583685.1 of Petaurus breviceps papuanus. NCBI lineage: Eukaryota > Metazoa > Chordata > Mammalia > Diprotodontia > Petauridae > Petaurus > Petaurus breviceps. The sequence goes on along the minus strand of NW_027187400.1, from coordinate 13,896,600 downwards.
CTCAGTGAGACTTTAGCAAAGGCTGAAAGTCTTCAGAGTCTGAAGGACAGAGACATTATGAGGTAAAGATACAAAATAGATGTTTCCCACCCTAGAAGGGTGGCTACTTAAATACTTTAATTCGGAGGTTCCCAAATTGTGCTCTGTTGATGCCTTGAGAACCACTAGAGAGATGTGGTTCACAGTTTTAACATTAGATCATCTACATTCCTTTCCATGACACTTTAGAATAGATGAGATAAATTTTGTTTACTTGTACTTTCTTCGATGCCAGAAACTTCTTGAACATTCTCATTTTTGAGGTCACATCTTCACAAAGCTGGGTTTTTGGCAGTTGCTCTGACAAAACAAAGTAGTAAAATCAATGTGGAACAAGAAATGATTGGTCACATCCAAGGTTTGAGAAGTTGTTCTGTGCCCAACAGATGCCCACATTCCATTAACAAGTAGTTGTAGTTACATAAGAGTGAAATAAAATTATTTTTTCTAAGTTATTAGGACACAAATTTTTATTTAGTTATTTGGACCTAACTATAGTGCTTGATAAACAGAACTTTTAGGTATTTCTTTTGGTCTAGTTGGTGCTATGAAAAAATGATAACTACCAGCAAAGTTAGAGAACTCTGTTTTATTTGAATGTGAAGAGGCCAGCAAAACAATTAATTAGAATTTAGACTGCATTCCAGGACTTAGACTGCATCCCCATCCTTGTCCTTAGTCTGTCATCTACAGATTTTCAGAGGAGGATGGGAAATGAAAAAGACCCAAATGAAATGCCTCCCCCTTTTTGGTGATAGGCAGTATAGAGTGGTGTAGCAGCAAGCACCCCAGTGATCCCATGGTGGCTGTTCACACAGGTTCTTGGATCTGCTTTGATAAAGGAAAGCAACTCAAAATGGGTTAACAAGCTTGCTTTAATAAGCCAAATATGTATTGTTTACCTAGCTCAGGGGAAAGAGGTCAGCACCCCGAACTTCAGAATATACAGACAGAATTATCAAGACATAAACAGATCAAGTAGACAGCTTTCCAAACTGTCCAACCATTACATTCATACCCAGTCAACATCTGGGTTTCAACATCTGGGTTTTTCAAAGCCGGGGGGGGCTCTGGACAATGGCTTCCCAGAATCCAGATCAAATCACAGAACACTTCTCAAAGTGAGCCCCAAAACAAAGCTATCCATCAGGGCTTATATAGCCTTGTCCTGGCTCAGAGGATGTAACAACCTTATTGACTCACTGGCCAATCAAGAAGTATCTACTGAAAAACAAGCCTCCCACCCCAGGCTCCAGGTGCACTTTAGCCTAGGGGCAGGGAAGATCTTTAAATTTACATTCCCATTACAAGTGGCTTGTCCAGAGAAGGGGCTTTTGAGCAAAGAAGAATTGACAAGGGAGAGGCAAGCCTACTGTATCTCTTGCCCAGAGATGTTAAACTGAGCTTTGGCTCTGAGGGAGTCAAACTCTGGTAGTTTCTAAACTTAAGGGTATTACCCTAGGTGAAGGCCATTCTAACACTTTAGCCTAAATGAGCATAGTAACCATTGTAGGTCTGGGTGTGTCCCCCACGAGTACTTAATTGCCATTTTTCTTTTAAATTTGAGCCCACTACCCCCCCCCCCCCCCCATCACCTCTGTATTTGTTAGCGTGTACCCTGGCGTTGGTGAAAATGACTGTAATTACTGTTCTTGCTTTGAACATTTGAGTAAATATTGAGATTTGAGTAAATGCTTTTCATGAAGAACTGAGTCTATTTGCTGATTAAGGGGAAGCCCACTTCTGGGGGGCTTTTGGGCTAGTGTTTGGAGGATGTTTATCTGCAATGAGCCACAGAGGCTTGGGTCCAAACCTTAAAATAATTTACAAAATGTAAGTGACTAAAAACTGATTCCTATGGACAGAGCACTCATATGTGTGGTCCTCTGAGAACGAAGAACAAACAACAGCAAGGACAACCTACAGGATTAACCCTAGAATCCTTGGAATAGTACTGGCCCGTCCTCTGGGATTCCAACCTGCCAGGGTTGGTGAGCTGAGTGAGTCCTAAGGGAGTGTTACATATAGATCTTGTATCCCTCTATATGTTCATGTTCTCTCCCTCATTAGGATATGAAGGCAAGGATTGCTTACTTATTGTCTTGTATACCCAAAACTTAGTATAGTGCCTGACATGTAGTAGACATTTAATAAATGCCTGTTGATTGGTTGGTGCATGTATGAGGCGTTACACCAAGTCACTGTAGCTTTGTTCACATTTGTCCGCCCAATGATTTCCAAATGATTTTGTAGGATTGAGAACAAATTGACCTTTTCTGCTTCTGTTGTTCAGTCATGTCCAACTCTTCATGACCCCTTCTATCTTCTGTCTTCAATATATCTTCCATCTTCCATAACCCATTTTCCCATGACACTATTCATCCGTCTCATCCTCTGCCATCCCCTTTTCCTTTTTCTTTCAGTCTTTCTCATCATCAAGGTCTTTCCCAACAAGTCCTATCCTCTCATTTTGAGGCCAAAGTATTTAAACTTCAGCTTCAGTATTTGACCTTCCAATGAATAGCCTGAATTCATTTCTTTAAGTGTTGACTGATTTGATCTCCTTGCTGCCCAAGGGACTCTTTAGAAGTTTTCTCTGGCACCACAATTCAAAAACATTAATTTTGCAGTGCTCAGCTTTCCTTATAGTCCAACTCTCAGAGCCATATATTGCTACTGGAAAAAACATAGCTTCGACTATGTGGAATTTTCTTGGCAAGGTGATGTCTCTGCTTCTTGGTATGCTGTCCAGATTTTCCATAACTTTCCTTCCAAGGAGCAAGCATCTTTTATTTTCATGACTGCAGCTGTTGTCTGCACTGATCTTTGGGCCCAAGAATATAAAATATGACATTGCTTCCATTTATTCTTCCACTATTTGCCAGGAAGTATGGGACCAGTTGCCAAGATCTTCATTTTTTTTATATTAAACTTCAAGCCAGCTTTTACACTCTCCTCTTTTGCCCACATCAAGAGATTTTAATTTCTTTTTCTTAATTTCTTTTCACTTTTCTGCCATCAGACTAGTATGATATGCATATCTGAAATTGTTGATATTTCTTCTGGCAACCCTAATTTTGGCTTTTCATTCATCCACCATGGCTTCTCACCTGATGTACTCTGCATATAAGTTAAATGAATAAGGTGACAATATACAGACTTGTCATATTCCTTTTCCAGTCTTAAATCAGTCAGTTCTTGCATGTTTGGTTCTAATGTATGCTTCTTGGCCCGCATACAGATTCCTTAAGAGACAAGTAAGATGATCTGGCACTCCTATCTCTTTGAGGACTTGCCACATTTTGTTGTGATCCACACAGTCAAAGGCTTTATTGTAGTTAATGAAGCAGAAGTAGATGTTTTTTCTGGAATTCCCTTGGTTTCTTCATAATCCAGTGAATGTTGGCAATTGGCCTCTAGTTCCTCTGCCTCTTCAAAAACCGTTCTGCTCTCCTGGTAATTCTCACTTCACATATTGCTGAAACCTAGCTTTCAAAATCTCAAGCATACCTTGATGATGTATGAAATGGATGTAATTTTTTGGTGATTGGAATGTTCAATGGCATTGTCCTTCTTTAACATTAGGCCATAAAGTGATCATTTCCAATCCAATGGTCATTGTTGAGTTTTTAAAATTTGTTAGCATATTGAGTACAGCCCTTAAACAATATCATCTCTGGATTTTAAATAGCTCATCTGGAATGCCAGCCTTATTGTTAGCAGTGCTGCCTAAGGCCCACTTGACTTCATTCTCCAGGAAGTCTGTCTCTAGATCGATAACCACACCATTGTGATGTTATTGGTGATATTAAGAATTTCCTTGGATAAGTTCTTTTGTATTTCTGCTTCTAGTTCTCTTCAATCATATATCTGTAAGTGAAGTTATTCAGTAGTTTAGCAAGAGGAGCATAGTTCTTGTGTACGTGTGTGCGTGCGTGCATGTGCGTGTGAGAATATTAGCAACTCTTCAATGCCATTACAATGTTTTTACTTTTACACTCAGGATCTACTTTTAATATTAAGGGACCTTTTTTGTGTCCTTATACTGATGGCACAATGAATTTCAAACACGTCATCCTCCATTTTATGCTCAAATATTAGTAAAAAAGTGACTTGCCCAAGGTCACATGGCTAGTTTTTGTGTTAAGTGTCTGAGGCTGGCTTTGAACTCAGGTCCTCCTGACTCCAGGGCTGTTCCTCTATTCACTGTGCCACCTAGCCGCCCCTACTTCTCCTTTTCTTAACCTCTCGGCTGTCCCCTAAGCTTGAGTCACTGGACCAACCTTTTCAGGTCTGGCCTAGGACAAACAGGAAAAAAAAAATCCAGTGAACAAACAAGAAAATATTTAAAAAATGAACACCTAAAAGAAACAAGAAGAAAACTAGCTTAGCTCCAAACTCAAAATCATCGAGAAGAAATTTCCAGTCATCGTCTTCAGTTATTTATTCCTTAGTATCTTGAATACTACAGCTGGAGAAGGGACACCACAGCTGGGGAGGGTAATGAAAATGGTACAGAGCTTCGGGGCCATGTCAGGAAGAAGATTGGTCTAAAAAATTGGGGATATTTAGTCTGGAGAAGAGAACACTAAGGGGGCTGTCTTCAAGTATTTGAAGGGAATTAGAGAAAAGCTTAGATTTACTCTGCCCTGGAAGGTGTAACCTGGAGAAATGCATAGAAGTACCTTTGGGCTTAATGTCCAACAGAGCTGCCTGAGGAGGTGGTGGGTTCCCCTCCTCCCTCCCCCCCAAAATTTTCAAGAAGAGGTTGGATGAGCACTTGAGTATGTTATGGGGGGATTCCTTTGCTGGACTAAGTGACCTCTGTGTCCTCAACCACTTCTGTGCAGGGTCCTATGGGTCAATCAGCAGCTTTCCTCTTCCAGGGTCCAGGGTGATCTCTATCCTTGGCCTTATCTCTGTTTCTGAATCTTGACCCTTGAAATTCAGCCTCTCCCATACCAGCTGTACATTCTCCTTTTGGGTGCAGGCATCACTCCTGTGGTCATCCAGGCCACAGTCATAACAGGTGATAGTTCTAGGGCACACCTGTTCTAAAAGAAATAAAATAACCAGAGAAAGAAAAATAAAAGGAAAAATCAATAAATTCAAAAAGAATCACAGGTAGCAAGCCGCCGTCTGAAGTGGGATTTATGTTTTTGTATATAGATATGTTGTCTGATGCTAGTCTAGAAGTAATACCAACAGGTTTCAGGGACAACCACAACATCCTCCACAGGCTTATTTCCATAAGAATTTGTTTTTGGTTCAAATGTAGCCAGTCATTTGACTGAAAAGCAGTCTGGTGGGTATGCTCTGGAATATACTCAAAAATCACCAAAAAAAATCAGAACTCAAATCTTTGTAAATTCTCTCAATTCCCTACTGCTTGCCATGGGCTGGGGACTGCCACACCATATCATAGAATTAGATCATATTTTTAGCCATGTGATGTATTAGCAAATGTCAGATAACAGAAAATGCAAACGCATTAAAACAATATATGCTTTTCCTTCCCTGCCCCCTGCTTCCTCCTGGTTGGAGGGGGGAAAGGGAAAGAAAGTGGTTGGGCAGCTAAATGGGGTGGGAGCTTGCCCAGTGCAATGCTCTGGGAGAGTGGAGAGCCCAGGAGCAGGTAGAGAGAGAAGAGCTGTGGACAGGACTTGGTTAAGTCTCCTCAGCTCTGATGGTCCCTATCTCCACTGCATGTGGCAGTTCTGACTGGCGCTGCTCCCTCTTCTCTCCTCTTCTTGCCTTTATGAACACTTCCCGACTTTGGGTGGGGAGATTGTATGGGGGGTGGAGATGGCGTACTTGTTCTCTGCTTTGGGTGCCCACACCATCTCCTTCTCTATCTCACTTGGTGCTTGGCCTACAAAACTCTGGGGGTGGATGGAGCAAGGGATAGAGCACTGGCCCTGGAGTCAGGACGACCTGAGTTCAAATTGGCCTTAGATACTTGCTATCTGTGTGACCCTGGGCAAGTCACTTAACCTCATTGTCTCCTCTAAACAAAACTCTGGCAGACAATCCTCTGTAGGCCACCAGAGCTGGAAACCTGGCCTCTTCTGAATGCTCTGAGTAGTCTTTTTCAATAAATCTCTATGCTCTGGGGCCTTCCACCTAATATTGTAAATATTATATTAATAATAATTTTGTAGTAATAGTAATATTGGTTATAAAATAGTAATATTGTAAATATTCCCCACCCCCAGGGGTGGGGAACCTGAGACCTTGAGGCCACATATGGCCTTCTAGGTCCTTGGGTGCAGTTTTTTGACTGAGTCCAAGTTTTGCAGACCAAATCTTTTTATTAAGGGGATTGGTTCTGCGAAGTTTGGATTCAGTCAAAAGGCTGCTCTTGAGGACCTAGAGGGCCACATATGGCCTGGAGGCCACAGTTTTCCTGCCCTTGGAGAGGAGATGAAGGGGATACCTTCACTACATTAAGTCAGTTTGATGTGCATTTGTTTTTTTTGAACCAAAGTCGAATTCTCATCCCCATGAGTAACAGCTAACAATAATTCTTATTTCTGTGATGAACCTTCCCTGTGAGGCAGGTAGTGAAAATGTGATTCTCCCCACTTTACAGATGAAATAACTGAAGCTGAAGGAATCATCTAAGGCTGGCTTGCCCAAGGTCACATAGTAAGTCATGAAGCAGGAATTAAAACCAAAGTCTTTTTCCTGGAAATACACTTCATTTTTCCACAATCAAAAATGAGCCTCTGAACTTGAAAAGATTTGTGGTAACCTCCACTCCCTCCATGATTTAGCTCCCCCTTGAGAACCTAGATCTCTTTATTATCTGTTGACTCCAATAACTTTTAGTTCTGATATTAAATGATTTTATGTTCTGTGCAAGAAAGAAAGAGGTGAAAAGAGCCAAACTCTCTGAAGTCCTTCTGCAGGTTCATCACCCCATACTCTACCCCACTATGTGTGGGTAGACACCTCTCTCTCTCTCTGTGTGTCTCTCTCTGTCTCTGTCTCTGTCTCTCTGTCTCTCTCTTTCTCTCTCTGTCTCTCTCTCCCTCCCTCCCCCCTCTCTCTGTGTCTCTCTTTCTTTCTCTCTCTGTCTCTCTATCTTTCTCTCTCTCTTACACACACACACACACACACACACACACACACACACACACACACACACACCTCTCCACTTCCATGGATTAACTGTCATCTCTATGTATTCGACTCCCAGATCTGCCTATCCAATGCTTATTTCTCTCCTGAGCTCTCCTCAGGGATCTCCACCAGCTAGCTATGCATCTTTACTTTGATGACCCATAGGTACCTCAAATTCAACATGTTTAAAACTCATCTTTTTCAATAAACCAACCACTTCTCAACTTCCAATTTCTGTCAAGGGCACAACCATTTTTCTAATTGCTCAGGTTTCCACCTAGGGAAGATATTTGGCTCTTTTTTCTCACCCCCTACCACTGGCTGACCCTTTGGCCTACTCCACCTATATACTAGTTGCCTAACTCCTTGGGAAGACTTCACATTAAGTCTGATTCAGTTATTAATGAGTCCCTACCTGGGTCCTCTGTATTATGAGAAGGCCCAGCCACACTGCTCACTCCCCACCACAGGCTTCCCCTCTGGGCTGCTTCATTTCCACACTGGCTCTCTGTTCTAGCTCATTCTTCAATGGTCAACATTTTCCCACTCCATCAGACTCTTATCATTTCAGTGATTCTCAATACCTGACTTTCCTTCATGGCTCAGTGTCTACCATATTCTTTGGAAAGTCTG
>NW_027187400.1:13792072-13883803 GCF_028583685.1 Petaurus breviceps papuanus | reverse complement strand
GAGAGAGAGAGAGAGAGAGAGAGAGAGAGAGAGAGAGAGACTCAGACTCTCGACTCTCCTTCCTAGATGGCACAGTGGATACATTGCCAGGCCTGGATTCAGGAAGACTGGAGTTCAAATCTAGCCTCCGATACTTCCTAGCTATGTGATCCTAGGCAAGCTACTTAACCTCTATTTACCTCAGCTTCCTCAATGATAAAATGGGGATAATAATAGCACGTGCCCCCTAGAGTTGTTATGAGGATCAAATGAGATAATATTTGTTAAAAAAAAAGTTATTAGCGCAGTGCTTGGCATAATAGTATCTGCTATATAAATGCTAACAATTATATTACTCTTTCTTTAATGAGTTTAGTGCCTGGCTCACAGTCTTTTTCCTCAACTCCTCTTATATTAGGGGACATCAACATATCCATTGACTCTTCCTTAAACACCCTAACTTCCCACTTCCTCATTTTACTCGTTTCTCATGACTTACTTCTCCACCCCACCTCAGCTACATGCAGAGATTGTCGTAATGTTGATCATACTACCACCCACAAGTCTTTTATTTCCATGTTCATGGACTTTGAAATTCCTTTATCAGATCATAATCTTGTATTATTCCTTCTTCCCTTTGCCTTACATCTCCAACCCTATTTTTTGTCCTTAACATGAGCTCCAGACCCGTCATCCCTCAATTTTTTCCCAGTCTATCACCTCTGTACTGGTTACATACTCCTTCCTTTCTCATCTTGATCCCTTAGTGAACCAGTTCAACTCTACCCTGACCTCTTCTTTTAATTTATATTCTTCTCTTAAGTCCTTTGTCTCCTTATCCTGTTACTGATCTTGTTCTATTTGGGTTACTCTCAGCGCCTTCTTCCTTCCCTCGAATATCCGTGTTCCTGAATGAAAGTGGAGAAAATCTGACTTTATCATTCAACTGAAATTGCTCTCTCCAAAGTTACCTGTTATTTCTTAATTGCCAAATCCAATGGCCATTTCTCAGTCCTCACCCTTCTTGACCTCTAGACCTCTGTAGTCTTTAACATTGTCAATACTACTAATGCCCACTATTTGGGTAGCATCATTCAATTAATTCCCAATCAAATACCATCATCTGCTTTGTTGAAGTGTAGGCAAACTTTGTCTACAACATTCCCCAGATCAACCAGTCTAGTAACCCTGTCAAAATGAGGAAATGAAGCTATTCTTTTATGACCTGTTCTTTTGTTCACAAATCATCTCTTTAATAATATGTTGTAGAATTTTGCTGATAATTAAAGGCATTGTTAAAGACCTATAGTTGATAAACTCCACCCTCTTTCCTTTTTTGAAACTGATATTTGGTCTTCTCCATTCTTATGACTCCTCATCTGTCGTTTTTTATTTTTAATTTTTTTCTTATTCTGAACATGACAAACACCAGCAAAATGGAACATTTCCATATACAAATAATAGAAAGAATATTGTATATGAAACTACAAATATCATTGCATACAATTTTTAAAAAGTATATACTAAATTCAGCAGTTAGTTGAAAAAACCTGTCCTACTTGGTCTGTTTCCTTATAAACCCTCTTCTATTCTCTTCTGTGCAGTTTAAGAATGTTTCATTGATGAATTTTCCCTCCTTTCTCTCTCTCTCTCTCTCTCTCTCTCTCTCTCTCTCTCTCTCTCTCTCTCTCTTTCTCTCTCTCTCCTTCCCCCTCCCTCTTCCTCTCCTTTTCCCTCTCCTTCCCTCCCACAATTTTCTTTTCCCTCCAATTTCAAAAGCAAACAAACCAAAACCTCCCCCTTGCATCAAGTTGGCATAGTCACACTTACTAGAGCCACATATTGGCCATGCTTGAATGTGTATGTTTCATTCTTCACATAGTCTAGTTGCGCCCAATCTGTGGTAGAGCAATCTGAAGCTCATATTGGTCTAATTAGCCACAGTCAGACACACTGAAACTTAACTCTAGAGCAGTGATGTCCTTTTGATCCTCTTTGAGAACGAAGGACAACAACCAACGAAGGACAACAACTATTTTGCACCTCTAGTTTACCAGCTCTTTGTCAAGAAGTGGGAAGCATTACTTACCCTCAATCCTCTGGAAATATGATTGGTCATTGATCAGAGCTCTTAAGTCTTTCAAAGTTGTCTTTACAAGGTTGTAGTCACTGTAAAAATTGTTCTTCTAGTTCTGTTCACTTCAACCTGCATTAGTTCATATAAGTCTTCTCAGGTTTCTCTGAAGCCATCCATTTCTTATGTTGCCACAATATTCCATTACCCAACTGATATATATTCCTTTAGTTTTCAGTTTTTTCCTACAACAAAGAATGTTGCTGTGCATATTTTGGTACATATGGGTTCTTTTACTCTTTCTTGACCTCTTTGGAATAGATATAGTAAGTGTGTTGATTAATTGAAGGATATGCAGTTTAGTGACTTTTGGGGTATAATTCCAAATTGCTTTCCACCATGGCAATATAAATTCCAATTTAGGCATGACCAAGAGAGTATTAGTAGATATGTCCCAGCACATTTTCTCCAACAACTGTAATTTTTCTTTTTTATTGACTTTGTAGATCTGAAGGGTATGAAATAAAATAACAGATTTGTTTAATTTAATTTAAATTCAATTTAATTTATTATATATTATATATTTTATTATTATAAAATTAATTTAATTAAATAAATGAAATGTCAGATTTTTATATCTCTAACTATTAGTGATTCATAGCATTTTTTCACATGGTTACTGCTTCTGTTGAGAACTGCCTTTTGATGTCTGTTGATCATTTATCTACTGGAGAATGACTCTTGTTCTTATCTATTTGAATCAGTTCCTTATATATTTTAATATCAGACCCTTTTCAGAGAAACTTAAAAAAGTTTTTCCAGGTAATTAGTTTTCTTCTGTTTTAGCTATATTGATTTTGTATAAAATCATTTCAATTTTATGTAATCAACATTGTCCATTTTATCTCCTCCTATCCATAGTTGTGAAAGGCATCTCCTTTCATGTTCTTCTAATTTATGATATGACCTTTCACATGTAGGTCATGTTTCTAAACCTAATTTCTTCCAGATTTCTTTCTCATTTTTCTCTTTCCTCATTCTTCACAATCTTTCAACATTCACTGACATTTACTCAGCAATCACATTTACAAGCTCTTTTAGTTCCCTGGGAACTTTAGTTCATCCTGGTTTGGTGGTAAACTCATTTGAGGGTACTTAGATGCTCCTTACTATCTCATCTTGGGTTTCAACTCTCTCTTTTTTTTTAAGCAATCGGGGTTAAGTAACTTGCTCAAGGTTACAGGGCCAGTTATTGGATGTGGTATGGTGCTGAGTATCTGAGCCCGGATTTGATCCAGGTCATCCCGACACTGGAGCTGGTGCTCTCTGTGGTGGTGCTATTTACCAACAGGTTAATGAGATGGTCTTTGAGTCCATCTACCAATAGAGAAAGGGATTTTTTTTGAAGTGGATTCTGCAATTCTGTAGGGGGAAAAATAAAATTGCATACCTACAGTTGAAGAAATTGAAAGAAAGACCCAGTAAAATAAAAATTAAATTAAAAAGAAAATTCAGTATCTAATAATTTTTTCCCAGTATTAAATTCATACACCTAGAAACTGTTTAAAAAGAAGTAAAATGAAGAATTATAGTAGTATTTAAGCTTTCAAGCAGAAAAAATAAGCTCAAATACAAAAATCTGCACAAATCCCGGGATAAGGCTCTCATTGCAACCAGCAGGTGTCACTGTCGAGTGCAGTTTGACTGAAATGAGAGATGGTTCCTCTCAGGACATGCCTTTTTCTTCCTAGTGGATCACTCTGGGGCTTGCCCTTCCCTTTGATCATTGCCTTCTGCATTGCTTCCTTCCTGTTTGATGCTGGAGGTTTTGCCTGACCTCCCACCTGTACAGGAAACTAGGAGCTCAAGGTTTTTGCTTAGGGTTTTTGTTGTTAAGTCCTTTTAAATCATGTCTGACCCTTGGTGACCCCATTTGGGGTTTTCTTGGCAAAGGTACTGGAGAGGTTTGCCATTTCCTTCTACAGCTCATTTTACAGATGAAGAAACTGAGGCAAACAGGGTTAAGTGACTTACCAGGGTCACACAACTACTAAACATGTGAGAACATATTTGAACTCAGGAAGATGAGTCTTCCTGACTCCAGGCCTGGTGCTCTGTGCACTATGGCACTACCTAGCTGCTAAAGGCAGGGACCCAGAATAGATGCTTTTTATTACCTTCTGCATCTCAGGCTGGATCCAGATTGCCCATGGGGCAATGAGTCTATGGACACTCAGGGTACAACCATTTTTTAGCCTAGGGATTATGACCCTTAGCTCCACAGGGATCCATTTCTTTGGGCTTTTCAGTTCATGAATTCAGGTTTTAAATAATCCTGACCACAGTGTCTTCTCCCATCCATGCAGCTTGTCCAGCCCTCAGAGAATTTCCTAACATTTGTCCAGAGAAGTAGATCTTTGACCATGTAAATTGTGCATCTTCAGTCTAGCCCCTCGTGCCCTTCTCCATTTGTACTTGCTGTGTGCAATTGAAGACATTTGTGACTCAAAAAATTAAGATTGATCCTTTTTTTTTTTTTTCAGGATGGATAGATGTCCTTTATGGAGAGTGGCAAACCAAAACAAATAAAATCAAAGCATCAAACATTTAAAAACTGGGTGTGAGAAATAGAAACAACCAATTTAGTTCTTAGCCCCAACACAGAAGGGTGATCTCAAGGAAGCCAAATCTCTTCCTACCCACCACCCCCAATCATGAAATAATAATTCACATCCAAATCCCTATCCTCCCACTCCTCTAGTTCTGCCTCCACCCCTACCCCCCAAGTGGCAAAACCATCATAGATCTTTCCCACAAAGTATTCAGCCAGGGCCACATGGCACAAAGGCTTCTTGGGAACTCATTGTTCGTCGCCATGAGGCCCCCAAACACCTCTGGACTCCTGTGGTAGTTTCTCCTCTGTGATTAGTAGTAAATTAGGTTTCTGTACAAGCAGGAAGAAATAAGGGGAAAGGAAGGTGGGAACAAGGGGAAAATCTCCAGAAATTGTCCTCACGGGACCCCAAACTGCACGACCCACTCCTTTTTTGTGTCGACCCGGCTCTGAGAAAGTGCACTATAGGCATGAGCAGCTATTCTGGAGACCTGCTGCAAATCTGCCACGGGGACAGGGTCGCTGGCAAGCACTGGGTGGGGCTGGCTGGTAAGTGATGGCAGTGGTGGCAGCTTCTTCCAGTGAGTCAAACTACTGCTCAGGACAGCCAGGCGAGTACTGTATTGTCTCGCTCGATCCATGTACTCATGCTGCTCCATGCCCTGGGAATCTGCTGCCGATACATCAATGATGTTGCTGGTTGTCTTGGCAAGAGTAGAAGACAGCAGGGCCTGCTCATCCGTATGGGCTGCTGGCAGGCTGTGGTGATTGGGTTCTGCTCCATCTAGGGTCTTGGTTGGGGGACTGCTGGGGTCCAGAAGTAGCTTCCGCTCCTCTCTATCCTGATCCAAGTCCTCGTTGTCACTGCTATAGCAGCACCCCATGGCCAGGGCTGGCTCCTGGAGCTCAGATCTAGAGGATCGGAGTCCAACAGGAGCTCTTTCTCGTCACATGACCCGCGACTGCGGCCTGCAGGCTCCCACCGGCCGCACTATTGCCACCGCAGCAGGCAGAATCGGCAGGCAAACTGATTGATTCTGTTTTTAATCTAGAAATAATTGGTTTTAGAGTACTATTGAAGACAAATTCCCAGCTGAAATGGCAGACATAGAGTGTGGAAACAAGCTCTGGTTTCTGACAAAGGTGGAAGAAGGAAAGAGAAGAGAGTTTGTTCACCACCAGCTACTGGAAGAAAGTTTGCAGATGCTGTGGCCCCCTCTGTTCATTACTGTCCTGACACGGCCAGGGCATGAATGAGCTCCCTGTGCAGGTGAAGCCTGGGCACACTCAGCACCAGTCTTTTCTGCTTTTGCCATCTTCTCTTGTCTGTTGTGATAGCAGTTCTAAAACTCCTGCTGTGGAGGTGCAGGGTGTGTTCAGGGAAGTCTAGTACCTCGGGTGTGATGGCTGCCCAGCCTTTTTCAGGGCTGCTTTCCACCTTTGCTGTCCACCTGTTCCACCTAACTCTTATCTGCAGCTCCAAGAAGCTGTAGCATGTACAGTGGCCCCACCCTGTAACTATTTTGGGAGATGGGCTAAACCAGGCTGAGGGTAACTGAGGGGTCTGAAACCCCTTGGTGAGTTAGGGGGGTGTCTACCTCAAGTGTGTGGAGACTTCCCCTGGTGGAATGAGCAGATGACAGCAATGTGTTCCAACGGCCATGAAGGCAGCTGAAATAGGTGCTGTGTGGCACTTAGAGCTTGGTTAGACATAGAAGATGCCAAAGTCATCCACTACATTTTGAGCCATCACCAGTCATCTTAATTCTATCCTGCCACTAGATTGTGTCACTCTGGAGGGTAGAGTGAGGCCGACTTTGTGCAACTCTGCCTCACTTAAATCCAATCTATGCAGGAATCAAGCCATTTTATCATTTTACTTCTCTCAAAGTCCTGTGGGGACAGGCAAGTAATGAAGCAGCAGATGTAGATACACTGGGAGCCATAGTCACAACATGGCTTACAGGTGACCCAGGCCTTAGGGTTGTTTTCTCATTGGAAGTAGCAGTAAAATTTGGTAGCTTTCTGGGTGTCTGAGCAGCCCTTTAAAGATCACACTTCTCACCTGCTAGTATGAGGAAGGAGCTAGAAAAAGTGCCCTAAAATTTTCTGCTTACCCAACCGTGGCCCAATTACTTCAGCAGGCAGGGATCCCAGCCTGTGATCAAAAAACAAAGAAGTATATGAAAACTTCTGTAAAGATGATTCCACTCACCATCAGTACATGGAAAACGTGCATACTTACATACAACACAAAAACCAGTAGACCTAAAAGAAGAATAGCTCTTGTTGTGCATAGCTTTTGTTGTGAGAGAACTCAGCAGGTATCGCATTCCAAATAGCAATCTTGAGTGAAACAAGGCTGGCAAGTGAAGGCCAGCTTCCTGAAGTTGGAACTGGATACATGTGTTTCTGGAGTGGCCACAGCGAAGAGGAATGCTAGGAAGCTGGTGTAGGTATTGCAATAAAAATTAATCTAGTCAACCAGCTGGTATGCCTGCAAAAGGAGTGAACGACAGACTCTTGACAATGCGATTGCCACTTGCAGGAAAATACATGCCACTACCATCAATGTGTCTGCTCCCTGATGAGATCAAAGAAAAATTTCATGAGGACCTAGAGCCCCTTATCATCAATGTGCCAAATGAAGACAAGCTTATAATTCTGGGTGACTTTCATGCTAGAGTTGGCTCAGACTACCAGACTTGGCAGGGAGTCCTAGGGAGGAATGGAGTTGGAAACAGCAGGAAAGTGGTCACTTACCACTGAAGACTTGTGCTTCTCATGACCTTTTCATCACCAACACCGTCTTCCATGTATCTAAATGCAATAAAACTGCGTGAATGCACTCTTGCAGCAAACATTGACATTTAATAGACTATGTGATTTTAAGGAGAAGAGACAGGATGTGAGAGTAATGAAGTCAGTGTTGGCACAGAGTGATGGACTGACCATAGACTTATCCTCTCCAAGCTAAATATTCACATTCAGCAAAAGCAGTGGCCCCAAGGCAAAAAGACCACCAGAAGAATTAATATCAATAGATTAGAAAGCTTCTCTGAGCGGGAACATTTTGTTGCTAACTTGGAGGGAAAGTCAAGCCAATGCACATTTGGCAACAGTGGAGCAGTAAAGGAGTGGGCAACTTTCAGAGATTTGGTGTCCATAACTGCTTTTGCTCCTCTGAGTCAGAACCCTCACAAACATCACGATAGGTTTGATGGAGATGATGGGGAAATGCGGAAACTGCTAAATGAAAAACAAGAACTCCACAGGGTTTATCAGCAGGATAGTTCATCCATTTCTAAGACAGCAGCATTTAATTCCATAAAAATAAAGTACATGCAAAGCTTAGAGAGATGCAGGCTTCCTGGCTCAGTAAAAGGCAGATGAAATTCAGTCTCATGCTGATAGTAACAATCCAAAGCACTTTTATGATGCCCTGAAGGTTATTTATGGGCCAAAGACCTAAGGTGCTTATGGCTACTCAGTGCTGATGGAGCCACATTGATTAGGACATGATCCTAGAGAGGTGGCCTGAACACTTCCATAGTGTTCTCAACAGATCATCATCAGTCAATGCTGAAGATATTGATCAGTTACATCAGGTTGAAGTCAATCCATCCATAGCTGAAGCTCCAAGTGAAGAAGAAGTTTTGAATTCCATTAGTCTCCTTTTGTGTGGCAAAGAACCTGGTAGTGATTCTAGTCCAGCTAAGATTTACAAGGTGGGGAGTCCATTGCTCATACAAAAGCTGACTGAAATTTTTTGTGTTATATGGCAAGAGAAGGTTTTCCTCCAGGAACTCAAAGATGCCTCCATTGTTCATCTCTATAAAGGTAAAGGAAATAGATTGTCCTGTGACAATCACAGGGGGTCTCTCAGTCACTGTTGGCAAGATTCTTGCCAGAGTCCTCCTTAATAGGCTGATCCTTCACCTGGAAGATGGTTGTCTACCTTAGCGCCAGTGGGGTTTCAGAAAGGGCCAAGAAACTGTTGATATGGTATCATATCGATTCTAGGAGAAATGCCAAGAAAAGAACAGAGGTCTGTACATAATGTTTGTGGATCTGACCAAGGCCCATCAGTTGGTAGGGCTTATGCAAAATTATTTAAAAATTTGGTTGCCTGAAGTAGGTCGTCAGCATTGTACATCAGTTTCATGATGGCATGCTTGCCTGGGTTCTGGATAATAGACAATGCTCTTGTGCTTTCCCAGTCACCAATGGAGTAAAGCGGGGCTGTGTACTTGCTCCAATTCTCTTAAGACTGATATTGTCACCTATGTTGTTAAATGTCTTTAATGAGGATGAACATGCCAGCAAGGTCAGCTACCACACTGATGGTAAATTCTTCAGCTTGAAAAGGCCAAGATCAAAGTGGAGGGAATGTTGGTGCATGGCTTTTTATTTGCAGATAATTGTGTACTCAGTGCAGCCTCTGAAGCTGAGATGCAGCAAAGTATGGATCAGTTCTCTGCTGCATGTGCTAATTTTGGCCTAAGAATTTACACCAAGAAAACACAATTGCTCCATCAGCCATCGCCACACCATCAATACATTGAACCATCAATTATAGGAAATGGAGAAGTTTTGAATGCTTTGGATAAGACCACTTACCTTGGCAGTATACTTTCTAGGTGTGTACACACTGATAATGCGGTAGATACGTGCATTGCTGAAGCTAGGTCAGTGTTTGGGAGGCTCTGATGGAAAGTGTGGGAGACAAGTATTAGACTGACTGCCAAACTGTAGGTCTGCAGAGCTGTTGTGCTGATTTCATTGTTGTATTGTCTGAACAGTATACCAGCCATGCCAAGAAACTAAATTTCCCATTGGAATTGTCTTAGAAAGTTTCTGAAGATCACCTAGCAGGATAAGATACCAGATGCCGAGGTCCTGCCTTGATTTAAAGTGCCAAGCATCCAACCTCTACTGCAGAGAGCAAAACTATGAGCACACCCTGTTGTTTGAATGCCAAACATAACACTTTCCAAAAAGACTATTTTATGGAGAGCTCACACAGGCAACTGCTCACGTGGTGGTCAGAAGAAGTAATAGAAGGACAGTCTCAAGGTTTCTTAAGAACTTTGAAATTGATTGTGTGATGTGGCAGACACTGGCATAGGACCACTCAGCATGGCATGCTCCATAAGCAAAGCAGAATTTAAGTGGCTCAAAAGAAATGTGAGATGCACAAATTTTGCGAATCCACCCCAAATGTTTACTGGACTATTTGTGCCTGGCCTGTGGTAGAGCATTTTGAGCTTGTATTGGTCTGAGCAGTTAGACACACTGTCAACCGACTCTAACATAATGATGTCATTTTGGTCCCCTTTGAGAACAAAGGACAAATTAAAGCCCAAGAAAGGACAAAGAGAACAAATTAAAGAGAAGAGGACCATTAACAGTGTCAAAGGTAGCAGAAAGGTCAAGAAGGATGAGGAATGAGAAAAGGCCAATGGATTTGACAACTAAGAGATCACTGACAATTTTGGAAAGTGGTTTTGATTAAATCATAAGGTCAGAAGCTGGATTGTAGAGAGTCCAGAAGACAGTGAGAGGAAAGGAAGTAGAGGCATCCCCTGTGGCCTCTTCAAAGAGTTTAACCACAAAAGAAAGGAGAGTATGATATCATAGTTACTGGGGATAGATGGATGAAATGAGGGTTTTTTGAAGTTGGGGAGACATGGCCCTCTCTCCTTAATTAACCTAGTGTTTATATAAAACACATACCTGCCATCGCTGGTCTAGGCTTGAAGCCATTGCTACCTGGTAGGGCCCGCCAAACCTTGTCCTCCATTGGCATGGCCATCAGACACCCAGAATCTCCTCTGCACCACACTGAGGAATCAGAGGGACATTTTAGTGGATGATGTCCTGGATTTTCTTGGATAGTCTCAATTTAATGAACAGAGAGAGCATACTTTAAAAAAGTTTTCATGAGGAATAGCCTTCATTGGCCTTAGTTTGGTATTCAGAAAGTATTTAACGAGAGAACCTGCCCTTTCCTCCAACCTATGTACATGGTCCACCCTTCTTGTCTCTATCATCTCATGTCTGTGAAGCTTCATTAAGAAGAGAAATGGAATTTTTAAACCAAATGTATAACCTGTCACAAAATTTGATTGTTGTTCATCCTTCATTTTTGAAAAGGGCATCATGGGGGTGATGTCTTGACTTGCCTGCAAATTGGATTTAAGTGAGGCATAACTGCACAACGTCGCCAGCCTCACTCTCTCTTCCAGAGACGTTAGAGTCCAGTGACAGGACAAAAATCAAGAGGACTGGTGACGACCTGGGATGCAGTGGATGACCTTGTTGTCTTTGATTTTGATCAAACTTTAAACACTCCACAGCACCTGCTTCAGCTTCCTTCATGGCTGTTGGAACAAATTGTTTTCATCCATTTTGCCATGAGATGGCTTCACATGTAAACATCCCCCTTACTCCCTGAGGGGCTTGAGACCTGCCAGTTACCCTGAACCTGGTTTAGCCCATCTGCCTAGATGGTTTTATTGGGCTATGGCCACTGCACATACTATAGCTCCTTGGAGTCACAGGTGAGAGCTGGGTGAAAGGTGGATACCAAAGGTGGGTGAGCAATCTGCTCAGCAGCCCTCACCCCAGAGGTGCCAGTCCTCCCTTAACACTCCATACACCACTTTAGTAAATACCTGTTTCTAAAAACTAATGAAATCTGCCTGGCTAGTTCATATTAACTGATACTTGGGAGCCCCACTGGCACGGGTTTGTGAGTTGTAGAAACGACTTTCACAACACCTCAGAGTTACATTTAGAACTCCCAAAGGAGGAAGAGCCAGTCACTCCCTAGCTTCCCCTGCCTGGTCATGCTAGGAGTGGGAGCTGGAAGGTTCAGCAAGATTCTATAATTTTTCTCATGATCAAAAGCTAGTTAGTGCCAGGGGTAGGATTTGGACTGAAGTTTTCTGGACTATAAGAGCATCACACTACATTTCATGGCTTGCCTCTCTCTTTTGTACCAGAGGTCCATTACACTGGGTGTCTGCTCTCCCCTCACCATCATCCTACCCCTTCTAATTCCTCCTTTACCTGATGCCAGAGCGATTTTCCTCATTCCTTGTTTTGATCATGTTGCTCTTCTATTAAAAACCTCCATGTTTTCTTAGTTCAGATGTTTAACTTAGGCATTCAAGACCCTTCACAACCCATCACCATCTCACTTTGCCAGTCTTATCTCATGTGAATTCCTTCTATGCTCCAGCCAAACTGGACAACTCACTATGCCCTGAAACGTGCCCTGTATTTTCTCATCTCCACTTCTTTACTCATGGAATTCTCTATACCTAGGATGTCCTGCCTTCTCTTTGTCTGTTGGATCCCTCTCTGGAATGGGTAGAATGTCCATCCTTTGAAACCGAACTCAAATGCTGCCTGAAAAGGTGATTAATAGAAACATGTTTGGTATGTGCCTGTTGGCATCAGGTTAATACCAGATTATGAGAGGCATGTGTAGGAAAAAGCACTGGATTTAGAGTCAGAAAAACTGAGTTTGAATCTCATCTTTGCTACTTTACTGTTACTACTGCTACTGCTATTACTGCTACTATTACACCCCCACTGTCACTACCTCCTTCCCTTCTTATTCTCCTTCTATTACTGCTGTTACTATCACTACTGCTATTACTACTACTACCACCCACTATCTTGTGTTCTTCCTCCTCTTTCTCCTACTGCAACTACTACCATTACTACTACTACTACTACCACCACCACTACTACCACTACTACTACTACTACTACTTCCACCACCACTACCCACTACCTCTTTTTCTCCTCCTCCTTCTCCTACTGCTACTACTACCATTACTACTACTACTACTGCTACCACTACTACTACTACTGCTACTGCTATTATAATTACCAGTCTTCATTTGATCCTTATCACAAATCTGGGAGGGATAATGTTATCATTATGCCTATTTCTCAGATGAGGAAATTTAGGTAAACAGAGATTAAGTGAATTGGCTAGGGTCACAAACCTAGTAAGTGTGTGAGGCCAGATTTGAACAGAGGTCCTCCTAACCCCAGGGCCTGTGCTCTATTCACTGGGCCACCCAGCTGCCCTGCCACTGTTCTTTTTCAGAAGTGTTTGCTTCTGACTACCCCCTCTCCCAATATTCCCTCCCTTTTATTATCCCACCGTTGTCTCCTTCCCCCCTTACTTTCCTATAGGGTAAGATACTCAACTGAGTATCTTAAATGTTCAATGTTAAATCTCAAATGTTATTTCCTCCTTAAGCCAAATCCAATGAGAGTAAGGTTCACTCATACCCTCTCACTTCCCCCTCCTTTCCCTCCATGAGGGGCAAGGATTCTTTTTCTTTTTGTATCCAAGGTGCCTAGCACAGTGATTGGCACAGAGGGGGGCACTTAATAAATGTTTATGGAACTGAATCAAGTATGCAAAGGAAAGGAAGGGATTGAAATGGACTTGGGTATGGAGAGTCCCCAACTGCTCCTTTAGATTCTGTAAGATCCTGTCATAGTGGATTGAGCACTGGAGCCGGAGTCCAGGAAGACTTGTATTCACATCTTGGCTTTGACGCCTGCCAATCATTGGACCTCCCCAAGCCGCTGACAGGTTTCCCAGCTCTAGGTTCCACATAGGACTGATGGTGTACTTTTCCTCAGCAGTGGTATCACTGCATTTGGAATGCATTACACAAATATTTGGCTGAAAAGACTTGAACTTCTAAAACATGTGATCCTAGCTGACACTAATGTGGTGTTCTCCCTTGTCGATTAGAGACATGTGGAGCCTCAGGTGCTCATGAAAGCAGGAATCCTGGAGAAGCTCATAGGGAAGGTGAGTCAGCCCAGCTGGAAACAGGGAAGGGGCTTGGGGGAGGGTCTCTGGCATGTTTCCCCCCCCCCCGCCCCCCACTCAGCAATTGTGTTATTAGATTCAGTGATTTGTCAACCTCATTCAACACCTCCCTGTGAGGAAGGCAGAAGTAGCTCTGAGATAGAAACTTCTTCTCTAGGCAGACTTATACTAGATGGCTTCTAGCCAAACCCACTTTCAGCTCTGAGATTCCGTGTCTCTGAGCCTTTCAGAGGAATAGTGACCAGTGGGAGGGGTTGGGTCTGCAGGCAGGAGAGGGCAGAACCACATTTCTTTCCCCTGTGTTCCTTTCCTCCCTCTTGTTCCCATCCTATATGACCCATACAGAGCAAATTTCCTTCATGCCAACAAAGTTCTGATGAAAAAACAAAATAAAACCCCAAACCCAACATTTTATTAATAGTTTTTTCATATCATTATCACTTCCCAATAACTACCCCCCTCCTCATAACAAAGAAGAAGAATAAACCCAACCAAAGCAAAGCAAAGGTCCCAACGGCATCAGACTCCAGGTGTGGCTTCCACGTCCCTCCTTTTCCACCTCTCTCCTGAGAGAAGGGACATGGATTTCATCATCAGCCCTCTGGAACTGGGCTTGGTAACTACATTAGAATGCTTGGCCCAGAGCAAGCAGTTAGCTAAGGTTTGTTTAGTAATTGGAATCCTGATGTCAAAGTAATGTTCAGAAAAGGAAATGTGAAAAGCTGTGGACTGTGGGGTGATGGATTTGGAATTGGAGTTTTGAGACTCCTTCTTGTCAATTCTTTCTGAGGAAGAGGAAAAGAAGCTCTTAGCATTTAGGTGTTTTCCCTGTACATTTGAAATTAGGGTAATTGCGATACTTCGCCTTGTAACTCTTCAGATTTTTCTTCATACAGTAGGCAACTGTTCGATCACAGGCACAGATTTGCTTCTGACAGTAGTTCCCAGACCCTATAAGTGCAGAGAAAAGAATGAGCCAGGAGGGCTGGTAATTTTCCCTTCTATTGACACACCTTAGCCTGCCCCACCAAGCTGAGTTCCTTTATGGAGACACAGTCCTTTCCCCAGGGGAAGCCCTTTGTCTGAGGGGAGAGTGCAGCCTTCGTTTTCAGGGAGTTTGGAGCAGTGCCCTTCCAGACACCATTTTAGGGTTCTGCACATCTGGAATGCTCAGTGGTGCCTGACTGTAATGTGTTATCTTACCGCAGATGATGGATCCTCCCTTGTATTTGTAATTGTAGGTCTGCGTTTTGGGCCTGCAGCCTTTCTTCATCAGCTTTAAATAGCAGCAGTCATGGGCCAAACAGCACCTAAAGAAAGGAGTCCTATTGAGTACTGTCACCTCTCCTGTTGGGGAGTAGGCCATCAGCAAACTGGGCACTCAGAGTGTGCCCTACCCATTAACTTTCACCTCCTGTTAGTAATGCTTCTCAAGATTCCTAAGGAAGCTAAGGTAGACACCCTGGCAGGGCTGGGGAGCAGCAACTTACCTGTCAGTAGCATCCTTGGGGGTTCCTTTGCCTTTCCAGTCACAGTGGCAACCATAGAAGCCATAGCTAATCAATGCATTCTTTCCTGTTAACTTCCCAATTATGTTTTGTAATTGAAACAAGTGCCCTTGCACCTCAGATAAGCCTGCAAGAGTGACCAGTGGTCCCCAGTCAGATGTGATCAGCCTTCTGTCTCCTTTATCTACTACTGCTTTAGCCTGACCTTCCCCACCCTTCATCTGAGTAGAGAATCTTGTTCTCTCTATTTTCCTCTCAGCCAGACCCTCTAAGTAGAGAAGTGAAGAATTAATTGGAATTTGCCAGGTTGAAGGAATAGGGAGAGGTAGGGAGCCCAAGAGTTTCTGGGTGAGGCGTTTTTTTTACCACCCGAGAGTTGTCCCTCCTGAGGCTGATTCCTGGGAAGAGGTCAGCCATGGGGTCACTTCTTACCATAGGCCATAAGTGCAGCTAGAAGAAAGATGGTCTTCATTTTGAAGCCTCTGTAGGAGAAAATATAAACCTGATGTCTATGCCCTCAGGTCCCCACATTCCTGCTTTACCCCTGGGAGTGCCACTCCAACCTGTAATCTGGGAGGGAGAATAGGTCCTTTTTCTGATTGGAAGGGATCACAGGAGCCATCTGCCTTATCAAGAAATCCCCGTATGAAATTTATATTGGCTCAGAAACATATTACCCAGGCACTGCATCCCTCCACCCACAGCCCCCGACACTACATTGATTACACAAATGCATGATTCATATCTTCTAGGCATGCATATATTGCAATTCAGGTACAGAAGCAAACACTCAGTTCACACACTCATTACAATACTCAGAGTCACAGAAATAAAGAGACAAATCAATACATACAGAATGCTACAGAGAAATACAGAGAAATGTACTCAGACCCTCTAAACAAGGAATTCTTAACTTTTTTATGTCCTGGACCCCTTTGGCTGTCTGGTGATGCTTGTGGACCCATTCTCAGAATCATGTTTTTTAAAGCATAACATAAAATATATAGGGTTATAAAGGAAACCACTGAACCATATTGAAAGATAGTTATCAAAATGTTTCAAAGCTACAAGTTCACAGACACCAGATCCAGAACCTCTCTGTGCTCCAAACATACCTAATAATATAGAATCACACAAACGCAGATACATACTCTCTGATTTTGATAAATGTCTTCTGGTCTTTGGGGCTCCAGATGCCTTCAGCTGTTTCTTGGTTCAATCTGTCCACTGCAGGGCTCTTGAACATAATTGGTCCTCAAGGCAGAGAAGGTCTATATATAGATCCAGGAGGACTCCTGGCTATGAGTTTCCACCCCCAGGGGTTGGAATTCCCAGAAACCTGCCCAACACCAAGAGTCCACTTTATAGGAAGAAAGGGTGGAGCCAGGGTCTGCTCTGGGAGTCCACAAGGAGATCTTCCAGGTCTCCCAGGAGTCATTCTCCCAGAGGGGAAGGCTGATGGCATTATAGTGATAGGCCGAGTGCTCACACTCAGTTGGGTTCAATTCAGGGACTTTGTGTCCCAAGGATGGTTGATGGACACACCTTCCAATTTGGGATACTTCATCCTGCCTCAGAATTTGGACTGTGGCCTCTGACAACTCTGTAAACATTTGCTGGACTGCTTACTTGTTGGAAAGCCCCAGTCAGTCATCCAGCACTCCAGCCAAGTTTCCACCCTGTACAGAATCCTCTATGAGGTGCTTTGGTTATGGTCGGGTGGGAACAGAGAGAGCAATAGAGAAAGAGGCAGAAGAGTAAGGCAAAAAATAGAGGTTAGAAAAAGAATGAGATGAAGATCCTGCACATTTGAATTAACGGAGTCACTAGACTTTATCAAGTAGGGAAGTAACATGGTTAGACCTGTGCTTTAGGAACACCACTTTGGGGATTCACAGAGGACAGATTAGACAAGGGAGAGATAAGGCAGGGAGACTGATTAAGAGGTTATTTCAATAGTCCAGTGGAGAGATGAAGGTCTCAATTAGGGTTGTGGCTATGAGAATGGAGAGGAGATGGGAGGAAAAAATGTTGTAGAGATAGAATGATTTAGTAACGGGATATGTGGTGTTAGGGAGAATGAGGAACTAAGATAATGCTAATGGTAAGAGCCTGGGGACTAGAAAGATATATACATGCTCAGGGGAATTTGGAAAGTTCAGAGGGGTGGAGGGAGTTAGATTTGTTTTCAACATGTTGAGATGGCTTTGGGACATCCACTTAGAAGTAGGTAGGTCTTGGGGAGAGAGAGAGAGAGAGAGAGAGAGACAGAGAGAGACAGAGAGAGAGAGACAGAGAGAGAGACAGAGACAGAGAGAGACAGAGACAGAGAGAGAGACAGACAGAGAGACAGAGACAGAGAGAGACACAGAGAGAGAGACAGAGAGAGAGAGAGACAGAGAGAGACAGAGACAGAGAGAGAGAGAGAGACAGAGAGAGAGAGAGACAGAGAAGAGGGGAGTGGAGGGGAGAGGAGAGGAGAGAAGAGAGGTGTGATAAGGGTGTATACAGAAGGTCCTCCTGGTTATATATGTGCAATCATGCCAAACATTTCCATGTTACTCATGTTGTGAAAAAAGACACAAATCAAAACACACACACACACACACAAAGTGAACAATAGTATGCTTTGATCCGTCTTTGATCCATACGTTGCTCAGATTCCATCAGTTCTTTCTCTGGAGGTGAATAGCTTTTTTTGTCATGAGTCCTTTGGAATTATCTTGAAACATGGTATTTATGAGAAAAACTAAATCATTCAGAGTTGTTCATTGTACAGTATTACTGTAACTGTGTACAATGGTCTCCTAATTCTGATCACTTCCCTCTGTATCTGTTCATGAAAATCTCTCCAGGTTTTTCAGAGAGCATCCTGCTCATCATTTCTTATAGCACAATAGAATTCCATTGCAATCAAAATTCACAACTTCTTCAGCCATTTCCTAACCAATGGATATGCATCATTTATTAGAGTACAATAATATTCCAGTACATTCACTTATACAGTTCGTTTAGATGTTCCCCAGCTGATGGGTATCTACTTCTATTTCTTTGCTGTCACAAAAAGTGCTGCCATAAACATTTTGGTATAAATGGGAATTTTCTTCTTATTCATGGCTTCTTGGTACATAAATAAGCCCAGTAGTGGAGTTTTTGGTTCAAAAGGCATGGGCATTTTAGTCACTTTATTTGCATTATTCCAGATTGTTTTACAAAATGTTTATACCATTTAACAGCTCCACAAATGATATGTTAGTTTAGCTGTCATTCTACTGCCCCTCCAACATTGACTATTGCATTTTTTTGTCAGTTTTGTTAATTTCCAGAGTGTGAAGTGAAACCTCAGGGCTGTTCTGATTTGCTTTTTCTTATTATTAGTGATTTATAAAATTCTTTAATGTGGTTGTTAATGTTCTGCTATTCATTCTTTGAGAAGTGTTTGTTCAAATTATCGACTAACTTATCTATTTGGGAATGACTATTATTCATATATATATGAATGTGCATATATATTATATCTTGGACACCAAACTCTTATTTGACAATTTTTTTCACCTTTTGACTACTTCCTTTCTTATCCTAGATGTATTAATTTTGTGTGTGTGGAATCTTTTTATTTTCATATAATCAAAGTTATATGTTTTGTCTCTTGTAATTGCCTCTATCTCTTGTTTGGTCAAGAATATATCTGCCTCATAAGCCAAAGCTGTAGTAAAGTAGACCTTAGGGACCTTCCTCAGAATTGGTTCTGAGCTTATACAGAAAGATTTAAGAGATGGGCTCAAACTTGTTTCAAAGTTGTTCTGAGTAGCGAGGAACATGCTCCATCAATTGTCTTCATTGATGAAATTGATATTCATTGGGACCAAAAGGTATGATTCAAATTCAGGGGGAGAAAGAGAAATTCAATGACCAATGTTGGGATTGTTGAACCAGTTGGATGGGTTTGACTCTAGGAGAGATGTGAAAGTGATTATGGGCCCAAACTGAATAGACACTTTGGATCAAACACTAATCAGGCTAGGATGTATTAACCAGAAGACTGAGTTCTTTCTGCCAGATGAAAAGACCAAGAAGTGCATCTTTCAAATTCCTACAAGCAGAATGACTTTGGCAGATGATGTAACTTTAAATGATTTGATCATGGCTAACGATGACTTGTCTGGAGCAGATATCAAGGCAATTTGTACAGAAACTGGTTTCATGGCCCTGAGAATGTAGAATGAAAGTAATAAATGAAGACTTCACAAAATCCAAAGAAAATGTACTTTATAAGAAACAAGAAGTCACGTCAGAGGGACTCTGTCTCTAAATGAACTGTGCTGCCTTCATGAGAGTTGTTGGGACTTTTCAGACCCTCTGAACTAATAACACTGGGGGGACTAAAGGGGAACAATGCTCCAGTAGGCCTTTATGAGCAAGGTTTTTAGAATATATATTACTCAGATATGATATATGGAGTACCCATCAAACTGTGCCAGTCTTTTCTTCACTGTATTCCACAATAAAATATTCTCTTTCAGAAGACACACAAAAAAAACAATACATCTACCCATAGCTGTGGGAGGTCTGCTTCTTTTCTGATTTTTAAATAGTCTGATATTTAACATTAAGGGCATGTATACATTTGGAATGTATTATGGAATGTGATGTAAGGTGTTGGTCTAAGCCTAATTTCTGCCATATTGCTTTCTAATTTTCCAAGCAGTTTTTATCAAATAAATTTTAATTGGCAATCTATGTTTTCTACTTTATCAAACAGTGGGTTATTGAGTTCATTTATTTTTTCTGATTCTCCCTTTGTCTAATCTGTTCCATTGAACTTTTTATTTCTTAACCAATAACAGATGGTTTTGATGATTGCTGTTTTATAATATGACTTGAGCTCCAGAAATGCTATTTACCTTTCATGCCTATTTATTTTCAACATATCCCTTGATATTCACGATCTTTTTTTTTTCCAATTGAATTTTGTTATATTTTCACCAAGTTCTATGAAATATTCTCTGAGTAATTTGATTGGCACTTCATTAAAGTTATAAAATTAACTTTAGTAGTATTATCATTTTTACTATATTGGCAGGGAAGCTTGGGGGTACAGTGGATAGAGTGCTGGTCCTGGAGTCAGGAAGACTTCTCTTCCTGAGTTTAAATCTGGTCAAAGATACTTACTGACTGTGTGACTCTGGGCAAGTCACTTAATCCTGTTTGCTTTAATTTGTTACCTCATCTGTAAAATGAGCTGGAGAAGGAAAGAGCAAACCACTCCAGTATCTTTGCTAAGAAAACCGCAAACAGGGTTGTGAAGATTTGGATACACCTGAAACAACTCAACAACAAGAAGCATTTTTAGGACTATATCAAATAGCAAATCACTCCAGTATCCATGCCAAGACTATCCAAATTGGGTCATGGAGAGTTGGACGTGGCTGAAAAACGAGTGAACAATAATAATTTGTTTTTTGACCCACTCATTATTTAAGATTTCATTGTTAAGTTTCCATTTGGGTCTGCATTTTTTGTTTATGGCCTCTGAACCAATTTCTATTCTTATTGAATTCTAGTCTTTAAAGAACATATTGACAGTTTCTGCTTTTATACATATATTTGCAGCATTTCTGTGCCCTGGTATGTGGCCAATTTTTGTAAAAGTTCCATGTGGTATAGAGTAATATGTATTTTTCTTTCTTTTTTTTTTGCTGTTCAATTTAGGAGATACCATAAGTCTTTCTAAGTCTGGTTTCTCCAGAAATTTCAATCCAGTTCCATAGTTTCCCTTAAAAAAAGACTTTCTGTTAGACTTATCTAAACTAGCACTCATACAGAACTTTAAGGTTTGTAAAGTGCTTTACATATGTGAGCTTAATTGATCCTCACAACTTTGGAAGGTTGGTGCTATTATCATTCCTCTTTTACAGAGGAGAAAACTGAGGCACAGAGAGGTTAAGTGACCTGCACATAGCTAGTATCTGATGTAGGATTTGAACTCAGGTCTTTTTGACTCCCAAGTCCATTGCTCTACTACTGTTTGCAAAGCTACTTTGAGCCACACCCATCTATTGGCTTGTATTTTGGAATCCCTGAGGATGGATAACCTGCAGATATTCATAGTCAGTATATCTCTTCATCTAGATAGAAACTAAAAGAAGCTTATAACTTAGAATGCCAGTAGAAACTATTAGCATGATGTCTGAATTCTTTGTCAAGACATCCAACAAAGGAATAGATTCACTTGGTGTTCATAGGAAACCCAAGTTTGCAGATTGATGGAAAAGTGCTTGATGCTTACCATGTTTCCCCGATAATAAGACCTATCCCGAAAATAAGCCCTCCCCTTACTGTGTAAGATTCCTCTAAAATAAGCCCTTCCCCGAAAATAAGCCCTATTGGGATGCTACTGTAGTGAAGGTGATCCCCTGCTACACCCTACATTACGGTACCCTCTGTATGCACCGTCCCCCCCCCCCCCCCCCCCCCCGGTGAAACGCACGCTGCGCTCTGAGCTGCATCCAATCAGAGCTGCAGCAGTGAGTGCGTCATCCTGTTCTTCCCCAGTGATTTGCTTGCTGGCGCCATTGAGAGCAGTGCCGCGGAGGAGAGCTGAGGCAGGACAACATAAGCCCTCCCCTGAAAATAAGCCGTCTGGTGTTTTTCTTTCCAAAAAAAATAATAAGACAGTGTCTTATTATCGGGGAAACATGGTAGTTGTAGGGAGCCTACAGACAAAATAGACTCAAATATTAGACAATGGATTGTAGCAACTCATTACCTATAGATGAACTGGTCAGAGTCCCTGATGATTTAACTCAGTGGATGCTAAACAGCAGAGACTGTCAAGGAAAGTGCCTTTCCAATCAAGCAAAGACTGAACCATACAGTGGTTCAAACATTGACATTTCAAGTGACAAAGATACTGTGCACTACACCCCAACTATCATTTTACATAATGGAAGAGGACCAAACCTAGAGGTATGAAGGTGGTGCAGTGGATAGATCATTGAACCCAGAGTCAGGAAGATCTGAGTTCAAATCCAAACCGTTGTGGAAAATAAAGAAACTGAGTTACATCCAGACAATTTATTTAGCAAGGCATATAGCTGCAGAAACAAACTGGGTCCAAGCCTCTTGGTTAGCAGAAGCACCCAGAGGATCATGGTTCTTTGATTTTTATATGATTTTCACATAGTACAGCAGGGGAAGAGGAATGTATCAGCCAGGCTGTGATTAGTTTGGGGCACAAGTTGATGTCTCATGAGTGGGAAGATTTTATAGAAAACATTTGAAGAACACGAAACTCAAAGATGACAGTGTTTAGAAGTGAAAGTTATAGTCACAAAATGGAGGGCTAGTCAGAAAATGGAATTGCTTTGATTTAACAAGACTCAGACAGTTAATGGTTATGGCATGTGACTCTTTTACTATCTCTGTTCTCTTATCTGTAAAATGGGATAATAGAGGTGGTGCAGTGAATAGAGCACTGGCCCTGGAGTCAGGAGGATCTGAGCTCAAATCTGGCCGCAGAAACTTAACACTTACTAGCCATGTGACCTTGGGCAAGTCACTTAACCCCAATTGCCCTGCCTTCCCCCCTCCAGAAAGCAAAAAAAAAAAAGGGGATAATAAAGGCACCTACCTCCCAGGGATGTCATGAGGATTAAGTGAGATATTTTTGCAAACTAGCACTATATATATATATTATCATATATATTTCTATATCTACTATATAAATGCTAGCTATTAGGACTTGAGCTGTAAAGATATAACCTACAGCTTGAAATGACACTGCGGGCTAGCCTGGGCCCTCAACAAGTTCAAGTTTAGGTAGGTAGAACTATTATTTTGATGCAGATTGCAATTACCATTAATTAGCTTGTGTATAAGAGGCAGACGGGCCAGCATATTTCAAGAAGGCTATGCATGTTTAACCAGTGCCCAGTCTAACTTATAATTTCTCAGAGGAAAGTGGAGAAGTGACTGTGCACGTCCTTGATGATGATACCCTGGGGAGGACTAGGACTCTCATGAGCTCTGAGCTGGGCATGGGTGCTTCCACTAAACTGGGGGCTTTTGGTCTCAGCACTGTGGCAGGAGAGACTGGTTGTGGCAGTAGTGGCAGATGTAGTGTATTTCAAGGGAGCAAGGACCTGGAATGGGAACTGGAGCTGAAGACTGGACATGGTTGGAGACTAGAGCCTGGGGTCTAAGCATTGAGCCATAGTAGCCTATGGAGCTACCATTTGAGGTGCTGAGGTTGACATTCTCTCTGCCTTCAGGGGCCAGAATGGGGTGGTGCTGGATGACTTTCCATTTGGGGGCATAGGTACCAGACTGTGAAACAGGGCCACCCCTTCCTTCTCCCTCCTCAGTACCTGAGTAGGTCATTTTGATCTTCTTTGAGCACAAAGGACAACAACCAACCAAAAACCCAAGTGAGGCGAGAAGTGAATTCCAAAGTTTATTCTGCCCTATAAAACTGCTTTTCTAATTTCTTTTAAAGTAGTTTTTTGCTGCCTAGGTAAAACAAATTATTCTAATGTCTATTTATCTGTAAGTTGACTTATTTGTGAAGAAGGGGAGCTGTCTTAGGGAGGAACAGTGTTCAGGATCTGGTATACAGGAAGAACCAGAGTTTGAGCCCCAGTCCCCTAAAGCATCAGGCTTTCTTCTGCCAGGGAGATGGTTTTGATTTATTGGCAATGTTTTGATAAACTTCCCAAAAGGCAGAACCAAGTTGAAGCTGGGGTTTTCCTTCTTTGTCAGGACTAAAAAGCAAGTTACTGTCTTAGATGAGATTGGGCTCTTGGGACTCTTTGCCTCTTCTCATGCATACCCAGAATCATCTCTCTGTAGAGGAAGATCTAGGGTGGTGACCCAGACACTAAATAAGAATTTAATAAGACCATAAACTGGGAGTGGGACCTTCCCAGTGGGAAAAGAAAAGGTGTGGCTAGGGCGGCCAGGTGGCTCAGTGAGTAAGAGCACCGGCCCCAGAGTCAGGATGACCTGGGATCAAATCTGGGCTCTGATACTTAGCACCACACCCAGAAATAACTGGCTGTGTAACCTTGAGCAAGTTACTTAACCCCGATTGCTTTTTTTAAAAAAAGAAAAAACCAAAAGGTGTGGCTGTAAGTTACTGGAAATATCCATGTTCCAAAGGTGGGGCCAGAAGGGGGAGTGAGTTCTTTCCCCCTTTTAGCTTCATCCCCTACCTCAAGGCATGAAAAACTAAATCAGACCCTATAATTCCTCTTTCTTATTATCATCTTCTTCCTTCTCTTCTCTTGCCTCATTCCTCCTAAATGTCTTTGTCTTCTTCTTGACCTCAGTGTTCACCCAATCCATTATTATTGTGCTGGCCACATTTTCCTCTGTTCATGGACTTTATCTCTTAGTTGATAAGTTCAACTTCTGATGCTGTCCTTGTAAAGAGCACTAGTTTTATTATTGACCTGTGAAAAACACATATCTTGTAGTGACTCTATTTACCCTCTGTGTGGTAGACACTTAATGCATGCCTTATCCTTTGCTTTTCTAATAAGGTTTTGTTCTTCAGGAACCAATCTATTTTAGCTCCTACTCCAACTCCTTCTGAGTTATGTCAGAGACATATAACTTCCCCCCAATTCCCATCTTATCACTCTCTTTAGAGATATGTTACAAGTTCCTTTCAGGAGGAACAAACCATGTAGTCAGACTGGGGAGAGATCTCTTGGCACCTTGCCTAGCTGGCATTGAGATGGTTAATGAGTTTCTCTTTTGGATGATGAATTGTAATAGACACTATTGCTTCCTTTCAGAGCTAAAAGCTCATATCTTCTTAATTAGAAAGAGCAGATTTTGTTGATTTATTTCACATCTGGTTGCCCTGAACCAAGGTGGAAAAGCCCCCAACTTCTCATTGTTTTGAGGGATTGGCACATATGGCAGATGTTGGTTTAAAATGGAAACATTGTGGGGGGGGCGGTAAATGGGGAAGACATCATCACAGACAAGTGGCCATCCATCCCTGCAGCCAGTGATTCTTGCTGATGCTGCTGTTTTGGACTTCCCTCTTCCGAGGGAGACACCAGGGATGGTAACAAGGGGAAGGGGGTGAACACATTCTAGCAACACAGGTCATTCCATGCATCTGATGTTGGTGGAGCTCCCCTCACTCCCTCAGAGTACAAGAAGTTGAGACCTAGTGCAGGACTGGATTGAATGGGGCTTCAGGACTGGTGGAACTGGACCAGGGGCTGCTGATTTCTACTTATCCCATGTATCTTCCAGAAATATCTCAAGTCGTCATTGCCAGCTGATCAGCTGATTCTCCATGCCTTCGCTTTGGAACTGATTACATAACATATTCCAGTTTCTCATGTAGAGTGCCTGCTTACTCATTCATGGGAAGGAGCATGGGGAGTAAGGGTCTTAACATTTAACATTAACGTTAATGTAGAATTTACTTGGTTCAATGAAATACCCTTATCTGTATCCCCTTTTCTGGTGGTAAGGCAGTGGTGAGTCTGGGAAACTGTTCTTTGAGAAGTCACCAAAGGAAATCTGAGGTCAACTCTATGTGTTTGGTCTCTGGCCAGGTATGTTCCTCATATTAGCTGGAAATATAGGTACCATTCTCCATCCTCCACCTCCTATCCCCTCGCTAAGTGGGTAAGGTTCAGAATTAGTTACAGTTGGAAAATATGGAAGAGTTCATCCAGGAAATGAGTAGAATCAGGATTGGAGATTGGTGGGTGCAGCTACTGGGAAGTTTTGGGGATAAAAAAGTGTAAGGATTGAGAGGTTACTCTCACATCTTATAGTAATAATAGCTGACATTTATATAATACTTGAACCATTGAAAAGTACTTTTATTACATGACCTCCCTGGATTCTCACCACAACTCTGGAACCTAAGTGTCATAGGTATTATTATCAAGATTTTATAGATGAGCAAACCAAAGATGGGAGATCTTAGGTGGCTTGGTCATGGTGATGCAGCTACTAAATACCAGAGGTTATATTTGAACCCATCTTTTCCCTAACCCCAGTTATGGTGCTTTTAGCACTGCTCTACTGGGGGCCTCTCTTCTTATCCATGCCAACTTGGACACGATCTAGAGCCTTGGCGTCCATTCTGGTCTTAATGACATCCCTAAGGCACATTTATATAGCCTTTTCCAATTCCAAACATATTTTACATATGTTGTTTCATTTGTATTGCCTTCTGGCTCTGAGTCTATTAGTTGAAAACTATACTGGGAGGTTGGTATTTTGCTTTGGGGCTCACTCATGGAGAGAATGTTTCTTTGTGATCTGGCCAGCTGAGACTCTGGGTAGCCGTTGTTAAGGAGCCCCCATGAATGTGCCTGAACCCAGATGTTGGCACTCATTGCTCTGGTGATTAGGTATCCATTACTCTGTTTAGACAGACTATTGAATTATTTCTTGGATACTTATTTCTTTTTACTTATCTGTACTTATCTGTCTGTTAATTAAAGTAAGATTATTAATTCCTTAAAAGCTGTCTTTCCTTTAGAAAAGCAGATCGAAGAACCTGTGCTAGCAGCCCATCTTGTGTGCTAGTGTGGTTGTTAATACAATGTGTATTTATATATATTTGCATGTATATATTAATATCTATATGTAAACATATGCAAAATGGATGATTTTGATTACATCAAATGAAGAAGTGTTTTGCACAAAGCCAATGCAACTAAGATTAGAAGGGAAGCAGAAAGCTAGGAAACAATTTTTACAGCTGGTGTCTCTGATAAAGACCTCATTTCTAAAAAAATATAGGGCACTGAGTCAAATCTATAAGAATGCCAGTCATTCCCCAACTGATAGTCAAAGGATATGAACAGGCAGTTTTCCAATGAAGAAATTAATGCTAACTATAGTCATATGAAAAAAATGCTCTAAATCACTATTGGTTAGAGAAATGCAAATTAAAACAACTCTGAGCAGTACCAAGGAAAATGATAAATGTTGGAGAAGATGTGGGAAAATTGGAGCACTAATGCATTGTTTGTGGAGGTTGTAAACTAATCCAATTATTTTGAAGAGCAATTTGGAATTATGCCCAAAGGGCTATAAAACTTGCATGCCCCTTGATCTAGCAATACCTATCCTGGGTCTATATACCAAAAAGATCATTAAAAAAAGGGAAAAGGACCCATATGTGCAAAAATATTTTTAGCAGCTCTTTTTGTTGCAGCAAAGAACTGGAAATTGAGGGGATTCCCGTCAATTGGGGAAATGACTGAATTTGTTGTCATATATGAATGTATTGTAATACTACTGTTCTATAAGAAATGATGAGCAAATGGATTTCAGAAAATCCTGGAAAGATTTGCGTGCATTGATGCTGAGTAAAGTGAGCAGAACCAGAAGAACATTGTACACAGCAGCAGTAACATTATGCAGTGACCAGCTTTGATAGACTTAGCTCTTCTGAGCAATGCAATGATCTAAAATAATTCCAAAAAACTCACGTTGGAAAATACTATCCACATCCAGAGAAAGAACTATGGAGTCTGAATTCATATCGAAGCATACTATTTTCTTTCTCGTTGTTTTTCTCTTTTGTTCTGATTCTTCTCTCACAACATGACTAATGTGAAAATATGTTTAATATGATTGTACATGTATAGTCTATATCAGATTGCATGCTGTCTTGCAGAGGGGGAAGGGAGGAAAGGAGAAAAAATTTTGAAGCTTAAAATGTTATAGAAGTGAATGTTGAAAACTAATAAACAAATAAATGCTTAAAAATAGATAAGCAATTAGCTTACTCAATTAAGAAAAAGAACAAAATCACATTACCAATATCAACAATAACAAGATGAACTCACAACCAATAAAGAAGAAATAAAAGCAACTATTAGGAACGACTTCATCCCATTATATTGTTAAGAAAGTGATTATCTAAATGAAATAGATGAATATTTACAAAAACATAGATTGTTTAGATGAACAGAACAAGAAATAGAACACTTAACCCCATCTTTTAAAATTGAACAAGCTATAAAAGAACTAGCAAAAGAAGGAAAAAACCCAGGACCAAATGTATTCACAAGTGAATTCTACCAAACATTTAAAGAACAATTAATTCCAACACTACACAAAGTGTTTGAAAAAATGATTCTACCAAAAGGAAATTCAAATTCCTTTTATGATACACATATGGTCTTTATTTCTAAACCAAAGAGAGTCAAAATAGAGAAAGAAAAACATAGACCAACTTCTCAAATGAATACTGATGTAAAATTTTAAGATAAAATATTAACAAGGAGACAAAAATATATCGTGAAGATCATGCAGTATAACCAGGCTATATTTATACTAGGAGTAAAGGGCTATTTCAATATGGAACAAACTATACACATAATTGACCACTTCAATAACAAACTCTACAAAAATCACATAATTATTCCAATAGATGCAGAAAAACTTACTGACCAAATACAAAAACGCTTTCTGTTAAAAACTCTCAAAAGCACAGGTATAAATGAAATTTTCCTTAAAATGAAAGTATATCTTTCTAAAAATCAAGATCAAGTAAGATCATAAGTGAAGCAAAGTTTTCCATTATCAATATTATTAATATTATACTAGAAATAGCATTAAGTTGTGAAAAGAAATGGAAGGAATAAGTATAGGCAAAGAGAAAACAAAGCTCACTTTTTGCAGATGATGTGCCGGAAAACTTAATGAACAAGGAGCAATTTCAGCAAAGTTACAGGATAGAAAATAAACCCATACAAATTATCAGAAGTTCTGCATGTTACCAACAAAACCCAATAGGAAGAGATAAATTCTATTTAAAATAACCATGGACAGAATAGATACGCACAAGAACTATATTAACACAATTACAAAGCACTCTTCACACAAATAAATAGAGATGTACATACTTAGAATATTAATTGCTCATGGGTAACCTGAATCAATATAATAAAAATAACAATATTGCCCAAGTTAATTTCCTTATTCAGTGCCATACCAGTCAAACTACCAAACTACCACATTATTTACTGTATAGGGGTTGCAAAAATAATAAAATTCATTTTATGGAACAAAAGATCAAGGATAATAAAGAAATTTTGAAAAAAATGGGAAGGAAGGGAAACTAGCAGTTCCAGATCTCAAACTGTACTATAAAGTTGTAATATCTAAACAGTTTGGCACCAGGTAAGAAATAGATTAATCAGTGGAATAGATTAGGCACACAAAATACTGAAGTAAATGAGCACAGTAACCTAGTGTTTGATAAACCCAAATATCCCAGTAAGAGCTCATTATTCGCCAAAAGCTGTTGGGAAAATTGGAAAGTAGTCTGGCAAAAACTAAGTATAGGTCAACATCTCACAATGTATGAGAAGGTAACCTCAAAATGACTTAGATGTAAAGAGTGACATCATAAGCAAATTAATGGAGCATAGAAGAAATTGCATGCCAGATTTATAGGTAGAGGAAGAGTTCCTTCACTAAACAAGAGAAAGAGAAGTCCACAGGAGGTAAAATGGAGAATTTTACTTACATAAAATAAAAGTTTTTTGCACAGACAAACCCAATGCAGCTACAATTAGAAAAAAAAGCAGGAAGTGGAAAAATTCTTATAGCACATTTCTTTGATAAAGATCTCATTTCTAAAATATATGGGAACCTGAGTCAAATTTACAAGAATAAGAGCCATTCCTCAATTGATAAATGATGAAAGGGTATTAATGGGCAATTTTCAAATGAAGAAATCCAGTCCCTCAATAACCATATGAAAAAATACTCTTAATTGCTAATATTGAGACAAACCAAAATAAAATAGCTTTGAGGTGCCATGTCACACCCATCAGATTTGCTAAGATGACAAAAAAGGAAAATGACAAATATTGGAGAAACTGTGGGAAAATATATACACTAATGCACTATTGCTGGAGCTATTAACTGGTCCAACCATTCTGGAAAGCAATTTGGAACAATGCCCCCTAAAGCTATTAAATTGTGCCCTTTGACCCAGTGATACTACTACTAGGTCTATACCCCCAAAGAGGTCAAAGAAAGCTCACTCCATTTTGCATCTGATACCCTGCCTGGTTTCAACTCTATAGAACATGATGTCCCTTTCAGGATAAACTTAGCACTTTCCAACTCACTATCATACTGCAAACTCAAACCCTGATTGATATCACTTCTCTCAGTCTCATTTCCCCTCTGATTGGAGGACTAGAGGCTGGAACACCAATATCTTCTTCTATAGAAGGCAAAACCTGATCTTTTTGGCTCATTACACTCTATTTGCTTCTATGACTGATTTCAACTTCATAGAACATACTGCTCTCATATCCCATTCTACTCTCCTCCCCACCCTTCCCTTTCCTGTCTCTTTTTGTGTGTTGTCTTTTCTTTTAGATTGTAAACTCCTTGAGGACAGGAACTATCTTTTTTTAATTAATTTTATCCTCAGGGCTTATCACAGTGGCTTTCACAGATTAAGTGCTTAATAAATATCTATTGGATTAAATGGAAAGGAGGAAAAGGATTCATATGTACAAAAATATGGTAGCTATTTTTGTGATGGCAAAAAATTGGAATCTGAGGGGCTGCCTGTCAATTGGCAATGACTGAACACATTATGATATATGATTGTGATGGAAAACTATTACGGTATAAGAAGTGATGAAGTGAATGATTTCAGAAAAACCTGGGAAGATTTGTATGAACCGATGAAAACTGAAGCGAGGTGAACAATTTATACAATAAGAACAATATTGTAAATATATTAAAAGTTGAAAGACTTAGTAACTCTGATCAACACAATGACCTATCCTAATTCTAAACTTTAGGACTCATGATGAAATATACCATCTACTTCCACATAGACAGCTGAAGGAGTCATAATACAAATTGACACATTTTCATCTTTTTATTTTTTCTTTATTTTTCAGATATAGCTAGCCAATGAGGAAATTTTAAAAAAGTAACTATACTTTGTTTTTTCTTTCCTTTTCAATGGGTGGGGGAGCAGAAAGAGAGGGAAATAATTCAACATTAAAAATAAAATAAATGTAAATGACCAAAAATGATTGTATGATTGTGATAGCTGAGGTAGAATGGAGATGAAATCATGGAGATTGAGGAGTGCTTGTGTAGGAGATAATGATTTTACTGAGGTGTGATTTGAAGGAAGCTAGGGATTCTAAGAGGTTGAGGAGGATACAAAAGGCTCCAATAGAGAAACTTGACTTTTTTCTGTAGATAATTTTTGAGTGAGGAAGAGGAGGAACTGTTGTGGCCTCTGGGGAGGGGCCTCAGGGTTTTTCTCCCACCTGGTTGCCTATAGGTTGGAAAGGCTTGGTGCTAGTGTTTTCCTCTGTTGTGTTTAATGGATCCCTATTCATGGGTGAATGAATACTGGAGGCAGAATGGGACAGATTATGTAAGATTTTCAAGGTCAGAACTGCCCAGGTCCAGTAAATGGTGCCCTTAACAGAGTTTGTTAGTAGCCAAGCCTAGTGAGAAACCAGTCTGAGGGAGCTGTCAAGCAAGGAATTGTCCTGCTGCTCCTGGAAAAGATTCCTCTACCTTTTCTCCTATCATTCTCTTCTTAACCTCTTACAATAAGTCTTCCAACTTTAACATTTTAGCAATTCTACTCTCTTTAAAATCAAAACAGGCTTTTTCAATCTTCATTCTCCCTGAGCTGTCTGCAGCATTCGACACTGCTATTTTCTCCCTCCTCTTTGACCTTCTCTTTTCTTTAGGTTTTCAGAACACTGCTCCCTCTGAGTCTCCTTTGCTGGATCCTCTTCCAGATCATGCCCTCTAACCATAGGTGCCTCTCAGGGTTCTGTCCTAGACCCTCTTCTCTTCTCTCATTAGCTCCCATGTATTACCATCTTTATGCTGATGATTCTCAACTTTACCTTTCCTGCCCCATTTTCTCTACTGACCTTCAGTCTCAAATCTCCAACTGCTTTACAGACATTTCAAACTGGATGTCTAGGAGATATTTTAAAGTCAACATGTCCAAAATTGAATTCAATATCTTTCACTCTAAACCTTCCCCCACTTCCTATATTCCCTATTATTGTAGCAGGCAACATCATCCTTCCAATCCCTCAGGCTCACAATCTAGGAGTCATCCTGGTCTCCTCATTCTCTCTCTATGCATTCAAGTTGTTTCCAAGTCCTGTTGATTTCACATTTTCAGCATCTGTTGAATATGCCCTCTTCTCTCTTCTTACACTGTCACCGCTTTAGTGTTGGCCCTGATGATCTCACACCTTGATTATTGCTATAGTCTGCTGGTGAATCTGCCTGCCTCTCTTCCCACTCTAATTCATCCTCCATTCAGCCACTAATGTGATTTTCTTGAAACACAGGTCTGATTATGTTGCCCTTCTACTCATTAAACTGTGGTGGCTTCCTAAGGCCTCCAAGAAGAAATAGATAGTACTCTGTCTGGCATTCAAATCCCTTCATAACCCAACTCTCCCTACCTTTCTTATCTCTCACTTTATTTCTTGACACATAACATTTTGATCCAATGACACTGGCCTTCTTGTTGTCCCATGAACAAGACACTCTGTCTCTTGGCTCCTGGCTTTTATTCTGACTTTCCTTCATTCCTAAAATGCTCTCCCTCCTTCGCTTCAACTACTGATCTCCATCCCATCTTCTACAGGGAGGTTTCCCAAACCCCTGTTAGTTCTAGTTAGTGCCTTCCCTCTGTTAATTGTTTGCTATTTATCCTGTGCATAGCTAGCTTTGTATAGATCTGTTTCTTGTTTTCTCCCTCCTTAGACTGTAAACTCCTTGAGGGCAGGGAAATTTTTTTTTTTTGCTTCTTTTTTATCCCTAGTGCTTAGCGCAGTTCCTGGCACATAGTAGGCACTCAATAAATATTTGTTGATTGATTTTTTTATTGAACATGGTGGAGTGAGTGCTTTGTAGCAATGTGAGGAGCTGTCCAACAGTGAATTGATCTGGCTGCCAAGATACTGTGCTCTACATGCAGGGGAGTATATCCTGGTTGTGAACTTGGGATGAATATTTTGTGGCAACCACTTCAAGTTTAAGCTCGTTCTTCCCAGGGACCAGTTAGAGAGAGGAGAGCTTGCAGTTTCAGAAAGATGTAATATTTCAATTCTTGCTGTATCTTTTGAATAGATATACATCTGTAAAAAAAGTAAAGAAACTCAAGATAAGAAGGTAAGTTAAAATAGGTTGAGAAGAAAAAAGATGGAAGCAACTACTATAGTTGGCCCTTTCTTGGAGTTTTGCTGTGAAAGGGAGAAGAAATAAAAGGTGATAGCCTGAGAGAATAGCATGGTCAAGTGAA
Source organism: Petaurus breviceps papuanus (assembly GCF_028583685.1). Taxonomy (NCBI): domain Eukaryota; kingdom Metazoa; phylum Chordata; class Mammalia; order Diprotodontia; family Petauridae; genus Petaurus; species Petaurus breviceps. The sequence goes on along the minus strand of NW_027187400.1, from coordinate 13,850,431 downwards.
GGTTTCTCAGAGTTTGAGTGACACAGGCATTTTTGTAGGTGATGGGAAAGAAGCCAGGAGACAAAAAGAAAATGATCATGAGAGAAGGAGGGGATGATTGGAGAGGTTAGCTCTCAGAAGAGAAGAGAGGGAAAACAACCTTGGCAAGAAGGGCCATTCATTCCTCATAGCCTGGAGTATAAAGGAGATCTGTGTTGGATACATTTACATAAGGTTTCTTGTCAAGGTCATTTAAACCCTAACTAATCCCCAAAGCCTTTAAGTATGAAACAATTACTAGTAGCTAGTTGCAACCAGAAGTTGTTTAAGTGAACTTCAGTACCTGCCGACTCACACACACCTACTTTGTTGTCTTTCCAAAATCTTGACAAGATAATTTACACCCATAATATGGGTTTCCTTGATGAAAATATGAAAAGGGAATAGGCAAGCTTTCAAGTGATAGTCTCTGCCAGAACAAAGTACTGCCTGCTGGTTATATATATAATCCTATTTTAACTGGTGGGTCATTGTTTTATCCTCACCACAGTGACTGTAGGAAACCTTCTCTTGTCACCCACTTCTCAGCAGAGGATTTGGACTTTTTTGTGGTAAAATAGAAGTGCTTTTTTCCTCTCCTTTTATATGCAGTGGCCCCCCTCTGTATAACCTGTCCTTTCCTTTGCTTCAGAAGGAAGAGGTCTTTGTCATGGTAACAGTGATTACACAGACTTGTACTGCTTGAAGGCCAGATATATTATGTTTCACTTCTCCCCCAGGGTTTCCTGATACTCTCAAGAAGGTTAGTGGTATCGATTATCTTTGCCAGTGGTTCAAATCCCTACTGCATTCCCTCAATTTTTGGGTTCCAATGGACTCCAGTTCCATTTAACTCCTCAATAGTCAGATTAGTTTTTACAAAGGAATATTGACTTCAAAGGTAGAGCAAGACACATATAGACACAGCATAGTTCTATTCCTGTATAACAGAGTGCCATCAAGTTCTGAGTACACAATATCCTTGGGCTCGAGTCTCAGTACCTTGCCTTGCTAGGGGCTTTTCTACTGGTCTGGCAAGTAGCATCTGGTCTGCAATCTTGCCTGTAGAGTTGCTATGGCTCAGGTTCTCAGGTCCAGGGACTCAATTGCTAGTGCCTTGACCTGAAAAGGACAAATGAAATAGACCAAAACCCTAATCCCAATTCTTTGGGTCACAGGACCTAAAAGGGAGAGGAGGAAAGTTGCTCTTCCCCTAACCCAGCTCAGTTCATAGGCACATTAGCTGTGAGTGAAGAGGACCTTCAACCCTCTGGACAAAATTGGAAAAAGCACAACCTTCCCAGTCTTATAGTTTTAAAGACATTCCCTATTCTGATTATGTAGTCAATGTAAAAGGCTGCTCTCACTCTTATAGTATGGGAACTCTTTTCCCCAAAGCATGTTCCTGGCACTCCTACATAGTTGCCTCCATATTGGGTGATATGGGCATACATCAAAGCCCTATTACATCACTAAGGTAAACACTTTTACTGGTATCTTTGTATCTACTTGTATCTTTGATCCTCTCCTCTTCTATTTCCTCTAATAGCTTGTACCTGTGATAATCCTCTCCCTCTGTGTAATCTTAAATTTCCCCTATCTATTGACTCCTTTCTTGATGATGACAGATGATGGCTTCCCTCTTCTTTTTTATTTCCATGATAGATTTGATTTCTCTGTCTCCCATTCCTTTCCTCTTTGAACAACAACCCAAAAAGGACATCCTTATAACAAATTTTATTATTTAGTCATTTTCAGCCATGTCTGATTCTTTGTGACCCGCATTTGGGGTTTTCTTGGCAAAAATACTGGAATGGTTTGCCATTTCCTTCTCCATTCATTTTCTACAGGAAGAAACTGAAGCAAAAAGGGTTAAGTGAGTTACCCAGGGTCACACAGTATCTGAGGCTGGATTTGAACTCATGAAAATGAGTCTTCCTTACTCCAGGCCTGGCACAAATATGCACAGTCAAATGAAGTAAATTCCCTCATGGATTTTGTCCAAACATCAATATCTTATTCTGTGTTTTGAGTCTATTATTTTTCTGCCATGATGTGGTAAGTTTGCTTTATCTTTGGTTAATTAGGATTCTGTAATTTGGATTTATGTTTTATAATTCCATTGATCAGAATTCTAAAGTCTTTCAAAGTTTTTTCGAAAAATAATTTTGTCATTGTATAAATTGTTCTCCTGGTTCTACTCTCTTCACTCTGTTTTAGTTCATTTAGGTCTTTGATGTTTACTATGAAACTGTCCATTTCACCATTTCTTATGGCATAATAATATTCTATTTTATTAATATATAATAACTTGCTTAGTCTTTTTCTCCAGCAGGTGGGCACTCCTTCAGTTTCCAGTGTTTTTTGCTAATATGAAAAGAACCACTACAAATATTTTTGAACATATGGGTACTTTTCCTCTTTCTCTGATCTCTTTGGATATATACTTAGTAGTGGTATTGTTGGGACAAAGGTATGCAAAATTTAGTGACATTTTAAACATAGTTCCAAATTGCTTTCCAGAATAGCTGAATGAATTCATAACTCCATCGCTAATGTTCTTGTTTGTCCCTTGGGCTTGAAGAGAACCCAAATGGCATCATGATGTTGGGTCAACATAGAGCTGTTGCTGTGTGTGGTAGAGCTTAATAAGGCTTTACCACAGGTGAGGCACAAATAGTCCATATGAACATTTGGGAGAGAGATATGTCTCTAAATTTGACATTTCACATTTATCTCAAGCTACTGTAATTCTGCTTTGCTCAGAGAGTGTAGTGCCTTCTTAGATGTGGGCATGCTATTCTGGACAATCCTGTGCCAAAGTCTCCTGTGTCTCACAGTTAATAACAAGGTTTTTTAGAGAGACCTTGAGAGTGTCCTTGAATTGCTTCTTTTGATCACCACGTGAGCAGCTGCTTTGTGTGAATTCTCTGTAAAATAGTCTTTTAGGCATACATATGTTTGGCATTCAAACAAATTGGCCCTATTAAAGTTGTGTTCTCTGCGGTAGAGTTTGAATGTTTGGCAGTTCGGCTCAAGAAAGGCCAGGAGGTCTTCATAATCTTCCTAAGAAAATTCAGATGGATGTGGTTCAATTTTCTGGCACAATGCTGGTAGACTCTCCAAGTTTCATAGGCATACAACAATGAGGTCCGTGCGATGGCTCTGTAGCTCTTTGGTTTGGTTGGCAGCCCAATATCTCTTTTCTCTGACATATTCTTTTGGAGCCTTCCAAACACAGCTAGCTCTAGCAATGCATGCATCAGCATCATCATCTATTTGTACATCCCTGTAAAGTATACTGCCAAGGTAATTGACCTTATCCACAGCACTCAATTTTTTTCCATTTGTTATAACTGATGGTTCCACGTATGACTGGTGTCATGCTGGTTGATGGAGAACCTCTATTTTCTTGGTATTAATTGTTAGTCCAAAATTAGCATGTGTCAGAGAATCAATCCATTCTTTGTTGTGTCTCAGCTTCAAAGGTTGCATTGAATGCACAAACATCTGCAAACGAAAAGTCATGCACCAACTCTCCCTCCACTTTAGTCTTGGCTTGTACAGGAATATATATAAGTCAACAGAAGGGAATATATATATATAAGAAACAGAAGGGAAAAGAGAGAATGGAAAGCAGAAGAATGAAGAGGGTAGATTAAAGGAGGGATTAATTTTAATCAAAATAAACTCCTAAAGAGGGAGCTGGAAATGAAGATGAAAAATGTGTAACAAGAGAAGGAGGGAAATATGCAATTAAAATTATAATTGTGAATTTGAATGGGAAGAACTCATTCACAAAATGGAAGAGAATAGCATAATGGATTAGAATTCACCAATCTATTGTTTACAAGTTTACACTTCATAAGTGTAGACAATATAAAATACCTGCCAAAAGAAACCCAGGAACTATATGAATGCAATTATAAAATATTTTTCACACAAATAAAGTCAGATCTAAACAATTGGAAACATATCAGTTGCTCATGGGTAGACCTAATATAATAAAAAGGACAATTCTACCCAAATTAATTTATTTATTCAGTGTAATACAAATCAAACTACAAAAATTATTTAATAGAGCTAGAAAAATAATAACAAAATTCATCTGGAAGAACAAAAGGTCCAGAATACCAAGGGAATTAATGACAAGAAATGCAAGGGAAGATGACCCAGCAATACAAGATCTAAAACTGTATTATAAAACAGCAGTCATCAAAACTACTTGGTATTGGCTAAGAAATACAGTGGTGGACCAGTGGAATAGGTTACATACATGAGACTCAGTAGTCAATGACTAGAGTAATCTACTGTTTGATAAACCCAAAGATTTTGGCTTATAGGATAAGAATTCACTATTTGACAAAAACTGCTGGGAAAACTGGAAAATAGTATGGCAGAAACTAGACATAGACCAACATCTTACACAATATTCTAAGATAAGGTCAGAACGGGTACATGATTTTGACAGAAAAGATGAAACTATAAGCAAATTAGGAGAGCAAGGAATAGTTTATCTGTCAGATCTATGGAGGAGGGAAGAATTTATGACCAAAAAAGATATAGAAAACCTTATGAAATGCAAAATGGATAATTTTTGATTACATAAAATTTAAAAAGTTTTTGTACAAACAAAGCCAATGGAACCAAGATTAGAAAGGAAGCAGAAAACTGGGAAACAATTTTTACAGCTGTCATCTCTGATAAAGGTCTCATTTCTAAAATATATAGAGAACTGTGTCAAATTTATAAGAATACAAGTTATTTTCCAATTGATAAATGGTCAAAGGATATGAACAGGGAGTTTTCAGATGAAATTTAAGCAAACCATAGTCATATGAAAAATGCTTTAAATCACTATTAATTAGATAAATGCAAATTAGAGCAACTCTGTGGTACCACCTTCATCAGACTGGTTAAAATAACAAAAGAGAAAAATAATAAATGTGGGAGAAGATGTGAGAAAATTGGAACACTAATGCATTGTTGGTGGAGTTGTGAACTGATTCAAGCATTCTGGACAACAATTTGGAAATATATCAAAGGGCTATTATATTACATACACTTTGATTCAGTTATGTCTGTATCCCAAAGAGATTATAAAAAAGGTAAAAGGACCCATATGTACAAAAATATTTATTGCAGCTCTTTTTGTGGTGACAAAGTATTTGAAATTGAGGAGTGGCTTAATTGGCGAATGGCCAAAAATATTCTGGTACATGAATGTAATAGAATACTATTATTCCATAAGAAATGGTGAGGAAGTGAATTTTAGAAAAAAACTGGAAAGATTTGCATGAACTGATGTTGAGTGAAGTGTGCAGAACCAGGAGAACATTTTATATAGTAACAGCAATTGTGTTGATAGATGACCAGTTTTGATAGACTTAGCTCTTTTGAGCAGTGTAATAATCTAAGACAGTTCCAAGAGACTCATGATGGAAAATGCTATCCACATTCAGAGAACGAACTATTGAGTCTGAATACAGATCAGAGCATACTAGCGTCTCCCTATTTTTTTGTTTTTGTATTTTCTTTCTCATGGTTTCCCCCTTGTGGTCTGATTTTTCTTTCATAACATAACTAACGTGGAGATATATTTAATACGATTGTACATGTATAACCCATATCAGATTGCATGCCATCTTGAGGAGAAGGTAGGGAAGGGGGGGGGGAATTTAGAGCTCGAAATTTTATAAAAGTGAATGTTGAAAACTAAAAACAAACAAGCAAATAAATAAAAGAACCACTTGAAATAGAAAGATGTACACAGGTTTCAAATGAATGACTGGAATAAAATCTATTATTGCTTAATCTGAAGTGAAAAAGGCAGAAATCATTATCTCTGACAAAACAGCAATGACAAAAATAGACTTAATTAGAAGAGATAAACGGAGAAAGCATATTTTGCTGAAAACTACCATAGAAAATGAATTAATATCAATACTAAAATAAATGTGCTAGGTGGTATAGGATTCAAATTCTTAAAGGAAAAGTTAAATAAATTACAGGGAACAAAACACTAAAACTATAATAATTGGGTATCTTAATTTGCCCTTCTTAGATTTAGACAAATTTAAAGATTAATCAGAAAACTAAAAAAAAAAAGATAAGAAATAGTCACCAGGGATTTTTCAAATCCAACTGATCTGAAATTCTTTTCACATCCCTCTTTTCTTTTTTTATTGTTTGTTTAATCTTGCAAATATAAAAGAACATGTATATTTTCCATTTGTGAATGGCACCTTGGCAGATATCAATCAATTGTTAGGGTATGAAAACTCCACAAAAATATTGAAAAACATAAATTTTATGGACCACAATCCAAAAAATTTATTCAACAAAAGTCCTTTGAAACAAAGATTAAAAATTAATTACAAACCACACAATTTAATCCTAATGAATGGGTGAGTCAAAAAACATATTATAGAAACTATTAATTTTTTAAATTAAAGATGATAACAATGGACAACACATCAAAATTTCAAGATGCAGCCAAAGTACTACTGAGGAGAAAATTAATATTTGTAGACACTTCTATTAATAAAAGAGAAAGAATCTATCAATAAACTGGACACTTAAGCAAAAATGAACAAATTAAAAACCTTCAATTAAATACCAAAATAGAAATCCTGAAAAATCAAAGAGAGATGAACAAAATTGAAAAGAAAAAAGTTTGAATAAATAATATGCAAAGCTACTTAAAAATATAACAAAAAAGAACCCCCCCCCCAGATAAATCATTACTTAGCTTGATTTTAAAAGAAAGAAAGAAATTATTGGAATCAGAAATGAAAAAGCTGAATTCACAATTATTGAAGAAAGAATAAAAGAAAAATTAGGAACTATTTCACCCAATTAGATACTGAAAAACATGCCAAGCTAAATGAAATGGTTTTATATATATATATATATATATATTTACAACGAAATAAATACAAGGAAATTTGGAGGGATCAGGAGGAAAGGAGGATCAGAAAGGGTCTTATACAGAAAATATTACTTGAATTAAGCTTTGAAGGAAACTAAAGATTCTAAGAGGTAAAAATGAGGTGGGAGAGCATTTCAGGCATGGGAGACAGCAGCACACAGGAAGAAAGAATGTCATGTGAAGAATAGTAAGAAAACTAGTTTGTCTGGATTATAGAAAGCATAAGAAAGAGTGACGTATAATAAGCCTGGAAAGGTACACTGGTTGTATAAAGTGTGAGTTTGGAACTGACCCTAGAATTAATAGGGAATTAATAGGGAATTAACATTTCAGGCATGGAAGGCAGCAATGTAAAAGCAAAGAGTTGGGAGAAAGAATGTCATATATGAAGAATAGCGAGAAAGCTAGTTTGTCTGGATTGTAGAGAGCATAAGAAAGAGTGATGTATAATAAGCCTGGAAAAATATACTGGTGCCAGCTTGTATAAAGTGTGACATGCCAGCAGATGAGTTTGTATTTGACCCTAGAAACAATAGGGAACCTCTGGAACTTATTGAGTAGGGTAGTGATGTGGGCTGATATCACTCTGAGAGCTGCATGGCATATAGATTAGAGAGGGAAGGGATTTGAGGCAGGGAGTCCAATTAGAAGTCTATTGCCACAGTCCACGTTAGAGTGATGTGGGCAAGAACTAGAGTTATGGATGTGTAAGTGGAGATGAGACACATGTGAGAGATGTTATGGAGTTGGAACCAACAAGATGGTAACTAAATGGGTATGTGAGATAGAAGAGAGTGAGGAGTGGAGGACAATGCCAGGGTTGTACACCTGGATGACTGCAATGGGAAAGAAAGGGATCTAAGGTTGAGGAAGAAAGACTTGATCCTTATTAGGATAAGAGAGAGGTAGTATATAAGCCAAAAAGCACTAGGAAAATGTGTACTTTAATTGTTTTCATTTTTGTGGCTTTATATATCATCATATAATCTTGCTGAACTCATTGTCTCAATTGGTTTGCTTTTTTCTGAGTCAGTTGAATTTTCTTGGTAAACAATATCATGGGGGCGGAGCCAAGATGGTGAAGTAAAAGCAAGAGCTAACTTGAACTCGTTCCCCAATTGCCTCCAACAATATCATGGTGATGATATAAGGTTTCCAATATTAATTTGAAACATCAGATTTATCCTGAACTCTTCTCTCTTTCCCTCCAATCTCACCTTTTCCAAGTCTTTCTTAATTCTAATTTGAAAATGCATTTGCTCACATTCATCTCTTTCTTTGAACTGAAATAACCCCCATCCTGGTTCAGGTCTACATCACTTCCCACCTGAACTACTGTGAGTGCCTCCTAATTTAACTCCTAGCTCTCTCCCCTCTTTAATACAACCTCTACACAGCTGCCATAATCATCTTTCTAAAGCGCAAATCTGATCATTTCATTCTGCTGATCAAAAATCAGATCCCTAGATTCCTATTTAAACTACTTTGAAATATGGTCCTCAGCTACCTTTTTAGGCTAATTTCAAAAGATTTCCCTTTTTATACATGACAGCCAAAGAAAACTGCTGGCTGGTCCCCAAACTTAATATTTTAGCAACTGTCTCCACGATTTTCTACATGCTGCCCTACAGGCCTGGAGTACATTCTTTTCTCATCTCCACTTAGAATCCTTAGCTTTCTTCAAGAATCAGCTAATATCTCACCTCTTATGGGAAGTTTTTCTGATACTTATTATTTTTTAAATAATTTAATGCTTTTTCACTATTCAAATTTTTAATATGTAGATTTTACTCAAATGATAAATAAAAAAAGCATTTACTAAGTGCTTATTATATGTCAGGCATCATGTTAATTCCTAGGGATACAAAGAGAGGTTAAAAAACAACAAAAAAATCTAGTTTCTGTTTATATGTTGTATCCCCACTGTAGAATATAAGCTTTTTGAAAGCAGTGGTCCATTTTTGCTGTTTTTTGTTTTGTTTTGAAATGCTTATCATCTATTATAGTATCTTGCTTAAAATAGGCATTTAATAAATGCTTGTTGGATATGATAAGTTGTATTTAATTTTTTCCCTACGTTATTGTATTTGCTGCCGTTCTTATTACCTTGCAAAAAAGAAGTAGTGACCTATTAGGTCCCTGCTTTGTACTTGCTTTTTATGGGTATGCTTTGAGTTTTTCTCTATTCAATAGAAACAAAGTCATGGTTTCAAGTAGTACTTTTAATGTCCTTGATGAAAAAGTCTCTATTCCTCTTCTTTTTTAGTGTCTAATAAATAAACTGATGTTACTGTTTTTTTTTTTAAAGAATAATAGAAAATGAAAGAGAATGGAATGAATTAAAAGAAAAGGGAGGAGGCAAGATGGCAGAGTAGAAGCACAAATTTGGCATGGGTTCCACCTCTAACTGCTTCCAATACCTGTAAAAAATGACTCTAAACAAAATTTAAAGCTACAGAAACCCACAAAATGACAGAGAGAAACAAATCTCCCACTGAAGGCACCCCAGCAAGCCTACAGAAAAGGTCTATCACAGAGTGCTGGGAGCCAACCACAGTCCCCAGTGAGTCACGGTTCTGGCCCCAGGGTGGCCCCAACCAGCAGTGGCTGGAACAGAATTCAGGAGAGTGAAACACCAGCAGCTGTGGTGGTTTCCATACTTCTCAACCCATAAACACCAAAGACAAAGTAAAAGGTCAATATGAAACTCTGTTGGAATGGCGGGGGGGCGGGGAATGGAAGAGGATGATCTGGTCCCTGCCCCCAGGGAGAGAAGTGGTGGAGGTGTGGTGGCTATGAAGCCACTGCCGTGTGGCAACCTCAGAAGCTCCTGGCCCACAGATTGTAGGGGGACCAAGCAACTATTCAGAGGGTAATTACTCTTGCCTTAACCTGCTTGGATCTGGATCATGGTCTTGGCTGGTGGTCCTGGGGTGTGTGACCAGTGAGCCAGAGGTTGTGGGGGCTGTAGAAATGATGCCCTCCTAATAGCTCCAGCAGCTGAAAAAACCCCAGTGATTTGGGACAAAGCTCTCTCCATTCTGGAAGCAGAGTTCTACTGTGGCAAAAGAGCTCAAAAGTCAAATAATTGGCTGGCAAAATGAGCAAGGACAGGAAGCACAAACAGACCATAGAATCCTTTTTTTGGGAACAAAAAGGACCAAGGCATGGAGCAGGAGGAAGACATTGAAGTCAGAACTCCTGCATCAAAAGCCTCCAAGAAAAATATGAATTGGTTACAGGCCATGGAGGAGCTCAAGAAGGATTTTGAAAATCAAGTAAGAGAAGTAGAGGAAAAATTGGGAAGAGAAATGAGAATGATGCAAGAAAATTATGAAAAGCAAGTCAACAGCCTGCTAAAGGAGACCCAAAAATACACTGAAGAAAATAACACTTTTAAAAATAGACTAACTTGGGGCGGCCAGGTAGCACAGCGAGTAAGAGCACTGGCTCCAGTGTTGGAATGACGTGGGGATCGAATCCGGGCTCAGACAGTTAGCACCCACCCAGAAACACCTCGCCATGTAACCTAGAGCAAGTTACTTAACCCCAATTGCTTAGGGGTGGCCAGGTGGCTCAGCGAGTAAGAGCACTGGCTCCAGTGTCAGGATGACCTGGGGATCAAATCTGGGCTCAGATACTTAGCACCACACCCAGAAATAACTGGCAGTGTAACCTCGAGCAAGTTACTTAACCCTGATTGCTTAAAAAAAAATAGACTAACCCAAATGGCAAAAGAGGCCCAAAAAGCCAATGCTTTAAAAAGCCGTATTTGCCAGATGGAAAAGGAATTTTAAAAGTTCACTGAAGAGAATCACTCCTTCAAAATTAGATTGGAGCAATTGGAAGCTAATAACTTTATGAGAAATCAAGATACTATTAAACAGATCCAAACAAATGAAAAAAATAGAAGGCAATGTGAAATATCTCATTGGAAAAACCACTGACCTGGAAAATAGATCCAGGAGAGATAATTTTAAAATTATTAGACTACCTGAAAGCTGTGTTAAAAAAAAGAGCCTAGACAACATATTACAAGAAATTGTCAAGCAAAATTGCCCTGATATTCTAGAACCAGAGGGCAAAATAGAAATTGAAAAAATTTACTGATCACCTCTTGGAAAAGATCCCCAAAAGAAAACTCCTAGAATTATTATAACTAAATTCCAGAGTTCCCAGGTCAAGGAGCAAATACTGCAAGCAGTCAGGAAGAAACAATTTGAGTACTGTGGAAACACAATCAGGATAACACAAAATCTAGCAGCTTCTACATTAAGGGATTGAAGGGCTTGGAATATGATATTCTGGGGGTCAAAGGAGCTAGGACTAAAACCAAGAATCACCTACCCAGCAAAACTGAGTATAATGCTATAGGGGAAAATAGGCTCATTCAATGAAATAGAGGCTTTTCAAGTATTCTTGATGAAAAAACCAGAGCTGAACAGAAAAATTTGACTTTGAAATATAAGAAGCAAGAGAAGCATGAGAAGGTAAACAGGAAAAAGAAATCATAAGGAACTTATTAAAGTTGAACCATTTACATTCCTACATGGAAAAATAATGATTGTAACTCATAAGAATTTTCTAAGTATGAGTATGGTTGAAGGGAATATACATACATATATATAGGAGGGTATATGTATATATAAATATATATGTGAGTGTGGGCATATATATGTTCATTTATACAGAGACAGAGGGTACAGGATGAGTTGAATATGAAGGGATGAGATCTAAAAAATAAAATTAAGAGGTGAGAGAGGAATTTATTGGGAGAAGGAGAGAGAGATAGATTAGGGCAAATTATCTCATATAAAAGAGGCAAGAGGAAACTGTTACAATGGAGGGGAAGAGCAGGAAGGTGAAAGGGAATGAGATAACTTTATTCTCATTGAATTTGGCTTAAGGAGGAAATAACATACACATTCAATTGGGTATCTTACCCTACAGGAAAATAGGGGGGTAGGGGATAATAGGGGGGATGGTAGAAGGGAGGGCAGATTGGGGAGAGCATAGTTAGAAGCAAACATTTTTGAAAATGGATAGGGTCAAAGGAGAAAATAGAATAAGTGGGGGGCAGGACAGGAAGGAGAGAAATATAGTTAGTCTTTTTTTTTTTTGGCTTTTTGGAGGGCAAATGGGGTTAAGTAACTTGCCCAAAGTCACATGGCTAGTAATTGTGTCAGGTGTCTGAGTCTGGATTTGAACTCAGGTCCTCCTGACTCCAGGGCCAGTGCTCTATTCACTGTGCCACCTAGCCATCCCAATATAGTTAGTCTTTCACAATATAACAACTATGGAAATGATTTGGGTAACTACACATATACAACCTATATTGAATTGCTTATCTTCTCAATGGGGGTGGTGAGGAGGGAAGAAGGCAAAAAAAAAAATATCTGGAACTCAAAGTTTTAAAACAAGTGTTTAAAAAGAGTTGTTTTTTACATGCAACTGTGAAATAAGATATACAAGCACTGGGGTATAGAAATCCATCTTGCCCTACTAGAAAGTTAGGGGGATGGGAGAGGATAGAAGAGAGAACAGATTGGGGAAAGGGGTATTCAGTGGGCTTGCTATTTTGGGGTGGGGGTAGGGGAAAGTTGGGAAGAAGAAAATTGTAAGTCAAAATTTGTGGAAATGAATGTTGAAAACTAAAAATAAATAAATAAATTTAAAAAAAGAATTAAAAGAAAAGGACAACTGTACAGTTAGAGCTTAACAACTGACTAGAGATTCATATCATTTTTAATATGGTTTTTGATATCTTGCTTTTCTTCTTTTGAGAACTGACTGTTCATGTCTGTTGACCATTCATTTATTGTTTTTATGTATTTGAATTAGTTCCTTATATGTCTTAAATACCAGATCCTTTTTAGAGAAACTTAAAAATTTTTTTTCCAGTTAACTAGTTTTCTTCTGTTTAAACTTCATTGATTTTGTATAAAAACATTTCAGTTTTATGGAATCAAACTTGTCCATTTTATTTCCCATGGTGCTCTTTGTCCTTTGTTTGGTCAAGAACTATTCTTCTATCCATAATTGTCAAAGGCATCTGTGGCAGCAAGCACCCCAAGCGTCCTCAGGGTTTGCTGCCAATACAGGTTCTTGGATCTGCTTTGTTAAAGGAAAGCAACTCAAAATGGGTTAACAAGCTTACTTTAATCAGTCCAACATGTATCGTTCACCTAGTTCAGGGGAAAAAGGTCAGCACCCTGAACTTCAGAATATACAGACAGAATTATCAAGACAGAAACAGATCAAATAGACAGTTTCCAAACTGTCCAACCATTACATCCATACCAAACAACATCTGGGTTTCAAAGCCGGGGGGCTCTGGACAACGGCTTTTCAGAGTTTCATCCGATCAAATCACAGAACACTTCTCAAACTGAGCCCCAAATACAAAGCTACACATCAGGGCTTATATAGCCTTCTCCTGGCTCAGAGAATGTAACAACCTTATTGACTCACTGGCCAATCAAGAAGTATCTACTGAAAAACAAGCCTCCCACCCCAGGCTCCAGGTGCACTTTAGCCTAGGGGCAGGGAAGATCTTCAAATTTACATTCCCATTACAGCATCTCCTTTCATTTTCTTCTAATTTAGAGCATGACCTTTTACATGTAGGTCACATATCCACGTGGAGCTTACTGTGGTATCCATTGTGAGATGCTGGGCTTAACCTAATTTCTTCCAGATTTCTTTCTTGTTTTTCTCTTTCCCCATTCTTCACAGTCCTTCAAAGATCACTGACATTGGCTCACCAATCACAACTACAGTCTTTGACTTCTGCGGGATATAGTTCATCCAGACTTGGTGGTAATCTCATTTGAGGGTGCTTAGATGCTCCTCACTATCTCATCTTGGTTCTCAACCTCTTTTAGCTATCTTTGTTATGACTTTCCCAGTCCAGAAATTATGCTTCAGGTCAAGAAAACAGATCTGAAAGTTGAGTGGACATTTCTGCAATGCTTATCATCATCCTATGTATCCCAACCAATAATTCTACCCCTTTTTTGATCTTCCTCTTGCTTCCAATGGTTTTTTAAAACTCCTTTTCTAGTATTTACCATTTAAGGACATCTGATCAATCTTAGGTCCTTGCTACTCTATACTGACCTCTTCTGGAAGTCTAACTAAACTAAGCCAACCCAACTCTTATAATACCTCTTTATCCCTCCTTCTAGCATCCATGTACCCAGAAGTGTTTTGCTTCAGATAGTATATATGTTGCTGAAAAGTATACATTTAAAATTTTTGATAATCAAACAATAGTTTCCTTGCAAAGTAGAGTTCCTTCTGCACAAAACTATTTGTAAAATTAAGATTCATGTAAAAAAGATTTTTAAAATCTATTTTGTATTTTCTAGCTTCTGAAAATAGTACTTTTTCTTAAAGGGTAGCCCACATGCATAAAGGTCCTCTCCTCTTGTGACTTGTCACATGCTTTGAGTATTGAATTTTAAAATTCTATTTCTTTTTACGTGCATTTCATGTGTAGAATACATCTTCACCATCAGACTGAGGACTTCCCTAAGGTGGGGACAGTTTTTGTCCTCCTTCTGTAGCTACTTCACATATATGAGGCATTTAATTCAATCCAACAATCTATCTTCTGTGGGTCAGTGCTCACACTTTGTTATAATACTCTGTGACCCACATACTTGACAGAGGCTCTAAAAAACAGAAACTTGTCAATTGAAAGCTTTAGGCCATGGTCCATTCCAATCCAAACCAATAAATATTTGTTAAGTACCTACTTACTAGGCACTTTAATTAACCACTGGGGATGCATTTAATAAACACAAACAAAGCTCTTGCCCTCAAGGAACTTACAGTCTAATGGAATGGTTCTTCTTACTCCTTTCTCCATCAGTCTTTGGGAAATGGTGGGTGCCTTAGATGTCTTAGATGCCTTAGAGCTGGTAAAGTCCATCTGGGTAACAATTGACCTGGAACAGTCAATTGACAATGAACAGTTCTCCCCTTTTTTCCTTCCACTATAAGAATCTAGTAATAGCCACCATGTCAGTTCAATCCTAAGAAGCACTTGCTGCCTAAAAGACAATCCAGGGTTTGCTCTCTGTGGTGGTGCTATTGACCAACAGGTTCATGAGATGGTCTTTGAATTCATCCATCAATAGACAAAGGGATTTTTCTAGAGGGGAAAAAGGAGATTGCATATCAACAGTTGAAGAAATTAGAAGAAAAACTCCAGTAAGATAAAAACTGAAATTAAGAAGAAAATTCAATATATAACAATTTCTCTCAAATGTAGCCAATGTTGAATTAAATTTAACTTTAAACTCTAGATGTAGAAAAAATGAATTTTCATGAAATGGAAACAAAATTAATATTCACAAAGAATTAAAATTCTTAGAGTAGTAGTATATTAAATCGATGAACCAATAAAGCGACAAACTGCTTTAAAAGAAGTAAAATGAAGAATTATAGTAGTATTTAAGCTTTCAAGGAGAAAAAAACAAGTGCAAATACAAAAATCTGCACAAATCCCAGGATGAGGCTCTCATTGCAACCAGCAGGTGTCACTGTCTAGTGCAGTTTGACTAAAATGATAGATGGTTCCTCTCAGGACATGCCTTTTTCTTTCTAGTGGATCACTCTGGGGCTTGCCCTTCCCTTTGATCATTGCCTTCTGCATTGCTTCCTTCCTGTTTGATGCTGGAGGTTTTGCCTGACCTCCCACCTGTACAGGAAACTAGGAGTGCAAGGTGTTTGCCTAGGGTTTTTGTTGTTGAGTCCTTTCAAATCATGTCTGACCTTTGATGATCCCATTTGGGGTTTTCTTGGCAAAGGTACTGGAGTGGTTTGCCCTTTCCTTCTCCAGCTTGTTTTATAGATGAGGAAACAGGCAAACAGAGTGAAATGACTTACCCAGGGTCACACAACTACTAAACATGTGAGACCATATTTGAACTCAGGAAGATGAGTCTTCCTGACTCCAGGCCTGGTGCTCTGTGCACTACGGTACCACCTAGCTGCTAAAGGCAGGGACCCAGAATAGATGCCTGTGGATCACCTTCTGCATCTCAGGCTGGATCCAGATTGTCCATGGGGCAATGAGTCTATGGACACTCAGGGTACAACCAGTTTTTAGCCTAGGGATTATGACCCTTAGCTTCACAGGGATTCCTTTCTTTTCAGTTCATGAATTCAGGTTTTAAATAATCCTCACCATAGCATCTTCTCCCATCGATGCAGCTTGTCCAGCCCTCAGTGAACTTCCTAACATTTGTCCAGAGAAGTAGATCTTTGAATATGCAAATTGTTCATCTTCAGTCTAGCCCCTCATGCCCTTCTCCATTTGTACTTGCTGTGTGCAATTGAAGACATTTGTGACTCAAAAAATTAAGATTGATCCTGTTTTTAATCTAGAAATAACTGGTTTTAAAGTACCATTGGAGATAAATTCCCAGCTGAAATGGCAGACATAGAGTGTGGAAACAAGCTCTGGTTTCTGACAAAGGCAGGAGGAAAGAGAAGAGAGTTTGTTCACCACCAGCTACTGGAAGAAAGCTTGCAGATGATGTGGCCCTTTCTGTTCATTACTATCCTAACACGGCCAGGGCATGAATGAGCTCCCTGTGCAGGTGGAGCCTAGGCACACTCAGACCAGTCTTTTCTGCCTTTGCCATCTTCCCTTGTCTGTCATGATAGCAGTTCTAAAACTCCTGCTGTGGAGGTGCAGGGTGTGTTCAGAGAAGGCTAGTAGCTCAGGTGTGATGGCTGCCCCGCCCTTTTCAGGGCTGCTTTCCACCTTTGCTGTCTACCTGTTCCACCTAACTCTTATCTGCAGCTCCAAGAAGCTGTAGCATGCACAGTGGCCCCACCCTGTAACTGTTTTGGGAGATGGGCTAAACCAGGCTGAGGGTAACTGAGGGATCTGAAACCCTTTGGTGAGTTAGGGGGGTGTCTATCTCAAGTGTGTGGAGACTTCCCCTGGTGGAATGAGCAGATGACAGCAATGTGTTCCAATGACCATGAAGGCAGCTGAATCATCCACTGTATCTTGAGCCATCACCAGATATCTCGACTATGTCCTGTGCCTGGACTATGATGCTCTGGAGGAAAGTGAATCCAATGACTTCATGGAACTCTGCCTCACTTAAATCCAATTTAAGTGTGTGTCAAAAGTCATCACTGATACCATTTTTCCATTTTTACCTATCTCAAAGTCATGTGGGAATAAGCAAGTGATAAAGCAGCAGGTGTGGATACACTGGGAACCGTAGTCACAGCACGGCTCACAGGTGGCCCAGGACATAGGATCATCTTACTGGAAGCAGTAGTGGAATTCGGCAGACTCATGTGTGTCTAAACACTCTTTTAGGGATTGCAATGCTCACCTCCTGTATGAGAGAGGGGCTAGAAAACTGCCCTAAAAATTGTCCGGTTGGGATACCACCCTGTGGTTAAAACACAAAAAATGTACAAAAGGTTCTGCAAAGATGACTCTAAACTCCATCAGTACATGGAATGTGCGTGCACTTGTAGACAACATAAAATCTCATAGACCTGAAAGCTGAACAGCTCATATTGTGACAGAACTCAGCAGGTATCGCAATCCAAATAGCAGCCCTGGGTGGAATAAGGCTGGCAAATGAAGGTCAGCTTACCAGAGTTGGAACTGGGTATATGTTTTTCTGGAGTGGTCACAATGAAGTGAAGGCCATGAAGCTGGTGGAGGTTTGCAAATCAAAACTAATCTAGACAACAAGCTGGTATGCCTACCAAAAGGAGTGAATGAAAGACCCATGATAATGCAATTGCCACTTGCAGAAAAACGCCATGCCATCATCATCAGTGCCTATGCTCCCACCCTGATGAACTCTGAGGAAAACAAAGAATAATTTTGTGAACACTTGGAGACCCTTATAATCAACGTGCCAAGAGAAAACAAGCTTACCATTCTGGGTGACTTTCATGCTAGAGTAGACTCAGAATGCCAGACTTGGCAGGGAGTCCTAGGGAGGAATGGAGTTGGAAACAGCAAGAGCAATGGTTACTTACTACTGAAGACTTGTGCATCTCATGACCTTCTCATCACCAACACTGTCTTCCATGTATCTAAATGCAATAAAACTTTGTGGATGCACTCTTGCAGCAAACATTGACATTTAATAGACTATGTGATGTTAATTAAGAACAGACAGACAGAATGTGAGAGTAATGAAGTCAGTGTTGGCACAGAGTGCTGGACTGACCATAGACTTATCCTCTCCAAGCTAAATATTCACATTCAGCAAAAGCAGCGGCCCCAAGGCAAAAAAAACTCCCCGTAGAATTAATGTCAATAGAGCTCTTCTCTGAGAGCTAAATTAGAGGGAAAGTTGAGCCAATGCACAGCTGGCAGCAGTGGGGCAGAAAAGGAGGGGGCAGCTTTCAGAGATTTGGCGTCCAGCACTGCATTTGCTCCTCTGGGTCAGAGCACTCACAAACATCATGATTGGTTTGATGGAAATGCAGAAACTGCCAAATGGAAAACAACAACTCCACAGGGTTTATCAGCAGGATAGTTCATCCATTTCTAAGAAGGCAGCATTTAATTCCATAAAAACTAAAGTACAAGCAAAGCTTAGAGAGATGCAGGCCTCCTGGCTCAGTAGGAAGGCAGATGAAATTCAGTTTCATGTTGATAGTAACAATCCAAAGCACTTTTATGATGCCCTGAAGGCTATTTGGGGGCCTATGGTGCATACTCAACTATTCAGTGCTGATGGAGCTACATTGATTAGGACATGAACCTGGAGAGGTGGGCTGAACAATTCATAGTGTTCTCAACAGATTGCCATCAGTCAATGCTGAAGACATTGATCATTTGTCAGGTTGAAGTCAATCCGTCCATAGCTGAAGCTCCAAGTGAAGAAGAGGTTTTGAATTTCATTAGGCTTCTTTTGTGTGGTAAAGCACCTGGTGTTGATTCTAGTCCAGCTGAGATTTACAAGGTGGGGGGTCCATTGCTCATACAAAAGCTGACTGAAATTTTTTGTGTTATATGGTAAGACGAGGTTATCCCCCAGTAACTCAAGGATGCCTCTATTGTTCATCTCTAGAAAGGTAAAGGAAATAGATTGTCCTAACGCAATCACTGGGGCGGGGCGGGGGGGGGAGGTGGGAAGTGGGAGCAGTGGTGGAGGGTGGGATCTCTCTTTTAGTCATTGCTGGCAAGATTCCTCCCAGAGCCCTCCTTAATAGGCTGATCCTTCACCTGTAGATGGTCATCTACCTGAGAGCCAGTGTGTTTTCAGAAAGGGCCAAGGAATAGTTGGTATGTTGTTACTACCTGACAAGTCCAGGAGAAATGCCAGAAGCAGAACAGAGGTCTGTACATAATGTTTTTAGATCTGACCAAGGTCTTTGATAGCTGTCAGTTGGGAGGGCTTATGGAAAATTATGTCAACATTTGCTTGCCTGGGGAAGTTTATCAGCATTATATATCAGTTTCATGATGGCATGCTTGCCTGGCTTCTGGATAATAGGTTATGCTCTTGTGCTTTCCCAGTTACCAGTGGAGTGAAACAAGGCTGTGTGCTTGCTCTCATGCTTTTTAACCTGATGTTTTCACCCATGTTGTCAAGTGCCTTTAATGAAGAAGAACACAGCATCGAGGTCAGCTTCACACTGATGGTAAATTCTTCAACTTGAAAAAGTTCCAAGCCAAGACCAAAGTGGAGGGAGTGTTGGTGCATGCTTTTTTATTTTCAGGTAATTGTGCATTCAGTGCAGCCTCTGGAACTGTGATGCAGCAAAGCATGGATTGATTCTCTGCTGTTTGTGCTAATTTTGGCTAGATATTAACACCAAGAAAACACAGGTGCTTGATCAGCCAGCACCACACCATCCATATGTGGAACCATTAGTTACAGCAATTGGAGAAGCTTTGAATGCTTTGGGTAAGATCACTTACCTTGGCAGTATACTTTCTAGGTGTGTACACATCGATAATGCGGTAGACATGTGCATTACTAGACCTAGCTTAGTGTTTGGGAGGCTCTGATGGAAAGTGTGGGAGACAAGTATTAGACTGACTGCCAGACTGAAGGCCTACAGAGCCATTGTGCTGACTTCATTGTTGTATCCCCGTGAAACCTGAACTTTATATCAGAGTCACACAAAGAAACTGAATCATTTCCATTTGAATTGTCTTAGGAAGATACTGAAGATCACTTAGAAGGATGATATACTAGACATTGAGGTCCTTTCTCGAACTAAATTGCCAAGCATTCAGACTCTGCTGCAGAGAGTGCAACTATGATCTAACCATGTTGTTTGAATGCCAAATGTAAGGTTTACCAAAAAGAATGTTTTATGGAAATTCATATAGGGAAAGTGCTCACATTGTGGGCATAAAAACTGATACAAGGACACTCTCAATGTCTCTCTTAAGAACTTTGGAATTGGCTGGAGGTAGAGCCAAGATGGCTAAGTAAAGGCAGGGACTCTCCTGAGCTCTCCCTCAAATCCTTCCAAATCCCTTTAAAAATAACTCTAAAGAAATTCGAGAGCCCCAGAACCCACAAAAGGATGGAGTGGTACAAATTTCAAGCCCAAGACAACTTGGAATGTGGGCAGGGAAGGTGCACCAGGACAAGAGAGGAGAACAGTCAAATGCTGGCTACAGCAGCACAGACCAGACTCCAGCCAATCCAGAGCAGGCCTTGGGCTGAGTCAGTAGCAGCAGTGGTGCTTTCCAAACCTCTCAGCCAGCAGACACCTACGACAATTTAGGTCAGCAGGAAAGGTCTGTGGCACCTAGGTGAGAGTGGAGGGCAGTCCAGCACAGTCCACAGCAGCACAGCCTGTTCCCAGCAAACCAGGAGTGCCGGGCCTTGGGAGCCAGCAGTAGTGGCTGCTTCCAGAGCTCTCAGTCCACATACAGCGAGGAGGTTGAACTGCTGGTCGGAGGGAGATTATAGGGGTCTTTTTTACTACCCGTGTTTCCCCGATAATAAGACACTGTCTTATTAATTTTTTTGGACAGAAAAACACCAGAGGGCTTATTTTCAGGGGAGGGCTTATTTTAATGAACATTGACAGCAATTTTAATAAACAGGTAAATGTGAACAAAAAAGTGTACCTTTATTCAATAATGAATTCAATAAAGAACAGGATGATGCACTCACTGCTGCAGCTCTGATTGGATGCAGCTCAGAGCGCGGCATGTGTTTCACCCGAGGAGGGGGGACGGTGCATACAGAGGGTACCGTAATGTAGCGTGTAGCGCAGGGGATCACCTTCACTACAGTAGCAATCTCAATAGGGCTTATTTTCAGGGGAGGGCTTATTTTAGAGGAATCTTACACAGTAAGGGGAGGGCTTATTTTTGGGATAGGTCTTATTATCGGGGAAACACGGTAGCTCTGAGGCAGGACTTTGTAGACATCCCCCTAACTCACTATTGGATTGAGGTTTGTCACTTACCTTCAACCTGGCTTAGCCCATCTGCCTAGACAGGTTTACTGGACTATGGCCATTGTACGTCCTACAACTTCTTGGAGTCCCAGGTGAGAGCTGGGTGAAAGGTGGACACCAGAAATGGATAAACAGCCCTGAAAAGGGCTCAGCAGCACCCACACCAGGCTAGTGCTCTTGAAAACCCCATACACCATTTTGGTAAATACCTATTTCTAAAAACTAATGAAATCTGATCGGCCAATTGATGTTAATTGATACTTTGGAAGCCCACTGGTAGGGACCTGTGAACTTTCACGACAGCTCAGAGTTACATCTAGAACTCTGAGGGGAGGAATAGCCAGTTACTCCCTAGCTTCCCCACCTGGTCATACTAGAAGTGGGAGCTGGAAGGCTCAGCAAGATTCTTTGATTTTCTCATGATCACAAAGCTAGTTAGTGCCAGGGGTAGGATTTGAACCCACGTTTTCTGGACTATAAGAGCAGCACACTAAATTTCATGGCTTCCCTCTCTCTTTTGTACCAGAGGTCCATTACACTGGGTGTCTGCTCTCCCCTCAGCCCCAACCCTACCCCTTCTAATTCCTCCTTTACCTGATGTCAGAGTTATCGTCCTCATTCCTTGTTTTGATCATGTTGCTCTTCTATTAAAAACCTCCATGTTCTCTTAGTTCAGATGTTTAACTTAGGCATTCAAGACCCTTCACAATCCATCACCATCTCACTTTGCCAGTCTTATCTCATGTGAATTCCTTCTATGCTCCACCAGGTAGGACAGGGCAGAAACACATTCCATTCCTGTTTTCCTTTCCTCCCTCTCATCCCCTATTTGACCAGTACAGAGCAAATTTCCTTCATGCCCACATGGGACCGATGAAAAACAAAATAAAACTGCAAAGCCAACATTTTGTTGATACTTTTTATTTCATATCACTGACACTTCCCAGTAACCACCCCCCTCCTCATAACAAAGAAGAAGAATAAACCAAACCAAAGCAAAGGTCCCAGGAGCACAAGACTCCAGGTGTGGCTTTCACGTCCCTCCTTTTCCACCTCTCTCCTGAGAGAAGGGACATGGGTTTCATCGTCAGCCCTCTGGAACTGGGCTTGGTAACTACATTAGAATGCTTGGCCCAGAGCAAGCAGTTGTTGATTAATCTGAATCCTGATTCAGTCAAAGAAATCCTGTTTAGAAAAGGAAATGTAAAAATCCTGTGGATTAGGGGGTAAAGGCTTTGGAATCAGAGTTTTGTGACTCCTTGTCAATTCTTTCTGAGGAAGAGGAAAAGAAGCTATCAGCATTCAGGTTCATTCCGTGTACACAGCCAGTTGGGGTAGTGGCGGTACATCACACTGTAACTCTGCAGGTTTTCCCTCATGCAGTAGGCAGCTCTTCGATCACAGGCACAGATTTCCATCTCACAGTAGTTTCCAGGCCCTGTAAGTTCAGAGAAATAAATGGGCCAGAATGGTTGGTAATTGTCTCTTCTACTGACCACCATCACCCTGCCCTGCCAAGCTGAGTCCCTTTATGGGTTGCCTTGATGGAGACACAGTCCCTTCCCCAGGGGAAACCCCATGTCTGAGGGGAGAGTGCAGCCTTCATTTTTAGGGAATTTGGAGCAGTGCCCTTCCAGACACCATTTTAGTGTTCTACACATCTGGAGTGCTGAGTGGTGCCTGACTGTAGTGTGCTATCTCACCACAGCTGATGTGTCCATGCTGGTACTGGAAACTGTAGCGTTGTGTTTTTGGCTTGCAGCCTTCATCCATCAGCTTTGAATAGCAGCAGTCATGGACCAAACAGCACCTAAAGAAAGAAGCCCTGCTGAGTGCTGTCCTCCTCTGGGGAGCAGGAGGTCAGCAAGCAGGACACTCAGAGAGGCCACCCAGGAGGCAGCCTGCTGTGGTGGAATGAGCCTGCTTTGGTAGTCATGACCCCTGAGGTATTAGGCTCAGAGTTTTCTCATCTGTGAATGAGGGGATTGGACTACATGGTCTCTAAAGGTCCTTTTCAGTTCCAAATCTTGTTCTGGTTAATGGAGGGTCTCTGATTCTGAAAACTTATCTGCTTCTTTATTATCTTTCCTACTGGATTGTAAGGGAACCTATATAAAGACTCCAAGGAATGCTGGAGAAGAACACTCTTCTATCATTTTATCCTAGAAATTCATTTCTTTGATGCCCCTGCCTTGGGCCCTACCTACTTCCAAGGCAGCTAAGGTAGCCACTTTTGGCAGGGCTGGGGAACAGCAGCTTACCCGTCAGTAGCATCCTTGGGGAATCCTTTGCCTCCCCAGCCACAGTAGCAACCATAGAAGCCATAGTTAATCAATGCATTCTTCCATGTGACTTGCTCAATCATATTATAGAATTGAAGCAAGTGTCCATGCACATCAGATAAGCCTGCAAGAGTGACCAGTGGTCAGATGTGATCACCCTTGTGTCTCCTTTATCCACTACTGCTTTAGTCTGTCCTTCCCCACCCTTCATCTGAGCAGAGAATCTTATTTTCTCTATTTTCCACCCAGCATCTAAGAAGAGATGGTGAAGAATTAATTGGAATTTGCAAGGTTGAAGGAATGGGGGGAGCTAGGGAACCCAAGAGATGCTGGGTGAGGCATTTTCATACAACTTGAGAGTTGTCCCTCCTGGGGCTGATTTCCTGGGAAGAGGTCAGCCATGGGGTCACTTCTTACCACAGGCGATTAGAGCAGCTAGCAGAAAGATGATCTTCATTTTGAACCCTCTGTAGGAGAAAGTATAAACCTGATGTCCATCCCCTCAGGTCCCCACATTCCTGCTTTACCTCTGGGGCTGCTACCCCATCCTGCCATCTGGGAGGGAGAATAACTGGTCCTTACTCTTATTAGAAAGGACCACAGGAGCCATCTACTGCAACGTCTGCCTGATCAAGAAACCCTGTATGAAATTTCTATTCTCATAGAAACCTATTACCCAGGCACCACACCCCTCCTCTCAGGCGTCAACACTGTATTGGTTACACAAACGGGCAGCTAAAATACTCTCTCTCTGTCTCTCTTTCTCTCTGTTTCTCTGTCTCTGTCTCTCTGTTTCTCTCTCTCTCTCTCTATATATATATATATTCATTTATATTTATATATATTATAATTCAGGTACAGAGGCAAACACTCAGGTCACCTCAATTCATACATTCATAATTCTCAAGGTCACAGAAAAACAGAGACAAATGAACATATGCAGAATGCTACTGGCACAGAGAAAGGTTCTCAGGCCCTCTAAACAAGGGATTCTTAACTTTTTTATGTCCTGGACTTGGTTTTCTGGTGATGGCTGTAGACCCATTCTCAGAATCACGTTTTTAGATTCATAAGATAAAATGTGAAGGATTACAAAGGAAACCATTGAACCATATTCAAAGATAGTTATCAAAATATTTCAAAACTGCAAGTTCACAGATACCAGGTCAAGAATCCCTCCATGCTCCAAACATACATAATAATAAAGAATCACACAAACACAAGACACATACTCTCTGACTCCTCTGGTCTTTGGGGCTCCAGATGCCTTTAGCTGTTTCTTGATTCAATCTGTCCACTGCAGGGCTCTTGAGCTTAACTGGTCCTCAAGGCAGAGAAGTTCCATATATAGATCCAGGATGACTCTGAGGCAGCTGTGCATTTCTACCCACAGGCTTGGAATTCCCAGAAACCAGTCTACATTTGTAGGAAGAAAGGGTGTAGCCAGAGTCTGCTCTGGGAGGCCACAAGGAGATCTTCCAGGTCTCCCAGCAGTCATTCTCCCAGAGGGGGAAGGCTGATGGCATTATAGTGATAGGCTGAGTGCTGACACTCAGTTGGGTTAGATTCAGGGACTTTGTGCCTCAAGGATGGTTGGTGGACACGCCTTCCAATTTTGGACACTCTATCCTGCCTCAGAATTTGACCTGTGGCCACTTACACCTCTGTAAACATTTCCTGGACTACTTACTCGGAAAGCCCCAGTCAGTCATTTAGCACCACAGCCAAATGTTCACTCCACACAGAAGCCTCCATGAGGTGTTTATGGTCATGTAGGGAAAGAGAGAGCAATAGAGAAAGAGGCAAAAGAATAAGGCAAAAAAAATAGGGGTTAGAAAAAGGATGAGATGAAGATCATATACATTTGAGGTAATAGGAAATCACTAGACTTCATCGAGTAGGAAAGTAACATGGTTAGACCTGTGCTGTGGGAACATCACTTTGGGATTTTCATGGAGGACAGATTAGAAGGGGAGAGATGAGGCAGGAGAGTGTTTAGGAGATTACTCAAATTGTCCAGTTCAGAGATAAGGAAGGTTTCCATTAGGGTATTTTTTGGCTATTAGAGCAAAGAGGAGATGGATAGGAAAAAAATGTTGTAGAGGTAGAATGATCTGGTAACATTGGATGTGTGAAGTTTGGGATAGTTGAGAACCCAAGATAATACCAGGAATGAGAGCCTGGGGACTAGAAAGATATTTACATGCTCAGTGGAAATTAGGAAGTTCAGAGGGTAGAGACAGTGAGTTTTGTTTTGGACATGTGGTGTTTGAGATGGCTTTGGGACATTGGGTTAGAAAAAGGTAAGTCTTGATAAGGGAGAGATGATGGTGGGAGACTGAGAGAGAGAGACAGAGAGACAGAGAGAGAGAGATAGAGAGAGAGAGAGACAGAGAGACAGAGAAAGAGAGACAGAAAGAGTGTAATGGGAATGTAAATTTTTAAGATCTTCCCTGTCTAGGCTAAAGTGCACCTGGAGCCTGGGGTGGGAGGCTTGTTTTTCAGTAGATACTTTTTGATTGGCCAGTGGGTCCAGAAGGTTGTTACATTCTCTGAGCCAGGAGAAGGCTATATAAACCCTGATTTGAGGCTTTGTTTTGGGGCTCACTTTGAGAAGTGTTCTGTGATTTGATCAGATG
Source organism: Petaurus breviceps papuanus (assembly GCF_028583685.1). Taxonomy (NCBI): domain Eukaryota; kingdom Metazoa; phylum Chordata; class Mammalia; order Diprotodontia; family Petauridae; genus Petaurus; species Petaurus breviceps. Next base: position 13,824,128 of record NW_027187400.1, on the reverse strand, counting down.
AGACTCTGGGAAGCCATGATTGAGAACCCCCCTGGCTTTGAAAAACCCAGATGTTGATTTGGTATGGATGTAATGGTTGGACAGTTTCGAAACCTGTCTACTTGATCTGTTTCTCTGTCTTGATAATTCTGCCTGTATACTCTGAAGTTTGGGGTACTGACCTTTTCCCCCTGAACTAGGTAAACGATATATGTTTGACTGATTAAAGTAAGCTTGTTAACCCATTTTGAGTTGCTTTCCTTTATCAAAGCAGATCCAAGAACCTGTGTTGGCAACCACCCTGGGAATGCTGGGGTGCTTGCTGATACAAAATGGTGACGAGGATGGGATCTGCAGAGTAAAAGGAAAGTATGGGGGCTGGGATAATTGTTTGTTTCCCAGTTGTGGTAGCTGTGACCCTGTGGAGCCATGGACCAGGAGAGAAGAATGGCCTGCATGCAGACTTTGCTGAGCTGAGAGCAGGAATGGTGAGCTGCCTGCATTGGGACCTGGGCAGAAGCCAGGAGCGGCTGTCACCTGTGGGAGGAGAAAGAACCCAGGAGTTCAGAATTCAGCCACAGGAAAAGATAAGAACTGAGCAGCAAAGCAGGGGCACTGAATGTGTTTCCTTGCTGCATCCCACAGTTTGGGACCCAGGGGGAGGATGGACTTGTGACTATGGTGTGTGGGATGAAGTGCCGTGGACCCCCAAGGACCCCACCTTGTTGGTTTTGTTGCTCAGCCCCCTCTCTGTACTTGAAAGCAGGGGCTGGAACTATGTGAGGGGAAGGACATCCCCCTCCACCCAAGAGAACTTTATTTGGACTCTTGTTTTGAATTGAGGTGATAATGCTATGTACTTTGTGTTTGTTTAAGGCCCTGTGGCCACTTTGGTAACTTTAGTTCTGTATCTTGAAAATGTGACCTAAGAGATATTTAGTGCTAATTCAAAAGTAAATTGACTATGCTATGGGCATGAAAGATCTTGGGGCGGAATGTAATGGAAATGCAAATTTAAAGATCTTCCCTGCCCTTAGGCCCTTTGATAGGCTTAAGAGACTCTGAGAACCTTCCTTGATTTGAAAATATACTCTGCCTCCTAATAGGCTGAATGTGGTCACATGGAATCTGTGGCAGGAGGCTTGGTTTTCAGGAATGCCCACACCTTGATGCTGTGTGATTGGGCAGTGGGTCAAGAGGATGGTTATATTCTCTGACCCAGGAGAAGGCTATATAATCCCTGATGTGAGGCTTTGCTTTGGGGCTCACTTTGAGAAGTGTTCTGTGATTTGATCAGATGATACTCTGGGAAGTTGTTGAGAGCCTCCCCCCCCCCCCCTTTGAAAAACCCAGATGTTGATTTGGTATGGATGTAATGGTTGGACAGTTTGGAAACCTGTCTACTTGATCTGTTTCTCTGTCTTGATAATTCTGTCTGTATCCTCTGAAGTTCGGGGTGCTGACCTTTTTCCCCTGAACTAGGTAAACGATATATGTTTGACTGATTAAAGTAAGCTTGTTAACCCATTTTGAGTTGCTTTCCTTTATCAAAGCAGATCCAAGAACCTATGTTGGCAGCCACCCTGGGGACGCTGGGGTGCTTGATGCTACAGAGAGAGAGAGAGAGAGAGAGACAGAGACAGAGACAGAGACAGAGACAGAGAGAGACAGAGAGACAGAGAGAGAGAGAGAGACAGAGACAGAGACAGAGAGAGACAGAGAGACAGAGAGAAAGAGAGAGAGACAGGGAGATAGAGAGAGACCGAGAGAGATGTGAGAACTGTATATATAGAACTGGGAGCCATCTTCATGAAGAAGAGAATTAAAGCCAGGGGAGCTGATAAAGTCACAAAATAGGAGTGTATTCAGGAAGAAGAGGGCTCAGGACAGAACCAGGGAACACCCACATTTAGGGGCAGTGATATGGAAGAAGATCCAGCAAGGGAGACTTAGGAGTGGTGAGACAGGTAAGAGGACAAGGAGAGAAAACAAAGTCATCCCAGCTCAGAAAGGAGATTTTAAGTATCCAGGAGGAGAGAGCAGTCAGCAGTGTCAGATGCTGCATAGAAGGAAGAAAGATTACAACGGAAAAGACCATCAGATTGTCAGTTAAGGGATCATCTCTTTAAAGAGACCTGTTTTCATTGTGTTAAGATTCCAGGATAAGGAGGAGACTGAGATAATGGGAAGCTGGAATGAAGGAAGGAAACAGGCCAGTTTGGAAGAGAGACAGGTTGGGGTGTGACTGGTGGGGAAAGAAAATGCAATTGCTATGGGTCTTTTCATCCTGTGCTGCTCAGCCTTTTCCTATTGAAATTGAAAAGTGTGTGGAGCAGGAAACAAAATCAAGTGAGGGAACTTCCCTGGGGAACAGAGCTTGCTGTCGTGATGCAAGAGATAGGTTGTAAGCATGTTTGAGAGGTTCTGTGGAGATTTGCCAGTGAGCATCCACAGGCTCTGTGTTGAATTTGCTTACAATAGCTTTGAGGAACTGGAACTCAGTACAGTCACTGAACACCAATGATTGAAGATGATTATGCTGGAGATGAGCCCTCAGTAGTCTGGGGTCAAGTCACTAAAACCTTGTGAACATACTCTGTGGCCCACCATGTGGGTCTGGCCCCAACTTTGGAGACCACTGCTGTATAGAGACATTTTTGCATGGCAGAAGCCTGACTGGTCCTTCCCTGTTCCTTCCTTTCTTGCTGTCCTGTGCAGGTTAGAGGGAGAGGGCATGTAATTCTGGGGCAGTCGCTACACTCACACTATTTGGGAAAAATTCTTGATTTCATCTTTTCTAACGTGCTCTTGTCTACCAGCTTCTACGTTTACATTCCAGCCTGGCTAAGGTGGATCTCACCCCATGTAAACAATTTATTCACTTCCAGTTTTCCACAAATCTCTTCACCTTGAAGACTTTAATCCTGCCTTATTCTTGTCTCTATCACCCACTGTGTTGGCAGAGAGCTTTGCACACAGGACACACAATAAATATTTTCAAAAGATGTGAATTTATTAAACATTTATAAAAGTCCTGTTACCTGCAAGGTGTTGTGCTGTCCATTGGGGATATTGAGATGGAAATTAGCATAGTTCCTGCTCTTCAGGAGGTTACTCTCTAATTGGAATGGGAGAAACCACAGAGAGAAATAGAGGACCAGTACGGGAATTAGTGGTGACAAAGGCAAAATATAAATTGAACAGAAGGACAATTCCAGGAATACTTTCTTTCATTCATCCATTCATCTATTTATGTTTTTTATCTATCAAATAGCTATTTATTGATGTCTCTTTTTCTTACATTATTATGGTTTTCCTCCTCTTTCACCTTCCTAGTTGCCATACTGAAATATGTATGTATATATATATATATATATATATGCACACACACATACACACACATATATATATTTTTTAAAGCAACCCCCAAACTGATAAATACATTGAAAAAATCATGTACAGTGTATAATACCCTTGGACCTTCCAACTCCATGAATGGTTGGTTGCAGAGGGTCGGGGTCCTTTCATATCTCTTCATTTGAGACTTGCTGAATCTTTATAATTTTGTTAATGCACTTTTTAGTGTGTTCTTTCCATTTACACTGTTGTAATTGTGTTTATTGTTTTCTTGGTTCTGCTTCATTCACTCTGTATCAGTTCATGAAGATCTTTCCATGCTTCTTTATATTTTTCCCAAATATTTCATCACAGAAAACTGATCATCCATCACTGCAGCAAGTTTCCTTCCTAATGCTGCTGTCTTGTATTCATCTCTGCCCAGGGAGACACCAAAATAACTATGAAGTGTGTAGAAAAGAACTATATTAACACAATTACAAAACCCTCTTCACACAAATAAATACAGATGTACATTGAATACCCATTGTTCACGTGTAAGCTGATCCAATATAATGAAATGACAATACTTCCTAAATTAATTTGCTTGTTCAGTGCCAAACAAGTCAAAGTACCAAACTATCACTTTATTTACTATATAGAAGTTGCAAAAATAATAAAATTCATCGTATAGAACAAAAGATCAAGAATATCAAGGGAATTGAAAAAATGGAAGGAAGGGGATCTTGCAGTTCCAAGTCTCAAACTATACTATAAAGAAAGCTGTATTATGTAAACTCTTTGGCACCAGGTAAAAAATGTTAATCAGTGATTAGGCCTACACAATACTGAAGCAAATGAATATAGTAACCTAATTTTTCATGAACCCAAGTATCTTAGCTATTGTGGCAAGACCTCATTATTCAAGAAAATTTGTTGGGAAAACTGGAAAGTAGTCTGGCAGAAACCAGACATAGTCCAGCATCTCATACATTATGACAAGATAAACCCCAAATGATTTAGATGTAAAGAGAGACATCATAAGCATATTAGTGGAGTATGGAAGAAATTACATGTCAGATCTATGCATAGAGGAAGTGTTCTGTAATTAAACAGGAGACAGAGAAGTTCACAGTAGGTAAAATAGAGAATTTTACTTACATAAAATTAAGTGTTTTTTGCACAGACAAAACTAATGCAGCTAAAAAAAGAGGAAATGGAAAAATAGTTGCAGCAAATTTCTTTGATAAAGGTCTCATTTCTAAGATATCTGGGGAGCTAGAATAAGAGCCATTAGCCATTTGATAAATGGTGAAAGGATACTAACAGGCACTTTTCAAAGGAAGAAATCCAAGTTCTCAAAAACCATATGAAAAATACTCTAAACAATTAATAACTAGAGAAATATGATTAAAACAATATCACACAAATCAGTCTGGCTAATATGACAAAAAAAGAAAATGATGAATCCTGGAGGGACTGTGGAAAAATACATACAATAATGCAGTGTTATTGGAGCTATGAACTCATCCAACCATTCTGGAAAGCAGTTTGGAACTATGCCCCCAAACTATTAAACTGTGCCCTTTGACCCAGTGATACCACTACTAGGTCTGTATCCCAAAGAGATCAAAGAAAGCTCACTCCACTTTGCATCTGCTTCCCTGCCTGGTTTCTTCTAAACTCACCACCATGCTGCTAACTCAATCTCTGATTGACACAATCATCCTCAATCTCTTCTGTGCTCTTACTGGAGGACTGGAGGTCCTCTTGGAGTACCAAACTTCTCCCAATGCCCTTCTTTATAGAGTATAAAGAATGGAACTTTGTTCTATTACACTCTGTATCTGCTGCTCTGCCAGATTTCAACTCCATAGAACACACTCCCTACCCCCCCATCCAATTCCAATTCCCTCCCTACTCTCCCCTTTCCTGTCCCTTTTTATGTGTTGTCTCTCCCTTTAGATTGTAACTGAGCTCATTGAGGGCAGCAACTATCTTTCTTTTTCCTTTTTATTAATTGTATCCTCAGGGCTCATCACAGTACCTGCCACAGAGTAGGGATTAATAAATTTGTGTTGAATTGAATGGGTAAGGGAAAAATGATCCATATGTACAAGAACATTCATGGCTGCTATTTTTGTGATAGCAAAGACTTGGAAACTGGGGGGATGCCTATTAATTGACAATGACAAAACACATTATGGTATATGGATATGATGGCATATTACTATGGTATAAGAAGTGATGAAGTGAACAATTTCAGAAAAACATGTGAAGACTTGTGTGGACTGATAAAAACTGAAGTGAGGAGAACAATTTATACAATAACAGCAATATTTTAAAGATAATAAAATTTCAAAGACTTAGTAACTCTGATCAACACCATGACCAACCCCAATTCTAAAGAATTCATGATGAAATATGTTATCCACCTCCAGAGTAAGAGCTCATGGAATCATAATATAAATTGAAGCATATTTTCTTCTTTTCTTTTTTTTTTAGTCATCCTAATGAGCAAATTAACAAAAATGACTACACTTTGTTTTTTCTTGTCTTTTCAATGGATAGAGGAAGAGATAAAGAGGGAAATAATTCAATATTGAAAAAAATGAAATAAATACAAATGACTCCAAATGACTTTATGATTGTGATAGCTGAGGTAGAATGGAGATGAAATTGTGGAGAATGAGGCATCCTTTTATTCAGGTGTGATATGAAGAAAGTTAGGGAGTCTAAGAGATTAAGATGAGCAGGTATACAAAAGACTCCAACAGAGGAACTTGCCCTTTTTTTTTCTCCAGATGATTTTTGAGTGAGGAAGAGGAGGAACTGCTGTGGCCTCTGCATGGGCAGGGGCCTCAGGCTTTTATTTTCCTGGCTGGTTGCCTGTAGGTTGTAAGGACATGGTGCTGGTGTTTTTCTCTGTTGTGTTTAATGATTCTGTATTCACAGGTGAATGAATTTTGGAGGCAGAATGGGATGGATTCTGGTCTTGTAAGATTTCCAAGGTCATAAGTACCCAGGTCCCATAAGCGAGGCCCTTAGTTGAGTTTGCTGGCAGCCAAGCCTAGTGAAGAACCAACCTTCATAAGCTGTCCAGCAAGCAATTGTCTTGGCTTCCAAGACACCGTGTTCAGCAAGCAAGGAGGCAGTTTGTCCTCTGGCGGCTCTTGGAAAAGTCCATCTATGAAAGATGCCTCTCTCCTGTCATTCTCTTCTTTACCTCTTACAATCAGGCTTCCAACCTTATCATTTTAGCAAAACTACTCTCTTCAAAATCACAAGTCTTTTTTCCAATCTTCTGTCTCCTACTCTTCTCTTCTACATTTGACATTGCTGATTACTCTCTCCTCTTTAGGTTTTGGTTTGTTTTTCTTCTTTATCATTATTTTATTTTTATTTTTCCCCAGTTACACATAAGAACAATTTTTTAAATTCATTTTTAAATCTTTGAGTTCCAAATTCTCTTCCTCCCTCCCTTCACCCTCACCCTTGTCTTTGAAAATGCAAGCAGTTTGATGTAGGTTATATAAATGTAGTCATGCAAAACATATCCATAATAGTCATGTTGTGAAAGAACAGACAAAAAATCTAAAGAAAATAAAGTTGTGAAAAGTATGCGTCAATCTGTATTCAGACACAGTAAGTTCTTTCTCTGCGAATGGATAGTATATTTCATTATAAGTGCTTCATAATTGTCTTGGATCATTGTATTTCTGAGAATAGATAAGTCATTCACAGCTGATTATCTTACAATACTGCTGTTACTTTGTACACAGTACATTTCAATTTGCATCAACTCATGCAAGTTTTTCCAGGTTTTGCTGAGACCATACAACTCATCATTTCTTATAGTACAATAGTATTCCATCATAATCCCATGCCACAACTTGTTCAGCCATTCCCTAGTTGATGGGCATCTCATCAACTTCTAATTTTTGGTACTTAGAAATGAACTGCTATAAATATTTTTGTACATTTAGGTCATTTTCCTTTTTGTTTTTTTTTATCTCTTTTGGAATACAGACCTAGTAGTGGTAGGCGAGGTCCAATGGTATGCAGGGCTTCATAGCCCTTTGGTCATAGTTCCAAATTGCTCTACAGAATAGTTTAATCAATTCACAACTTTTCCTACAGTGAATTAATGTGTCATGTTTCCCACTTCCCCTCCAACATTTGCTATTTACCTTTTCTGTCCCATTGGTCAGTCTAATAGTGAGGTAGTACCTAAGAATTGTTTTAATTTGCATTTCTCCAATCAATAGTGAGAGTATTTTTTCATATGACTATGGAAACCTTTGATTACTTCATCTGAAAACTGATCATACCTTTAGGTCATTTATCAATTGGAGAATGGCTCTTATTTTTACAAATTCACACAGTTCTCTGTATGCTTGAGAAATGAGGTCTTTATCAGAGAAAGTTATCTCAAAGTTTTTTCACATTTACTATTGCTAACCATGCTTTCCTCTCTCCTATTCTCCCCTGACTATTCTATTTCCTCTCTCCTTTCACCCTGTCCCTCCTTAAAAGTGCTTTGCTTCTGATTACCTCTTAGTGCAATCTGCCCTTCCTTCTATCATGCGTTCTTCTTTTCTCCTCTTCCCTTCTTACTTTCCTGTAGAGTAAGATAGATTTCTATACTAAACTGAGTGTATATGTTATTCTCTCTTTGAGCCAATTCTGATGAGAGTAAGGTTCACTCACTCCCCCTCACCTTCTCCCTCTTCCTGTAAAAGTATTTTCTTTTTCTTTTTTTAAAGTTAGTTTGTTTATTTTCAGTTTTCAACATTCACTTCCATAAGTTTCAAAATTTTCGCCCCCCCACCTTCTTTCCCCAAAATAGTATGCAATATGATATAGGCTCTATATATACATTCCTATTAAACATATTTTCACATTAGTCATGTTGTATAGAAAAACTAGAACGAATGGGAGAAACCATAAGAAAGAAAGAAACAAAACAAAACAAACAGAAAAAATAATCTGCTTTGCTCTGCATTCAGACTCCAAAGTTTTTTTCTCAGGATGTAGATGACATTTTCCATCATGAGTCCTTTGGAATTGTTTTAAGACCTTGTATTACTTAGAGGGGCCAAGTCTATCAAAGTCAGTCATTGCACATTGTGGCTGTTACTGTGTACAATGTTCTCCTGGTTCTGCTCACTTCACTCAGAATCAGTTCATATAAATCTTTCCAGGTTTTTCTAAACTGAATCTGCTCATCATTTCTGCACAATAGTATTCCATGACATTCACATACCACAACATGTTCAGCCATTCCCTAATTGATGGGCATTCTCCCAATTTCCAGTTGCTGGCCACCACAGAAAGAGCTGCTATAAATACTTTTGTACATGTGGGTCCTTTATGATCTTTTAGGGATATAGCCCTAGAAGTGGTATTGCTGGCTCAAAGGGTATGGACATTTAATAGCCCTTTGGGCATAGTTCCAAATTGCTCTCCAGAATTGTTAGATCAGTTTACAAGTCTACCAGCCATGAATTAGTGTTCCAACATTCCTATATCTTCTCCAACATTTGTCATTTTCTGATTTTATCCTGTTAGCCAATCTGATATGTGTGATGTGGTACCTCAGAGTTGTTTTGATTTGCTTCTCTCTAAATGATAGCAATTTAGAACTTTTTTTCATATGACTACAGATAGCTTCTTCCTCTGAAAACTCCCTATTCATATCCTTTGACCATTTATTTATCAGTTGAGGAATGACTTGCATTCTTGTAAATTTGACTCAATTCTCTCTATATTTTATAAAGGAGGCCTTTATCAGAGACACTAGTTGTAAAAATTCTTTCCCAATTTTGTCCTTCCTTCCTAATTTTGTTTGCATTGGCTTTGTTTGTGCAAAAATTTTCAATTAAGATGATCAAAATTATCCATTTTGTATTTCATAATGTTCTTTATCTCTTATTTTGCCATAAATCCCTCCATTCTCCATACATCTGAAAGATAAAGTATTCCTTGATACCCAATTTGTTTGTAGTATCAGCTTTTATATCTAAATTATGTACACATTTGTGCTTTATTTTGGTATATTGTGTCAGAAGTTGGCCTATGCCATTTCTGTCATATTATTTTCCAGTTTTCCCAGTGATTTTTGTCAAGTAGTGAGTTCTTATCTCAGAAACTGTGGTCTCTGAGTTTATCAAACAGTAGATTGCTATAATCATTGACTACTGTGTCTTATGTACTTAATCTATTCCACTGATCTACCCACTCTATTTCTGAGCCAGTACCAAGTGGTTTTAATGATTGCCACTTTATAATACAATTTAAGATCTGGTATGGTTAAGCTTCCTTCCCTAACATTTCTTTCCATTAATTCCCTTGATATTCTTGACCTTTTGATCTTCCAGATGAATTTTGATATTTTTTCTAGTTCTATAAAATAATTTTTTGGTATTTTGATTGGTATGGCACTGAATAAATAAATTAATTTAGGTAAAGGATTTGTCATTTTTATTATCTCAACTCAGCCTACCCATGAGCAACTGATGTTTTTCCAGTTGTTTATATCTGATTTTATTTGTGTGAAAAGTGTTTTGTAATTTTGTTCATATAGTTACTGGGTTTGTTTGGTCGATAGACTCCCAAATATTTTATTATGTCTACAGTAATTTTAAATGGAATTTCTCTTTCTATCTCTTGCTGTTGAGCTTTGTTATTAATATGATTTATGTAGTTTTATTTTATATCCTGCAACTTTGCTAAAGTTGTTTATTATTTCAAGTAGTTTTTTACTTGATTCTCTAGAATTCTCTAAGTATATCATCATATTATCTGCAAAGAGTAATAACTTAGTTTCTTCTTTGCCTATTCTGATGCCTTCGATTTCTTTTTCTTCTCTTATTGCTGAACCTAAGATTTCTAGCAACATTTTGAATAACAGTGCTGATAATGGACATCATTATTTCACCCCTGATCTTATTGGAAATGCATCTAGCTTATCTCAATTACATATAATGCTTGCTGATGCTTTTAGGAATATCCTATTTATAATTTTAAGGAAGGCTCCATTTATTCCTATGCTCTCTAATGTTTTTAATAGGAATGGGTGTTTTATTTTGTCAAATGCTTTTTTTGCATTTGTTGAGATAATCATATAGCTTCTGTTAGTTTTGTTGTAGATATGGTCAGTTATGCTGATAGTTGTCCTAATATTGAAAAAGCCCTTCCTTCCTGGTATAAATTCTGTATGACGAGAGGGTGTTATTCTCATGATAAGTTGCTATAATCTTTTTTCTAATATTTTATTTAAAAATTTTGCATCTATATTCATTAGGGAAATTGGTCTATCATTTTTCTTTCTCTGTTTTCACTCTTCCTGGTTTAGGTATCAGTACCATATTTGTATCATAAAAAGAATTTGGTAGGACTCCTTCTTCTCCAATTTTCCTAAATAGTCTTTATTGTACTGGAATTGTTTTTGAAGTGTTTCATATACTTGGCTTGTAAATCTATCTGGCCCTGGAGATTTTTTCCTAAGTAGTTTATTGTTGACTTATTCAATTTCTTTTTCTGAGATGAGGTTATTTAAGTATTTTACTTCCTCTTCTGTTAATCTGGGAAATTTATATTTTTGTAAATATTCATTCATTTCACTAAGATTGTCAAATTTATGGGCATAGAGTTGGGCAAAATACTTCCTAATTATTGTTTGAATTTCCTCTTCATTGGTGGTGAATTCACCTTTTTCATTTTTGAAACTGGTAATTTGGTTTTCTTTCTTTTTAAAAATCAAATTAAACAAAGGTTTATTAATATTATTGTTTTTTCATAAAACCAGCTCTTAGTTTTTATTTATTCACTTAATAGTTTTCTTGTTTTTAATTTTATTAATCTCTCCTTTGATTTTCAGTATTTCTAATTTGGTATTCAGTTGAAGATTTTTAATTTCTTCTTTTCTAGCTTTTTCAGTTGAATGCCCAATTCATTGATCTCCTCTTTCTCTTTTTTATTCATGTAAGCATTCAGAGATATAAAACTTCCCCTAGGAACCATTTTTGCTGCATTCCATAAGTTTTGGTATGTTGTCTCATTATTGTCATTCTCTTCATTGAAGTTATTGATGGTTTCTATGATTTGTTGTTTTACCCACTCATTCTTTAGTATTAGATTCTTTATTTTCCAATTAATTTTTAGTCTGTCTTTCCATGGCCCTTTATTACATACAACTTTTATTGCATCATGATATAAAAATGATGCATTTAATATTTCTGCCTTTCTGCAGTGGATTGTGAGGTTTTTATACCCTAGTACATGGTCAATTTTGTATATGTTCCATGCAGCACTGAAAAAAAGGTATATTACCTTCTATCCCCACTCAGTTTTCTCCAGAGGTCTACCATATCTACCTTTTCTAAAATTCTATTCACCTCTTTAACTCCTTTCTTGTTTATTTTAAGGTGAGATTTATCAAGTTTAGAGAGAAAGGTTGAGGTCCCACACTAGTATAGTTTTGCTGTTTATTCCTTCCTGTAATTCCCTTAACTTCTCTATGTATTTAGATGCTATACCACTTGGTGCATATATGTTTTGTAATGACATTACTTCATTGTCTATGGTGCCTTTTGGCAGGATATAGTTTCCTTCTTTATCTCTTTTTATTAAATCTATGTTTTGCTTTTGATTTGTCTGAGATTAGGATTGCTTTTTTAAACTTCAGCTGTAGCACAATATATTCTACTCCAGCCTTTTACCTTTACCCTATGTATATCCCCTGTTCAAAATGTGTTTCTTGTAAACAACATATTGGAGGATTATGTTTTTTTTAATCCATTCTGCTATTTGCTTCCGTTTTATGGGAGAGTTCATCCCATTCACAGTTATGATTACTCTCTTTATCTTTCTCTCCATACTATTACCCCAACCCATTTATGCTTTTATTTCTCCCTTCTCCCTTTCCCTCTTCAAAAAAATTTTGCTTTTGAACACCACCTCCTTCAATCTTTCCTCCCTTCCATTAATCCTGCTCCCTTTTCTTTACATTTTCCCTCACTACTTCTTCACTCCCTTCTAATCACCCCCTCCATTTTCTTTCCCCTTTCTCTTCCTACTGCCTGTAGGGCAAGTTATATGTCTACATTTAAGTGAGTATGGTATTCCCTCCTTGAACCAAATCTGATGAGAATAAAGTTTAAACAATGCTCATCTCCCTCCCTTCTTTCTTTCTACTATAATATGTTTTTGTGCCTCTTCTTGTGATGTAATTTACTCTTTTCTGCCTTCTTTCTCTTTACCCTTTATAATCCCTTTTCACCCTTTAATTAGGTTTTTATCATCACATCAGATAATTTATACCTATGCCCTCTGTCTATGCATATTCCTTTAAATGTTGTAATAAAGATATAATTCTCAAGATTTACAAGTATCATCTTCCCAAGTAAGGATGTAAACAGTTTACCCTCATTGAATAATAAGGTTTCCCCCTCATTTTCCTCCCTTGTTTACCTTTTGATGCCTCTTTTAAGTCTCTGCTTTCACTTTGCCATCTTGGTTCCACCTCTGTAACAGTGTTTTCTTGCCTCTTTTATGTGAGGTAAGTTACCCCATTCTACCTCTCCCATTCTCTTTATCCCAGTATATTCCTCTCTCCTCCCTTAATTTTATTTTTTAGATGTAATCCCTTCATATTCAACTCACCCCTGTGGCCTCTATATATATTCCTTCTAACTACCCTAATGATGAGAAAGGTCTTATGAGTTACAAATATCATCCTCCCATGTAAGTACATAAACAGGTTAACCTTTTTAAGCCCTTTATAAGATTTCCCTCTCCTGTTTACTTTTTTATGCTTCTCTCGAGTCTTGTATTTGAAAGTATAACTTTCTATTCAGCTCTGGTATTTTCCTCAAGAATTCTTGAAAGTTCTCTATCTCATTTTGTGTCCATTTCTCCCCTGAGGGATCATACTGAGTTTCACTGGGTAGATTATTCTTGGATGTAATCCTAGTTTCTTTGCCCTATGGAATATGCTCTGAATCTTTAATGTAGAAGCTGCTAACATCTTGTGTTATCCTGACTGTGGCTCCAACATGCTTGAATTGTTTCTTTCTGGCTACTTGCAATATTTTCTTCTTGACCTGGTGTAATGGGAATGTAAATTTTGAAGATCTTCCCTGCCCCTAGGCTAAAGTGCACCTGGAGCCTGGGGTGGGAGGCTTGTTTTTCAGTAGATACTTCTTGATTGGCCAGTGAGTCAATAAGGTTGTTACATTCTCTGAGCCAGGAGAAAGCTATATAAACCCTGATGTGTAGCTTTGTTTTGGGGGCTCACTTTGAGAAGTGTTCTGTGATTTGATATGGATTCTGGGAAGCCATTGTCCTGAGCCCCCCGGCTTTGAAAAAACCCAGATGTTGACTGGGTATGGATGTAATGGTTGGACAGTTTGAAATCTGTCTACTAGATCTGTTTCCGTCTTGATAATTCTGCCTGTATACTTTGAAGTTTGGGGTGCTGACCTTTTCCCCCTGAACTAGGTAAACGATATATGTCTGACTGATTAAAGTAAGCTTGTTAACCCATTTTGAGTTGCTTTCCTTTAACAAAGCAGATCCAAGAACCTGTATTGGCAGCAAACCCTGAGGATGCTTGGGGTGCTTGCTGCTACACCTGGGAATTCTGGAATTCAGGTATAATATTCCTGGCAGTTTCATTTGGGATCTCTTTCATGAGGTGATCAGGGTATTCTTTCCATTTCTATTTTACCCTCTGGTTCTAGAGAATTCCTTGAAAGATGATGTCTAGGCTCTTTTTAAAATCATGGCTTTCAGGACATCCAATAATATTTAAATTATCTCTCCTGGACCTATTTTCCAGGCCATTTGTTTTTCTAGTGAGATATTTCATATTGTCTTCTATTTTTTTCATTCTCTTGGTTTTATTTTATTGTTTCTTGATTTCTCATAAAGTCATTACCTTCCATTTGCTCCATTTTAATTTTTAAAAAATTATTATCTTCAGCAAGCTTTTGGTCCTCTTTTTCCATTTGTCCAATTCTACTTTTTAAGGCATTCTTCTCCTCATTGGCTTTTTGGACCTCTTTTACCATTTGTCCAACTTTCTTTTTTAAGGTGTTATTTTCTTCAGTATTTTTTGTATCTCCTTTGTCAAGTTGTTAATAAGCTATCATTTATCCCATGATTATTTTGCATTACTCTCATTTTTTTTACCTATTTTTCTCTACCTCTCTTACTTAATTTTCAAAATCCATGACCTGAGACAAATCCATATTCTTCTTTGAAGCTTTGAATGTAGGAGCTTTGACTTTGTTGTGTTTGTTTGGATCATTCTTGTCACCATAGTAACTTTCTATATTCAGATTTTTTCTTTTGTTTGTTCACTGTCCCAGCTTATTGCTTAACCTTTGAGTTTTTGTTAAAGTAGGACTGTGCTAGAGGATTTTGGGAAGATGGCAAAGTATGTCAGAAAATTCCATGCTCCCAAGATTTTCCCCCACCAAAGGGATAAAATAACACTTTAGAATGAACAAAGAATGAGTAAAAATGAATAAAAATAGGGGTACAACCTGGGTCTTCCTTGGACAATTTGAGAAGATCAGAAGAAAAATCCTAGGACGAGGTTTGGTCCCTGTGAAGAGTAAATACCTCCAGGATAGGGTCTTCTTTTAACAACAAGCAACAAACCAATTAAACATTAAGTGGCAAACCCTGGGGTTAGTTGGTTTGAGAGACTGCCTGGGCCCCAATCATAGGAACTTTTACCCCTGGGATAGTGAGGCAAGTTGGGTGTCTGAGCCTGGGAAGATCAAGGGAAGCTCTGCTGACCAGGAACTCCAGACCCAGCTGTGCTGCAAAGAGCTATGGGGATGTGAAGGAACCAGTACATGCCCAGTTACTGCAGAAGCAGTGGGGCAGAAAGTCCCAGGCTGTGGGCACTTTCAGGAGGTTGGAGGTTTGGCTTTGGTTTCAGGCTATAGGGGAGAACTGAAGATCTGGGGCAAGAGGAACCATCTCTCACACCCCAGGGCCAGAGGTGATTACAAATAATTAAGCAATTACCACAAAAAAATGCACAGGCAAAGGAGAAAGAATCCCACCATAGAAAACTATTATGGTAATGGAGATGACTGGATTCATCTTCAGAAGTGGATATTGAAATAAAGAAACCCCCAAAGAATAATGTCAAATGGTCACCTGCCCCAAAAGAATTCATAGAAGATCTTAAAAAAGATTTTAAAAATCAAAGGACAGAGTTGGAGGAAAAACTAAATAAAACAAGAATAATCCAAGAAGAACAAAAAGAGTATGAAATGAAAGCCATTCAATTAGAAAAGGAGATCTAGAATCTTAAGGAAGAAAATGACACCTTGAAAATTAGAACTGGGCAAGGTGAAGCCAGCTAAATTATAAGAGATCAAGAAATAATTAAACAAAATATGAATACTAAAAAAATAGAAGAGAAAGTGAAACATCGTATAAGAAAAACAACAGATTCAGAGAATAGATCAAGAAGAGAAAACATAAAAATAAATCATAGTAACTGAAAGTTAGGATCAAAAAAAGAATCTTGGTACAATAATAGAAGAAATAATTAAAGACAATTGTCCTGAGTGACTAGAGCAAGGGGTGAAAGTAGAAATAGAAAAAAATCCATCAATCACCACTTAGAGATCCTATGAGGATAGTCATAGTCATCATCAAAAATGTCATAGTCAAAATCTGAAACCACTAGCTCAAGGATAAAATATTAAAAACATCAAGATTAAAACAATTTAAATATGATGATGCCACAATTAGAATCACACAAGATCTAGCAGCCAAGATATTAAAAGACCATGGGTCTTGGAACACTATATATTGAGGAGCAAAAGAACTGGGCCTTCAGCCAAAAATAACATACCCAGCAATGTTAAGCATGATCCTGAATGAAAAAACAAATAGACACTTGATCACCTGTTAGGCTTTAAAGACTTTGTTAAAAAAAAAAAAGCTGAACTTAATAGAAGATTTGGCATAAAGAAGTCAAGAGAAACATAAGGTACATACCAAAGACTGAGTATAAGGGATTCATAAAGACCGACTGTTTACTTTTTATTTATGTAAAATGTACATCTAAGATTCTTATTAATAACTGGGTAGCTCATAAGAAAGATTGTAGTAAACCTGAGTATGACATGAATGTAAAACCATTTAGGAAAATGTAGGGCTCTGCTCTAGGATGGAGGTGCACTGTCTCAAGTTTCGAGGTTTTTTTGTAGCTGTTTTCAGAGATACTTCTATGGACCTGCAAGTTTTCAGTTCTTCCCAGGTGGAATGATCTTTGGAGGGGTGTTTGCTGTTCTCCCAGCCTGTGCTGTGCTCTGTGAGTGACCACAGCCATTCTTTTCTGCCTTGTAACTGTGGGGAGAGTCCCGCCTCCACTGTGGTCAGAAGCTCTCCTGGGCTAATGTATTTCCTTTACCTGGGACTGCCACTTAGGACTGTGAACTGGATCTTCTGTGGTCTGAGAGCTCCGGAATTAGCCACTGCCAGTGCTGCTTTAGTCACTTCCAAGAACTCTTCCCAGTTTCCTGGGGGGAGGGCTGTGCTTGCATGGCCCGTACTGGACTATGCTCCACTTTTGCTCAGGTGTGACAGAACCTTCCTGCTGACCTTCTAAGCTGTCTTTGGCATCTGTGGGCTGCGAGGTCTGCACACCACCACTTCTGCCAGTGATTCAGTCACCCCAAAGCCTTCTCTGAGTTAGCTGAGCTGGGGCCCAGTCTCTGCTGCTGTGGCCTGCTCTAGACTGTGCTCCTCTCTCACCCTGACGCAACAGAATTTTCCTACTGATCTTCAAGTTGTCTTGGGCTGGAAATTAGTTTCACTCCATCTTTTTGTGGGTTGTGCTGCTCTAGAATTTGTTTAGAGTCATTTTCTAAAGGTATTTGTATGGTTTGAGGGAGATCTCAGACAAGTCACTGCCCTTATTCAGCCATCTGGGCTCTGCCTCCCTCTTTAGGTTTTCAGATCACTGCTCTCTCCTGGTTCTCTTCCTACTTATTTGACTGCTCCTTCTCAGTCTGCTTTCCCATATCCTCCTCCAGATCATGCCCTCTAACCACAGGTGCCCATCAGGGTTCAGTCCTGGACCTTTTCTTTTCTCCCTCAATACTACTTCACTTGCTCTGATTAACTCCCATGGATTAATTACCATCTCTATGCTGATGGTTCTCAAATTTACCTTTCCTGCCCCATTTTCTCTACTGACTTCCAATCTCAAATCTCCAACTGCCTTATAGACATTTGAAACTGGATGTTTAGTAGATATCTTAAAGTAAACATGTTCAAAACTGAATTCATTTTCTTTCCCTCTAAACCTTTCCCCACTTCTTGCCTTCCCTATTATTGTAGCAGGCAATATCACCCTTCCAATCCCTCATGCTCACAATCTAGGAGTCATCCTGGACTCCTGATTCTCTCTCTATATTTGAGTTGTTTCCATTTTGTGTTGATTTCACATTTTCAGCATCTGTTGAATACGCCCTCTTTTCTCCTCTGACACTGCCACCTCTTTAGTGTTGGCCTTGATTATCTCACACCTTTATTATTGTTGTAGTCTACTAGTGAGTCAGCCTGCCTCAAGTCTCTCCCCACTCCAATGCAATCTCCATTCAGCCACTAATGTGATTTTCCTGAAACACAGATCTGATCATTTTTCCCTTTTAGTCATTAAACTGTGGTGGCTTCCTAAGGCATCCAAGAAGAAACGGAAAAAATTCTATTTGGCATTCAAATCCCTTCTTAACCCAGTTTCCTCTGGCTTTCTTTTAAATTGATTTACTTTAATTTAGAACATTCAGTACCACAAGTTTTTGAGTTCCAAATTTTTCCCCCTCCCTCTCTTCTCCCCCCCCATGGGACATGCAATATACACACACACACACACACACTCACATATACCTTCACATTAAACAGTAATCAAGTTGTAAAGAAGAATCACAGCCAATGGAATGAACAATGAGAAAGAAGAAACAAAAGAGAGAGCAAGTGGTTTGCTTCGATCTGCACTCAGACTCCATAACTCTTCCTCTGAATGTGGATAGCTTTTTCCATCATGAATCCTTCGGACATCCAATGACACTGGCCTTCAGGCTTTCCATGAACAAGACACTCTGTCTCTTGGCTCCTGGCATTTATTCTGGCTTTCCTTCATTCCCAAAATGCTGTCCCTCCTCCAGTCCAACTACTGATCTCCATCCCATCTTCTCCATGATGTTTTCCCCAACCCCTGTTAATTCCAGTTCCTTTCCTCTGTTAATTATTTGCTATTTATCCTGTGTATAGGCTACCTTTGTACAGATTTGTTTGCTTGTTGTCTTCTTCCTTAGATTGCAAGCTCCTTAAGGGTAGGGACATATTTTTTGCCTCTTTTGTATCCCAAGTGCTTAGCACAATGCCTGGCACATAGCAGACACTTAATAAGTATTGATTGATTGAATTTTGATTGAAGTTGGTGGGGTGAATGCTTTGTAGCAATCTGAGGAGTTTTCTAACAGTGATTGATCTGTCTGCCAAGACACTGTGCCCCATAAGGAGATGAGCCATCTCTATCTTGTCTGTGTACTCAGTGGGGTGAATATTTTATAGAAACCTCTTTAAGTTTGAGCTCGTTCTCCCCAGGGACCAGTTAGAGAGGGGAGAGTTTGTTCAGGTTCAGGAAGATGTTGTTATATTTCTTTTTTTCCCTTTTTTGGGGCCTTTATTATTTTGTTTACTTTTAGTTTACAAGATTCAGTTCCACAATTCCTTGAGCTTCAAATTTTCTTCCCTCCCCCCCTCCTCCCCCCATGGCGGCATATAATCAAGTATAGGATCTGCAAATACTTTCACCTTAGACATTAGTCAGGTTATAATGGATTATATCAGATGGAATGAACAATGGGAAGAGGAAACAAAACCAAACAAGAAAAAGAAAGAGAGCAGATAGTTTGCTTCAATATGCATTCAAACTCTGTTCTTTCTAGTTCTTTCTCTGAATGTAGACATCTCTCTCCATCACGAGTCTTTTGGAGTTGACTTATAACCCTGCATTGCTGAGAAGAGTCCAGTCTATCAGAGTTGATCATCACACATATGTTGTGTCTGTAATTGTGTACAAATTTCTCCTGGTCCTGCTCTTCTCACTCAGCATCAGTTCTCCAGGTAAATATGAGGTCCATCTGCTCCTCATTTCTTATAGCACAATAGTATTCCATTACATTCATATACCACAACTTGTTCAGCTATTCCCCAAGTGATGGGAATTCCCTTAATTTCCAATTCTTTGCCTCCACAAAAAGAGCTGCTATAAATATTTTTATTTTATTTATTTCATACTATACTATACTATTTATTTTATACTATACATATGGGTCTTCTTCCCACTTCTATGATCTCTTTGGGATATAACCCTAGAAGTGGTATTGCTGGGTCAAAGGGTATGAAATTATTTATAGTCCTTTGGGCATAGTTCCAAATTGCTCTCCAGAATGGTTGAACCAGTTCACAACTCCACCAGCAATGCATTAGTGTTCCAATTTGTCTACATCTTCTCCAGCATTTGTCATTTTCCTGTTTTGTCATCTTAGCCAATCTGACTGGTGAGATGTAGTACCTCAGAGTTGTTTCAATTTACATTTCTCTAATCAATAGTGATTTAGAGCATTTTTTTCATTTGCTTATAGATATCTTTAATTTCTTCCTCTGAAAATTGCTTGTTTATATCCTTTCACCATTATCAATTGGGGAATGACTTGTATTCTTATAGATTTGACTCAATTCTCTTTATATTTTAGAAATGAGGTCATTATCAGAGACATTGGTTGTAAAAATTCTTTCCCAATTTTCCACTTCCCTCTTAATCTTGGTTACATTGGCCTTGTGTATACAGAAGCTTTTCAATTTAATGTAATCAAAATTATCCATTTTGCATTTTACAATGCCCTCTAACTCTTGTTTGGTCATAAAGTCTTCCCCTCTCCACAAATCTAACAGGCAAACTATTCCTTGTTTCCCAGATTGCCCACAGTATCAGCCTTTATAACTAGATCATGAACCCATTTAGACTTGATTTTGGTATATGGTGCTAGATATTGGTCTATGCCCAGTTTCTGCCATACCATTCCAGTTTTCCCAGAAGTTTTTGTCAAATAGTGAGTTCTTATCCAAAAAACTGGGGTATTTGGGTTTATCAAACAGTAGATTACTATAGTCATTGACTGCTGAGTCTCATGTACCCAATCTATTCCATTGATCCACTACTCTATTCCTCAGCCAGTACCAAGTATTTTGAGGACTGCTGCTTTATAGCACAGATTAAAATTTGGTATAACATTTCCCTAGCATTCCTTTTCATTAATTCCCTTGATATTCTGGACCTGTTGTTCTTCCAAATGAATTTTGTTACTATTTTTTCTAGTTCTATAAAGTAATTTTTTGGTAAATTGATTGATATGTCACTAAATATGCAATTTAATTTAGGTAAAATTGTCATTTTTATTATGTTAGCTTGACCCAGCCATGAGCAATTGATGTTTCTTCCAATTAGTTAGATCTGACTTTATTTGTGTGAAAAGTGTTTTATAGTTGTGTTCATATAGGTCCTGGGTTTGTTTTGGCAGGTAGATTCCCAAATATTTTATAGTGTCTACAGTAACTTTAAATGGGATTTCTTTTTCTCTCTCTTGCTGTTGAATTGCATTAGAAATATACAGGAATGCCGAGGATTTATGTGGGTTTGTTTTATATCTTGCAACTTTGCCAAATTTATTGTTTCAAGTAGTTTTTTATTTGATTCTCTAGGATTCTCTAAGTATACCATAATTTCATCTGCAAAGAGTGATAGTTTGGTCTCTTCTTTGCCTAATTTGATTCCTTTGATTTTTTTTCTTCTCTAATTGCTACTGCTAACATTTCTAGTACAGATTGGATAAGAGGGGTGATAGTGGACACCCTTGTTTCACCCCTGATGTTATTGGAAATGCTTCTAGCTTATCCCCATTACATATAATACTTGCTGATGGCTTTAAGTAGATGCTACCTGTTATTTTAAGGAAGGCTCCATTTATTCCTGTACGTTCTAGTGTTTTTTAATAGGAATGGATGTTGTATTTTGTCAAAAGCCTTTTCTGCATCTATTGAGATGATCGTGTGGTTTCTACTAGTTTTATTGTTGATATGATCAATTATACTGGTGGTTTTCCTAATATTAAACCATCCTTGCATTCCTGGAATAAATCCTACCTGATCAAAGTGTATTGTTCTTGTGATAAGTTGCTGTAGTCTTTTTGCTAATATTTTATTTAAATTTTTTGCATCTATATTCATGAGGGAAATTAGTCTATAATTTTCTTTCTCCATTTTATCTCTTCCTGATTTAGGTATCAGTACCATATTTGTGTCATAAAAAGAATTTGGTTGGACTCCTTCTTCACTAGTTTTCCCAAACATTTTGTAGAGTATTAGAATCAATGGTTCTTTAAATGTTTGATAGAATGCGCTAGTAAATCCATCTGGCCCTGGAGATTTTTTCCTAGGGAGTTCACTGATGGCTTGTTCGATTTCTTTTTCTGAGATGGGGTTATTTAAGTAATTTACTTCCTCTTCAGTTAATCTAGGCAACTTATATTTTTGTAAATAGTCATCCATTTCACTAAGATTGTCAAATTTATGTGCATACAATTTGGCAAAATAATTCCTAATTATTGTTTTCATTTCCTCTTCATTGGAGGTAGATTCACCCTTTTCATTTTTGATACTCATAATTTGGTTTTCTTCTTTATTTATCACATTGAGATGTTATATATTTGAATTCTTCTGATACCTTTTGAGTAAATATACATTTGTAAAAAAGCAAAGAAACGAGATAAGAAGGTTAGTTAAAACAAGTTGAGAAGCAAAAAGATGGAAGCATCTATGATAGATGGCCCTTTCTTGGAGTTTTTCTGTGAAAGGGAGAAGAAATAAAAGATGATAACTTGAGAGAACAGCATGGTCAAGTGAAAGTTTCTCAGAGTTTGAGTGACACAAGCATTTTTTGTAGGTGATAGGGAAGAAGCCAGGAGATAAAAAGAAAACAATTATGAGAGGAGGGGATGATTGGAGAGGTTAGCTTCCAGGAGAGATGAGAGGGAAAATAACCAAGAATATGAATAGAAAGGTTGCCCTTGGAGAGGAGCAGGGCCACCAGTTCATCATAGATTGGAGTATATATAAGTTCTGTTTTGGATACGTTTACACAAAGTTTCTTGTCAAGGTCATTTAAGCCTTAAATAATCCCCAAAGCCTTTAAGGATGAAACAAGTACTAGTAGATAGTTACACTAAAAAGTTGCTCAAGTGACCTTTGGTAATTGCCAACTTGTATACTTTCTTATCTTCCCCAAATCTTGATAAGATAATTATACCACTAATGTGAGTTTCCTTGATGAAACTATGAGAAGGGAATAGTCAAAAGTTTCACAAGTGATAGTCTATGCTGGATAAAATCGCCACCTGCTGGTTATATATGTAATGCTATTTTAACTGAGTGGTCATTGTTTCATCTTCCCCACAGTGACTGTAGCAAACCTCTTGTCACCCACCTCTGCCCTCTGCTCAGTAGAGCATTTGGACTCATTTTAGGGGCAAAAGAGAAGTGCTTTTCCCTCTCTCCTTTTATATACATCGAAACCTCACTGCATTACCTGTCCTTTCCTTTGCTTCAGAAAGAGGAGGATTTTTGTTACTGTAACAGTGATTACACAGGCTTGTCTTGCCTGAAGACCAGGTGTATTACATTTCACTTCTCCCCTAGGGTTCCCTGGTAAACCTAAGGGGGTCAGTAGTATCTCTTATTTTTGGCAGTGGTTCAAACCCCTACCTCATTCTTTTCCCAGAATCTTAGGGGTCCTTTGGATTCCAATTCCATTTAACTTCTTAACAGTCAGATTAACTTTTACAAAGGAATATTAACTTCAAAGGCAGACGAATACCAAAATACAGACATTCCCCTAACTCCTCCCCTTGAACACCTGGGGCAGTATAATTCACCCCTAACCTCACCTCAGCATCTTTGAAGGAGAGCAGGATTAGGTTCAGAGCTTAGTTCTGTTCCTATATACCAGAGTGCCATCAAGTTCTGAGTCCAAAGTCTCCATGGGCTCAAGTCCCAGTTCCCTAGCTTCTCAGGGCTTCTCTGCTCGGCTGGCAGTAGCAACTAGTCTTCAATCTTGCCTGCAGGGTTGCTATGGCTCAGGTTCCCAGGTCCAGGGACTCAGTTGCTAGTGCCTTGAAATGAAAAGGATATGTGAAATAGACCAAAGCCCCAGTCCTGATTCTTTGGGCCACAGGACCTAAAAGGGAGAGGGAGAATGCAGCCCTTTCCTACCCTTCCCCTAATCCACCTCAGTTCATAGGCACCTTAGCTATGGGTGAAGAGGACCCTGGACAAAGCTGGAAGTAGAGCACAACCTTCCCAGTCTGATGGTTTTAAAGACATTCCCTCTTCCGATTATGTAGTCAACGGAAAAGTTGACTGTTCTCACTCTTATACTATGGGAACCTAGAATATCTTTTCCCTGAAGCATGTTTATGGCACCTCCAACATTGTTGCCTCCGTGTTAGGTGATCTGGGCATGCATCAAAGCTGTATTAGGTGATCTGGGCATGCATCAAAGCTGTATTAGGTGATCTGGGCATGCAGCAAAGCTGTATTACATCACTAAGACAAATCCCTCTACTTGTATCTTCAGTCCTCTCCTCTCCTGTCTCCTCCAAGTTTGATTGTCCTCTCTCTCTCTGTGTAATCTTAAATCTCCCCATATCTATTGGCTCCTTCCTTGATGGTGACAGACATGCCCATGGCTTCCCTAGTCTTTTTTCCATGTTAGATAGGATTTTTTCTTTCTCCCATTCCCTTCTTTATTGAACAACAACAAAAAGAAAAACACCCTTATAATAAATTTTGTTGTTTAATCATTTTCATCCGTGTCTGACTCTTTGTGGCCCCATTTGGAGTTTTCTTGGCAAAGATACTGGAATGGTTTGCCATTTCCTTCTCCTTTCACTTTAGAGATGAAGAAATTGAAGCAAACAGGCTTAAGTGAGTTTCTCAGAGTCACACAGCTAGTAAAGTGTCAGGGGCTGTATTTGAACTCATAAAATGAGTCTTCTTTACTCCACGCCCATATACACAGTCAATTCCCTCATGAATTTTGTCCAAAAATTGATATCTTATTCTACATTTTGAGTCTATCATTTGTCAGAATGGGGTAAGTATGCTTTATCTTTGGTTGATTATGATTCCATAATTTGAACTCAAGTTTGTCATTTCATTTATCAGAGTTCTAAAGTCTTTCAACTTTTTTTTTTTTTAAAGAGTCTTGTCATTGTATAAATTGTTTTCCTGGTTCTCCTCTCTTCATTCTGTATTAGTTCATTTAGGTCTTCCATGTTTGCTCTGAAACTGTCCATTTCACCATTTCTTATGGCATAATTATATTCCATTCTATTAATACATCATAACTTGGTTAGTCTTTCCCCAATAGGTGATCAGTCCTTCTTCTTCCATTTGTTTTGCTAATATGAAAAGAGCCACTACAAATATTTTTGGACACAGGGATCCTTTTCTTTTTCTCGGATCTCTTTGGGATATATACCTAATAGTGGTATTGATGGCACAAAGGGTATGCAGAATTTAGTGATATTTTCACTATGTGACAGTTCCAAATGGCTTTCCAGAATGACTGAATCAATTCAGAACTCCATTGCTTTTGTTGCTGTTTGTCTTTTGTGCTTGAAGAGGACTAAAATGGCATTGTGATGTTGGGTCAGCATACGACTGTTGCTGTTTGTGGTAGAGCTTAGAAGGCTCTACCACAGGTCAGTCACGAATAGTCCATATGGACTTTTCGGAGAAGGATATCTTTAAATTTGACATCTCACATTTATTTTAAGCTACTGCAATTCTATTTTGCTCAAAGAGAACAATGACTTCTTTGATGCGGGCATGCCATGCTGGACAATCCTGTGCCAATGTCTCCCATGTCTCACAATCAATACCAAAGTTCTTCAGAGAGACCTTGAGAGTGTCCTTGAATCACTTCTTCTGACCACCACGTGAGCAGCTGCCTACTGTGAGTACTTTGTGAAATAGTCCTTTAGGCAAAGGTATGTTTGGCATTCACACAAAGTGGCCTTTCCATTGGAGTTATGTTCTCTGGAGAAGAATTTGAATATTTGGCAGTTCAGCTCAAGAAAGGACTTCTCAGGAGATCTTCAGAATCTTCCTAAGAAAATTAAAATGGAAATAGTTCAGTTTTCTGGCATCATACTGGTAGACTGTCCAAGTTTCACAGGCATTCAACAGTGAAGTCAGCACAATGGCTCTGTAGACCTTTGGTTTGGGTGACTTGAGCATGAATTGGATTTAAGTGAGGCATAACTGCACAAAGTTGTCAGCTTCACTATCTCTTCCAGAGTCATCAGAGTCTAGTGGCAGGACAAAAATCAAGATGACCGGAATGCAAGCTTTAAGCACTCCGCAGCACCTGCTTCAGCTTACTTCATGGCTGTTGGAACAAATTGTTTTCATCTACCCATTCTGCCGTGAGATGTCTTCACATGCTTGGGGTAGACATCCCCCTAACTCACTGAGAGGTTGAAGGTCTGTCAGTTTACCTGAACTGGTTAAGCCCATCTGCCTAAATGGTTTCATTGAGCTGTGGCCATTGCACATGCTACAACTTCTTAAAGCTACAGGTGAGAGTTGGGTGAAATGTGGACAGCAAAGGTGAGCAATATAAAAAGGGCTCAGAAGTAGTATTACTCCACCACCAGACCTGCTACCACCTACTACCTTGTGATAGTAATGGAATATAAAGATCCCCCTGTATTGGCTTGGTTTTCAAATTGACTGTGTTAAAACCCAGAGCTTGTTAATGCCACTTGTGGGATGGACTTGTTGACGTGAAAAGAGAGTCCTGAACTGGGAGGAGCTGGTGACATAGATTTGGAGAGACACAAGAGAGAGGCAGAAGAACTTTTTGGAAGCAGCACCTTTGGAGGCAGAGAGAGACTGAGAGGATTGCTGAGGGCCACTTTGAATTGCTCAGGACTTTTAAGACCTGCCACCCAGAGCTGCCAAGGACTGAGGAGACATGGCTGTTTTGCTGGTACTTTGTCTGTCTGTTTTGATGTTGTTTTGCCAGATTTGTCCACTGGTGAAAGATAGTCTTGTTGTTGCAGAAGTCTTACAACCTTTCTGTTGGTTCAGAGCTCTTGATACTGTTCTGCAGACAGAGGATGAATTAATGAAGAGACTGGCAATGTATCTTGTGGCCTTGCTAAGCTTTGTCTCCCCAGGAACAAAGATTGCTGAGAACTTGCCTCGTGTCAAGATGAAGAAAAGACCTCCATTTGGGTATTAAGTGCTGTGCTTAAACTTGTTGTAACTCTGGGGTAGATTCAATTGTGATCCAGGGGTGGGGAACTTTTGACCTTTTTGTGTTCTATGATTGAATAAATGAATGTACTTTACTTATGATTGGAAACTAATGTCCATTTGAGAAGAGGAGCTTTGTGATGGACTAAATGAAGGTACAGCCTAGGGGTGGAGTAGTATTTAGAACAGGGACTTTGTAATTGATTAATGAATGTAAGGTCCTGGGGTGGGGTAGTACTTGGAGATTATTTAATCACACTTAGTAAATGCTGTATTTTGAATGATGTCATGTTTTGACCTTCTCTGTTCTTAATTTGCCATGGAATAAAATGGAGAGCACCTATGCTGGTATTCTGAACCTTGGGAAGTTGCCTTTCCTTGGCATTACATTACATACCATCTCCTCTTCCTCCTTCTATTGCTGCTACTAGTACCCCTACTACTATTACTACTACTAAGACCACCACCATTACTGCCATCCACTGCTTTCTCTTCTTCCTCCTCCTTCTACCATTGCTACTACTACCCCTACTACTATTACTGTTACTACTACCACTCCCCCACTACCGCCACTCACACCCTTGCTCCTTCTCCTCCTCCTCCTCATTTCGTCCTTACAACTCTGGGAGGGGTAATGTTATCAAAATAAAAAAAAAACATTTTCCCAAAATTGTATTCTAGACTCAAATGCCAGAATACAAATACAAAATAGAAAAAAGAAGCAAAAACATAAAATGAACTTAACCATTGGAACTTAAATACAAAGTTAGAAAGAAAAAAAGCATGTCATGTGCATAGCAGAACATAAGAGAGGATTCAAAATATGATCAGACTAGATGGCCTGCGTGAGGCCTTTTCCAGCTCTGTGTTCATGTTGGCATAATCTAAGCTTGTGTCTTGTCTTCCACCATTAGACTGTAAGCCCCTTGAGGGCAAGGATTCTTTTTCTTTTTGTATCCACGGTGCCTGGCACAGTGCTTGGCACAGGGAGGACACTTAATAAATGTTTATGGAGCTGAATCAAGTATGCAAAGGAAAGGAAGGGATTGGAATGGACTTGGGTATGGAGAGTCCCCAACTGCTCCTTTAGATTCTGTAAGATCCTGCCATGATGGGTCGAACACTGGAGCTGGAGTCCAGGAAGACTTGTATTCACATCTTGTCTTTGATGCCTGCCAATCATTAGACCTCCCCAAGCTGATAGCAGTTTTCCCAGCTCCAGGACTGATGGTGTAGTTTCCCTCAGCAGTGATATCACTGTATTTGGAATATACTACACAAATATTTGGCTGAAAAGGCTTGGCCTTCTAAAACGTGTGATTCTAGCTAAATATTACCATGGTGCTCACCCTTGTAGTAGGTGGTTCAGAGACATGGAGTGTATGGTGCTCATGAGAGCAGGAATCCTGGAGACAGCTCACAGTGAGTCAGCCTTGCTAGAAGCAGGGAAGGGGCTTGGGGGAGGGTCTCTGGCCTGCTCCCCACCCCCATCCCCAGTCAGCAAAAGGGTTATTAGATTCAGTAATTTGTTAAGCACTAATTCAATACCTACTATGAGGAAGGCAGAAGTATTTCTTTTTTTTTTTTTGGAGGGGGGAAGGCAGGGCAATTGGGATTAAACGACTTGCCCAAGGTCACCCGGCTAGTAAGTGTTAAATGTCTGAGGCCAGATTTGAACTCAGGTCCTCCTGACTCCGGGCTGGTGCTCTATTCACTGTGCCACCTAGCTGCCCCCAGAAGTAGTTCTGAGACAGAAACTTCTTCTCTAGGCAGGCTTATACTAGATGGCTTCTAGCCAAACCCACTTCAGCTCTGGGATTCTGTCTCTGAGCCTTTCAGAGGAATAATGACTGGTTGGAGAAGCTGGGTCTGCAGGCAGGAGAGGGCAGAACCACGTTTCTTTCCCTTGTGTTCCTTTCCTCCCTCTCGTTCCCATCCCACTTGACCCAGATAGAGCAAATTTCCTTCATGCCAACACAGGACTGATAAAAAAAAAAACAAAATAAAACTGCAAAGCCAACATTTTATTGATACTTTTTATTTCATATCACTGACACTTCCCAGTAACCACCCCCCTCCTCATAACAAAGAAGAAGAATAAACCAAACCAAAGCAAAGGTCCCAGGAGCACAAGACTCCAGGTGTGGCTTCCACGTCCCTCCTTTTCCACCTCTCTCCTGAGAGAAGGGACATGGGTTTCATCGTCAGCCCTCTGGAACTGGGCTTGGTAACTACATTAGAATGCTTGGCCCAGAGCAAGCAGTTGTTGATTAATCTGAATCCTGATGTCAAAGAAATCCTGTTCAGAAAAGGAAATGTAAAAATCCTGTGGATTAGGGGGTGACGGCTTTGGAATCAGAGTTTTGTGACTCCTTGTTAATTCTTTCTGAGGAAGAGGAGAACAAGGTCTCAGCATTGAGGTGTATTCCTTGCACACAGGGAATTGGGGAAGTTATACTTCTCATTGTAACTCTGCAGGTTTTTCTTCATACAGTTCGATCACAGGCACAGATTTGCTTCTGACAATTGTCACCAGACCCTGTAAGTTCAGAGAAATAAATGGGCTGGGAGGGTTGGTAATTTTCTCTTCTATTGACACACCTTAGCCTGCCCCACCAAGCTGAGTCCTTTATTGGTAGCCTTGATGGAGACACAGTCCCTTCCCCAGGGGAAGCCTTTTGTGCGAGGGAGAGAGGAGCCTTCATTTTCAAGGAGTTGGGAGCAGTGCCCTTCCACACACCATTTTAGTTTTCTGCACATCTGGAGTGCTGAGTGGTGCCTGACTGTAATGGGCTATCTCACCGCAGATGATGCATCCACCCTGGTACTTGTAATTGTAGGTCTGTATTTTCGGGTTGCAGCCTACATTCCTCAGCTTGAAATAGCAGCAGTCACGGACTAAACAGCACTTAAAGAAAGGAGCCCGGCTGAGTGCTGTCCTCCTCTGGGGAGCAGGAGGTCAGCAAGCAGGACACTCAGAGAAGCCACCCAGGAGGCAGCCTGCTGTGGTGGAATGAGCCTGGTCTGGTAGTCATGACCCCTGAGGTATTAGGCTCAGAGTTTTCTCCTCTGTGAATGAGGAGATTAGACTACATGGACTCTAAGGTCCTTTTCAGTTGCAAATCTTGTTCTATTTGATGGAGACTCTCTGATTTTCAAAACATACCTGGTTCCAGTCTTCCCTATTGCCTCTTCTGGAGGATTCCCTTGGTATCTATATATACATCTCCAAGGAGTGCTAGAGAACACTTCTATAATTTCCCCCTTGAAACACATTTCTTTGGTGCCCTTCTCTTGTGTCCTACCCACTAATTTGCACCTCCTATCATTGATGCTTCTCGTGATTCCCAAGGCAGTTAAGGTAGCCACCCTGGCAGTGCTGGGGAACAGCAGCTTACCTGTCAGTAGCATTCTTTGGGGTTCCTTTGTCTCCCCAGGCACAGTAGCAACCATAGAAGCCATAGTCAACCAATGCATTCTTTCCTGTTATCTTCCCAATCATATTTTGGAATTGTAACAAGTTTCCTTTCAGCTCAGATAAGCCTGCAAGAGATACCAGGGATCCCCACTCAGATGTGGCTACCCTTGTGTCTTCTCTTTTGACTACTGCTTTAGTCTGTCCTTCCTCACCCTTCATCTGAGCAGAGGATCTTTTCCTCTCTATTTTCTTCCCAGCCTCTAAGTAGAGAAAGTGAAGAATTAATTGGGATTTCCAAGGTTGAAGGAAGGGGGAGACTTAGGGAGCCTAAGAGTTTCTGGGTGAGGCGTTTTTTTCCAACCCGAGAGTTGTCCCCCCTGGGGCTGATTCCTGGGAAGAGGTCAGCCATGAGGTCACTTCTTACCATAGGCTATTAGTGCAGCTAACAGAAAGACAGTCTTCATTTTGAAGCCTCTGTAGGAGAAAGTATAAACCTGATGTCCATCCCCTCAGGTTCTGACATTCTTGCTTTACTCCTGGGGCTGCCACCCCAACCTGCCATCTGGGAGGGAGAATAGGTCCTTACTCTTTTTAGAAGGGACCACAAGAGCCGTCTACCAAAATCTCTATCTGATCAAGAAATCCCTGTATGAAATTTCTATTCCTGTAGAAATCTATTACACAGGCACCACTCCCCTCCCCTCAGGCCCCAACACTGTATTGGTCACACAAATACACAGTTCATATCCTCCAGACATACACACATTGTAATTTAGGTACAGAAACAAACACTCAGACTGCCTCAATTTGAACACTCATTACAACACTCAGGGTCACAGAAATACAGAGACAAATCAATACATACAAAATATTACTGGCACAGAGAAAGGAACTCAGACCCTCTAAACAAGCAATTCTTAACTTTTTTATGTCCTGGACACCTTTAGCTATCTGGTGATGCCTGTGAACCCATTCTCAGAATCATGTTTTTAAATGTATGAAATAAAATACATAGAATTATAAAGGAAACCAAATTATATTGAAAGATGGTTATCAAAATATTTCAAAACTACAAATTCACAGATACCAGGTCAAGAATCCCTCTGTGCTCCAAACATAACTAATAAAATAGAATCACAGAAACACAGACACATACTCTCTGACTTTTATAAATGTCTTCTGGTCTTTGGGGCTCCAGGTGCCTTTGGCTGTTTCTTGGTTCAATCTGTCCACTATAAGGTCTCTCAATCCTAATTGTCTCAAGGCAGAGAACCTCCATCTATAAATCCAGAAGGACTCTTAGGTGGCTGAGAGTTCCCACCGCAGGGGTAGGAATTCCCAGGAACCTCCCCAACACCAAAAGTCCACATTGTAGGAAGAAGGGGTGGGCCCAGAGTCTGTTCTGGGATTCCACAAGGAGATCTTTCAGGTCTCCCAGGAGTCATTCTTTCAGAGGAGGAAGGCATCCTCTTTTGATGACATTATAGGTGACAGGTTAAGTGCTGACACTCATTTGGGTTAGATTCAGGGACTTGTGACCTGTGGATGGTTAGGGGACACACCTGCCTTGCATCTCATGATACTCCATCCTGCCTTAGAGTTTGCACTGTGACCACTGACAACTCTGAAAACATCTGGCAGACCACTTTACTCATAGCAAAGACCCAATCAGTCATTCAACACCCCATCCAAATGCCCACTCTGCAGAGTCCTCTTTCAATTGTTTTGGTTATAGTTGGATGTAGGCAGAAAGAGCAGCAGAGAAAGAGGCAGAAGGATAAAGCAAAAAAATAGAGGTTAGAAAAAGAATGAGATAAATATCCTATACATTTTAGTTAATAGGGAGTCACTATCTATCTATCTATCTATCTATCTATCTATCTATCTATCTATCTA